>NC_138539.1:88795554-89395554 GCF_964234715.1 Podarcis melisellensis
ATGCTTTATTATGTTTTATATATTCTGTAAGCTCCCCAGAGAGGCTAGGGAAACCCAGCCAGATGGGTGGGGAATCAGAATCATCATCACCATCATCTTCCTCTACTCAAGTTGCTGATGTCAATGAATCCATATTGATAATTTCTCATGTTTTATTCATATCAAAATCCAGTTTCAAGGTATTCCATCTTTGTGTCTGAGGCTTCCTTATCCACCCTATTTATCCAAGAGGAGAACCCATGCCCGCCCTGTGGAGACAGGCTGCTCCGAGCCATTAGGTTGCTCCAGGAACCTGCTGCGCCGTGTGACTGCAGCTGCAGGACCCCCTGGGACAGCATGGAGGGTGCTAGTGAGAGTTGACGCCCCACATCCTCTTTGCCACTGCAAGGCAATCCAGCCATACCACTTAGATCCCCTGCCTGTTTCACGGGTAATGTTAGGGGCTGCCCAGGTCCTGGGTCTTTTGTTCTTGACCCTTCCTGCTCTGTTTAAATAGATCGCTAAAAATATTTTTATATCTTGATTTTAGTCTGTGAATCGCCCTGAGACCCCGGGTATAGGGCGGTATATAAATTCTAATAATAATAATAATATTTATACATATTTATAAATACTGCCTGGGTGCAGTGCTAGTGAGACTTCCACCCTCCAGCCATGTTGATGCAAATTGTATGCAAATCTGTGCCCTGAGCCTGTGCTCCCCGTCATTTACACCCCCACCAACATCCCCCGCGGTTTCATGTAATATTCCTCAAAGAACAGACACAAGAGATTTTGGATCTGCTTGTGCCAGTTGTACCAGCCCTGATCTGGAGGGAAGGAAATCTTACCTTGTAAAAAATCTCTGGCTCTCGGGGTTTTCCCCCCATGGCCAATGCAGAATTCACAAAATGAAATGTTTTAAGGGCTCAGCTTTGCCACCTTTACCACACCTGTTTAGCGGGGAGGGGGTCACCAGGGCTCTCTCCGGACTGGTTCACACGTGCAGCTGATGACAGCAACATCAGACGGTGCGTGAACGAGCCAACCCTGATCTAACACCACGGACAGAATTCCTGGATCTCCACTGCCCGCTTCCCCTTTCCCGAACACCGGTAGGCCGAGCGTTCACACGTTCAGCCTCCCGCCGCCCCCAAATGGCGAGCAAGCGAGGCGTGTAGCGGGTTGCGAGGGGAAAGGGGCGCCCGGGACGCCTCCCGTCTCGCTCCGAAACCCATCCGGGGCCAAGCCAGGGCGCGCGGGGGACACATTCCGGCTGCCGGCACTCGGGGTCCCCCAAGCTCTGCCCCATCTTCCCGGGCGGGAAGGAGACCCGCGCTCAGCTCTCGGCCAGGAGCTGCGGCGGAGGCCGCGCTTGGAAGACGCCGCGGAGGCGGAGCGACCCCCATCTCTGGCTTGGGGCTGCCGGGCCGGCCGAGCGCTCGCCCCCGCCGCGGAGCCCGGCCCAGGGCGCAGCGCCTCGCCCCCGCCCCGCCGCCTGGCGCTCTCCTGCCGGCCGCGGCGCGGGGAGGCGGCGCCGAGGCGAGGCGGCACTGCTGGTCGCTCCCGCCAGGCAGGCAGGCGGGCAGGCGGGCAGCGGCGGCGCTTGTGGGCTGGCGCTCCGGGCCGGCGCTGCGGGTCGGGCCGAGATGCTGCTGCCGAGCAAGAGCCCCGCTCGCCGGCGGAGGAGGGAGCGGCTGGCCGGCCAGCTGGGGCTGCTGGCCTCGCTTCTCCTGCTGCTGCTGCTGCTGGCGGGCGCCTTGGTGGGCCAGCGGGCGGCGCGCCCGGACGTCGCGGCCGGTGAGTGGGGGGCCGGGCGGGCGGGCGGGCCGGGGGGCGCGGGGTCCCGGCGGCGAGAGGCTCCCCCTCGAGAGACGCCCCCTCTCGCCTCTCGCTTGCCCTCCCTGGCGGGGCGCGGGGCTCTGCCCGGATCCGTCCTTCCGCCGGAGAGAGCGGCGGTCCCCTTCCGGCTGCGCCTCAAGTTTCCCCGCGGGCTGGGAGCGGAGTCCTCTGCCCCGAAGGGGGCTGTGGAGGGGCAGCCTTCTCGGTGGGGCTGGACAGAGGGAAACACGACCCCGCCGTCCAAGAGGTGAGGTGGCAATCTCAGGGGGAGAGATTGGGGGCAGATCGGACCCATGTCCCCTCCCCGAGGAACAGCCCCTATTCCTTGCCCCCTGGCCTGCGCCCCATGTGGATGCCGCTCAGTGGGAGGCGAGTCTCCATTGGGGTTTCCACCTGAACTGAAATCTCTTGAGCTGCTCCTGCCAAGTCTACCTTTCTTCCCACTAGCTAATTGTACAGTGTACAGAAAAGGCAGGATTTGGCTGGGATCACAGTAGTTTCAGTGGCCTGATTAAGCACACCTAAGGCTGGGTTGGACAGCGGCCAGCCTGCATATACCCCCATTCAAACAAGGGCCCAGGTATGTGATTTGATACATGTATTTAAGGTGCCTACAAATATACCTGGGGAAGCCAAGCTGTCTTGTACAGAGTCAGCCAAACAATCCGTCTAGCTGAGCATTGTTGGCACTGACGGAGGTGGCTCTCCAGGCAGGGATCTTTCCCATTCCTACCTGGGGGGCCCCAGTGCTTGCCAGTCTAACAGAGTTCAAAGGTGGGCAAATTAAAAGGGCCTCCAATGCCGGTCTTAAAGCGCAAACAATTTCAT
Organism: Podarcis melisellensis; assembly: GCF_964234715.1. Taxonomy (NCBI): domain Eukaryota; kingdom Metazoa; phylum Chordata; class Lepidosauria; order Squamata; family Lacertidae; genus Podarcis; species Podarcis melisellensis. Next base: position 88,798,204 of record NC_138539.1, read on the forward strand.
GTGGGCACTGGTGGAGCCTTTGGGGTACCTGGCCCCAAACTATTCAAGGCCTTAAAGCTCGCACTTTGAACTGGGGCCAGAAATGCACTGGTGAGAAGTGCAGCTGGCATAGAATAGGCATAATATGTTCTAATCACCTGGTCCCAACAAGCACACGAAGGGATGCATTTGCACAAGCTGAGATTTCTGGATCGTCTTTAAAGCTGGCCCGTTGTAAAGTGCATTACATCCACAGCTAGCCTGGATGCATGGCTGCAGCTGTGTCCACCCTCCAGCCTAAGATGGCAAAAGTCACTCCTGAATGCTGCCTGCACAGTCTTGAAACCAGAAGTAACCCCCTCCCCCCACAAATGTGGTCCTTCAGATGGAGTGGATTCTCCTCCAGAGCCAGTGACACCTCTTCATCCAGATCAGCCAGTTTCCCTGCCCATAGCACCTCTGCCTAGATTAGACTTCAGCATATTCACCCTCATCCATCCCAAACCTGCCTCCAGACACCTGTCTGTTCAAGAGTGTCACTGCCTCCCTGCAAAAGGTGAGAGTCCACCCCACAGGCTGCAGTTAATGGAAGCAAACTTTTCTCCTCTATAACTGACAACCTGTCAGTTTCAGGGGCCACTTTTCAGAGCCAGTCTCCATTGGTGAATGTGGGTTACTGTTCTGTGTTGTGGCAGCAGCTGGACATTTTCTGGAGTTGCAAATGTTACTGTTTAGCTACAGTTGCATAACTCTAGTGTAAAGGCTGTTCGTTAGAGTTCTTTTGTAATCTCCTCTGTTGGATTTTGTGAAGGGAAAGGCTTTTTGCAATGTACCACCTATCTTTGTGCAAAGGAAAATCCCTCTGGCTTCAGCTATTGTCTATTTCTTCAATACAATGAGAGTCACTGACTCAGTGCACAGTTCTGGATTTTTGTAGGAAGATAATGAAATGTTTGGCTTTGGGAAAGTGAACTGACTGACAGTTTAATATCTTCATGTTGCAGTAGGATACTATCAAGCAATGCTGGGAATATGTTAAGAGGATTTTTTTTAAAAAAGAAGATATACAATCACTTTGATGCTTAATTTCAGACACCTTTGGATTCTTCTTTCCAGTCATAACCACAAAATGTATTGAACATGAACATGCTATCTGCCAAATCCTGGCATGCAATCCATACTTGCATTGGAAATTAGGATGTGTAAGGCTAATCTACAACTGCACAAATAATAGTTGCAGTGATACAATAGAGTACTGTATACACTCCATATTGATTTATAAAAGGGTTATTTGTACAAGGAAGGTTCATATACCCCTGTGCATGCAAGAAACATGCAAGGGGGGCATGTGAGTTAGTCCTTCCTTCTGATGCTGACATGCCTGGTGGCCACATACCCATAGAGCCCCTTCTCCCATTCATCAGATTGGCAGATTTGGGGGTATGGCTGCCATGTGTGGTGGAGGGAGGGCTAGCCCACAGAGCCCCAACCCCTTTTGTTTGTTCCTTGAACGTAGCAAGTAGAGTACACATGCCATCTGAAAACCCTTGAAATTACCAGGAAATGAAGCTTGCATTCTGCAAGCACAGATGATGTTTCTATCTACGTCTTGTTGTCTCCTTCTCCTTGTGCCCTCCATCTTTCCCAACACCAGGGTCTTTTCCAGGGAGTCTTCTCTTCTCACGAGGTGGCCAAAGTATTGGAGCCTCAGCTTCAGGATCTGTCCTTCCAGCGAAGACTCAGGGCTGATTTCCTTCAGAATGGTTAGGTTTGATCTTCTTGCAGTCCATGGGACTCTCAAGAGTCTCCTCCAGCACCATAAGTCAAAAGCATCAATTCTTCGGCGATCAGCCTTCTTTATGGTCCAGCTCTCACTTCCATACATCACTACTGGGAAAACCATAGCTTTTACTATACGGACCTTTGTCAGCAAGGTGATGTCTCTGCTTTTTAAGATGCTTTCTAGGTTTGTCATTGCTTTTCTCCCAAGAAGCAGGTGTCTCTTAATTTCGTGGCTGCTGTCACCATCTGCAGTGATCATGGAACCCAAGAAAGTAAAATCTCTCACTTCCTCCATTTCTTCCCCTTCTTTTTGCCAGGAGGTGATGGCCATGATCTTCGTTTTTTTGATGTTGAGCTTCAGACCATATTTTGCACTCTCCTCTTTCACCTTCATTAAAAGGTTCTTTAATTCCTCCTCACTTTCTGCCATCAAGGTTGAGTCATCTGCATATCTGAGGTTGTTGATAATTCTTCCGGCAATCTTAATTCCGGCATGGGATTCATCCAGCCCAGCCTTTCGCATGATGAATTCTGCATATAAGTTAAATAAGCAGGGAGACAATATACAGCCTTGCCGTACTCCTTTCCCAATTTTGAACCAATCAGTTGTTCCACATCCAGTCCTAACTGTAGCTTCTTGTCCCACATAGAGATCTCTCAGGAGACAGATGAGGTGATCAGGCACTCCCATTTCTTTAAGAACTTGCCATAGTTTGCTGTGGTCGACACAATCAAAGGCTTTTGCGTAGTCAATGAAACAGAAGTAGATGTTTTTCTGGAACTCTCTAGCTTTCTCCATAATCCAGCACATGTTTGCAATTTGGTCTCTGGTTCCTCTGCCTCTTCTAAATCCAGCTTGCACTTCTTGGAGTTCTCGGTCCACATACTGCTTGAGCCTTCCTTGTAGAATTTTAAGCATAACCTTGCTAGCGTGTGAAATGAGTGCAATTGGGCGGTAGTTGGAGCATTCTTTGGCACTGCCCTTCTTTGGGATTGGGATGTAGACTGATCTTCTCCAGTCCTCTGGCCACTGCTGAGTTTTCCAATATATGGTTTGGAATAATATGGATTGATCTTTATTACGGCCATTGGCACGTTACACGACAGTTTCCCATACCAACATATTATACTTAAACCTCCAAATTTAAAATCGCCAAAACTTACAAAAGACAAACAGTAACTGAAGCAAAGCAAAAACAAAGACCACCATCATACATTACAATAAATTTGTAACCTATACATCGCCCTCTGCTCATAAATTAATCAAGGATATCAATGGTGATATCACCTAAAACATAGGTCATGGTTTAAAGGGGTTATCCGAATCACACAGGAGACCGTTTCTCTTCTTTAGGGATAGGACGCTGATCAGGAATCTGGCAACCATGAGTGATTTTAGGGGGTCATCATCAATTAGTAGATATCTCAGTTTGGCTTCATTCGGAATAATACTTAGGATAAAGTTTATGTAATCTTTTAAGACACTAACTATAATGCCATTGAGACTTGATGAGGTATCAACTTACACAAAAGAACATGCACATTTGCAGATTTTATTTGGCCCATTCTATCCCAAATCAAACTCAACTTAATAAAGTAAACATGTACTTCAGTCTTTGAAACCTCCATAGCTATTGATTATAACAGCTCCAGCTTTATTTCATTGAATGAATCTTCCCTAATGGGTGTCTCAGTTACTATGCGGTGTATTAGATTCAGACAAACCCCAGATTTCAAGCAGGAGGCCTTAGAGATATTTTGAGTTTTTCAGAGGTGATGCAACATCTCTAAAATGTTGGTGTGAGACAAAGAAGGGACCCCAAAGAGATCCAGGCATCAAAATAATGCTACAGAGAAGCATCTGCTGAACCTTTAAGCTTTACCCTAATGCCATAACACCAGGGTGCAATGATAGTGGAAAGGAGAGCAAACACCAAAGCCGAGATAGGATGTGAAGGAAAAGCTCTGTTGTAGCTCACAGGTGTGTCTTGTAATCGAAGGGAATGCCTGGGCCATTGCTCTCCAATCTCAGTGTTTCACAGGGAATGGAGCAGATTTGTGAGAATGAAACTTATATCTCTAAGCTTCTGGAAGATGCCAGGTTGAGGAGATGGCGAGAGAGCTCCTCTGTGATTATGATTAGTGGGAATTTTTTTTTTACCTAGAAAATGAACCCCTTCTAGGTTTTCTCACCTCAAAATCAACTTTAAAGGTGCCTAACACAAAAACCCCTTGATTTATTTTTTGCAGCGTGGCAGGTTTACCCAAAGATACAACTGTGATGTTTTCCAACCAATTGCCCACAAATCCCATGTGGAGATCAAGCAATTTCTTTTGCTTTTTTAAAGGAATATTTTTATTAACTTTTACATTTCAAATTAGACATCTTTTATTATACCATGTGTTCATTAACTTCACTCTCTCCCCTTCCAAGGTTCATTTGACTTATCCACCATTCCTGCATATTTTAATATATCCATCTAATTTAGTTTCCCTATCTTACGTCAGTTCAAAATATACTGTTGAATTACTTTAATACTGCCAGTATTTTTAACTGTGCACAATTTTTTTCAATAACTCGACAAAAAAAAATCCATTCTTCTTTAAATATCTGTTCTTCTTGTTCTGTTATTCTACTTGTTAGACCTGCTAATTCTGCATATTCTATCATCTTAAATTGCCAGTCTCCCTTACTAGTGACCTCTCTCACTTTCCATTTTTGGGCTAACAAAATCTGAGCAACTGTTGTTGAATATGTGAATAAGTTCTTCTGACTCCTGGCAACCTTAATCAGAACAATTCCTAACAGAAATGCTTCTGAGTTTTTTTTTTGGGGGGGGGGGAAGTTGTTTTAAATATTTTTGTTCATCTCATTATATATCATTTCCCAATATACTTTCACTTTTTTGCATGTCCACCATATATGGAAAAAAGTTTCTTCTATTTCTTTGCATTTCTAACATAAGTCCAATTCCACATTACACATCTTAACCAATCTAATCTAAGTTAAATACTATCTATGGATCGTTTTCATATAATTCTCTTTCAGTGTGTAGCATGCAGCAAATTTCAGATCTTTCTTCCAATGTTTCTCCCAGAGGTTTAAGTGTATATTATATCCTATATCCATTACCCAGTGGGTCATTGATGCTTTAACCAACTCATCTTTTGTTTCCTGTTCCAATAATAGTTTATAGATTCTGGACAATAATTTTTCCTTGTTCATCAATAACTCTTTTTCAAATTGTGAGCTTTGGTCGAAAAAGCCATTTTTCTTATCTAATTTAAACATATCATGTAATTGGTGATACTGTATCCAGTCAGTAAATTGGCTTCTTACTTCTTCCAGTGTACAGGTACCACTGTATTTTAAAGCAATTTCTTTTGCACCCACCTCCAACGGGGTGCTTGCAAGAAACTGCAGCTGGAAATTGGTAACCTTGCTAGCAAATTTAATCCAATTATGAAAAAAAAAGTATAGATAATTCATTCTTAGAAGAAAAGTCATATTTTACAGATATCCAGCACAAATGTCCTTGAATCTGTTTGCCTGTAATCTGGCAGGCTTTATCTCTGAAGGATTCGACTATGCCTTCAAATTTCGCCCTCTTTGGGTGTGGGGAACAAAATAGACTTGGGCTTCTGAGCTGAATCTGGCAACCTCCAGACTGGTCAGCTCAATTGGGTTGCTTTACAGAGTGCTGAGTTGGGGTCGGTGCCCATGCCCATCAGATCATAAGGCATTGTGGAATGTTTATGTACATTCCAGTTGCTCAAAAGATTTTAAAACTCCACAGTAGTTCCCAAGGCCGAGGGATAAGGCAGTGTGCTGTTGGCAGAAAATAATGCAGCAGAGAAAGGAGTAGGGAACACAATCACAGCGTTGGTCAGCTGTGTCTGTATATTTCAGGAGTGTGAGCATAGTAGTATTGCATGTAAGTTGTGTATGTGAATGTAGATATGAAAAACACATCTACAAATTTCATGTCTCTTCACTTTGGGATTTTTGTGTAAAAATGTGTTAAAGACTAGTCTTCCTATCTTTGAAAACTGAGGCAATGATCCAGTCAAAGTTAAATGCTTCCACATTTCATTGAATTTAGTTGGAGAAATGTAAGTACTTGTTTAATTTTTCCCATTTAAACAAATAAAATAAAAATGCTTATCTTTGGCTGGGCTTCTTTGATGTTCTTTGCTACATTGTTTTTCCCCTCTCTCAAAGTTATTGTACAAGCCTTCCAGTCTAAGAGAAGAATCCAGGGTTAGAAAAGTCAGGGATAAAAGCATGGTTATAAATACACATAGATCACTTGTATCTGTGCAAAGGACTTCCCTTGTGAAAGACGTGCAGAGTACTTTCTGTTTTTGTTACTTACTTACTTTACTACTACTGAATTGCAGCTATCTCTGGGGAAGACCATGGAACAGAGTGCATCAACACTACAAAGCCATTTCTAGATAAGGAAGAAATTCAATGATCTTTCGCCAACTATGTAGGGCAATGCTCTCTCTGATCTCTAGGTGGATTTTCCATGTACCGGCTCCCTGTAGTTTTCCCCATTTTGATGTCAAAAGATGTTTTAGGAATGAAGCAGAGGCAGGTGAGAATTCTGACCTTAGCTTGTGTAGGTTCTGTATTTTGATTCTCTGTGCTGTATAGGTTTTGATAGTTTTGGGTGAAGCCTTGTGTCTGTACTTTGCTAAATCTTAGCTTCTAAGGACCAGGTCTTACAAGAGGATTTTAAGATAGGAGAGTTAGCCTACCAGCCTCCTGCATCTAAAACCAAGATAATGTAAGGAAAATTCATAAGGTGTCCACTTGAGCAGTTCTCAGACGAACAAACGGGTGGTGCTGGTGGGATTTGGGCAGCTAGGCGGAGGCAGAAGAAGTTCAGCAGTAAGGCAAGAAACTCAAAATATTTGAGAAACACTGACCTACTCAAAATAGCAGTTGTATTGGGAGTGACTTCAGGATCACCCTGTAACTAGAGCTCTTGTCACACTCCATGTGAACAACAGGCAGTAATGAGGGAGGGAGGCTAACAACTTTCTAATGAGTAGAATTGTCTAAACTAAGGATGTCTTATTAAAACGTGTTCGGCTTATTTTTAAATTCTTCAAATATTTCATCCTCATATCCCCTGATTGTTACCAAGTTTTTACTCAAAGCCAAACCTTACGTTTGTAACAAGGGAATTGGCCCCAATGGTGGGAATTTCCCTCTTATGTTCTGTGGTCCAAGTTCTGACACCTATCCGCCTGTTGGTATACTTTTTTTCTAGGCTAAACTTGACCTGGTCCCATCAGTTGGCTTTGTAAAGTGTCCCATGACCCTTTATAGTTCTGAAGGGACTGCTCCTCTTACTTCCCGAGTCTTACATCTTGTGGTGGCAGGATGATCTTCAGCACAAGAGTGGCCTTTTAAAAGCTCCTATTGATGTCAGCCGCTGTTGCATGCAGGTGAGAGACCAAAGGTGGGCAAGCTACCCCAGAAGGAGCACAGTGTGTCCCCTCACCAGAGGTGCTACCCCTCCCCCAACACTCCATACATGGCTTCGACTGGCTGGCCACACCAATCTAGGAGAAGGAAAACTCTGATCCTTAACCTCTGCTGCATTGTATCCTCAGCAGAAGGCTAAGGAGTAAACCCTGCACAAATCCCAGGTGGAGTCCCTGAGATCAGGCATCTCCAAAATCCGTTTTGGGGGCCTAATCCGGCCCCCCGGTCGGTTTAATCCAGCCCCTGTGGCAGTTAGTTTCCTGGGATAAAATCCTAAAAAAACTCCAACAACTTCAATCCTAAAAAAAGCTGAAGCCTCCCATATTAAAGCTCTTTTGGTCTACTGATATTACACTGGCCATGGCAAAGTTTCTTTCGGAAGTCAAAAGTAACAAAGATCATCAAGCTTGAGACAAAAGAAAATGACTGTCTGGGTTTCTCTCTTTTTTGTGGTTGGCTGTCTTCACTATATTTTGTTCAGAAATTGTTTTATGGGTCTTTGGACCGCAATATTTTTTATTATTATTACTATAACCCTAAAAAAAGCTCAACAACTTCAACACTAAAAGCTTAACAACCCTTCAATTTAACAACGTTGGGGTAAAATCATAAAAAGCTTCAATTCTAAAAAAAGGCAACAACTTTGGTTGGCCCTCACGGTCCTTTCACTTCATCAAATCTGGCCCTCTTTGAAAAAAGTTTGGACACCACTGCCTGAGATGGTTGGGTGCCTTCTGGCAACTCCTGCAGCCCAGCTGGTGCCAAATGCCCTGCTCTGCTTTCCTTTGGACCACATCAGCCGGGCCGAGAGAGGGGAGTCTTGTCATATGGGCTGCCCAAGACCTCCATACACGCTGCCTCGGCTTGTGTCCTGGAGAGGTCACTTCAGTGCTGCTAACACAGTAATTTGATTTCACCCTGGGATGTGCACTCCTTAGGGTTTCGTGACAGATAGACGCCAACAACAACTTGAAGTCGGTGGGAAGAAAATTTATTGCACCACGTCTGGGTCTGGAGTCAAGGTCTGCTGTTGGCTGGAATGTGGCATGGGCTGAAGGAGTATAGCAGGTTCAGGGACCTGTGGCCCTCCAGATGTTGTTGGACTACAGCTCCTATCATCCCTGATGCTAGCTGCGGCTGATGGGAGTTCGAATCCACCATCTGGCATCTATCATGGGGCTCTCACCCCAAACACATACCTAGTGTTCTGCTGGCACGGAGGGGCTCTCACCAATCCTAAAGCCCCTAAACCAGCATAACTCCAGAACAGGGATTGTGTGCTTCTAGTCAGCATATCGAATAACACTCCTTTTATGCAGTAAGGTTGTGATTTTAATTACCAGGGATGCAACGGAGAGATATTGCACAGATTTCCATTTTAGGGCACAGAGCAAGCAAATTGGGTTCAGTTGGGAGGAATTTTCACTCACAGCTGTTAGTATCTGTTCTGTGACATGCGTTCGCTAAAAAAGCAGACACACATCAAGATTTTAAAGGAATTTGCAATGAAAAATGATGTCTTCATAAAGTATATATTACTTCCTAGCATCACTAAGGGTTATCTGTATGCTACAATAAAGTATTAACAATATTTCTGCACCTAGACGACACAAATCCTGCATAAAGAAAAGCTGATGTCTTCATACATTAGAATTTAAAAGCTGGACTCTCTGACTGGTAGTGATCCTCCCAGTCTCTCAAGCAGAAATATTGCATTGTCCTGCAACTGTTGATACTTAACAGGAGGTGGGACTGTCTACATTCAAAGGCAGGGCTCTGTCACTCATTCCTGTACACCTGAAGGAAATCAAGCAAATATGTCTGTTTATTCTGCACCATTTCTTCTAATTTTGCTAGTCCTGGAGAGAGGCATGAACTGCCCTGAGTGTGGTATATAAATTCAATAAATAATAAATAATGATAACTGTTCACGAACCCTCTGCTCCTGTCCAGTTGAAATCTTACCTCTGACAATTCAGATGACAAAATCATCCCACGAAAACTGGAGGAAAGAATTGAAGGCTGCTCATGCTAGGATATAAACATTGCCTACCAGAATCCTCCTGATCATGGAAGTTAGATGAGCCAGTCCAATGCCATTGCCTGCTATAAAGGCTGCACTCCTTCTGTGACCCTTTGAAGCAAGTCATTACTCTGTCTCTGGCACGTCTAAATAGTTACTTAGCTTGCTTCCCTGTTTATCTTCCTGCTTGGTGGTTCCTACATCAAGCTCTTGGCCCTTCAGCCATGGAAACTACAGCATTGGCTTGGCCTTGTGTTGGGCTAAAAGCTGCCTCTCGGATGGCTGCCTCTGCTTCCCGGCACCTGCAACTTATGTAGCTTGACAAATTGAGATGCTCCAAGACCAACTATTGAATCCCAACCTTTTACTTTTGTTAAGCTGACACAACCATAAAATTTACAGTCATTATCTAACGAGTAAAGGTGGTGAAGACAGCAAACCAAGTGGACGGGGACAAACAAAAGTCAATAGCAACTGATCCAGTAATCTCTTCAAATGTCTCGTAGACTTTTTTGAAACCTAGGAAGTGGATCATAAATGGATATGACCTGACAATGTATTTTGCAGAGTGGGAGCAAAGGCTGCAAAAACAATACCCTATCACAACCTCACCATTCTTCATCTTTTGTTTATGCAACTCTGAACAAAAATGCCCCAGCCGAATTTGAAAGGGGTGTGTTGCATGCGTGAGTGTGCATATGTTTTGTGCCAGGAGCATCATCCATGGGGGACTTAAATTGCAGACCTTCTAAGAGCTGAGGTGGAGATGGGCTACTAACAATACCCCTCAATTGTAACTTTCTTCCTTCTGAAATTTGATAAAGACCCAGTTAAGTAGTTCCTGCAGAACCATCTTACTCAGCAAGCAGTTAGTGGCTGCAGATCAGCAGGATTTTTTAAATTAAATATCTATTTAAATATAGTTTACGTGGGTTTTATTATATAGTAAATGTTTTTACTTCAGCCAGCTGGAGTGATTTTCTCTGCAAGTAGACAGTGTGTGTCTCACCCTCAGAGGGAGAAAAATAATTTGTGTTCTATTGGAATCTGCCCAAAAAAATCTGCCCCCCAAATGCAATGGATATCCTTGAAAGGAAACGCACACTTGCAGAGCAGCTGAAAGAGACACAATAAAGATTATGCCAATCAAGCAAGCAGACTGGAAAGGACATGATGGTCACTGTGAATCCTACATCCCAAGGAGCAGATGGACAGATTCTTGCAATCTAAGTGTGACACTGCAAAGCTGCATCAAAGAGACTGCAAGGGGGCTTGTAGTGTAGGTGTATCCACAGAGTTGATGATGGGAAAGAGAGGGGCTGGGGCGGCTTTCCAGGGGGGAAGAGGAACAAGAAAGGACAAGCTTGTGTTCTATCCAAAGAAAGACACTGGTAATTTCAGGCCAGCGAGTTACAACATCCCAACCCCTTCTCATTTCTAGTTGCACGGTGGACTGGTTTATGCTCATAGAATAGCACCCACTCTAATACAGTCAGCAACATTCATAATGTGGGAAGGTGGTTCTGTACTTGTTGTTAGTCAAGGTGCCACGAATTCAGAGATTTAGAATAATAATAATAATAATTTATTATTTATACCCCGCCCATCCGGCTGGGCCCCCCCAGCCACTCTGGGCGGCTTCCATAGAAACCAGGAAACACTAAAATATCATACATTAAAAACTTCCCTGAACAGGGCTGCCTTAAGATGTTTTCTGAATGTCAAGTAGTTGTTTATCGTTTTGACATCTGCTGGGAGGGCGTTCCACAGGGCGGGCGCCACTACCGAAAAGGCCCTCTGCCTGGTTCCCTGTAGCTTTGCTTCTCGCAATGAGGGAACCGCCAGAAGGCCAGAAGGCGCTGGACCTCAGCGTCCGGGCAGAACGATGGGGGTGGAGACGCTCCTTCAGGTATACTGGGCCGAGGCCGTTTAGGGCTTTAAAGGTCAACACCAACACTTTGAATTGTGCTCGGAAGGAGGCTGAAGTTGGAAAGACTCTAATGCATCTAATCCCAGCATCTCCCCAGAAGGCAAAATAGGGACATGGACCAGGAAACAGGGACTGTCCCTGGTTAATAGGCCATATGGAGCATAAGGAAATGCAGCGTGTGGGTGAGTTATTCACATCAGCTGCTTCCATATCAAGCAATGTACTTTTGAATTGTACTGTTTATTCATCATATTTATAATGCAATCACACATTATGTACTCATGGATTTTTTTAGTCATGATGATGCACACAGGAATGAGCCTTGTGAGTGGCAGATATAAACCTTGATTGACAGAAGGGTGGGATGAGCTCTGGCTTGCTTGACTTAAAATGAAGAACCGGCGGACAAATTTGTGGAAGTTCTTTTTCCTTCTTGATCTCAGCAGGACTGCAATTTGACACACACTCTGAACGCGCACAAACTCTTCCGTGCAACTGGGACGCGTGTTACACGGGCCGTGTACAGTTGGGGCACCTGATCATGTGTGTGCCTATGCATGTCCAGATGCCAGGTGTCAAACACGACTTTCCCAGTGCACGCACAGAGTGTCTCTGAAGCTCTTAGAGCTGAATTGTCTCTTTGCAGCAGCCTCGAGGCATCAGCTGTGTTGCACCAGGAGGCCTCTTGGCAAAGACTAAGCAGCCACACCTTTATCTTTTGGGGCTAGCTTGAAGTGGTCCCCAGTTAGGTGTCTGTCCTTAGATGTGACTCCCACTGTTGTCTGCCAGTCACAGCTTCGTATTACAATGCTTTCAGGTTGTGAAGTGCAAAATGTTCCCATGTGACAGAAAAAAACTTTTCTGCTGCACTAGGTGGAGTAACTGCTCCTTCTCCCGCCACCAAAACATGGACTTCCTGCCAGGAATGTGCACAGCCAGGATGCTAAAAGCTGTATGGTGATCATTGATTCTCAGGTCACCACTGACAAGTATTTGATTCAAAATGGATGTAGCATTATCTGTTCTGCAATTCACAAACATAAAACCACAGCCATAATAATGGCAGTAATAGTGTTTCCTCCAACTATGTGGTAGGTAACTGAGAGTCCTCTAAAACAACCGGAGGAATTATAGTAACATAGAAGTGGCAATGTGTTGTTCTGAATTCCTTTTCAAAAGTAGCATCATAGAAAAGTTGTGTTTTCTGTTGACGAGGAGGATTGTAGGGCCAGAGATGGACATGGCGCGCAAGGAATCTGCATGCTTTCATTGGGAACTGTGGCTCACAGCTTGCTAGTGATTTCCTAACATTTAAATGTGTTATTGAGTAGGAGTGCAATGCTAGAAGACCACAAAATTACGGTGGCAAGAATGTAAAAACATATGTTTGGAATTTGTGGGCTATATAAATAGGTTTTAAAAATCTGTAACATGCCATACCATCAGGTATCAAGGGAGAAGTTAAAGAGCTTGTAGCTGTAATATGGGTCCTTTGTTAATTTAATCCATGCCCTTATATTCAGGTCACAAGAGTTGCTGGAGGGCATAAGCTTGAGGCAGCGTAGGATTCAAATTTGTGTTGTCTGTTAGATATAGCCACTTGGAAATCTCATTGCCATCTCAACATGTTGAAGATAAAACCATTTATCTTGCCTCCTAAAATGGCTTTCCAACTCCTCTCAGTATTGTCAGTAGTACCATCCTTCACATCTGTTTGTCAAGCATGCTGGCTTAGCTGCTATCCCTTGACTCTTCTCTCTTGTTTGCTTCGCCCATTCAATCTGCTGCCAAGTCATGCTGCTTCTCCCTCTATAACCTTGCAAAACTCCCACCCATTCCTTCTTGTGCCTTGGCTAAAATTGGTTCGTCCTCTGGTGGTCATCTGCACCTTGACTGCTGGAACCTTAATCTGCCTGACTCTTTTCTTTCATGCCTCAGTTTTCCCAAAGCACCCCTCTCTCCCATCCCTCTGGCCATGTGACCTCTTTTAGGTTCCTTCACTGGCTCCTCATCCCCAGCCAGAACCAAGCCAATCGTCTTCTCCTTCCTGCTAAAACTATCCACATCTTTCACGTCTCCCCACCCCAACTCACTCCTATCTCTTGGCTCCTGTTTTATGTTGTGTAGTAGAAATGTTACTTGTTTTGTCCACCAAGTCCAGGATCGTCTGCTGTGAGTAGCTTCAGCTCTCCAAGATCTCAGATGGCAGAGCAGTCTTGGCCATCATCTACTGCCTGATTTTCCCCCATTTTCCCCTGAAGAAACCAGGAACTGAACCCTGGGCCTTCTCCATCCACAGAGTGTGCTCTGCCACTAAGCTCAGCCCCCTCTCTTCCATAGCTGCTTGTGACCTCTACCACCCCAACTCTGCCATTCTCAGCTGAATGAAAGTCTCCAACTCCTTTATGCAACTCCACCCATTTTCCCCATATGCCGAATGCCTCTCGGAACATGTTTGTGATGCCACCTCTCTCTCCCCCTTCAAATTCTTCTTTAAAACTTACCTTTTTCTGTATGGCCTTTCACTTATCCTCTTAGTACTCATTACCACATGTAACCAAGCTTTTGACACATGACATTTCCCAAATTTCATCCTCCTCCCTCCCTTTATTTCCCCACCATCTGTTTCAGCTTGTAGGCTTTTTGCAGTGCCGGAGACTCTGTTACCAATAATAGGCAGGCAGGCAGGCAGGCAGGCAGGCAGGCAGGCAGATGTTCTGCACAATGAATAGTTTTTCCTGGCCAGTTCAGTCTACCTTTCCCCCTCCCTTGGTTTATACATTGCTATAAATATGCATGCATCGCCAAAGGGGGAGGGAACAAAAGAGAACACAGATTTGCATGAAATTTGTATATGCTAAAGCAGATGTATAGATGCAAATTTAGAAATAGTGATCACTTAAGGAGAAATGCAATGTCTCTCAGCATAGTGAGGAAGAGTGTGACCAGATTACAGTATGTGTGAACCTGCTCAGTGTGCTGTCTAGGTGTCCCATGTTGATGGGCAAGTTTGAGGGAGTCTCTGCTTCCCTTTCTTTTGGTTCTTTATCTTTAGACTGAATTTAAGCCCTTCAGTCAGAGGGCACCTTCAAACACAAGGCAAAGCATCCCTCTGGTAATTGCTGCAGTGAATTGTGAGAGACAAAGGCAAATCTCAGCTTGACTCTTGGAAGCTGCCAAAACCCAGGAATATCAACAACAGTTTAGATTTGCATTTGCAAGAGGTGAATTGTTAAGGAAGTGAATGTTCTGATGGAAGAGTTATGATTCCCCCAAGCAGTGATGAAATGGCGAAACAGTAAAAGCTAAAAATACTCAAGACACTGATATTTAAATCAGTAATCTCCCCTTGCCTCTGGGAGGAGGAGGAGTTTAGTCCCCTTGTTCCAGATGACAGCAGAAAGCTGCTATGAAAATGAGTAACTTGAGTGAAAGAGAATTAAATGGCACAATGCATGGACAGTGGTGACTGTTATAGCAGAGGTGAACATGCCAGGTTTGTTCCTAGTGGGACAGCTCATTAAGAGGAAAGAAAGCTAATATACATAGTTGTGATACGGTATAGACTTGCAAGGTTGTTTAGGTCATTTGGGGAGGTTGTACTCATGTCAACTCACCCTACAGAATACTAAAGGGTGTTGTCCCCAAAACAGGCATTTTTTCTTGTGCTGTGGAATGCCCTTCCCCCTGATATACATGATGCAGCAACCATCAGTTGCTTCAATATGTCTTGGGAAGAATTCTCTTTTTGGCCAGGTTTTCCTTGACACATAAGAGAGGTCCCCACTTTACATGTTTGGAGTTCTCTGAAGTTCTGTTCTGTTAGCTTTTATACACTTTTATGACCTTTTTATACTGCTGTTTTATTGGTTTGGGGTTGTGTTTTTAAGTTTTAAAGATTTATTTTTTGTTTTTTTTAGACTGTACATTGCCTTGGCATTTTAAAAATATTAAATGCGCTCTCTCTCTCTCTCTCTCTCTCTCTCTCTCTCTCTCTCTCTCTCAGAGTGTGTGTGTGTGTGTGTGTGTGTGTGTGTGTGTGTGTAAGAAACATCCTGGCACACAGCTTTCTTGGCCAATCTAGGTTAATCTAGGTTATATGTACTCAGAAGTATTTTGCCCTCCATGCTACAATTTTTGAAAGCAGAAAGTTGGAAACTCCAGGACCACTTCATACATCACATTCTTTAGACATTCAGTTAATACATTTAGAATGTCCATTTAGATGGCCATGTGATTATAAATATGTATGTACATAAGCAGCTGTATGTATGTGTATTGGGAACGGGGAATAATTTTGTTCACTTAACATTTTAATGCAGACGTACCTAATTCACTCTAACTGAACTAATATGCAGACCAAAACACAGCTGTCCTTTGAAATCAATGATGGAGTTCTCTAGCCAAAAGTATACACAAAAATGTGTATATTAGGTGCACACAAAAGTGTACATATACCGAATATTAGAGAAATGTTAAATGAGGCAAGATTGTATACAAAAATACAAACAGTAGGAGAAATATATATATTTTCATGCAGACTCTTAAGAAAAAGAGCAAAGCCATCTGAATTTAAGACTGGAAAAATGAGAACTGACAGAAACAAAAACTGTCAAAATTCTTCTTCCATGGACCTCAAAGTGGTGTACATGGTTCTACCCCTCCCTATTTTGTGCTCACAACAACCCTGTGAATTAGGTTAGGCTAAGAGATGGTGACTGGGCCAAGGTCGCCACCCAGTGAGCTTCATGGCAGAGTGGGGATCTGAACACTGGTCAACACACTCTAACTATTATTATTATTATTATTATTATTATTATTATTATTGGTTACCATATTTGGAAGATCGAAAAAAGAGGGCAGACAGTGGGGGGGTGGAGGGGCAAGCAGGCGATTGGTGGTGGTCGGGTGATTGGTGGCAGCGGCAGCAGGGTGATTGGCAGTGGTAGCGATTGGTGGCAATTGGGGTGATCAGGTGATTGGTGGGGGCTGGGTGGTTGGACAGTCGGTGGCAGTGGGCGATCAGGCGATCTATGGCAGTGTTGGCAGGGCGAGTGGGTGATCAGCGGCAGGTGAGTGATTGGATGATCGGTGGTGGCAGCGGCCAAGTGTGTGAGCAGATGAGCGGTGGCGGCAGGGTCACTGGGCAATCAGCGGTAGTGGGGGTGGTCAGCGGGGCAGCGGTAATCTTGGGGAGGGGGGTTGGGTTAGGAGACTCCCCTGGAGGCCACCAACATCTGCCCAGACTGCTTGCCTGCTGCATGCAAAAGAAAAACCACAGACATTTTTCAAAATATAAAAAATCTGCCTGGGTGATGCTTTCACCTTTGGAATCCTGGGCGTGTCTGGGGAAATCTGAGCATATGCCACCCTATTATTATTATTAATTATTATTATTTGCATTACACCACACTGGCTCTCCTTCCCTTCCCTTGTGCCATTTCTCCAGTCTTCAGAGACACCATGTGGGGCCCCTGGTTGCTAAAGAAAAGAAAAAGCAGGAAAAGTGCATAATACCCAAAGTATGTGACTATTTTCTCCAAGAGTTGAACTTGGGAAACACCATTTGGAAGGTCTCATAATAAGACATTGGAAGGGTATCGTGCTGACAGGCCCTTGTGACTTCACGAATCCACTCCCAGCATCCTTACTGCAGTTTTGCAACTCCAATTGTATTGTGCCTTTAGAATGGAGTAAATGAATGCAAAAATGTATATGTGGTGCTTTGAAAGGCAGAGTGCCTTCCTGAGGCATGAGGAAGACTGATGTCTGAACCAGTGTTTGATTTGCTGGTGTGAGCATCTGTCGTTTATATTGCAAATGTGGGAAGAAACATCAGAGGAGAAAAATCTGCCACAACTCTATTTTGTTGTTGTAAACACTCTAAAGTTGTGCAGCCTGTTCTATTCCTGATTTTCTCTCCTCCCACTAACTTCAATTAATCTAATTGAAGGAGCTGCACATTTCACATTTCTGTTTCTGTGAAGTATTTGCATACATTTAAGGCTGTAGATTCTTATTTTTATCTTTGGGAGCATGGATTAGACTCCAGCAATTCATTCAACACAGGGTAGCCTTTGAAGAGTATTTGGGAACGCATTGACATAGCAGAATGCTTACCCTCCAACTCTCCCAACTGAGAGCAGTAGCAGCCCCATCTTCCAGTCCCCACACATTTAAAGAAGCACCGATATGCCTCCGATAGTTAAAGCCGATACCTAGACACTACAAAAAGCCATCTCAGCATTTGAAAGGAAAATGCAGAGGGAAGTATAAAATTCATGCTTGCGTTTGCCTATCGAGCTAGACATTCACCTTGCTTTAAACTTTGACCTAGATGCTTTCTGAGGTTTCTTCTGATTTCCTTCCATTCCTTCCATTCCTAATCTCTCTCCCCCCCACCCTGTTACTTCCATTTCTCCATGATGCATG
Organism: Podarcis melisellensis; assembly: GCF_964234715.1. Classification (NCBI taxonomy): domain Eukaryota; kingdom Metazoa; phylum Chordata; class Lepidosauria; order Squamata; family Lacertidae; genus Podarcis; species Podarcis melisellensis. Next base: position 88,815,850 of record NC_138539.1, read on the forward strand.
CATATGAAACAACCCGTTTTTTGAAATCTTGCATTCATTGTGAGACAGTTTTTAAAGAAACAAACTTTGTCAAAGCTCTGTGGAATATTCAGAGATGATTCTCTGATTGTATGTAGTTTTATCTTTGTTTTAAATAAAAATATTTTTAATAATAATAATAATGATGAAGATGTTGAAAGATAAAGTGAAATTGTTGTGCAATTCTGATCTTGGATGACCCTCTGAAACTATGTACCATGGAACACAACAGGAAGCTCCTGTCTTTCGCAATGTCTTACCTTTTCCAGAAGAATGTTCCAAATTCCATAGATGTGAGGGAGTGAAAATGAGGGAGTGTAAATGAAGGCACAGAATCCTCCTTTCTGCATATATAATAGTGGTATGACAAGAGGAAAACTAGGCTAAACCCTTATCCTTGGCATGCTACTTTTGTTCATTCAAACCTACAGCACCCCCATATTTTGCCCGAAGTAGTAAATACCTGCTCCTTGGTTGTAAAGGAGATATTAGATTCAGTCTGCACTTAAAAGTTAATCTGTCAATTTCTCACTTTCCCAAACAATATGAGAAGTGAAACATAGAACCAGCCTTCAAAATTCACACATCTGAAATTTGCAATGCAGTTCTCCAACTTGAATAAAAATGCATAGATTGGGGGAAAGTGTGCATAAAAATTAATATTTTGGTGAAAATAACATACAAAAATGGATTATATTAGGGAAAATTACCTGAAAAGTGTGTATGTTAGCCAAAACTGCACACAGATGTATTCATTAGGTGAATGTTGAAGAATTTTCATTGTTGCAGCACGGTGGAGACCTGAATTTCGGATTGGAACTGAGAGAACCAAAATGGATAGATTCTTCCTTTACTATTGGTTGTACATCTAGTTGTTGTTGCCCTAAGTTTTGTGAAAGTGCTTCCCTTTGCTGCTGCCCTCAAAGGAAGAAAAGTGCAGACGAAAATAGATGTTAAACTGTGCATGACTCCCAAAATGGTATGTCTGTGTCTTGTCTCCCTAGTTTCACAGTTTTCATAGAACCTCGGTGGCTGCAAAGGGGAGCCAGGATCCTGCCAACACTTGACAATCCTTCGTTGAAACTTGCAGTGATTCTGCAATGCTGCAGTAACACATCATTCTTTTGTACCATTTGACTGGCCAGTGTTCAGTGTGCCCTGTGCTAGCATGGGCTTCTTCTTTCCTGTATGTTCTTTTCAATGTGTGCAGTAAGTTTGTTTGGGCAGATTCTGGAATAGCACAAGTTAATGTCACTGCACAATATTGTTTGGGTTAAATGGTTTTTCCACCAGATGAAGACAGTTGTTTCACGCTTCCTACTCTCATGTGCGTCCTTGGGTAGCCTTTTAAGGAAACAGTTTCCTCGTGACGGGAGAGTGCTGGAGCCGCAACTTGTGCATTTCCAAGTTGAACAGAGTTGCAGCCAAATATAGATAAGAAGTTAGTATGGGAGCACCTTGTTGCTCTCAGTGAATTCAGGTTTTAAGGGCCAGATAAGTTGTACGTTAGGGTACTAAAGGAAGTTGCAGATGTAATCTCAGAGACCGTTTATGATTTTTGAAAATTCTTGGAGAACAGGTGAAGTGCTGTTAGACTGGACAGAGGCAAATGTTGGATCCATCTTTAAGAAGAGGGGGAAACAGGATGTAGACAACTACTTACTGGTCAGGGTGATGCCAGTGCTTTCCAGTGCACTTTCCCATATCTTGCCTTACTGCAAAAATTCTGGGCATTAAAAAAAAAAAAGGGTTTTTTTGCACAAGAGCCCCAGATCCACTTTAGCTGCATAATCCACAGTATTCTTGTTGTTGGGTGAGATGAAGCTACTGTTGGATTTGTAGCCATGAAACAGGACATTCTGAGGGCACGGAGGGGCTGAGCTGGCCTGGGATCTGTTGGATCCCGAATTGGTTCCACTGCTCTTGTGTGATGGTATGGGGGCAGGGCCAGTCCAGGCCCTCTGGCTGCGTAGCTTACGGCTGGCACAGCATTCTCTCTGCCCATCCTGCCTACCATTTGTGTGGTGGGGCTGCAGGTGTGGCGGCCCCACCACCCTGCTCAGTCCCAGGGGGATATTTGCATGGCAGCCTAAGAGGGATTATGATCTCATTTTTATTACACAGAAAACAGAATAAATTTGTTTGCTGTTGCTCCAGAGGGCAGGACTCAAGCCAGTTGGTTCAAATTCCATGAAAAGGAATTTGGAGCAGACATGAGGAAGAACATCTTGATGGCAGGGATGAGGGAGTGGGGTGGAAATTTTTCCAATGCTTTATTTTTCCACCAAACGTTTTCCATTTCCTAAGTTCATTAGTAGCAATGAATGGATGCCAAGTGCCAAAGGCAATATTGGGCAAGCTTGGCAGTTTCAAAGTTGTAATTAATGTTTTTCAGGTGATTATCCCTGACAGACCTGTGAGTCAGCCTACCACGCACAGTTCTCCAGGATGCTAAAATTTATTAAGTGTGCCAACAGCCTTCAGTACTTTTGGGGTTTCCCTCCACTTAAATTTAAACATTGCAAGAGAAGGTCATGCTATTGCCTTTAAATGTTTACAAGTATTTTAATAAAATGTTTCTACATAATATAACATTTAATCAATATTAAGCGGGCCTCAAATATTTCAGGTCAAATACTTGAGGTCTTTTGGGACCTAAAAATTAACATGGGGTGGGGTACTTTTAAAAAAACTATGTTTACTAAATACAAGTAAAATAAACATACTAAACTAGAAAATTAGGGTTGCCATATGTTTTCTTTTCCCAGGACATGTCCTTTTTCTCATGGGTAGAGTCATCATAGTGATCCATAGTTAAAAGTAGAAGTCGGCAAAAAAGTCCTCTTTTTTGCTCTTCAAAATATGGCAACCCTAATACTAGATTATTCGCAACAACATCAGAAATGTTGATGCAAATGATAATTTCGCAGTGCAAATGGCTTCAGATCCCTCCCTATAATGAGTTTTCCCTCCTATACCAAATAGCAGTTGGTTTGGATGAGGGGATTTTCACGAGTTTGGATGAGGGGATTTTCACTAGGATCATAGAGAAAGGGTTCAGGATTCCAGCCAAGCTGCTATGTCTTTTTATCCATTTTCCCTTCCCCTGTTTTTCTCCCTGCTCCCACCATCAGTCAGCATCTCATGCACATTCACAACACAAGTGAATGAGGACGAAGCGCGCTCAATGTGCGTGAGATGCTGACTGATGTGTGAGTCCTCCCCTCCCCTTTTAAGCCCCCCCCCCAATTATTTTGTGTACTTCTTCAAACCTTGTGTGTGGATGGTGGCATTTTGGCTACATAAGGATCCATAGTTCCATAATTAATTCACCATTAGTGTATACATAACACCAGTGCTTTTTTCTCCTTAAAAAATGTTTAGGGGTCCTCTCATTTTGACTCAAGAAAATCACCATTTTATAGTTCAAATCAGGAAAAATAAATACAGTAAATGGAAAAAAGCACTGCCTTTAGCTCAGCATCCCACCCCAAAAAAGAGGGCAGGAGACTGTAGTCCCTCAGCGGCTCGGCGTTAAGACGAAGCCACCTTCATCCGAGCAGCAGCAGCAGTAGCGTTAAGGTGTGCTGGGGACTCCATGTCCGTGAGGGGCGGTGGGGGGGGGAGAGGAGAGCTGCCTGCACAGGCACCGCCATGCATCCCTCGCACCCTCTCACAGAGCCTCGGCTCAACATCTCCCGCCTCGGGGACACCCATCATGAGCCGCTGAGAGGCCGCCCAGCCTCCAGGCTGCTTCCATGCAGCCTTAGGTGCCCACCCACCCACCTAGGGAAAAGTGCGGGGGGGCACGGAGAGAGAGGCTGCCCCTGGCAGCGTCCCCTCAGCAGCGGTGGAGCAAGCCGATCAGGCGCCTGGGGCGGTGTGTGTGCCCTCACCCAGGGGCAGGGGCAGCTGCCCGTGGGGGTGGGGCAAGCCGGGGCAGGACGCTCCATAGGGCCTCTGAAAAGCCTGCCTGCCTCCTCCCACTCAGCTGTGCTACAGCTGGGGGGGAGGCAGCAGGTGGGCCATTTGGGCAGCACGGAGCCTGTGCGCGTGCTGCAGGCCCTGCGGTGAGCGCCGCCCGGCATTTTGTCACCCCCCTCAGTGGTGATACACGGGGTGGACCGCCCCCACCGCCCCTTCCTCCGCCCCTGCCCCTCAGTCACTCCGCTCGGAGCTACTGAGGAGAGGGAGGTGGGGACGGCGCGTCTGTTCCGCTCGGTGCCAGTGCCCCCCCCCCCAAAGCCCAGCCAGAATCCCCAACTAAATATGATGTGCTAAGGGGGGAAAGGAACCCACCCACAAAGAGGGCGTCTCATGCTCTTTCTGCAGGGCTCCTAAGATATCCAAATCCCCGCTGCTACTCCTCCAAATGTTTAGGGGTATGCATACCCCTGCGTCCCCCCCCCCCAGAAAAAGCACTGCATGACACCTTCCGCTGTGTGACATGCTATTGTGCTGTGTCAAGGCAAAAAAGGAGTTCTGTTGGAATTAGGACTGTGCCATGTAGGAAGGGTTTTGAAACTTTAACCCTTTGATTTCTTTCCAGGGTCCTGTGGTGTGGTCATGTTGCAGGTCCCAGTTGTCACTTGCTAAACAAGGCTTGCTGCAACTGAAGCTTGTTTGGAAGGGACATTCTTTTGAAAGTCAGCTTTGCTCCGTACTTCTCCAAGATGTGTGTAGCATAATCTGTAATTATTCAGAAGTTAAAAAATACTCTAATATTCTCAAAGGCACCCTTGTCCCTGGCATTCAGAATTGTTCTCTGGCAAGTCCCGACCGTATGCCTTTTGTTATGACCTGCCACTTCAGAATTCCTTTGCTTCACGTGTGAATTCCCTGAGGTCACTTTCAAAAATGGCAGGTGCAAACCTGCAGAGAAGAGGCACAAGTTGATCTGAGTTCTGCTGCTTAAGGTGGCCTTCCGTAAGAGGTAACCGCTCTGCTCTGTTGCCTTCCAGCTGGGTTCCAGGCGACGGTACTGCCCAGTAGGAACACAAACGGAAGGGCTGTGCTTATTTCTTGCAGCATGCTCAGGCCGTTAAACAACAACAACTCTGAGGGCTTCTTGCTTTTCTTGTTTGGTATGAAAACTCCTGACCACGATTCTTGTTCTTATTTAAATTTCTGTACTGCCCTTCATCTGAATATCACAGGGTGCTTTACAATATAAAAACACAAAAATACATACCATAATAACAAACAAAAAATATACCCCAGTTAAAAGGCCATTTATTGTGCAATTATCCCAAGGCCCAGGAGCAGAGCAATGTTTTTGCCTGGCCGCTAAGGAGATCTAAGGAAGACGCCAGGAGACCCTCCTGAGGGAGAGCATTCCACAAGCAGGGAGTCACCACACAAAAGGCCTGCTCTCATGTTGCCACCCTCTAGCCCTCTCACGGAGGGCCTCAGACGATGATCGCAGGGTCTGGGTCAGTTCATATGGGGAAAGGTGGTCTTTGAGATATTGCACTCCTGATAGCTGTTATTATTATTCACTCTGACAGCTAGTTGTTTATATGCCTGGCAGTATTTGTGGTCCCCAAGGATTGTACAGCTAAAGCCATAGGCTTAGGGCCCCAGGCATCCATTTAAAAAAAATATTCTGGGAGATTACATGATAGATAGCAAAGTTAAAAAGTGTAACATTAGAGTTCTTGGTGGACTGATCACTGTTGGTAAAATCTGGAATGAGTTAGAACGGCTGTGGCCTTGGTCAGGTTGCAGACACTCCTGTTGTTTGATGATGCCATGGCTCAGAAGCTGTAGTGCAGGCATGTCCAACCAGTTGATCGCGACCTCCCGGTCGATCACGGGGCGTCCCTGGTCGATCCTGGTCAATCGCATGATCCTGATCTATGCTCCCCTAAAAGCTGAACAACTTTGGTCAATGCAGTGGGTAGTTCACTGCCAGTAGATCACAGTCTCTTGGGAGTTGGACATGCCTGCTGTAGCGCAATAAAAGCTCCAACTGCTGCTGCCCAATGAGGAATGGCTGACCAGAGACCCGTGTCGTTCGTTTTCTCCTCCCTGTCAGCAGCGCACAGTGACGTTTATGTATTACAGTGGTATCTTGGGTTACAGACGCTTCAGGTTACATACACTTCAGTTACAGACTCCGCTAACCCAGAAATAGTACCTCGGGTTAAGAACTTTGCTTCAGGATGAGAACAGAAATTGTGCTCCGGCGGCGCAGCAGCAGCTGGAGGCCCCATTAGCTAAAGTGGTGCTTCAGGTTAAGAACAGTTTCAGGTTAAGAACGGACCTCAGGAACGAATTAAATACTTAACCCGAGGTACCACTGTAAATGCAAAACCAGCTGCAGAGGCCCTGCTTTGTCAGGCCTGCTCTGCTCACTAAGCTTCTGAGTCAGCTGATCTCTGATTTGGGCGGTGTGTTCTCAGCCGTAACTTAATGTGCCTCTGTGCGATTGTGGTGGGGTGTGCGTGTGTGTGTGAAAATGTGGCAACTGTACTGAATTGTCACACACATTGTTTCCGCCTACTTATAATGTCTGGAGTGGAGTTAGGACTTGAACCCACACACCATTCCACTCGTCCACATTTAGAGAAAAGGTGGGCGCGAGGAGGAGTGGTTGCATCCCTTTTTGTTTATTGATTCCAATTCTGTGCCTTTAAGTGCAACCTGACACACACAGATTTAGTAGTTGATGATGTTCTTGGTGTGGAGTTAGGTCTTGGGAAGAAAACAATTCTGCATTTCTGAGCATTTCTGAGCGCAGGTTGCTGCTCAGCGTACAGGGCCAGGGTGTGTTAAAAAGTAGATGCAAACAGTTGCTTTATGTGTCTGCTCCGAGCTTGTGTGGCCAGACCTGTCCAACTGCTCTGCTGCTGAGTCATGTGTTTTCCCCAGAGGCTGACAGGGGAAAAGCCCCATGGGAGGCAGATGTGTGGGGGAGGAAGAGCTGCTGTGTTTTAACTGAAGGGAGGAAGAGCAAAACTCTATTTTTTGAAATGGAAACTTGGCATAAAGCTCCTCTAACACTTTGCCAAAAGGGGTTGAACTATGGGCTGTGCTGCACACAGTGGGCACCCTACTGTTCCCCCCCCCAGCATGTTCAGCTCTGCCAGATGTTACTGGCACATGAGCATGCACTTTCTGCTTAATCGGAGCAGCATGCAAGTTTCCAGGATGAGCAGCTCAAGCAAAAATAAAAACCCTTGGAGAGGTGCCATGTGTTTGCATTGATGCTGCCAAGAGAGACTTTTGCTCACCAGCATCTCTTCTAAAGCAAGGCAGAGAATGAAGGCAGCGCAGAAGTGGAATGGTTCACTACAGATGATCACTACACATGTCTACTTACTTGTGTCTCATAGCCTCAAAGACCTGAGAAACACTCTTCCTGCAGTCCTGAAAACATTATATAGTCAAATTTGTTAGATGAGCACAACAGGGTTTTTCCAACTTCCATTTTGTCCACCATTTTGCTTCCAACAAACAGCTAGTTGCCACTATAATGCTCTTTGCTTTAGGAAGCCTCTAGCTATTTTGTTTCGGTTTTATTGGCTCAGTCAATACCTAGGAGAAAGTCAAACCCTCATGGTCCTTTTGCTTGTGTAAGGAAGGACCATATACCTGAATAACAGAACACCTGCCTCAGGTACATAAGCACCCCCTGCAGTTCAGTCCCTGATATCCAGATCTAGCTGAATGAACAGTGGACAGACTCCCTTGGGAGGTTGTGGACTCTCCTTCACTGGAAATTTGTAAGCAGAGGTTGGATGGCAATCTGTCATGGATGCTATGGCTGAGATTCCTGCATTGCAGGGGGTTGGTCTAGATTACCCTTGAGGTCCCTTCCAATGCTATAATTCTGTGATGGGTTTCCGGGGGGGGGGGCAGCGTTCAAAAGGTCTTTGGTTGAGCAAACCACAGGCAGTGCTAGGCCAGATGAGTGGTATTGACTCGTTTCAAATTAGGTATGATTCCCTGTCAATTTTTGTTAGTTTCCCAAACTAGATGCCCTTGTACATTTCAGCCATGGCAATTTGTGCAATTATTTTGTCTCTTTTAGGGGCTGGCTCAGTTGTTTTGCTTAGTCCTCCATCCCACCCTGCGCTGTTTCTGTGACTCACTTCTCTTTTTGAGCCCACCTCCGAGTCTGCCAGCCTACTTGGGCAATATGGAAACTCACCACATAATGCTAACCTTATCACAGATATCAACATATGGACCTCCCTCGCCACCAATTTTTTACACCTCTGCTTGTCCTATCCCAATATTCTTAACTAGGAACCATATTGGCATTATTGCACCAACAGCTTTTCTGGGAGAGAATGTACATGTTTAAAGAGGAACTGAATGTTGCCAGAGTTCAACCTCTGTCCAAATACCAAAAGGGCAATCCCACCAGCAATGCAGCATGCCTGTACTGGGGCAGGCTCATGTTTAGGATATAGAAAGCTCCATGACGCCTTCTCATTCTAACACCTGTCTCCAGTCCTTACTGCCAGCACAATGTACAGTTACTATGCATAGGAGATCCCACAGTGCTAAAAAAACTAACCTTTGTAACAGAATAAGAATCTAGATTAATAAGTGTGATAACTTGTGAGGTCACTGTAGGAAAGGTGTCATAGGTCTACACTGATCACCCCTTCATGCCACCTTCATGCCACCCTCTACCTACTTTTATCCTTTCACTATGTAAGTAAAAGCCTAGCACAGTGGTGCAACTTTTTGCCCGCTTCATTGAATTAATGTGCTACTCTGTTCACTCTTACATTTACCGTGGTACTTTTTCCTCTCTAGGTTATGATGTTCTGAACACTGCTTTGGAAACTAGTGACAAGTGGATTGGGCGAAGGCTACTGCTGGAAGTGGAGGAGAATGTTACAGATAACCCTGAAGAGACAGAGCATCCAAATCACAAAAACTGCACTGAACCAGGTAGGATCAGCTTTCTCCTGCCCCTCACATGCTTACAGCTGGTTTGCCAAGCAGTAGAGCTCTAGAATTGCAGACACACGACTCTCTTGCATTTTTGTTCCTTTTTAGCTTTATAATCACATAGGTCTTGGATTTATTTGGAGCATCCCTCTCCATTTAAATCCCTCTCAATTTAAACTCAAGAGGATAAGACTAGTAGAATTTCAGGTGTTGCAGCTGTATCATAGTTGATATATATGAATGTGGAGTGCAACAGTTTTTAAACTGGAAATATGTTGATATTATTGGACGGGTTCTGTTCTCTTATTAGGATCTGAAAATGTGATAAGGGCACTGCAGTTTGAAGATGCAATTTAAATAGATTTTGAGGAGAGGGCGTGATTAATAGTAATTCCTATTCTTGTTTTTCAAAGCTACTTCTGATTCTTCTTTTTTAATGGATTTATTTCTCTTTCGCCTTAATGGAAACTGAAAGCCATTTATCTTTGCTGCAGAGAATTGTTGAAGTCCTTCTTATGCATAAAACCTAAAGTTCTGTTGCTGTTTTTCCTACAATGATCATGAGTCATGTTTGTTTTGCCTGAACTTTATGTTCTGCCTTTCTTTGATGAGGAGTTCTCCAACTCAGACTCCCAAAAAAATGAATGGGACTTGAGAAGAGCACTTGATTGTCCCCCTAAAGATTGCCTTCTTTTTCCTCAACTCTCCAATAGGAATGAAAGAGAAATTTACATTTTGATGTGAACCAACATATTCCACACCACCCAAGCCCCTATACAATATGAAACACAACTATCCTTTGAAATTCATTCTTTTCCCAATTTTGCAAACATACCACACTTACATTAGTGAAAATAACGTTTAAAAACCATCCAAAAATATGACGATAAAAATGTCCAAAAATATTAGGAGAAATTGCTTGCAAAAATGTGTATATTAGAAGAAAAGCACATGAAAATTCATGCCCATTTTTATTTCAAAAAATTCTAAGCTGAAGTGGAAATGGGGACAACTGAAATTTAGATTGTAAAATTAAGAGAGAGAAGGTGAAATAGAAAGAGAGAGGTGGCCAGGATCTGAATGGTTTGAGTGCTTCTTTGAAAGAAATTATTTCGGTAGACCTATTTTATGCCATCACAATGAGTGCTTTGTTGGCTTGTCTTTTTTCAGAGATCCCAGGTGTCACTGGCAAATCATTGCATTTTATTGTTTTTGCTGTTTCCTCCCAGACCTGATTTGTGTTGCTTGCTGCCACCACTGAATGCAATTGAAGGACCAGCCAGTCTGGTGTGGGTTTTCAGTTGTGCTCTGTGTTAAGGCAGGATTCCGGCTGCGTGCCAGGGCTCAGGTTGTGCTCTGCAGCCTCCAAACTCCTCTATGTTGCTTTGGTAGGAAACAAATTGAGCCTCAGACCTCCTAATGAAACCACATTATTTGCTATGCAGAGTGAAATGAAAATTAATACAGAATTGAAATCCTCCGCCCTTCCCCTCAGAGCAGGAACTGATATTGAGGGGCAATTAAGATAGAGTTGCCGTAAGTCCAGTTTTTCCTGGACACGTCTGGGATTCCAAGGGTGAAATCGCCATCTTGGGGGTGGGGTGGGGGATCACCTAAATATCCTGGGCTTTCTGTTTGTGAAGCCCACGTGGTCCACCATTTTGGTGGTGGTGGCCTGAGGGCTGGTCAGGGCAGCAGAGGTGCTCCCAGGTGGCGAAGCAGGAGGTGGCAGCAGGGGGCACTCATCTCCTGCTGGAGGTGGCAGGGTGGCAGTGGAGGTGGTAGGGTGGCAGTGCTTCAGTTTGTGGCACCCCAGCCGTGCTGCCCATGTGGTCCCGCCACTGCCCCCTCAGCAAGGGAGGGTGTGCAAGAACAAAAGTGAGGGCCAAGGCAGAGGCCAGTGCAGCCAGCAGCCTGAGAGCACGCTCCTCTCCTCTCCTCTCCTCTCCTCTCCTCTCCTCTCCTCTCCTCTCCTCTCCTCTCTGCCTGCTCGCTTCCTCCTTGGCCCTGGCAGAGCGGCTGTGTGTGCCCAGGGCAGCGTAGGCCAAGCGATCGAGAGGAGCACAGAGTGGAAGCAGAGCCCCCTGTCGCTGCCCAGCCCTCACCTTGGTTGATGGGGTCAGCACCGCTGTTTCTGGTGGCACTTAACTTGCTGCTCTTGCAGAAGGTGGGAAGCTGGCGTAGGCCGTGAGAGCACATGTGTGCTCTGTTTCTCCTCAGGGAAGATTGTGAGGCAGTCTACTCCATGCATCCGGTCTGATTTGTGGCATGTAGCCAACACCTATGTTTGCTGGGAAGCAGGTCTCGTTGGAGTCAGCGTATTCCCAAGGAAACCTGTATAAGACTGCAGCCTCCCCTCCCCACCCCCGCCTCAAGGGTTCTTTAAGAGCTACATGCCAAGCAGAAGTTCAGCAGATCAGTGGCACTGCATTTGTGAATGGATGTGGTTGGCACGTGTGATTAAGAGAGGGGGTGGGTTCTGTCTCTTACCACTGGTGTGCTGCAGCTAACACTTTACCCCTAAGAATAAGATTTTCACCCCATGCTAGAAGGTGCAGCTCTCCATGATGTTTCTTGAATCCAAGGTTGCAGTCTTCCATTAAGATGTCTGTGCCTTTTTCAGTGGTTATAAGATCGATGGGAAGGTGCATAATGCAGTCCTGTCACAGGGAGGGTTAACTATCTTGGAATATAGGTTTGGGTGGGAAACACTTTTTGGAAAATGTCCTCATGGCAAAATCTCTCTGTGTATGGAAGGAGGCGGCAGGCACCAGGATCCTGACCAAGCCTGATGTCTCCTTCCCCAAGCTGGACAAGCGTGTCCTGGGCATGGGGAACGAGGCACGGTCAGCATCCCGGAGCCTGAAACAGGAGGACTCTTGAACCCTGGCAGAGCCTGGCTGGGGAATGAGGCTCTGCCAGGACCTGGAGCCCTGCTGCCTCCTTCCCTGAGCATGTGTAGAGTGCCTCCCCCTTTCCCCACTTGGCTGTTCCTCTTCCAACCATTTATAGGCAGTGAGCACCAGCACCTTATTTTCGGGAGGGGGGGAGCACTGGCTAAGAGGAATGTGATCACGGGGGGGGGGGGAGCTTTAGAGTTAAGTTATGGAATACAGCATCAGTGCAGAGTCACAAAGGATAAATGGGATAATCATAAGTGTATGTTCATGACATTACTAGGAGGAATATGGTTGAAGGATGATAGTGGATATTGTTTTTATAAATGCTATGTCCGCTTGAAAAAGCTGCAGAACTAAGGCCTTGAAATTTAAGGGAGCTGAGATATTGGAAGAAATTTCTGGAGGTGGGGTTAACGTTGAGTTGCCTCAGATGATGATGATGATGATGATTTTATGATGAAAGTTAAGAACATTGTAGAAGTTAGCAAATATGTCCTCTTTTTTGCTTTTCAAAATACGACAACCCTAAATTAAGAGAAGCTATTCAAGGAGCAATTAACAAGCTAATAGTCAGTAAATCCCCAGCCGAGCTCAACAGGAAACAATAAAACAGGATGAACCTGCAGCCCGGGAGCATTTGATGAATGTTGAAGGGACCTTGAATGGATGGGACTAATGAGTAAACAGAACCGAAGGATCTTGGGCAAGGGCAAGGGCATTACTAGATTAAGTGCTGTGTGGAACCTCTTTTTTAATTCTGCCTCTCACTAATTGTGGAAAGGGAGTGAGAAAGGATACTGGTCTGGAAAGAAAACATGATGGGAAAAGAAGAAACCTTTACTATGCAGTTATTAAAGGCACCCAAGTGTCAGCCTTCTTGCCATCATATTGTGTGAGGTCTTCTATCTAAAACACTCATTAAGGCTCCTCCTCTGTATTTTAAGATAATGAATGATCACAAAACTAGTGTAGAAAACCATGAGATTGATTGAAAGCTGAAATAGCCATACAGTCTTCTGACTGTGAATCAGGAACAGATCTTCTTCCTTTTCTTTAACCCCAAAATAATGTGTGTAAATATTTGCTGAAAGCATAGTTTTGCCAACAATAATCCCCCCATAAGGCAGTGGGAGTTTTGTTTGTAAACTCATCCCTATAATTAACATTTACAGTCTCTCTCTTGCTGTTTTCTTTGTAGAGGCAGGATTATCTTTTTCAAAGGAGTGACTGTTCTGGTGATGTATTCTTCCTTTAAAAAGCTCAACTTTAAATTAATGTTTCATTTTATGCAGTGGTGTAGCATAGGGGGCCTGGGGGGGCCGTGGTCCCAGGCGCATTTTTTTTTAGGGGGTGCGACCAGTCGCCCTCACGACAGGCTCCCTCATCAGAGCCTGGCTCCAGCGCATGAGGGAGCTGCAAAGACAGCTTCCTCGCATGGCCAGACGCCACCAGCTGCAGCTCCATCCATGGATCAAGCCTGACCCGGGGCAGGGAGAGGAGAGTGGGCGGCAGCGTTGCTGTCCGCTCTCCTGGGCTGAGGCGCATGAGGAAGCTGCCCTTGCACCCGGCCACAACACCTCCACCCCTGGTCCAGCAATGCAATTTCTTTTTCAGCTGGAATCTGTGGCACATTGACTGTGTCAAGTAGAGCCCTAATGTCTTTCTGAGGGAGTTGATTGATGAAAATTGCTTGACCTACAACATGTAACTGATTTTCCATGCTTGCGATTAAGAAGGTCAGGGAGTAGCGACCCTGTTTAGATTGTGTTGTCTGTTAGTTTGGTGGAATCTGTGCTGCTCTGGGGGTTCCATGGAATGACTGACCCAGCTGGGCACTGACATATTCAGGGCAGAATATGCCACCACACAGATACCCCACCAAACATCCTTTAGGAACTATCAATGCTTCCTGAGACTGAAAAGAGAGGAAACGCAACAGTGGAGGCTCACTGACAAAATGGTAGCAGAAATGTCAGATCAATCCCTTCTGTCTGTCAAAACAGACCCCAGTCCAACCCAGGACTGGGATCTGGAAACCTGACCAGGGTGAAGTATACATCAAAATGCACGTATTAATGAAAATAGCATACACAAATGCATTATGGAAAATTGCATACAAGAAAGTATATACAAGAAAGAGACAATGGATTGTGCCTCTGGGGGTGATGTCAAACCTCTGAGAATCATAGAATCATAGAGTTGGAAGAGACCACAAGGGCCATCGAGTCCAACCCCCTGCCAAGCAGGAAGCACTTGATGTGCTGCAGAGACCAGTAACTTATAACTGGAGCCTTCCATGTTGTTTTTGCCACGTTAGCAGCACTGATGTGACCTCTCCGGAGCAAAAGCCAGGGCGGTGTGTATGGAGGTCCTGGACTGCCCAGACAACAGGACCCCCTTCAGCCTCACTGATGTGGTCCAAAGGAAAGTAGAGCAAGACATTAGGCACCAGCTTGTTTGCAGTAGTTGCTGGAAGGAGGCATATAAGGCACCATCCAACCGTCTTAGGGACTCCACTTCAGATTTGTGTTTTTAATAGATATTTATTGAAATTTTCCAATTTAATACAAAAAAAAAACAACAGACAAAAAAAGCAAACATACACATTTAAAACAAAACAAAACAAATATAATTCCCATTTCTTATTTCCATTACCTTATGTCCCGGACCTCCTCTCACCTCCCCCTTTTGTATTCCAATTCAAATTCTTAATTCAGCAAATCCTTGTTACGACTTAGTATAGCTTATTTTGAAAAATCCTTATTATCCAAATTTTAACATCAATACTTAAACATTGTTGCTCATTCTTAAACATTTTTCCTAAAGTCGGCCAAAAATTTCCCTTCCACGGCTTTCCCCAGTTCCAAACATATATCAAAGCAAAATAAAACAAAGCAAGTTATAGTTATATACCCTTTGGATTCCCAAACTCCACCCACCCCTTTCCCGGTTTCAGTCCCCAACAAGTGTTCATCAATTCAATATCTTGTCTAGCCTGGAGATCTCACGTCCGAGGCTTTTAAGTCTCTTTCAGTTCCTCTCTGCCGGCCTTTTTGATAGTCCTTAGTGTTGAACCCCAGATTTCGGAGAGGCTTCGGCCCAACAGAATCCATATTTTTTTCCAGCCAGCCCTCCATACTTGAAAAGAAAGCCTATGGGGTACTCCAACTTACTCCTTTCAAGTCCAAATGTCCCCAAAACTCCGACTTCCACCTTGATCAAATTTGTAATCCTTCGGTCTTCAGATCTCCACATGAGGGGATCTCTCAGTTTTAAACTCACCCATTCAGGCCAGGCTTTCCACATCAGATTGTTATTCTCCTTTATTACCTTCATGTCAGGCCACAAATTGCAACTCTCATTTAGCATCTGGGAAGTTACAGCTCCTCCTTCCTTCTCTTCAGGAACAGCACATATCTCCTTTTCCATTTTCTCATAACACTCAGGTTTCCCTATTTGCTCAGTTGTGTGAGCTTCCTGCTTCGAATCCTTATCAACTTCAACAAAATTGTTTACTGCTGAGACCAGAGTTGTAACACTTGTAGCCAAAACATTAATTTCACCTTGTAACTTTCCCAAGAGAACAAATGTTCTATCCAATTCAGACTGAATTTTCCCTCCTCCAGCCATTCTTGTAATGTCTTAAACCCCCTCTAGGGGGATTTTAGTTTCTTAATATTTTTCAGCTCAAGTCCAATAGCCAATTTATTGTATCAGTCCTTCCTTATTCTCAACAAATTGTAACAAATATAACCAGCAGAAGCAACAGAAACAAAGTTCTTTTCCCCCCTCTGACAGCCAATTTGACAGCTGTCAAACTCCTCAGTATTTCATCAGCAGGCTCTCTCGCGGGACACTCCCGGGTCCGGGGGGGGGGTGAAACTTCAGCTCCCACCGTTAATTTTTTATCCTCCGGTAAGATTTCTTATAGTGTCAAACCATAAAGGTTAAAGTCTCTTTTTTAAAAAGAAAAAAAGGAAAGAAATGTCCTCTCGACCTTAGATGGCAGGTTCTTTGCTTTAAATTATCTACAAAGAGGGGGGGCGGACTTCCTTTTTAACCCTTCCCTGCTCGTTCCTAATTCAACAAGAATTTTTCTTTAAATTCCGAATTCCAAATTACTCACAGGTTTTAACTTTAAAATCCAATTGTTCCAAGAAAAAACTGAGCGCTCTCCATCAATGGCTTGCGGCTTCACTCCGCAGAAGGAGCGATGCACTCACAGCACCGCACCGCACCCCGTCCCCGTTCCGAAGCCTTTAAAAAGGCTCCTTCGTGGTTTGGGGGGGCGCAAATGGTGCCCGCCGAGTCACCAGGTTCACAGGCATCCGCGCCTGTGATTTTAAGGGTCCCTGCGTCGCCGCCGTGGACAAGACCCAATCCTGCAGAGCCGATTCCCTCCGGAGCCCAGAGGGAATCCGCCATTAAACGATGGCGCTAACCCGGAAGTCTCTCCACTTCAGATTTGTGTAGTGGATAAAAAGGTAATGGGACCCCTGACCATTAGGTCCAGTCGTGGCCGACTCTGGGGTTGCTGCGCTCATCTCGCCTTATTGGCCGAGGGAGCCGGCGTACAGCTTCCGGGTCATGTGGCCAGCATGACTAAGCCACTTCTGGTGAACCAGAGCAGCGCACAGAAACGCCGTTTACCTTCCTGCCGGAGCGGTACCTATTTATCTACTTGCACTTTGATGTGCTTTTGAACTGCTAGGTTGGCAGGAGCAGGGACCGAGCAACAGGAACTCACCCCGTCATGGGGATTCGAACTGCCGACCTTCTGATCGGCAAGTCCTAGGCTCTGTGGTTTAACCCACAGTGCCACCTGTGTCCCTGCGTCACCTGTAGTGGATATGCATGTATATATTTGGAGGAATTTGCACTAAGATGCTGATGAATTTTCATGAAGACTTAAGGGGAAAAATCACAAACTGATGTGAAAAACAGAATTTAAGAATGGAAAAATGAGAAACCAAGATTAATCAAAACTGACAGAATTGCCCATACCTAATGGTGAACAATGGGATTATGCTGTATTTATGCCATGTTTACACTTCCAGTACAACATGCCCTCTTTTGAAGGGCCTGCGCTCTACCTGAGAAGCCCACAAGGTTCTACAGCAGCAGCACTCAAGAGGAGGAAGAAAGTGACGGCCAGGGCCACTTCCTGGGCTAGTTATAGGGGAAGGCAAGTGAGGGCTGGCTGAGGGCAGACTGGGTTTGGCAGGGCAGAGCAGTTAATGTCACTTCTGAGGTCTCCATGGGTGTCATGATTTCCACAGATAATGTCATTTGATATTGGACAGGCCATAAGGATCCATGTTGGGAATGTGGTGACATTATGTGCTAACAAATGCCACAGTTATTTCTTTGATGTAGGGTCAACAAAGCCACATGGGCAAAGTGGAAATGTGCCAACTTCCCTCTTCCCGAAACAAAAACTGGGCAAAACTTTTGTAACTGGTGAAAATGGATGAGTAGTTTCAGCACAGTCCCAGGTTTCCAATTCAAAGGGCTGTGAAATCTCTTTAGAGGAAAATGGAGACTTTTTGCTGGAATAATTAAGCCCATGCCACATCTGTCCTCCAGTTTTATTGAAGACATTAGATTTTGACACTGTTTGATTTATAAATGGCAAAAAGCTAGAGTGGGACTTCTGTGTGATCCTTCCCTATGTGATTTGTTGCAGATTGCTGGAAATGATTTTGCTTTTTGCCAGTTCTTCTTCTCCGCAGCAGCTGCAGCCTTGCTTAAGTGGAACTGCAGCACTGATCTGAAAACAGCGAGTTCATGCAGCTTCCTCACCTGTAATTATGTTCAGCTTAAATCACTTGTCAGTCTTCATGTATGTTTGGAAAGTAGGCCAGCTGTGAATAAAGCATATTGGGGTTCATCTTGGATCCCACATCCTGAATTGCTCTCAGACAGTTATGAGAGTCCTGTGTAAGGAGCAGCGGGGGGGGGGGGGGTCACTCTTTGTGCCACAAGCAAGACCAGAGATGATGATGAACATATAATGCAGTAGGAATATTGGACAGAGAATTCCCACACAGTTCTATGGGTGAAGATAGATGTAGCAGCCACAACAGGGTTCAGTGGCTTGAATCCAGCCTTGACATACCAAAATATGACTGCTGCCTTTGCCCCAATACAGCCACAAGTATGACATCAACCTACAGATTCCACACACATCCTCTCAAAATCTCACTCTAGGACAGAGAACTTGCCATTGTTTGGGGAGGTTTTGAGGGTGTTACAGAAATGCCTCTACCACACTTGGTATTTGTTACATCTGTCTTAACCCCTATAATTCTTAACAAAGGCAAATTATTCTTACGGCACTTAGGGTCAAACTAGATGTGACACTAGGCATGATGCGAGATCTCTGTTTCCTATGTTTAGGATTATCCTTTATTTACTTTTTCTTTTGTGGAAGATTAGCAGCCCAACCTAACAAATGTATATTCTTGCTAGTTAGCATGCTGAAAGGCATATACTCAGACCCAGCGCTGTTTTCTGGGGGTACTCAAGGGTACACAGTACCGGCACATTTCCCCCAAGTGTGACTTTTACTGTAGCAACTTCATGGTGAGTACCAGCACCTTTGTTTCTAAAAATGAAAACCCCACTCAGACCATAGAAATACAATTGGTAGAGAGGACTCTGTGTGATGTCATTTCCCCTCCTCTCCTGGAGTGGGAGGAGTATATAGTGCTTCCTTTTCCTTTGACCAGTGTTGAATGCAGACATGCCTACGCTTGCTGCAGCTTCAGGCACGTGCCTGAAAGTGGTTATACCATGATGTAAGCCTGCGTAGTTTTTACTTCTACTGTTGCTGTGAACCAAAGCATGATTGTCAAGTAAGTAAATTTCATTTTTAAACTTACTTTACAAGTTGTTGCCTGATTCTTTGTTAAGCAAGGGAAGAAGGGGAAAGCCAGCTTGCTCGAAAGGAGGCTCTGCAGCCTAATTCTTATGCTTTCAATTTTTGCTGCCAAGGATGGGATTTTAAAACTCTGTTTAACACATGTACATGGGCACCTGGAAGGATAAATTACAATTCATATATCCTCTACCACCCATTGGGACGTGGGTGGCGCTGTGGGTTAAACCACAGAGCCCAGGACTTGCCGATCAGAAGGTTGGAGGTTCGAATCCCCGCGACGGGGTGAGCTCCTGTTGCTCGGTCCCAGCTCCTGCCAACCTAGCAGTTCGAAAGCATGCCAAAAAGTGCAAGTAGATAAATAGGTACTGCTCTGGCGGGAAGGTAAACAGCGTTTTCATGCGCTGCTCTGTTTTGCCAGACATGCTGGCCACATGACCTGAAAGCTGTACGCTGGCTCCCTCGGCCAATAAAGCGAGATGAGCGCCGCAACCCCAGAGTCAGCCACAACTGGACCTAATGGTCAGGGGTCCCTTTACCTTTTACCTCCCACCCATTAAAACCTATCCCACACTTCATCAAATGGCCCCAGAGTTGATTGCAAAAACACGACAAATTTCTCTCCCTGTATATATGAATGATAAGAAACCCACAAAACAAACCAATAACAAAGTTACAGAGCTAGTGCAGAACAACATAGCCCAACAACATTTGTGTCCGGATTTTCACTTTTGGAAATATGGCAACCCTAGCTAACAGTAGCCACAGATGAGAGTTCAAATCAGATTTAGGACTGTCGCATGGAGTGGGAAGTCGGATTAAACCTTTCCCCTCATGCCATTTTCTTACTGGATATCAATTCCCTGGGTTGCTATTTGCCCCTGAAGCTGCAGCCATTTGGTATCAAGGCAGCAAGTGCATGTGTCGCAGACGAGGGGAAGGTCTACGGCAGAAGGCTGGGAGGTGGAGCTGCTGTACTTGCTGGAAGACCAAAGGAGAAAGTCAGACCCTTGTTATTCTACTCCCTAATGTCAACAGTAGCCTCTTTCCCATCATCTGTCCCGAAATCTGCCATCTACCCCCAGGATCTGCTGTCCTCAGCTGACTTTGTAAACAAGTTGCAGGACCACTGGCAAAGATAGAGGAATTGGTTGCACAACATCGCTAAAAATTCTGGATGTCCTTCTGCTCAGGGAATCTTTGGTGTGTTAGAACCACAAAAAGCACTTTTTAGCTGGAGCGAGGAATTGTGCAGATCCTTCAACAAGTCACTGAGTGAGGAAATTACAGCAGCAGGATTGGTGTGACGATGGCCGTCAGCTTTAAGTAGTCTGATAATGGTGTCTGAAATACGGATGCTAGCTTGTCGGGAATGGTGAAGCTGGGCTTTCTGCGCCGAGGCTCCCTCTTCTCCCTGAGTCAGGCATGTGCACAGCACACACATTATGCTCATTCGCTGTAATGTCACGAAGATTATCCTCGGGCAGGCAGGAACTTGGCAACACAAAGCTTTCAGTCTGAGTTATTCTCCGTTAGATATTCTTAAGCTGAGGCACGGCAAAAGAGGGATGGCATTGCTAACTGTTGCTGGTTCTGTTCCTGTTCCTCTGCTTCTGAAATAAATCTACATACTAATATTTATTTTAAATTGTTACAGAATCATAGAATTGTGGAGTTGGAAGGGACCCTGAGGGTCATCTGGTCCAGCCCCCAGCAATGCAGTAATCTCAGCTAAAGCATTCATGACAGGTGCCCATCACCTTTCCATAAAATTGTGCTTGAGCCATCTTGTACACAACAATTTAAATTAAATTAAATGAAGAAACATTTTAAAACTAGCAACAGCTAAACAATGTACCTCAATATTTCTGTTTCAAGAGATGGGAAAAAATGTTTAATGGTGTATGCAGCTGTATAATGAGGCTTGTGCTTCATTCTTAGCTTCTTGTGCTCATTTTGTCTGATTTGTAAAAACCAGTCATCATCATCGTCATCATCATCATCATCATCATTAAGCACTGGAATAAGCAAATCAGTTATCTTCCATATCTTTAAATAGTGATCAACAAGACAAATTCCTCCTTTTAAAACCTCATTTTGAATGTGCATTCTTGGTAATCAAAAACCTGTATAAAAAGGAAAGAAAAAACAAACAAATTTCTCTGAGCAATGGGTAGGGCTGCATCATGTGAAATCACTCAGTTTTTCTATAAATGCATTTTGTTCCTATCTTCCTCTCTTGTCAGCTCTGCCATGTTCTCCCCTCCATTTCCCAGGTCCTCCCAAGCCATTCATCAATAAATGGAGGGTTATTGTTCCGTCCTCCCCACATCTGTAATTTATAACCATTTATGTAGTAGTGAGTAGATGAACTATCATTTCATAGAATCATAGAATCATAGAGTTGGAAGAGACCACAAGGGCCATCGAGTCCAACCCCCTGCCAAGCAGGAAACACCATCAGAGCACTCCTGACATATGGCTGTCAAGCCTCTGCTTAAAGACCTCCAAAGAAGGAGACTCCACCACACTCCTCGGCAGCAAATTCCACTGTCAAACAGCTCTTACTGTCAGGAAGTTCTTCCTAATGTTTAGGTGGAATCTTCTTTCTTGTAGTTTGGAACCATTGCTCCGTGTCCGCTTCTCTGGAGCAGCAGAAAACAACCTTTCTCCCTCCTCTATGTGACATCCTTTTATATATCTGAACATGGCTATCATATCACCCCTTAACCTCCTCTTCTCCAGGCTAAACATGCCCAGCTCCCTTAGCCGTTCCTCATAAGCCATCGTTTCCAGGCTTTTGACCATTTTGGTTGCCCTCCTCTGGACACGCTCCAGTTTGTCAGTGTCCTTCTTGAACTGTGGTGCCCAGAACTGGACACAGTACTCCAGGTGAGGTCTGACCAGAGCAGAATACAGTGGTACTATTACTTCCCTTGATCTAGATGCTATACTCCTATTGATGCAGCCCAGAATTGCATTGGCTTTTTTAGCTGCTGCGTCACACTGTTGGCTCATGTCAAGTTTGTGGTCAACCAAGACTTCTAGATCCTTTTCACATGTACTGCTCTCAAGCCAGGTGTCACCCATCTTGTATTTGTGCCTCTCATTTTTTTTTGCCCAAGTGCAATACTTTACATTTCTCCCTGTTAAAATTCATCTTGTTTGTTTTGGCCCAGTTCTCTAATCTGTCAAGGTCGTTTTGAAGTGTGATCCTGTCCTCTGGGGTGTTAGCCACCCCTCCCAGTTTGTTGTCATCTGCAAATTTGATCAGGATGCCCTTGAGTCCATCATCCAAGTCGTTGATAAAGATGTTGAATAAGACCGGGCCCAAGACAGAACTCTGTGGCACCCCACTAGTCACTCTTCTCCAGGATGAAGAGGAACCATTGATGAGCACCCTTTGGGTTCGGTCAGTCAGCCAGTTACAAATCCACTGAGTGGTAGCATAGTCAAGACCGCATTTTACCAGCTTCTTTACAAGAATATCATGGGGCACCTTGTCAAATGCCTTGCTGAAATCAAGGTAGGCTACATCCACTGCGTTCCCTTCATCTACCAGGCTTGTAATTCTGTCAAAAAATCAGATCAGGTTAGTCTGACATGACTTATTTTTCAGAAATCCATTCTGACTATTGGTATCACAGCATTACTTTCTAGGTGCTCACAGACTGTTTGCTTAATGATCTGCTCCAGAATCTTCCCTGGTATTGATGTCAGGCTGACTGGGCGGTAATTATTTGGGTCCTCTATTTTCCCCTTTTTGAAAATAGGGACAACGTTTGCCCTCCTCCAGTCTGCCGGGACTTCGCCTCCAGGAATTCTCAAAGATGACTGCCAGTGGTTCTGAGATCACACCTGCCAGTTCTTTTAATACTCTTGGATGCTGTTCACCTGGCCCTGGAGACTTGAATACATCTAAACTAGCCAAGTATTCTTGTACTATCTCCTTTGTTATTCTGGGCTGTGTTTCCTCTGCTGAATCATTTGCTCCAAATTCTTCAGGTCGGGCATTGTTTTCTTTATCAGAGAAGACTGAGGCAAAGAAGGCATTGAGGAGTCCCCCTTTCTGTGTCCCCTGTTTGCATTTCACCATCTTCTCCTCTGAGTGACCCCACTGTTTCTTTGTTCTTCCTTTTGCTACGAACATACCCATAAAAGCCTTTCCTCTCTAGCAAGCCTGAGTTCATTCTGTGCTTTAGCTTTTCTGACTTTGTGTCTACACGTGCTGGCTATTTGTTTGAATTCTTCTTTGGTGGTTTCCCTCCTTTTCCATTTTTTGTACACATCCTTTTTTAATCTTAACTCAGTTAAAAGTTCTTTAGATAGCCACCCTGGCTTCTTTAAGCACCTTCCATGTTTCCATCTCATTGGTATTGCCTGAAGTTGTGCTTTTACTATCTCCCTCTTAACAAACTCCCAGCCATCATGAACTCCCTTTCCTTTTAGTATTACTGTCCATGGGATCTCACCCAGCACTTCCCTAAGTTTTATGAAGTCAGCTTTCTTAAAGTCAAGAAATTGAGTCCTAGTATGCTTGGCTGCTCCTTTCCGCTGTATAGTAAACTTCAGAAGAGCATGATCACTCATGCCTAATGATCCTTCCACTTCTACCCCACTAACCAGGTCATCAACATTGGTTAGGACCAGATCTAAAATGGCTGTTCCTCTTGTTGCTTCTCCCACTTTCTGGACAATGAAGTTGTCTGCAAGGCCAGTGAGGAATCTGTTTGACCTTATGCTCTTGGCTGAGTTTGACATCCAACAAATATCCGGGTAATTGAAGTCCCCCATTACTACTATCCCCCTTCCTTTTGCATGCTTGGCCATCTGTTCCAGGAAGGCATCATCTATGTCCTCTGTTTGGCTTGGGGATCTATAGTAAACTCCCACAATGAGGTCACTGTTATTCTTCTCTCCCTTAATTTTGACCCAAATGCTCTCACTTTGAGGTTCTAAATCTTGGATCTCTTCACAAGTATACACATCCCTGACATATAACGCCACTCCTCCTCCTTTCTTGTCTGGTCTGTTTCTCTGAAATAGATTGTATCCCTCCATTATTACATTCCAATCGTGGGACTTATCCCACCAGGTTTCAGTGATGCCTATTATGTCATATTTAGTTTGCTGTACCAAGAGCTCAAGCTCATCTTGTTTATTTCCCATGCTTTGCGCATTAGTGTACAGACATTGAAGTCCATTAATCATTCCCCCGTGTCTCTTATTTAAGGATTTTTTCCTCCCACCACTAGGTCTGTGTGCTGTTTGCTCCATTTGGTCTATGACATTTGGATGATCATCTTCATCAATTGATAGACTCCTACCTTCAGGAGCACTGTCTCCCTCCCCCACATTAGTCAGTTTAAAGCCCTCCTGATGAGGTTTCTAAGATTTTTGGCAAAAACATTCCTCCCAACCGTTGTGAGGTGCAGCCCATCACTTGCCAGAAGTCCATCTTCAAGAAACTGCAGTCCGTAATCTAAGAATCCAAACCGTGCCTGTTTACACCATTTCCATGTCTTCTGGGAGAACTAAAGATTTAACATAGCGAAACAACATCACTATTGCGGCTGAAGGTAACCAGTAATTTTGTTGATTTTGCTTGTATTATCTACTCAGAAGTTTTTAATATTAGGGACAGGACTAGAGTCTATTTTGTTTGTGAGTCTTGAGATGCTACTTCCCCAACACTGATCATTTACTGATGCATAAATATACTGTTTACATGGCACCGAGGTTAAGCCCAGATGCCTTAACTTTCTTTTTTTGGATACTTTTTTCTGTATGAATGAATTCTAATATGTTTTTGTTAGGGTTATTTTTAAGCTGTGCATACATGTACCCAGATGGGATAGAACTATTTTTGGATAACAAAGGAAAGCATTTGGAAATAAAAGCTGGCCAAATTCAATCTGCAAGCAAGAAACACACTTTTAGCAGTGAGTGAGGTTGATTGATGGCAAGATGTGCCAAAGAAAGCAGAGGAGTCTTTGTCCCTGGAGTCTTAAAATCATGGCTATGTGCTTGTCTTGTGAAAAAGACACATTGTGCAACCACGCACAATTGTTGCAGTTGCCACAGTAATGACTGAATAAAAGTCACTGACCGTGTGCTAAGCAAGATGTCAGAATATATAAAGTCAGTGGGACTATTGGTTACAATCAACCTGGATTTCTGTTCCCTTGGAAACAAATTGTGATTCTACTTGAAGAAACATGGGCATTTCTGTAGCCTCTTTGATATTTTAAGATAATAATAATAATAATAATAATAATAATAATAATAATAATATCCTTACCCTGTCCATCTGGCCATCTGGTTAAGGGGTGATATGATAGCCATGTTCAAATATATAAAAGGATGTCACATAGAGGAGGGAGAAAGGTTGTTTTCTGCTGCTCCAGAGAAGCGGACACGGAGCAATGGATCCAAACTACAAGAAAGAAGATTCCACCTAAACATTAGAAAGAACTTCCTGACAGTAAGAGCTGTTCGACAGTGGAATTTGCTGCCAAGGAGTGTGGTGGAGTCTCCTTCTTTGGAGGTCTTTAAGCAGAGGCTTGACAACCATGTGTCAGGAGTGCTCTGATGGTGTTTCCTGCTTGGCAGGGGGTTGGACTCGATGGCCCTGGTGGTCTCTTCCAACTCTATGATTCTATGATCTGGTTTCCCCAGCCACTCTTAGTCACTTCCAACACGTATAAAACATAATAAAATGTCAAACATTAAAAACTTCCCTATACAGGGCTGCCTTCAGATGCCTTCGAAAAGTTGTGTAGTTCTTTATCCCTTGACATCGGATGGGAGGCTGTTTCACAGGGAGGGCACCACTTCCGCGAAGGCTAGCCTTTTCCAGCTGGGAGCCCCCCAGATGTTTTCCATTATAAATCCCATTAGCCCCAGAAAACATGGCTGTGCTGTCTTGGCCTTGTGGGAGCTATAGTCCAAGTCAGCATAATGACACCAGGTTGGGGTTGGCTGGTTTAAGCTGTGATGTTGTTGAAATTCCACTTCCCTGGTTCAGGATCAGAGATAGCAGTTAGCCACTTTTTATTAATAAGCTCTGGTGGGAGCAAAGCTTTCTGATCAGGATTCTGCACCACAATCCGCAGTCGTAACAGGTTTGCATAAACCTCACTGTCTCTTAAATTCCCTTGTAGTTAAGTTGAATATTCTGCATTAATAAGAAGTTAACTTTGGACACTCCCCCCTTTTTCTGCTTATTTTCTGCTTTATTGTTCATCAACACATCTGTACAACATAAACAGTCATTCGTTATTATCCATAAATCAAAATTGTCAAACATCACAACACTAAAACCAACAAAAAAGCTACAAACTCTCTGACATTAAATTTTCTTCATCAACCTATGACTTCCCATCCTTTCCATATTTCTTCCATTTTAATAAACTTGTTGCATGAACTTAACTTCTTAATTACTAAAAAGATATTAAAGCTCGTGCACATTTCCCTTTACAGAAGTTACCCAAATGCTACAACCATGTTCAGATCATGGCAGCTGTTTTTTAAATATATTTTAAAGGGTTCCCAGCTTGAAATACTCTTGTTTAGACTTTTCTTTGATATTTTCATCTACTTGGAACTTTAAAAAAATATAAACCTTTTAAAAAAACCCAGAGTCATTCCTACTCAGTATAACAGGCTTAGATATTCCAAGAAAGGCAAGGACAATTTTTCTATACGCTACTGTTGCGGTGAGAATACTTATAGCGAAACATTGGAAGAGTGACATAATTCCAACTAGAACTGAATGGATTCTGGTTGGTAGTAGAATACGCTGAACTAGATAATCTTTCTGGCGCTTCCCTTTTTGTCTCCTGGCTTACTGGCATTTCCCCCCCCCCCTTTATGACCGCCATTTCCCCTTTTCCTTTCCATTTGTTTAACAGTATTCAGATGTGAGTGTATTCAGCAGCTCATCTTTATAGATTGTACATAATTTTATTTGTTGTCAAACATAATGATGGTGATTTCAGGATTCTTCTAAATTCTCAGTGTTGCTTCTTTGTTTTCACTTTATGATTCAAAATCCTTTACTCTCCAGATCTTAAATGAGTTCCCTTTTATCTTTTCCATTTTCCTTTGAGGTTCAAGAGCATGCTGTGTGTCAGTGCAGGGTGGGGAACCATGACCTTGCTGTGGAACTGTGGAACTGGATCTAGACCAGCATTGTAACTAACCATAACTGCTCCTAGTGTAAACCACACATTGTGCATCACCCCTTGTTTTTTGCATAAACAAGCAAAAAATGAAATTTCCAGGACAGTCTTATTTTTCGCAAACTCTTACAAACATGTATTACACAATGAAAATAATAGCTTTTGTTATAATGTCAACGCCAGTCACTGTTCAGTCTTGTGCACCCCAGATCTTATTTTTGTTTGTTTGTGAATTATTACATTTATATCCCACCTTTATTTGAAGGAGCTGAGGGACACTTCTTCCCTTGTCCATTTTATCCTCACAATCTATGCCAGGCTAGGTGGGGATTTGAACCCTGGTCTCCCAGATCCTCGTCCTGCACTCTAGTCACTACACCACACTGGCTCTCAATCACTGCAACCCCTTATGCCTGGTGTTGGTGTGTTGCCTCACTCTGGTTATGTTACTGAGCCAGACCTTCATGCTTCTCTGTATTGAGGATGTTATGTAAAAGTGAGTCACATCCCTTTGCCTTCAAGAGAGCCCTGTTCATGCTGACACTCAAATGCACACATGGAGCTCACTATACAGCAGTGTTGCCACTTCACAGAGGCCCAAACCCAACGTTAATGCAGTTAATGCATGTATTTTGTTATTTAAATAGCAGAGAAACCTGAGCAGCTTCAGAACTATGGTGGCGAGGACAGTAAGTATCACTGTTTCTCTCTGCCGCAAATCTGACAAAAATTGCCTCTTTGAGGTTCACCTTATATCAACTGAAGTCTCCCCACACTGATGTGAATGGGGAAGCCAACACATATATTGTACAGCTTGCACTGTATACCAAACTGAAGTATAGCATGTAAAATAGTTATATATGTTGCTGGAGTCCCTGTCAGATTTTAAACATTGGATTTGTAAAATGCTAAGGCTGTGTGAGAGCAAGCCACAATGTCATCTAAATTTAGTTATCCTGAGATGCAATGACCTCATCCGATTCAGTTTTTAAAAAAATGGGATTAGAGATGCTGCAGAGCATGCAAATAACAGACCACTCTGTCCTCTTACACCCTGCTGTCCTCAAAAGGTTATAGGTAGCATATGGGAAATTGCAGTTATAAAAATTTGTTTGGCTTTTATCTGTCCACATGGCTTTACTCTGTACTAGGGCTGGCCCAAGACATTTTGGCACCTGAGCAACAAAATGGCACCCCTCCCCACCACCAGAGAAAAGAAGGGATGAGTGAAGATCTTTATCAGGAACAAGGGTGTGAGGAGACCAACAGTACCTCCTATTTGCCAAGAGGCAGCAGATCCAGTCTCCACGGAGCACAGTGCCACAGCTGCAAGTGATGCATTCCTTGGAGGCCAGATCTGCTGCCTATGTGGATCCTGCCGCCTGAGGCGTCACCTTATCTTGCCTCATGAGTGGACTGGCCCCGCTGAGCACTCATAGGATATTCCACTGATCCAGTGAAGTTTTCAGACCTGACTTATCTACCACGACTAGTTGTGTGTCGAGGCCCCCAGGACACCCCCAAATAAAGACACAGTTCACACAACATTTTTTGTTTTTGTTTTTGGCATAATTTTGGCCACAACTTTATTGAATTACAGTATGTGAGTGGTTGCTTAGGCATTGGCTAGCAACTATCTGTTCCCTCATAGAGGTAGGAACAGAACTGACAACCGCAAACCTGCGGAAGTCAGTAAGGGTAAACATTTTTTGGGAGATAATAGAGCTGGGCGCCAGACTCTCCCCTCTCCCCAAATGCTCCCAGGGGCTCTTGCGTGGCCCTAGCCCCTTGCCAGGGGTTCGGACAAGAGCATGGTGAGCCCCTGGACTACTTTATCGGAATTCCCTTGCAGCAGCATTGGAGAGGCAGGCACAGCCAACCACATCCCCTCCACCAACCAAAATTAACCAATGCCTAACTGCAACTTACAAGTTGTGACGATTTGCTATGCAGCAGGCAAAAAACCAAACGGCACCAGCCAATCAGCCAAATGGTAAAAATTCCTACCAGGCCCCTGCTCCAAAGCAGATGACCCCATGACAGGCATAGCAAGGTCAGCGCAAACAAATCCTAAATATACGAAGGGTGGGCAGGTAATCCGATGTGTGCAGCAAAAAGTGGAAGCTCAACACTTCGCACAGGGAATAAATAGCACCCCATCAATCAAACAATTTTGCGACATTAAATTCTCCCCAGCAACAATTGGAGGTGCCCTATCAAATTTGTGGCCATTCATGCTAACCCGCCCAGCAACAGGGGGTGTCATGGTTGCCCCCATCTCCATGAAGGAGGACCCGCTTTGTTGAATAAGTGAATGTGGTTCTTCTTAATAAATTTTTTTTACTTGATTTGAAGATGTTCATGTTGCCACCTGCTTTTAGTCAAATATTCAAAGCCAGGTGGACAATTTCATGAACTGCATGCAGTGTTTAGAAGAGAGAAAGAAAAAGCTTTTGTCAAAGAACTGTCCTACATAGAAAAAACACTATGACAAAACCAAACCAAAATAATCTCTAAAACATAGGACTTACTACTGGAATGGGAGGTCAAAGATGAGCAGATTAAGGAGGTAATGATAAAGTGGGCCATAGATACAGGGAAACCCATAGATTTATCAGGATGGGGAAACTTATGGGAAAACTGGAGGTTTATCTAACACCTTCAAAAATAGCTAGAATGTATAAAACAAAAAATAATCTGTCTTGGAGGTGTAGAAAAACAGAAGGGACATTTATGCATATATGGTGGATCTGTGATGAGATCAAAGGCTTCTGGAACACAGTATATAGTGAATTAAAGAAAATGTTTAAACATAACTTTTCTTTAAAAAAAGATGCCTTTCTTCTAGGAATAACAGATACAGACATAGAAAAGGGAAATTACAAAATTTTCCTCTATGCCACAGGTACCGCAAGGAATTTAATTGCTAAGAACTGGAAAAATGATTACATGCCAGCAAAAAAAGAATGGCAAAATAAGTTGCTGGATTACATTGAATTGGCTAAACTAACCGAGGTAATCAGAGACCAACCTAAACAAAAGTTCAGAACAGAGTGGGAAAAGGGTAAAGATTATAAAACAGTGTCCCCAAGTGAAAACCTGGACTTGTTTTGATTAATTTCTGCGAGATGATTTATGATTCTTAGGTTATGTATGTGAGACAATCATAATAATAATTCACAAAGGAAACAGTTGAAAATAAATAAATTTAAAAGCCGATATCAGAGTGAAGTAAGTCAAAATTTTATGCTATTTATATTTATGTGGTGTAAATGTTTAGGTTTCATTGGTTGTAACTTTTATTGTCATTATCTAATTTATAATATCTTTTTATTGCTGTATTTTGTTTTTGTTTTTCTTCTTCTGTTTTGTTGTTGTTGTCCTGATGTATCAATATTTAAAGCCAGGTGGGTATCCTAGAGCAGAGGAAAACTTGGAAGAGCTGAAGAAACTGCAGATTAAAGTTGTGTGTTTGGGCCAATTTTCATTCTCTTGTTGTTGTTTGTTGTTTAGTCGTTTAGTGGTGTCCGACTCTTCGTGACCCCCTGGACCAGAGCACGCCAGGCACTCCTGTCTTCCACTGCCTCCCGCAGTTTGGTCAAACTCATTCTGGTAGCTTCGAGAACACTGTCCCACCATCTCGTCCTCTGTCGTCCCCTTCTCCTTCTGCCCTCCATCTTTCCCAACATCAGGGTCTTTTCCAGGGAGTCTTCTCTTCTCATGAGGGGGCCAAAGTCTTGGAGCCTCAGCTTCACAATCTGTCCTTCCAGTGAGCACTCAGGGCTGATTTCTCTCATTATGGATTCACAAACATTGTAACTTTTATCAGGGCAAGACTTGAAAGCGTATCTTCCTGGTTCACATGCCGTTAGTCTTTTAGCTGTACTAGGAATGATTCATGATAGCAAAACACATGTTTACAACTCATTGTATACTGATGATGGAACCAAGCAGACTACCTGTGCACAGGCACACCTTCTTTTATTGCGCTTTGCAGATGTTGTGTTTTTTACAAATTGAAGGTTTGTGGCAGCCCTGTGTTGAGCAAGTCTCTCAACGCCATTTTTCCAACAGCATGTGTTCACTTTGGGTTTCTGTCTCACATTAATTAAGGCATGTACATTGGGGGTACAGGGACGTGGGTGGCGCTGTGGGTAAAACCTCAGCACCTAGGACTTGCCGATCACATGGTCGGCGGTTCGAATCCCCGCGGCGGGGTGCGCTCCCGTCGTTCGGTCCCAGTGCCTGCCAACCTAGCAGTTCGAAAGCACCCCCGGGTACAAGTAGATAAATAGGGACCGCTTACCAGAGGGAAGGTAAACGGCGTTCCGTGTGCTGCGCTGGCTCGCCAAATGCAGCTTTGTCACGCTGGCCACGTGACCCGGAAGTGTCTGTGGACAGTGGCGGCTCCCAGCCTCTTAAGTGAGATGGGCACACAACCCTAGAGTCTGTCAAGACTGGCCTGTACGGGCAGGGGTACCTTTACCTTTACCTTTACATTGGGGGTATTTTAATTTTTTTACATAATACTATTTCACATTTAATAGACAACAGTATCGTGTAAACATAACTTTTATATCCACCAGGAAACCAAAAAATAATAATGTATGAATTGTTGTATTGCAATATTCATTTTATTGCAGTCGTCTGGAACCAAACTGACAGTATCTCTGAGATATGCTTGTTCTTACTCCACAACTTAATTCTTATTCCATTATTCTTATTGTTGCTCTTTTTTTCTGAATTGGGGATACAGTATATAAAGGGGAAACCTCTGTCTGAAAAGGAGTCTGGGCCACTGATAAGTCCTAATTCTGGCTGCTTGGGTTAATTTAAGCTTTCTAGGAAGAAGCCATAAATGGGCTCCATTTTTGAGACACTTTTCTGAATAGTGAGCAAGGGTATCCTTAAGGCAAATAGGCCTCTGACATAATGTCAGAGTTATGCTAGATTACCACGTGTGCTGTTATAGTGCAGGAAACCTTGGTTTTGTTCATCATTTTGTAAGACTTTAAAGAACTTTTACGTACTGGATTTTTTTTTTTTAGGACTGAGCATAGTAGATGCTTAAAGTATTTGGTAAAAAATTAAAGCAGCGCAGATGAAAGCATCAAATAAGGCATCTGACAATAAAATGGGAGTTTTTAATGTGAAAGGAGCTCATAGCCAGGCGGCATTCTCCACAAGAGACCATTGCAAGCCCATGTGCCCATTGTACACCACTTCCATCTATTACACCTGCCCTTGCTGTATAGAATATAATTTTTTAAAATGGGAATGCATTTTGCATAACAGTGCATTGCCTCCTGAGCAATCAACTGTTGCAGGGATTTCAAAGTTTGAAAACAGCAGTACGTTGAAAGGGCATGCAGAATATAAATGTGACTTTTAAAAAGAAATTCATGAGTCCGACTGTTCAGAAGAAAACAAACGTCTCATGAATAAACAAATCAATTTTGAAGCTCCAAAAAGTCATGTTGACATTGCCATGCCAACCAAGGCATGCAAGTACATATGACCCAAGACAAATGATATTGTAGAAAACTTACAGAAAATTGAGTTGTTTTGGCACTCTAGTGTTTTAATAATCCTGTCCTTCCAGTGGCGTAGCATGGGTTGTCAGCACCCGGGGCAAGACAAGTAATTTGTGCCCCCTAACCCGTGGATTTGCGCCCCCTAACCCCCGGATGTTGCGCCCGGTGTGGCCGCCCCCCCTGCATCCCCCACGCTACACCACTGTGTCCTTGTGTCCTTTGTTCATTTCACTAAGGATCACCGTTCTGGAGTGCAGTGTTTGCCTCTTGCCATCCAAGGAGCTCTCATTAGCCTCCTTCCATGATCTATGTGGAAGGAAAGGAAGCATCACACAGTTGCCTGAGCAACACATCGCCTTCTCCTGTCATCCAGAGCTGTCCTATAGGTGCCTCCTGTACCTGAGTGTAAAGGAAGTGCATCTTTACATAAAGTTACAAGCTGATAGAAAAGCAGCTGTTTTAAACTTTGCCACATTCTCTGATCTAATTAGTTAGTATAACTAAAAAGCTAATTAAATAATATACTGCCTATATACCAAAAAGCATTCTAAGTAGTTTACAGCTATAAAATCAATATATAATTAAAATTCACAATAGCAAATCTCTTGGAGCCGTAAAGCATCCTTAATTAAAACAAGCAATGAAACCAAAAATTAAAAAGCTTAGCAACTAAAACAATTTAGAAAACAATTACAACGTAAATCAGAAGTTCAGTTCAGGTGAATGCTTGCCTAAAACAGGTGTATCTTCAGCAGCTGGCAAAAGGCCAACACTGATAGGACCCCTCGTATTTCATTAGGGAGTTTGTCACTGCAGAGCATTCCGGATTGCCACCGGACTGTGATGCAATGTTGCCAGCTAGATAAGGCTTCCTCTGCATTTAATAAGAAGAATAACTGAAGGCAAGTGACCTGATAACGATTGGTCTGTTGTGGACATAGTAGGGCAGTTCTCAGTTAGTAAATGGCTGGAGAAGCTAAAATTCACTAGATTAAAAGATGGTGTGACAGACACCAGAGTCTGGTGACGCACTGCCTCAGAATTCCCCCTGAGGGCTGGAGCCGCTCTCTGATTGGCCACCAAGACAGCAGCCAGAGAGGGCGGAGCCAGCACTTTGGGAAGAGAATAAAAGGAGCAGTTTCTGCGCGAGTGTTCAGATCCATCGGGAGATGGTTTGAGACAGAGCAGGAGGGAGGGAGAGAACTGGTCCTGGTATTTTCCCCTACAAGAAAGGAGTCTCTGAGCTTAGATAGGAAGACAGTGTTTGGGAGAGTATTCAGACAGGAGTTAATTGGAGGACTGAGTTTGAGTCAGGAGAACCATGATCTGCTCCCCTAGATCAAGTAAAACAATAGAAATACATAACCATCTGACCAATCACATATGTTCTGCCCCCCCCAAAAAAGTCTGCCCCTTCTAACAAAAATCCTGGCTACACCCATGTCCTGGTGAGAGTTTATTGGGTAAACAGTTAAACCATGGGCAGGCAAACTAAGGCCCGGGGCCTGGATCTGGCCCAATCGCCTTCTAAATCCGATCTGTGGACAGTATGTTTTTACATGAGTAGAATTTGTGCTTTTATTTAAAATGCATCTCTGGGTTATTTGTGGGGCACAGGAATTTGTTCATTTCCCCCTCCCCGCCCAAAAAATAGTCCGGCCCCCCATGAGGTCTGAGGGACAGTGGACCGGCCCCCTGCTGAAAACGTTTGCTGACCCCTGAACTGTTAAACATTCTGAATTTTTTTATTTCCTACTCTGGGTTTGTTTGTTTTTTAAGAGAATTCTGTTGTTTACTTTAGATGCAGGAAATGTCAGTTATGCATAGATTATTTGCTACTGTTTAAGCATTTCTTGAGTCTTTTTCTATGTATGCATAATTCACATTTCATAAAAAATTCACCTTACTGCACCTCTGTCCTGAATTATGTGGATATACTGCATACCAAACCTGCTGAACAACACAGAGCTGAACATCTGTATTTCCTCCACCCCCAATTTAATCTTAAAACTATCCCACACTGAACAGAAGAGATGCAGTAATCCTGTCTACATTTATAGTGCGCTTTAATGTATTTGGTGAGAAATCTCATGATGACCCCATTACTTTCTCATTTTACTTCTTTTCCTACTTAGGGTAGCCTTGAGTTTAATGAACATGCCTAACTTAATTTCAGTGGGTCTACTCTGAGTGAAACTTAGCTGATTACAGCCGTCATTTTTTATAAGTGCAGTGACTTGAAGTCTTAAAAGACATATGAGAAACCACCAATTTCTTCAGACTTAACTCCCCAAATGTGGTTACAAAATTTATCAGTACAGCCCTTCTTTTCAAAAGGATTTGTTAACATATAAGATAACTGCAGCCAGTGCTTTTTCCTAGAAAACATTTAAGTTAACTGCAGCCTGGATCATTACCTGGATGATTATTAGAAAATTGGCTAATAATCATCCAGGTTGCAGTTAATTTATGTTACCATATCCTTTTGGGAAGAAAGCAAGGGAATCCTTCAACGAAAAATCAGTAGCACACCCAATGATGTGATGTTGCAGAAAGTAAGACTTTAAAAGTTAATGCCACAAGGGGTTGGTTGCCTTCAGTTGACTGCAGTGAGTTTTGTTTGTGTGGGGGTTGTTGGATCAAGGGGTTGTTGGATCAAGTTAGCATATTGATTCATATGCTGTTGGTGGGCTCTTGTTGGTGTCTTGTGGGACGGTGTGTGTAGGGGAGCCACACCGGGGGGGGGGAGGTGTTCTCTTATTTGTCTCGGTGTTAGTTTTAGTTTGTTGGTTAGCTTTTCTAGTAAGGCTCTTTACCATGCAGTTTGGTACCAGTGGTCCATGTTCACTCCTGACAAGTCTCTCCAGTGTCTAGCTATGATGCTCCAGGCTGAAAACTAATAAATGAATAAAAAGAGAACATACCCAACATGATGCCAGTCGCGAATGACTCTGGGGTTGCGGCGCTCATCTTACTTTACTGGCTGAGGGAGCCGACATTTGTCCACAGGTAGTTTTTCCAGGTCATGTGGCCAGCATGACTAAGCCGCTTCTGGTGAAACCAGAGCAGCACACGGAAACGCCGTTTACCTTCCTGCCGGAGCGGTACCTGTTTATCTACTTGTACTTTGATGTGGTTTTGAACTGCTAGGTTGGCTGTATACAACATTAAAATCTCACATCAAATATAACTGATCTATAGAAAAGACTTTATGATCTTTATGATCTGAAAATACAGGCAATGTATGTACTTCTGTAACCTAAAAAAATCTTAATAAAACAATTTAAAAAAGTTAATGGCACAACATAATATAGTTTGACATTCTCTCCTAAATCACTTCAGTTTCCCAACTGTTTTCATACAGGATAGTTTACATGGATGTGTGCTCTCTATCTCCTGGTGTAGGATAATTGTTGTAGATGAAGTGTACCTAAGAGACAGTTGTAGGCCCTTTAGGGTGGTTTATTCAAACGAGTCATGTTATGTTATGACCTAGGAAATCATACATTTTTCACAGTGGCAACTTCCCTGGAAAACTCCATAATTTACCTTTGGAAGTGTGGAAGTTGCTGTGAATTTCTGGTTGATGTATCACACTACGCAGTGGTAGAATGCACCTATGAGTCTTTTTAAAAAACCATTAGTAGTTCTAGAGCTTATAGTTCAGTCCTGTGCAATCTCACTTGATTTAGTAGGGCTTACTCAGATGTAAGTGTAAATGTGCCCTAATTGGACAACATCTGTCTTGCAGCATCCCAAACATTCATTTGGTGGCTCCACCATAACCAGCAATCTCTCCATTGATGCTGATCTGGAAAAGCATATTGGCAAGCAAGAGTGGCTTGCTTCTCCAAAAGGGGAATAGGAGAATGTGGTGCTAACAGTGCTGGATTACCAAATAGGCAGAGTAGGCACTGGTCTTTTAGGGGATCAAAATAATATTGATTTGGTTTGTTAAAGTTATTGGTTGGTAAAATAAAAAATGTATTAGAAGATAATTTGTGAGGGGGGGTGAGATTTCGACTGCCCAGGGGCCTCCACAGGGATGCTAACAACCAATGTCAAGAGGTTTGTGTAATGTGCACACGTCTTTATGAATGTGAGTCACGGGCAACTTACACCCGCCAGAAGCGACGCCTCAATGCCTTCCATGTGCACTGCATCAGGAGTATTTTGGGCATCACGTGGCAGGACAAAGATGTGCTCTCCCAAACGAACATTCTCAGCATGTTTGCACTTCTGTCTCAGCAACACTGGAACAGATCTATAAGAACATAGGTACTTCTTCACACACAGCATTGTTAAGCATAACATTGTTAGGTTATGTTAAACATAAGATGTACTGGAGAGCAGCTGGATATCCAGAAGGGGATTAGATGCATTCATGGAAGATGAAGTTATGAGTGGCCACTAGTGGTGGTGTGTTGCTGGGGAGTACATGTAGGGAGAGTGCCGTTCTGCTCAGGTCACACTTGCAGGTTTTCCACAGGAATCTGTAGAACAGGGAGAACAGAATGCTGGACTAGATTGGATGGGCATTTGGTCTGATCTAGCACAGCTCTTCTTATGGTCTTATGTCATGGATCTCTATCACCTTGTTTTGTTTGGCCTTGGTGTTTGAGATATAATATCTAAATGTATTGTATACAGAATTATTGCTGTTCCCCATTTTGCCATCCGGTGAAAGCAACTCTGGATTGCTGCATGATTTATTTGTGGAATCCATTTCTTGGTCTGAGATTCAATTGCAAATTGGTCACCAGCAGGGGGTGGTATTGTTGACCTGGTAGTTTTGCACTCTTCTTGCCCTGCTCTGCCAAAGCAAATATTCAGATGCTGCTAGGGATTACTCTTCTTCCAATCCCCAAAACGGCCTTCTCAGAAAATAGCATGTGAAACTGAAAATAGAGATAAAAGGCTGAGATCTGAAAGAAGACATTTCTGTTTGTTGATTGATGTTAGTCCCAATGAATTAATTCCATGATGTAACAGGCTCCCTACAAAGAGGAGAGTAAGGGAGTACAGATTAAATTGATTAAGAAAGGATTCAGCTGAGCTTGGGGGGTGGGGTGGAAGGGAGACTGAGAGACAATGCTGGCAGGGTAATGGGAACATCAGCTAGCTATTCGAGACTGAAATAAAGAATAATATTTATTAAGAACTACCGAAATTCCTGACATGACAAGCCAGGCAGGGGACAGAAGGAGGGTGTGTATACTGCAAGGACCTTGGGTGTGTGCGCATCTGCAGTTAATATGCATGCTTTGTCAAAAATATCATTTTCAGTGAAGGCAGGAACACAGACAGCCATTTATTCATATGGGGAAAGGTGAAGGAGTAAGAGTGTGGATGAATATCACAGTTGCAGTAGCTGGAACAATACTCCCAATGTCTAGGGAAGAGGACAGATTTTTCTCATCTTCAAAGACATGCTGATTCTTTGAATAAAGTAAGAGAGATGCCACTGGGACAATAATTTTAGTGAATTACACCTTGCTTTCCCCCCAGCTACTCTGGGCGGCTCCCAACAGAATACTAAAAACACAATAAAAGATCAAACATCAAAAACTTCCCTAAACAGGATTGCTTTCTTCTAAAAGTCAGATAGTTGATTATTTCCTTAACATCTGATGGGAGGGCATTCCACAGGGCAGGCGCCACTACCAAGAAGGCCCTCTTCCTGGTTCCCTGTAACCTCACGTCTCTCAGTGAGGGAACTGCCAGAAGGCCCTTGGAGCTGGACCTCAGTGTCTGGGCTGAATGATGTGGATGGAGATGCTCCTTCAGGTATACTGATCCCACCCACCCACTCACCCCCCTGTCCCTCAAAAACAGTATTTCTATCTTGTCAGGATTCAACCTCAATCTGTTAGCTGCCATCCATCCTCCAACCGCCTCCAGACACTCACGCAGGACATTCACCACCTTCACTGGTTCTGATTTAAAAGAGAGGTAGAGCTGGGTATCATCTGCATACTGATGAACACCCAGCCCAAACCCCTGATGATCTCTCCCAGCAGCTTCATATAGATGTTGAAGAGCATGGGGGAGATGACGGAGCCCTGAGGCACCCCACAAGTAAGAGCCAAGGGGTCTGAATAGTCATCCCCCAACACCACTTTCTGAACATGGCCCAGGAGGAAGGAGTGGAACCACTGCATAACAGTGCCCCCAGCTCCCAGCTGCTCTAGATGGTCCAGAAGGATGTCATGGTCAGTGGTATCAAAGGCTGCAGAGGGATCCAGCAGAACTAGGAAACAGCTTTCACCTTTGTCCCTAGCCCACCGGAGATCATTGACCAGCACGACCAAGGCTAGTGACCCTGGGGTCTAGGGCACTGGACATACTTTCTGTCTCTATGTTCAGCCAGTTTCTCTTGTTCCATAGAATTCAATGGAAGCTACTAAGAAATAATCCACCCGTACCTGTACAGCTATTTCAAGTGCACACTAGATTAGACCACTATGGCTGAATCTGCATTGATATAAAAAATGTTGTGAAAATGCTTTTTAAGAAAACGTTGTAAAGTATATGTGGAATTTGTCATTAGCTCATCAGTGCAATCTGGTGTCACATTTGTATAATGCGCTTAAAATGCACGTAAAACTTTATATTTGCAGTTGTATAGCTGAGTCCTATGACCAAGGTTTAGGCTGCACAAATGACTTATGCCTGGACTTACAAAGGGTCATACAAATTGATACCATAACTACTTTCTTCTTTATTTTAGGATTTAAAATAAAATTAGTGAACATTTGGGGGGTGGGCGGGAGATTTATACAACTGTGAAATAAAACAATTCCTTTATAGTCGGTTAAAGACTGGTCCCAAGACTGAAAAGGTAGTACTAGATGTCCTCGCTATCTGAGTCTTCTAATTACAGATAGGTAGCCGTGTTGGTCTGCCATAGTCAAAACAAAAAAAATTCCTTCCAGTAGCACCTTAAAGACCAACTAAGTTAGTTCTTGGTATGAGCTTTCGTGTGCATGCACACTTCTGTATCTGAAGAAGTGTGCATGCACACAAAAGCTCATACCAAGAACTAACTTAGTTGGTTTTTAAGGTGCTACTGGAAGGAATTTTTTTTTTTTTTTGAGTCTTCTAACTTCACTATGTGTGCTCATTCATTTTCACACCTCATTTCTGGATTGGTTGTGGTTTCCTGTATTGTTAATTGGCAACGTGGGAAATGCTCTTTCTGAATAAAAGTGAGCCCAAGCCTAGTATTTACAGATGGGAGGGTCTACTGCAGCCTGCAATGGAATCTAAGACCAGTGCAGTCTTGTTTCTTTTCTCCATGTGGCTCTTTGATCATTTCTAATGAATCTCATGTGACAGAGAAATTCTCCCACCGACTTTTAGCATGATCTTGACCACACATATTTGTGGAACTTGAATTGTAAGCAAGTCTTCTCAGGACTTTTATCAGAGAGGGGGAAAATCTTTGTGTTCTAGCTTTCCTGCACGGTTACTGATTTGTATATTAACATAATGCAATCTCTTCTAATGATCTTGCATGTTTTCTGTCTCGGCCACAGACCATCAGTTAAGGGCCCCATTGGTGAAAGCGCGCCTTGGGTTACAACCTGTTTTGGTTTACAACCGGACCTCCGGAACGGATTATGGTTGTAAACCAAGATACCACTGTATTACACAATGCTACCCCCAGGCTCTGCTCAGAGACAGCTCCCTCTTCGTCCCAGCAGCGCAGGGTCTGGGCCTCAGCCTAGCCAGCTGGCATCACAACACTCTGCTTCCTCAGAAAGAGCATCTCCGCCTCAGCCTGCATCGCATCGCCTTTCTTTCAGGGGGCAGCTCTTTCTTCTGGGCAGATGGCAGAGGGGAGCGGGCAGCTTCTCGCCAACCTGCCTCGGGCGCCCAGCGGAGGGAGGAGGAGCACCATGTGCACTGCCGGACCCTGTGGACAGGTACCTGGGTGCTTCCTGGGTGCAGCAGCCATTGGGGGGAGGGAAGGAGCACTCTGTGCAATGCAAAAATCTGGCTCCCCCAATACCGGCTGGGCAAAAAGCACTTGGGAAGAGGTACCATGAGAGGGAAATCATGAAAGGGAGAAGGTTCCTGCATTGCTCAGGACCCCCTAGACTGATCTTTTATTGCAGGTGGCCGTCACCCTTCGCACATTGTCGGTGGAGGGTGCAATCAGGTGTCCCCACAACAGGCTCCCATTGGAATGCCTGCAACCTCTCTGGGTGCAAGGAAACTGCCTTGACAGCTCCCTTGCATGCCGGAGCCAGACTCCGATGGGAGCCTGTTGTGGGGGCGCCTGATTGCACCCCCTCCCGACAATGTGCCCAGGGCGACGGCCCCCCCCAGCACTTCACACTACGCCACTGCACACAATTAAGCTTGATTTTCACCTTCATCCTCCTAAAAACACTTGTCTGATGCATTCCAAAATTACCCACTCCTCATGATTTTACTTTTGAGATGCACTTTAAGTAGATGGCAGGTGCTAGAAGAATTCTTGTGGCGGTGATGAAATCACATATGCATCTCACAAATGTTTTACTCACCCATGTCTGTTTTTGAACAAACATATATTAAGTGCTGTAAAATGTTGGATAATTGGGTCTGAAGTGAATTTTGATGAGTTTTGAAAGTTGGTAATATTTCCCTTAGAGAATGTTTTGAGGGAAGAACATGAGATATAAGCTGAATGTGATTTTGGTAGATCTGTAACCTTAAATATGGAACAGCCTTAGTGATGCAGAAAGTGTGGTGAGGGATCTGATTTCAAACAAAAATGGGGTGCATTAGGGCTCCTCCAGGCATCCGTTTTGTTGCACATTCATGATGGTTTGTGCTCACGATGCTACTGGAGCAATACACAATCCAGCATTCAGTACTGGTTGTTTAACATATTGTCTATCTTTAACATACTTCAAGGCTTCAAAGCACGTAAAGGTACCCCTGACCATTAGGTCCAGTTGCAAAAGACTCTGGGGTTGCAGTGCTCTTCTCGCTTTATTGGCCGAGGGAGCCAGCATACAGCTTCCGGGTCATGTGGCCAGCATGACTAAGCCGCTTCTGGCGAACCAGAACAGCACACGGAAATGCCGTTTACCTTCCCGCCAGAGCGGTACCTATTTATCTACTTGCACTTTGAGGTGCTTTCAAACTGCTAGGTTGTCAGGAGCAGGGACCAAACAATGGGAGTTCACCCTGTCGTGGGGATTCAAACCGCCAAACTTCTGATTGGCAAGTCCTAGGCTCTGTGGTTTAGCCCACAGTGCCACCATTTCAGTAATCCTTGTCAGCCAGGCACAAAAATGGCGCCCAGACTTTTTTAGGTGCTCGCAAATAGATAATCTTTAGGCACAAAATGTGCCTAGTGACCTGCTAATTTTGAACCCTTCTATGTAAAACTCCCAATGGCTTAGTTAAATGATTTGGAGCTGATTTGTGGATTTTATATGTCTTACTGCCCCTCCCTTTTGACTGCAAATGCCTCCTGCCCTTCCCTTGTTAGACTGAAATACTTAACTGCAGTTAAGGCTAACCAGGATCCCTTCATGACCATGACTTGAAATTAGTGATCCACATTAGGCAATAAAAAGCACTGTCTGTATGTGCAGGAGTCCAAGTTGTGGGGATTAAATGAGGAGGGGAAGAACCATGCACACCAAATCGAGCTTCTTCCAGGTCTATGATTTCCCACATGTCAAGGAGGGGGTCGCTTTCCCGAGTCCTCCCTCCAAGCTGCTAATCAATCACATGCAGGCACCGAATGGGTTACCAGGCTTTATTGACTTCTTCTCTGGCACCAGCTACAGAACATCAAACAGCAAGTCTAAAACACAGGGTGTTCTCTCCCTCCCCCAGCAGGTTAACTCAAAGACTTATAGAGGATGGGGAATACTGGCAACCAGCCAAAGCCATCACATGCTTCCACCTTGGGGACTAATTGTTACCACCTGCCACCCAGCAACACTTGCTCTGCTCACAGGATCACTACTGCATGACACCACACAGCCACCTTGTACCATCCAGAGGTTCAGGCATAAACCCATATGAATCGTATACAACCTGGTGCTTTGGTGCACCAAGAAAACAGCATTTATCTCCTCATACAATTTTGTTTTTCTCTCTCAGACACTGTCAAGCAGTGACATATTCTGCAGACAGATTGGAAAGGATCAACAGGGTTGGAGCTATAATTTGTGTAATTTACATAATTTATGTTGCCTCCACTGAATTGGCAGAATTCGGTATTGCAGCTTCTGAGTTGCAAAGGGTGTCCCTGGCTGAAGACATCTGAATCTGAAGAGCACATTTGCTCATTAGATAATCCAGCGCTTCTTGTGAGGAAGAAAGGAGAAGGTGGAAGCAGAGCCCTAAGCACTTCCCTCTTCTACTTTCCTAGGGAAGTGCATAGGGCTCTGCTTCCCCCAACATCATCGGCGCTTCTGGAACTTCCCGTGGGACGTTACAGCTCCAGCCCAGCTTTCTGCAACTACTTCTAATAGTGTGCTCCAGCTTCAGTCCAAGAGTAAATGGGAACATTAGCATCTGAACCTTTGAAATGGGACCTGGTACTACTGTACAGAATTGAGTGCATAGATTGAATGCAGTCAATGAACTTCCCGTTACCAACTAAAGGAAGTTGACTCACCCTTTTGTGGTACTGTCTACCTGTGGATCATCAGCTGCCTCTGTGCACAGCAGTAAAAATCATACTGTAAAAGAAAGTAGAAGAGGCAAGGAAGAGAGGCATGTGGAGAGGCAAAGGAACAGCAGTGACTGGGAATAGGTGAAGCAAATACCCCTCTCCCACCTAAATTGTCTGACCTAGAAGGCGGTACCATTACCACTAAAGAGGGCAGGCCAACCCCATGTTCTTTCTGGAGATTGATATTAATTCCCTCTAATCCCATTGATTATAACTAGCACTTTTAAAAAGGATAAGTAAAAAGGGCCATGAAGTTGTTCCAGTAAGTGCCACACTTTTAACTGTTACAGGAAATTCTGGGTGCAGGTTTACTCTGCTGCCCTGCTCATCCTGTTATCAGATACAGTCCTGTTATCAAAACAAAAAAAAATTCCTTCCAGTAGCACCTTAAAGACCAACTAAGTTAGTTCTTGGTATGAGCTTTCGTGTGCATGCACACGAAAGCTCATACCAAGAACTAACTTAGTTGGTCTTTAAGGTGCTACTGGAAGGAATTTTTTTTGTTTTGACTATGGCAGACCAACACGGCTACCTATCTGTAACTAGTCCTGTTATCAGATACAATTTCTAATACATTTTAAGTACCCACCACCTAAAGAACAGTAAAACTATTCACACCCAACCTTGCCCCCTGGGCTTCCTGAAGGTGGGCTTTGTGAATACCTGGCTTCAGCAAACTCCATCAATGGCTATCTGTCTGGTCCATTGTTACCTACTGACTCTATGCCTCAGGGATTATGGAGACAGGGGAAGCCCTGGATTCCCCTCTTCCAGAGGAGTTATTTGCC
Organism: Podarcis melisellensis; assembly: GCF_964234715.1. Taxonomy (NCBI): domain Eukaryota; kingdom Metazoa; phylum Chordata; class Lepidosauria; order Squamata; family Lacertidae; genus Podarcis; species Podarcis melisellensis. The sequence goes on from NC_138539.1 coordinate 88,859,753, forward strand.
ATTGGAACCAAAGAAATGATTCTATATTGGATAATTGGAGGAAACAGCACTGGTACATGGTACCCACTTATTGCTACAGGTTTTTATAGACTACTTTTCTGAGCTTCTTTGTTGTTGTGTATGTATGTATGGTGCCTGTGTCAATGATCATTGTCCTGGCCTTAGTCAGAGGCTGTGGTGGGGACTTGGAATTTTGGGGAAGTTGTTTAACTGCCCCCCCCCATTCCTGGTTTTAACATAAGATTTGGGGGGTGGGATGGGTGCCAGTTCTGCATACCCCAGAAAAAAGCACTGATTATTACATGGGCACCAGTCACAAGGAATGCCTCCCAGCACTCTCAGGGCAAAGAAAGAGACATATGCAATTGTTTTATGACCAGAGAAGTGGAGGTTAAATGACACACTGTCCAAGGGAAAAGATGATGGCCCAACATGAGACTGAAAGCTGTTTACAGTTCTGGCCGCCTCACCTCAAAATGGATATTGTAGAGTTAGAAAAGTTTCAGTAACAGGCAATCAAGAAGCAACTCCATTATGAAGAAAGGTTGCAGCATTTTTAGTTTAGAGAATAGGCAAGTAAGAGGTGACATTATAGAAGTTTATAAAATTACGGTACGCATGGCACAGAGAAAGTGGATGCAGAAAAGTTTTTCTTGCTTTCTCATTGCACTAGAAGTTATGGGAATCCAGTAAAGCTGAATGTTGGAAGATTCAGGAGAGGTAAAAGAAAGTACATGCTGCCAAGAATCATTTCCTTCAACTCAGCTTTTAGAAAAAAAGGGGGGGAGGAGACAAGCTTTGGATTAGGAAAAACAAGCTGAAATGCACACATTACATTTGAACAATGTTTAAGGAAGTCCAGTGACTCCTGTTTGCCTGTAACCCCTCTCTAACATTTATGTAAAAAAAAATATTTAACAAAATTTGGAGACCTCTTGACAGTAGTAAAACCTCTAACCTCTAACATTATCTGCCTATACAAAGGGAGTGTTCAGAAGTTTGGGCAGGCAATACACCTGGCTACTGTTCACCTAGTGAGTGTGATGCCCCAGTGAATCTTGGGGGGGGGGGGGCGGCAGGATGCATGTATGGCAGCAGATTGTGCAAGAATCTCAAGTTCAAATGTTTTTGCTTATTGGTCGCCACCAAAATAATCCTGGGCAAATTGCACTTTGTAATGGAGGCTTAGCTCGCTGAAGGCCAACTCGGAGCTTGTGGCATTGAAGCAACTTTATCTATAGCCTCTGGAGAGCTTTTCTTATTGCATTGCAATTTCATGCACATCTTGGAAAGGTAAAGGACCACTGCCAAAGGTCCGCCGCTTGACAGGATATTTCAGGAACACATTATTTCATCTGATGCGTGCCGAACCTCTGAAGGTGATGCCAACTGTATTTATAGGACCTAATGTGCTTCTCTTTGCTCTATTTCCGTAATTGTTTCAGTTAATTGATTTAAACTTGCAGCCCTAGTATTACTGCACAAAACTTCATATTTCCAAAGTCCCATGGGTTAATAATAGTGGCTTATTCCCTTAGAGCAGAGGTGCACAGCCTTTGGCTTCCTGGATGTTGTTGAACTCCACTTCCCATTATTCCTGAACACTGGCCATGCTGACTCTGGCTGATGGAGTCCACCAACATCTGGAGGGCCACAGGTTCCCCACCACTGTTCTGAATCCTGCTGGTACTGCGAAGTAGATATTGTGGCTTAAGCCTGTTGAGAAAAAGGCATGATGGACATGCAGGATACAGCTGACCCCTGGCACTAACAACTCTTTCAAGGGCTAAACCCTTAGCATCCATGACATTTTCATACCCTCCAACATATCCAGGCCAGAAACCAGGATGCACGTTTTCCGGGTCATGCTCCTGAGTGAGTCACGTGACCCACGTGAGAGGGTGGCCCTGAAAAAAGCACTTTTTCAGGGGGAGTTTGTGTGAGATCACAGCACCCAAAATGGCTGCTGTGCTCTCATGTGAAAAAATGGGGTGTCCTGGTTTTCCCAGGACAGTTGCAAGGTGTGGTATATGGGTATGCTGTGATGGCCATGAGAACAAAGCTTCAGTGAAATTAAAGGGTGTGTTCACATTACTGCCTTAGAGCACAGTGAAGTTGTTGTTTCTTCAGGGTATTTCACAGCTCTTCCCCCCCCCCCCAGCTGTTATATTTGTTTCTGTTTGTGTTCACACCAGGGGGGCATTGATGGGTGGGGATGTCCTGACCCTCTGCAAAGGTTTCATGTCTTGGATAGACATTAATAAGGAAGGGATTAAGGACTCCAGTTGGTGTGAAGCTGGTTTAAGAAACAACACATCAAACGGTAGTAATTTTTAACAAAGTACAGAATATATAAACATTTGGATAACATTGTGTGAACATGGATTAAAAACCCAGCACTGGAAACTCACAGCAAATGGGAGAGTGAATACAGTCTTAATTGGACTCTTCTTCTTAAGTGCAGCCAAGTTTTTTTTTTCCTAATGGCAACACCCTGCCTCAGTTGCTTTGTGTTTATGTATATGAAGAAAGTTCTGCTTCTTTTTTTTTGACATGTGTCATATCTGCAAAAATACAGAAAAGCTGGGTATGCAGATTGTGTGTGAAGCATTGGCCATGCAACAAAAGGACAAATGGCTCATGAAACAAGCAGGCTGGCAGGAGATCTCGGTGAAAATGCCTTGAATCCTGGCACTAAGCTCATGAGGACACAGGGCATATAGAGACTGTGAAACTCGAAGCTCTGGTGATGTGTTTGTTTTTTGTCTACCTTGACAGCTCCTTGCTCTCTGCCTACTTGGGCCTTTCATGACTGTGTTTATTTCAGTTAATGGTTGTTGAATCTCACAGCATGGACCAGACTCTTCTTAAATGGTGCCAGCTAGTCTAGTTCCATTGATTTATTTGGAGCTATCCTAATGAAAGTACTTTAGTGCATCTTGATCCAGCCTCATTAATGGCAGTGCTGCAGTGTTTAGACAATTAATTGGTTAATCAATTAAAAACATTTGGTTAACCAGATGCCCTGATTAATCAGACAACAATATTGGAGGAAATTAACTATTTTTACTCCCAAGTATTTAAAACACTGATGGTAGCAGCCATCATAGAGGAGCCATCCTGCCATCTCTCATACATATGAGTGGGTGACTCTATTAAGATGATACCTTCTGCATCCCCTCCAACATTCCTCAGATGAAATAGGGACATCTATTCTATATCATGATCACTGCTTGAGCATTTCCTCTTAGTCAAGAACAAAAGTTATTAGAGGAAACACACAATACTCCAATATTTTAAGCACAAAAATCTTTGAATTCATGTATTGCTTTCAGGGAAGTCTGAGGGGGGAAAGAAAACCCCAAATCAATGAACACAACTCTCTCTCTCTCTCTCTCTCTCTCTCTCTCTCTCTCTCTCTCTCTCTCTCTGTGTGTGTGTGTGTGTGTAGACTGTGTGATGTCAACGTGCATTTATGAGTAATTTGGAAGCATGACAACTTTGATTAACCGTTATTGTTGCAATTGTGCTGGTGTATGATATGAGGTATCCCAATGTTTATTTTGGGGACCAAGGACATGCAAACCTTTGAGTCTGATGATACATAAAGTTTCTTTTTTTAGTGTTTTAAACTTCTGAGAAAATTAGAAATGTGTTAGCGTCGGCAACAACCTGGTGCTGTGGTGAATCCTGGATAGAGCAGCTACTCCTACAGCCTCCCCCACCTGTCAGGTATCCCCTCCGCCAGCTGTCCTGGGACTCCCCTTCACCCAAATGTACAAAATGGGGAGACTCATCAGATTTCAGAAGGTCCCACCGAGAAGCCAGACAAGAAGGGGCTTTGGAGGGAGGTGTCTTTGCTTTGGATGGCCTCTCCCCTTTCTCTCTAGGAATCTAGTCTGATTTGTTTTAAGCCATAGAGAGAGCCAAGCTGCAGGATCAGAGCTCTCTACCCCATCTCTCTTGAAGCAGGAGTCAAAGAGGAAATGCCCGCTACACACAGAGGTGGCAGTGGCTCAGAGATACTTCCAAACGAGGTTTCCAAACAAAACTGGCAATGAAAGATGAGGCAGCAATGCAAAGAAGCTGGGCAGGGACCTAAGAGGTTTGAATGCAGAGCAGACTCTCCCTGTTGTGTGAAATGTTACTGAGCAGCTCATAAGAGCCTGCAAATGAGAATGGCTGCTTCTCTCTTTCCCTGGCCAGAAGGTGGAAGGAGCAATGAATCAAAAGGTGGAGAAAGATCTGAGATTTTTTGAGGGGAGGGGGAGAACAGGCTTGCATTTGGGAACTTGGGACTCTGCATGACAAAGTGAGAAGCCAGGATGTCTTAAGGGTTTTCATGAAGGTCTTGGCATTTTTGTGACAATTGGAGACTATGTATATAGTGGGGGCTCTTCAAGACCCCACTGCTGTTTGAGTAGATCTGAAAACTAGGCTTCTGCTGGTTCATCACTCCTAGGATTTAGCTCCTGAACTCTTTTTTGTTTACAGGATTTTGTTCCTGGCACCCAGCACCCAGTGCCCTTACTGTGCCCTTATTGCAGTCTAAACTGACAATTTAATTACAAACAAATACGGTAAATAGTTGGTGCATACCCAATTGTTACTCAGCTGTTACCTTGATCTTTTGTCATTGGACTGAGGTGCTTAATAGACTGAAGCTCCACTTTTGCTCATGGAGCAGGAGAATTCCCAACTGAGCTGAGATTTGTGTTCAAGGATTCTCGAATCAAGACTGTCCAGTTGACAGCACTGACAGGTCTCCTTGGCAACCATTAAAGCACCTAAGAAGGGGAAGGAGGAAACATGAGTAATAATGCCTGATGTGTCAGCCACTGACTCCTGGCTAACGTTGGTTGTGGTCCAGCACACAGCTTGTGGATGAGGAGGGTGGCAATTACACAGAGAGAATAATGACAACAACAAAGCTGTCCACTAACACAGCCTCCCATCAAGAGCATCGCCCCTAAATAAAGCAAGCCACAAAAGAGACAAGAACATCCCCAGAGCAGTAGTTAATGGCAGAATCTTTTCATCACTGTTCCTTTGTTCCCAGAGTTTCCAGAGCATGAGACAGGCACAGGCCTCCTTCCTTTTCAAAGATGTGAGAATTTACAAAATGCTCCTTCTCTAACCCTTTTCTCGGTTTCCTTATTCACAAATGTAGTCCAATATGCTTGCCAGGGTGGGGTAAGGGACAAGTCAAGGTATGATCCTGTTTCCTCCTTTCCCATCAGGCAGCTGGATATTTAAGCTTCCCAAATGGTGTGAAAGATTGTTTGGATTAAATTTCAAATATGTCTTCATATAGAAATAAGAAGCCACTGTTTTTATATTTCTAGATACAGGTAGGTAGCTGTAATGGTTGTGAGGGGTTACTTGTGCGTAAATTGCCTTCAGTTTAGTTAGTTTGCTTGCCCAACCATGCTTAGGGTCAGAGCTCGCCCTCCATGACCTGTTAGTCACTTGCAGAATCCGAGAGTGGGCGTCTCTTGAAACCTCTTCCAGCATAAAAGCTGTTTGACCCCGAGTCTCCTCCTATGTTCTCTGCACGGAACGCGTCTGCGCAAGTAAGGGGAAGGCAGGGGCGTCCCAGCGCTCTCTCCACTAGTTTCGGGTGAAGGGTCTTGGAGCCCTGTCACCAATTCCTCCATCTCCCTCTCTTCTCTATGGGTGTTACGCTGAAATCCTTCCCCCCTGCTCGTCCCCTCTCCGGGATCGCTCGGGAGCCCTGCCTCCGCTTCTCGCTCTGATGGCAGTTCCCTGACAGTAGCCATGTTGGTCTGCCGTAATTGAAACAATTTAAAAATTCATTCCAGTAGCACCTTAGAGACCAACTATCTGAAGAAGTGTGCCTGCACATGAAAGCCCACACCAATAATAAACTTAGTTGGTGTCTAAGGTGCTACTGAAAGGATTTTTTAAATTCTGTTTTTATATGTTATGGCAAGAGGTTAAAAGCTGTTACCAGCAACTTGCCTGTTTGCAAACATTGTAGGGACTAAATGAGTGGCTGGGATGCCATGCGACATTCAGAAATATTCTGACTTCCTAGTTTAAAAGCAGTAACCAAACATAATTTATCTGGGCCCAGCATATAGAGCAGAGAAACAAAGATAAAGAGAAACTTGGGATAAGCTTTTCTCCAGGGCCTCGGAGCAGAAGGAAGCTGTGTTCAACAATGCAAGGAGCTTTGGAAGCAAATAAATTGGGGGCTGGAGAATGAGGGAGCAACAAAGTCAGGAAGGTAGTGAAACTGAGGGCTCTCAGTCTCTGTGATTTCTTTGAGGTCACATTTACTGTGACTTGCCCTGGCCCTCCCCTCTGCTCCGACTGTACTTCGCTTCTTTTTCCCCTGCTTCCCAAGGGATGAACTCCGTTCCTCTCACCTCAGACTCCGCCTCTTCTTTGCTTTACTTGCATCGCCTGATCATGTTCTTTGTTTCTCTTGCTTCAACCACAGACAGAGCTAAAGCACCAATTCCTGCCCAGCAAAAGCACCCAAGAAGAGTGCAAAGCAGGAGCAATAAGGGAAAATGTAATCTCTCATACCTGCATGCTGCTTCTGTGGACAGCAGTAATACTGTTCAAGTACGGTGGATTTAGGTGGTGTCATAGGCACCCCCCCCTTGCGCCTGCATCAAGCCTCGTTGGGTGTTCTCATGGCCTGCCGCGGTTACAGCAAGGCCTGGCTCCTCAAGGTGGGGGGGGGCCTCAGCCCATTCCAATTTGTAGGGGGCTGACCTAGGGAATTGGCTCCTATGGGTGGTGTGGTCAGATGAGTGCTGCCATCTTCAACCTTCCCAAGTCTAGGTAAGTGCTTCATGAAGCCCATGAGAAGGGATTTTTCTTTCTGTTCTTCTAAGTCCCACTTGTCCCTTTCAGCCTGAAAGGTTCTACACTTAAGCAGGAATAACCAGCTGCACCAATATAAGATGGAGGACACTTGGCTTATCAGCAGTACATGTAATAAGGATCCAGGAGTCTTAGTAGATGTTATTTATTGGGTTTAACACATTTTATGTTACAAGGCTTGTTCTAACCAATCGTATAAGTGTTGGTAGATGAACGTTCTAATGGCTAGTAAGCGCATGGACTTTCAACTGTCAACTGTCAGTTCATGCTCTGCATTATTATTGTGTTGTCCAGTCAGATCGGTTCTTGTTTTCCTATGAGTGAGCTGTTGTCACTGACAAATGTTGAATAAACATAGTTGAGGATCTTATACTGGCTTGGGCTTCTGACTTTTTCCAAACATTTAACAGTAGACCACAACATGAGTCAACAATGTGATACTGCAACAGAAAAAGCTAATGCTATTCTAGGCTGCATCAACAAAAGTCCCATCTCTTGATCAAGAACCACTCTATTCAGCCTTGGTCAGACCACACAGGGAGTTCTGTGACCCGTTCAGGGTAACAAAAGCTGGAACGTGTGCAGAGGAGGGCAACCAAGATGATCAAGGATCTGGAAAGCAAGCCCTATGAGGAACGCTTGAGGGAACTGGGTATGTTTAGCCTGGAATAAAGGAGAATGAGAGGAGATATGATAGCCATCTTCAAGAACTTGAAGGGCTGTCACATGGAAGATGGAGCAAGCTTGTTTTTTCCTGCTCTGGAGGGGAGGATATGAACCAATGGCTTCAAATTACAAGAAAGGAGATTCCAACTCCAGCTCATCCTTCCTCCCAGGGCACCCTGATTTTGCGCTGCCTGTGGATGGGGTTTGAAACCCGCACAACCACCATGGTGAAAACCATTTTCATTACAAGGGAGGGAAGGAATAACTTTTCTCTTGCATGTGATAACCCTCGAAGGCTGTATGCTTTCTTGTAAAATGAGCCACCCCTGCAGTCCTTTCCTCCAGTCGTGTCCTTTGCAATGCTGTGGTGTTGCCTGGGGGTTCCAGTGAGGGGTGCTCTTTAGCACTGCAGACTGTTGGATCTCCCAGCACCTTGCAACCTCTCTGCCCCCTCTCACTGTTTTGTTCTGCCTCTGTCACCACACCCTCGCCAGATGTACTTCACAAATGTTAAATGCTTTCTTCTTTCTCACTAACCCTCCATTCCTTCTCCCACACTGCCTAATGTCCTGTCCTTTTCCCAATATTATAATTCCCTTCACAATGTTTGCCAAGTCTGCCCAGATCTATTTCACCCTTAACTGTGTGCACATTTACTTATCCCCTGTTTTTACCAGGCAACTAGCCTTATGGAATGTGTTAAATCCAAACAGAAACATCTCATCAGAAGCCCGCATGGATAAATGTACATCATCCATGTATAAGACTGCACAGTTAATGTTTAGTAGCATATAAATTATGCTTTTTAGAAATGTGTTGACCAAGAGTGCTGAATGTGTTTGTTCTTAGTTTTATAGTGGCTGGAACCATGACAGGTTAATCTAAGACCTACATTAAGGAACCTTTTGGAATATGAGGGAAGTACAAAACTAAATTGGAGATAAGACTTTGAAGAGTCGTTTGTTCTTGCACTGCTGTGCTGCTCCCTGTTTAAACCAATGCATACCTTAAAGATGACTCTTGCAGAGACTTATGACTGATTTTTATGCTCCCAATTAAGCTGCAATTGCTATATATGGGGATTATACTCTTCAGACTCTGTTTCCAGTGTGCAAGGTATCCTGTCGGTAAAAAAGGGAATAAAATGGGGCAAAAACTAATTAGTATATCAAACTAGGAAAATTGTCACAAATTGGGTTCTATATGAACATTAATAGCTGTGCAGGTATGTTAATAATTAGGGATCTTCCAGCGTGCTGCAGTGCCATCATTTGGCTCTGCCTCATTTTCTGCTCCACCTCCTTCTGTTTTCTAATATTAATTGTGCAATAGGTGTACTTGCATTTTGCCACAATTTGCAGTTTCTGTGTTGTTTTTCTTGTACCCCATGCACCACCTCATATACCCCTTGATTTAAAACGTTGTACAACTGATCTTGCTCAATAAAGCAAATAGGTTTGAAGGAGGGGTCTTGATGGATGAAGAGCCCACTTTTGTAATTCAGATTTTTTTGCCCTCTGCTATGCTGTTGCATTTGCCTGGAATACTGTCCACCACCCCTTTGCGGTTCCCCAGCACACCAGCCTCACCTCCACTGTCCCAGGCTATCAGGGCAGGCCCAAATCATTTTGGCACCTGAGGTGAACCCCAAAATAGCTTCTTACCAGGGAAAGGGGGATGAGAGAAGATCTACATCAGAAACAAGGGAGGGAAGAAAGACTGACATTGGGATCTGCTGCCCTGGTGAATCCTGCTACCTGAGATGGTCAACTCACCTTACCTCAAGGGTGGGCCAGCCCTGCTGGCTATCTACAAATGGACAGTACATCTTAATGTGATTTATGTGTATAAACCAAAATTGTGTGGTTGGTTGTATTGTATTTTTTTCCAGGGGGCTAACCACGTTTTTTTGGCACAAGGATTTTATGCATGTACACAGCCAAAGATGGCAGCAGCAAGACTGGAGCAACAGACGAGGGGAGACGGCTGGTACACTCACATTTGCTATACACAAAGGGCTAGAACAAGAGTGGGAGAATATCCATTCTGGCCTTTTGTGTATTCCGTTTGGACTGTCCAGTCAGAAAACGCCTCTGGACTCTGATTCAGTGTGTTGTTTCTCTTTGATACCTGTAATGATAACATAATATTTGATGCCCTCAAAATGGCATTTCCACCAAGACATAAAACGTGATTAAGAATACCATGAGGAAGCTGTTTTAAACTATGCAAGATAATTCTGGCTGCAGAGGATAAATCAGTAGATTAAATATATAATGGAAGCCAAAAGCATGAAAATGAAAAAATATAGCTCTGAAGCTTGAAGGAATGCAATTAACCAAGGAAGGGCAGCATGGTTGGGTTGTAGTCTGACTTATTATTCACTCTTTCCAGAGTTACCCAGGCAGAAATGTATTTCGTAGTAACTTTTGCTAAGCAGAGAATCTTCCAAATCATGTTGTAACAGATAACAAGGCCACATGTTACATTCATCACATGAAACTTATCTTACTTGTTTAATATATTCAGATCCTGCCTTGTCATATGTAATTTCAGGAAAAATTAGGAGCTAAAGAGGCGGATAGAAAATGAGAAAGGCAGCTAATAACTCTCTTTGCCTGCCTCCAGATAAACCCTGAAAACTCTCTGCAGTCAGAGCCTGACTGATATGTAATTATTTACATGATGTTTGTAATGTGTGCCTAGAGAGAGGCAAATCTGTTGGTTGCAGTTTCTCTCATTTTCTCATTATTCCAACCTTAATTTCATTTCTCCACATTTCTACATCATTTATTATTTTTAAAAAACTTGATGAAAATTCATCAGTGAATTTGTAATACACACATTTTTGTATGCTATTTTGCCTAAAACACACATTTTTGCAAAGGAAATTTCCTAAATTTAATGCATTTTTGCAATGCAGTGTACACTAATATATGAATGTTATGCACACTTTACCCTAATATATGCATTTTTGTACCCAGTTATTGGCTAGAGAACTGCATTGCAAAATTCAGAGAAGTGGGGCTATTGAAAGATGTTCTGCTTCAGTTCATCTATTGTTTCAGAAAGTACAATTTTTTTATGGTTAGCTTTAAATGTGAATTGAATCAAATTTCTCCCCCATCCCTACATGCAGCCTTGCTCTCAGTAGACAGTGGTACCTTGGTAATCAAATAGCTTGGCTCCCGAACAAATCGGCTCCCGAACACCACAAACACTCACCAAGTGTGTGTTCCGGTTTGCGAACGTTTTTCAGAAGCCGAACATCCAACGTGGCTCCCATGGCTTCCGCGGCTTCTGACTGAGTGCAGGAAGCGCCTGCATCCAATCAGAAGCTGTGCCTTGGTTTTCAAACTGTTTCGGGAGTCGAATGGACTCCCGGAACAGATTAAATTCGAGAACCAAGATATCACGGCAATGGTTTCCATTTAAGTTACTTTCCTGAAGGAAACTCAAAGCACCTGATAAGAGGTACAGAAGAATAAATTTAGCAATATCAAATTAGCAGTCCAAATTAGGGCTGTGCTATAAACTGATATATTGTCTGATATTGAATTTTAAATCAAATTGTGAAAACTGTTTGTTTTTTGAAAATGGCCTTTCAATATATCACAAATCATGTGCGTGGTATTAAAAAATCACAATATTGGAAAAACCGGGAAGCGTATGCTTCTTGCTGTGTGTACAGCCTTTGCTAACTCTGCCTCAGTCAACAGCCAGCAGGCTGCTGAAAAATCTCTCCCTTGCCATCACTACAAACAGCTACAAAAACCGGTTACAGGCTCAGCAAAAAGCGCTGCCTCTTTGAGAAACAGATCTTTCAGAAACAGCTTTCCCCTGCCATAGCTACACAGTCTCCCCTGTCTCCCGATCGTCTGCAGCCGGCAGATGTTTGGCTGCAAGTGTGTGATGCTGCTTCATCTCTCCCCTCCCCTTTGCCTTGCTCTGCAAATTGCTTCCTTCCTTGCTCCACCTGCTCTCCCCCCCCCATTTGTTGGTGTGCTCAGATGTGTCAAGCCAGCTGATGCTTGGTGCCCTTTGTTAGTTGTCTGTGGAACTCCCCCCCCCCAGATGCTTGGCTTGGGACTTGCTTCAGAATAAAAGTGGGGGACCCCCTGTGTTTGTTATGTGTGCCTTTCTTTTGAGGAAGAAGCAGCCCAGAGGTTTCGTATTAACCCAGCCTTCGCAGCCAGCCCCATACTTCCGGCACTCCCCTCCCCAGTTCAAGCAGGAGGGAAATGCACTCTCGAAATGCGCTCTCCAGATGCTTGCTGGCTTGCAAGTTGCTTCAGAGTTAAAGAAAAAAAGGGCCCTGCTCTGCCTTTTGAGCCTCTTCCCTTCCCCTCCATCTGCATCTGTGTCTCTCCCCCTCGTTATGCCCCCCATTTTCTCCTCCAGTCCCACTCCCTACTCTAGAACTCTTCTCAATTCTTCCCCCCACCCCTTTGATTTCTCGCACATTTGTTATTATTAATAACAAATCAATATATTGATATTAAATGTGAAATTTGGGTGCACTGTCAATCAATCAAATAACTGGTGTGGGGTGTATAAGACTCAGTGGTGAATTATATTTGAATAGCTAAAAGTGTCACAATGAATTGGCTTTTTTCTTGTTTAGTAATGTAATTAAATTTTTAGGGAACATTCTCTCACCTTACCTTTGATATATATGCTACTGATTACTTTAATTTTAGAGAAAATGTTCTAATTTAAACATTATTGCTACAATAGTACTATAACATAGCAGTTGTAACAATATGTTAAAGGTAAGTAAAATTTTAGCAGTTTTTGAATTAGACCCATAAGTAGCAGCAGTTGCCAAGCATATTACCACGTTCACCTCCACATAAAGGTAAAGGTACCCCTGCCCGTACGGGCCAGTCTTGACAGACTCTGGGGTTGTGCGCCCATCTCACTCAAGAGGCCAGGGGCCAGCGCTGTCCGAAGACACTTCCGGGTCACGTGGCCAGCGTGACAAAGCTGCATCTGGCGAGCCAGAGCTGCACACGGAAACGCCGTTTACCTTCCCGCCGGTAAGCGGTCCCTATTTATCTACTTGCACCCGGGGGTGCTTTCGAACTGCTAGGTTGGCAGGCGCTGGGACCGAGCAGCGGGAGCGCACCCCGCCGCAGGGATTCGAACCGCCGACCTTTCGATCGGCAAGCCCTAGGCACTGAGGCTTTAACCCACAGCGCCACCTGCGTCCCTTCACCTCCACATAGCTCCAGCCTTATTTCAGATATCGTGATATATCAAAATATCGTGATGTTTAGCTGGTGATATATTGTGATGTTGAAAACCAGATATCACCCAACCTAGTCCAAATATATTTGCACTTCATTCTGACAAAAGGGGCTTAGTGCCTTTCATAAATCTAATTGGGAAAGGGGGAGACAACCTCAACGCTGAAAATCCCCAGGGGATCAAACAGGAAAGGGTTATAGAAAGTTGCTGTTGCTTCTTTTGGGTCCTGGGTCAGTGCATCTGCCTGTTAACCAGAAGGCTGGTGGTTTGAGCCCAGGCAGGGATGGCTGTGGGCAGGATTCCTGCAATGCAAGGGGTTGGACTAGATGACCCTCAAGGTCCCTTCCAACTACACTTGGGTCATAGAGGTAAATATGTTTGTGGGCTGAAGAAAACCATGAATAATCTCTAATAATGAGTTTGAAGTGTAGACATGGAAGTACAGTCAGACCTCGGGTTGAAGTAGAATCAGGGTGAGCGTTTTTGGGTTGCTCTCCACGGCGACCCAGAAGTAACAGGACACATTACTTCTGGGTTTTGCCACTTGCGCATGCGCAGACGCTCAAAATGACATAACGTGCCTGCGCGGAAGCGGTGGATCACGGCCCACAGACGCACAGGTGCGGGTTGCGTTCGCTTCAGGATACAAACGGGGCTCTGGAACGGATCCTGTTCTCCCCCAGAGGTACCACTGTATAAGATCTGGACTTGCCTTTCTTTCAGAACAAACAAATGGCAGTCAACCACTAACAATCTAATCTGCTTTATTCAGTCACATTTTCTCTTTTATTCATAGCAGCATATAGTATTTGTTACAAAGTGCAGAGAAGTGAGCTAGCAGTTTTGTAGTGCTGATGTCTTTCTTTCCATTAAGTGCGCCCTCCCTGCAAGTCTGTGGGACCTTGACGTCAGTAATAGCTTCTTAAAAGAGAGAAGGAAAGTTCAATTAGAGCCTCATGAAAAATAGGCTTCTCCAGGATAAGATTGATTACACAAGAGCTTTTTTTATTCCTTCAAGAACATATGGTCAAAGAGGCAGGTTTATGGTATCTAACCCAGTTTTCCAATCCTGGATTTTTTTAAAGCATCCTCAAGCTTCCCCCAACCCCCATTAGGGTTAATACTCTCCCTGTAACATAACTGCCTTGCCCCTAAATTTCTTCTCATGTCAAGAGAGTAGCAATAAAACTGCTAGCACATTTGCAAAGCTAAGCAGGGTCCAGGATGATTTCAAATTGGATTTGGGGCCTCATGTTGAGATTCCTGCATCACAGGGCCTTGGACTAGATGATTCTTGGGACATTTCTCACGATTTCCCGGAAACCCCTTTCCTTTCCTCTATTCAGTCATTCCTTGAAACTCTATGAACAACTTAAAAAGAAGTTTATTGAAAATGTTGTTGTGCCAAGGGCGTAGTATCCTCAGATGAAAATAGGGACATTTCTCACTTTCCCTCCCACTGACCCTCCTTGACCCCCCATTTTCTATCATCTCCTTTCCTATCAGAAGAAAGGCGAGTGTCAACATGAGTACACCAATGGGACAAGCACACACGTCCTCCATCGCCCTGAGAAAACCCTTTCATCCCTATTCTATTCTTTGGCAGATTTACACAAAGAAACACCCCAATAAATACATTTTAGAAAGGGGCAAGATTTGATGTGGACACACAAAGTGTTGTTGTTTTTTTTAATCCAGACTTCTTGCGCTCCTCTCCTCATCCACGTTCTTCCTGCCCACCTCAGAGCTGGCGTGTCACCCAAGGCTGGGCCTTGGCGGTGGCAGCTTCTCCCCTCCTCGCTCAAAGGAGGAGGCTGGCAGCTGTGGCCGTGGGGAGGCAACAGGATGCTTCCTCACAGCCGCCTCTGCCACCGCTGTTCAGGATCCTCATCCTCCTTGAGCCTGGCAGCTGGCAGGGCAAATAGGGACATTCTGGGATCAAAGCGGAAGCTGAGGTGGCTTTCATAATTCCAGGACTATCCCTGGAAAAGAGGGACACTTGGAGAGTTTGGAACCTTGCTTCGGATTTGGAACACATATGATTTGATATAGGTCTGACAAAGGTAAAGTCTTTTAATATTCTATAAAGACATGACTAGGAAAGAAGGAGGCCGACCCAATGATCTAACGCTGCCACTTGCTATTTTTTTATTAAGTTTTTTTACAACACAAACACACACACTCATAAGACTAAACAAAATAATAATAATAAACAAGCAGTGAAAAACAAAAACGTAAAAAGGAAAAGGAAAAACAATGTCAAAGTACAGTGGTACCTTGGGTTAAGCACTTAATTCGTTCCGGAGGTCCGTTCTGAACCTGAAACTGTTCTTAACCTGAAGCACCACTTTAGCTAATGGGGCCTCCTGCTGCTGCCGCGCCGCCAGAGCACAATTTCTGTTCTCATCCTGAAGCAAAGTTCTTAACCTGAGGTACTATTTCTGGGTTAGCGGAGTCTGTAACCTGAAGCATCTGTAACCCAAGGTACCACTGTAATATACAGAAGCTTATACAAAACAAAGGGACGCAGGTGGCGCTGTGGGTTAAAGCCTCAGCGCCTAGGACTTGCTGATCGAAAGGTCGGTGGTTTGAATCCCTGCGGCGGGGTGCGCTCCCGCTGCTCGGTCCCAGCGCCTGCCAACCTAGCAGTTCGAAAGCACCTCCGGGTGCAAGTAGATAAATAGGGACCGCTTACCAGCGGGAAGGTAAACGGCGTTTCCGTGTGCAGCTCTGGCTCGCCAGAGCAGCGATGTCACGCTGGCCACGTGACCCGGAAGTGTCTTCGGACAGCGCTGGCCCCTGGCCTCTTGAGTGAGATGGGCGCACAACCCCAGAGTCTGTCAAGACTGGCCCGTACGGGCAGGGGTACCTTTACCTTTACCTTTATACAAAACAAATAAACTATACACACAAACACCCACACACCATATTTCAGTTCTTCTTTTATTCCAATTGACTTCCTTCATCTTCAGCACAGTTTTATTTTCATTTTTGGTAAACTGTTTCCTTCTTATTTCGTTTTTACCCCCCCCCCCCTTTCTTTCTATTTTTAGCTTTTACACCATAATTTGTTTTGCAGAGGTTAATCGAAACAAGTCCAGGTATTAATTTGAAGGCATTGCTTTTTAGGTTATTCTCTATACTTTTCCCATTCTTTTTGAAATTTTTGCTTGGCCTCTGTCAGTCTAGCCAATTCAATAGTGTCAAATAATTTGTGCTGCCATTCTTTTTTTGTCGATATTATTTCTTTTTTCCCAATTTTTGGCAGTGTTCTCGCAGCCCCTGTAGCAGTCCCTGTAGCAGGGAATATTTTCTTATTTTTTCTGGCTATATCTGTATCTATTATCCCCAATAAAAAAGGTTCTGTTTTCTTAACAAAATTTTGTTTGAACATTTTCTTTAGCTCTTCATATACTGTGTCCCAGAAGCCTTTGATTTTATCACAGGTCCACCACATATGTAGAAATGTCCCCTCTACTTGGTTACACCTCCAACACAGATTTGATTTTGTTTTATACATTTTACATATTTTGGTTGCTGTTAAATACCACCTGTAAAATATTTATCAAATTTCTCTTTATTGCTTCGCAAGCCGTAAATTTCCAACTCTCCATCTATAATTTTTCCCATGATGATAAATGAATAAGCTTACCTATGTCCATAGCCCATCTAATCATTACCTCTTTTACTTGTTCATCCTTAACCTCCCATTCCAGTAGTGTTTCATACATTTTAGAAATTACCTTTGTCTTATTTTGTAATAACTCTTTATCAAGTAATGAGATTTCATTTGTAAAGCCTTTTTTTCTTGTCTGCCTTGAACACTTTGTTTAGTTGGTGATACTGAATCCACCCTGTTAAGTGTTGTCTTACTTCCTCATAGTCTTTTAATATCAACTTATTGTCTTTTTCTTTTAATAAATCCTTATATGTAGCCCAATTTAGTTCCATGTTTTTCTTTTTTACCGTTATCGCTTCTAAGAGTAAAATCCACCAGGGTGTCTTAGTTTCCAGTAATTTTTTATATTTTACCCATACTCTATATATCAATTTTCTTACGATTTGATTAAGAAACCCCTGTGGATTTTCACCTTTTCATATCTTCAATAAGCATGCCACCCGTAACGTTTATTAAACCCTTCCAGGTCCAGTAAGTAATATTATCCACTCTTTTAACCAATTTAGGCAAACTGAATCATAATACAAATTTAAATCAAGCAATGCCAATCCACCTCTTTTTTTTATCTATTAAAAGTTTATGTTTAATTCTTGATTTTTTATACTGCCAATTTTTTTTCGATAGATCTTTTTGCCATAATTTGAAACATCCCACCCCTCCAATAATTGGTTTCATTTGAAATAAAAACATCATTTTAAGCAACACATTCATTTTTACTACTGATACCCTGCCACAAAGTGATAATCTTAACTTTTTCCAAATCTCCAAATCTCTTTTGATTTCTTTCCAAATTTTTATGTAATTATTCTTGAATAAGTTACTATTTTTGTTTGTCAGCCAGATTCCCAGATACTTAGTTTTGTTTACTACTGCCAATCCTGATATCTTCTGTAATTCTTCTTTTTTCTGCATTGTCATTTTTTTGCTAACTTATTGGTCTTATTTTTGTTTAATTTAAATCTTGCCACTTTTCCAAATTCAAGAATTCTTTCTAATATTTTTGGAACACTCTCTTCTGGATTTTCAGTGGTTAAAATCAAGGCATATGTGAAGGCCTTTGTCTTACGTGATTTCTTTCCCACTGTTATACAGTGGTGCCTCGCAAGACGAAATTAATCCGTTCCGTGAGGCTCTTCGTATAGCAGTTTTTTTCGTCTTGCGAAGCAAGCCCATTGACAGCTTAGCGGATTAGCGCTACAGCTGTCAAGCGGCTTCCAGCGATCAGCTGTTAAGCGGCTTATCAGCGGAACAGCTGATAAGCGGCTTAGCGGCTTAAGAAAAGGGTGAAAAAAGCGAAAGAAACCCGCGGGGAGATGCAAGATTTTTTTCGTCTTGCAAAGCAACCCCATAGGGGAATTCGTTTTGCGAAGCGCCTCCAAAACGGAAAACCCTTTCGTCTAGCGGGTTTTTCGTCTTGCGAGGCGTTCGTCTTGCGGGGCACCACTGTACCTTTTATATCTGAATCTTTCCTTATTGCAATCGCTAAGAGTTCTAGTACCATAATAACTAATAAGGGTGAAAGAGGACAACCTTGCCTGCTCCCCTTTTCTATCTTAAATTCTTCAGTTATCTCATCGTTAAGGATCAGTATGGCTCTCTGATTTAGATATATTGCCTCAGTACCCCTACTAAAATTTTCTCCAAGTCCTGTTCTTTCTATAGATTTTTTCAAGAAGTTCCACGAAACGTTATCGAAGGCCTTCTCCGCATCTATCAGCATCAGAATGGCCTTTTTATCAGATCTTTCTTCCAAATACTCTAAAATATCTATTGTATTTCTCATGTTGTTGTGCATGTATCTGCCTGGTAGGAAACCCGCCTGATCTTTGTGTATAATTTCATTCAAAACCTTTTTTAGATTAAAAAATATTATAATACTTGCATGATGATCTCATAGTCAAAACTACTGCTGTTCTTCCCTAATTTATCTCCAGGCTAAGAAGAAAAAACAATAGCTATCTTGAAATAAATATAGTTCCTTGAAATATGTAAGAGAGTATGGAGAATTCTGATTTAAAATGACATGCTTTCACAGGGGTGACAGAAGTTTCACTCTATTCCAGAACCCTTCTTACTGGCTCAGTTCAAACATTATGCTGTACCATAGTTCGAAAACCATGGTTAGCAAACAGCTGGCAGATTTAACACTGAACTGCAGTTAACAATACCAGTCATACAGTGGTTGGTAGAAAGGGAGCCAACACTAAACCATGTGTAAACTGCCAGTGTAAATGCACAGTTTGCTATATACCCTTTTGACCTCTTCCTCTCTGTGCTTCAGTGAACACAGGGAGAGGAGGAGCAGGACCGCACCCACAGGCCCTACAGGGCAACAGGCCCACAGAGTGCCCCTTGTGGCGTAGTGTGCGCTGCCAGCGCCTGGGGCATGGCAAGGATTGTTCCCCCTAACCTCATTCTGAGTGTGGCGTGGGAGGCAACAGGTGGACTTCACTTGCTGCACTCCTGTAGCAGCTGCTCCTCATAGAGGTCACATACTAGTTCCTGCGTTTCCTCTCTCAGCTTGTTAAGCTACCAATGGGGGGGGCTGGTCTCCTTGGCAGGCTTGGCTGCACCAGCAGCGCCAGAGCCATGGCTGCAGCAGGTCAAGGAGGATGGCGGCAGAGAGCAGGCCGATGCACCAAGTTCAGCCCTTCCTTGCCTTCCTCTCTTTGGCTGCGCAGCATGAGGGTGGGCACTGACCAGTCCCGGGCGAGCAAGCAGCTCTCCTCTCTGGTCATGCTCCTCCCCCAAGGACACATGCCGGGAGGGAGGCCCCAAGAAAGAGTCAGCATAGGCAGGGAAAAGTCCAGGCTTAGGACAGGGGGATTCCGCCCAGGGGTAGGCGTCCCTTTGCTAGGGGAAGGAGGCACTGCTGCAGCCCTGAAGGCCCGGCTCAGGTGTGACTCGCCTCCCCATGGTTTCAGAAGGTGGCAGCTGACTTTTAATAGACACAAGTGGGACTTGGAACAAGACATTGCAGTGTGGTGCGCCCCTCTTCTGGGTGCTGGCCAGGGATGCCTTTTCCTTTTCTCAGATACTACATTGCAAACCCCCCCTCTCCAGTTTTCATCTTCTCATCCCATCTGTTCCGACTGTACATGTTCGGTCCCCAAAGAGGTGTTCCTACTTAGAGTTCTTCTTTCCCTCCTAAAGTTTTGTTTTTTGGTAATTCTTCGAAACTTAGGATTTCCCCAAGCTTGCTGAGTTTTATGTGGATGATGCCATTTTGGCTGCATAGTATAAAGTGGCCATATATCATGCCTATCGTGCAGCTGATATCTAATTGAACTTCAGTCAATCTTCATCATTTACATGCATCAGAACACAACACAGTTAGCGAAACATAGTAGGAGATACTTTAGGATAAAATTGTCCAGACATTGTGAGGTACGAAAATGACTCTTGGGACCTATGCTGACATAATTTCATGGCATCACTCAAAAATCTTGCCACATTCTCCACAACATTGTTACTACAATTGTTCAGCAGATAAGACACCCCAGAAGAGACAGTGTGATAAATCCCCTCTTTCAATAAGGAGGCCAAATACTTATCATATACTTTTGCATAAAATGGGCAATAAAATAAGACACGTGTGATGGATTTGACCTGCTTTGTGCCACAAGGACAGTATCTTACAGAATATGGGGTTTTCGAGAATCTACTTGCAAAACTGCAGAAGGCAAGACATTAAATTTTGTGCGGGAAAGAGCTCTGTGTAGTTGGGGATCATAAAAGTGATGTAAATATGGAGTGTCCTGGCCAAACAAGGCTGGAATTCCCAACCCCAGGGAGAACAGGTTTTATTGGCTGGGCTGCTAAGGGTTTGGAATTCCATCTCTGGGATTCTGCACTTGATTGCCTAGAATGCCTCCAGTGACTCGAGTGAGAGACCACAGGTTCTGGTTTTGCTCTCATTGTGAGCCAACTATTTGGAGTGGTGGGATTCTGCCAGCATATGGAAAGTTAAAGAGGGTGGATTGGTTAACTGCGCCTGTTAAGTTGTGGGTGGACGACATAGCAGTCGACACAGAGATTTCTCCAAGTGGTTCTTTATATGTAGTAAGCTAGAACTAAACTGAACTGAACAGCCTGCTTTTATAGGCAGCCGGCTGTCAACACTGTAACAACAACAGCCCAGGGTTTCCTGCCTAAATTAACATATGTGGACCTGAGTGAAAACTATATACAGTGATACCTCGGGTTACATACGCTTCATGTTACATACGCTTCAGGTTACAGACTCCGCTAACCCAGAAATATTACCTCGGGTTAAGAACTTTGTTTCAGGATGAGAACAGAAATTGTGCTCTGGCGGCGCGGCAGCAGCGGGAGGCCCCATTAGCTAAAGTGGTGCTTCAGGTTAAGAACAGTTTCAGGTTAAGAATGGACCTCCAGAACGAATTAAGTACTTAACCCGAGGTACCACTGTACACAATTCCCCCTGGTGGCCTGGGTAAGAGCTTCAATACATAACAGCACCAATCCATAATGGGATGCCATACAGGAGTTTTCGGCCTACTTTGACATTAAAGACCTTTAGTGCAGCTGGGACAAACTAATTTCCTCTGTTAAAGCAGAAATGGGTGGTAGCCAGAGCTAGAGTATCCACCCCATTAAGTGTGAGTTTACAATGGTGTTGCCAGAAGATGTTATATTGGAAGTGGATGCCTAGATATTTAAAAAAATAAACCTGTTCCAACAGGTTTCCACTGATCTCTCACCTTTGAGGCTTCCAAGTTCTTGAGAAAACAAGCACTTTAGAGTTTGCAAAGTTCAGTTGCAGCCTGTTGGCTATACAATATTCCTGGCAGCAGCACAAAAGCCGCTTCAAGCCAACCCTTGTGCAACACAAGATGACTATGTCGTCGGCATATAGTAAGATGGGAACATGGATGGATCTGAGCTTTGGGCAATGGCCAACCCACCCCATGTAAGCAGTGCAAGGTCATTTAAGAAAAGGTTGAATAAATATGGGACTAAGACACAAGCCTGTTTTACCCCTTTGTTGGCAATGATTTGAGGGGTTAACGTGCCTGATTGGGAGCATCTCAACTGACAGCACGTGGAGGTGTGTAGTTTTCTGATGAGAAAGAGTAACCTTTCATTGATGTGTCTATTCGAACTTTATAGGCACTGTGATGATCCATACAATGTTTTTAAATGTACTTGTTTTTACTTGTTGTATAACTTGTGTGAAATGGCGCCTTTTATTTTCAGAATCCTATCAGTTCCAATTGTAGTTGTGAACTATAACAGATGTTTCTTTATTATGAAGTAATCCGTTTTAAAGGCATAAAGTGATTCCAGATTTATGCTATACATTGTGTCCTGTATGACCTCCTTAGCAGCAAAGAAGAATGTCACACTTTGATCAGTTGCAATGGTGGAGAGGTAATATTTATTCAGCTCTTTCTGTTCAGACATGTCTGTTTCATACCCTAAATTCTGATTGGTTGGCAGGGCACATGGAAACCTTGGATCATGTTTCTGGATTCTCTTCTTTGTCCCAGAGCCAGCGTAGTCATTCCAATTCTAGGCTTGTATCTAGCCAACAGAAATGCAAGTGGATATACAGGCATGTTGGAACGAATTGCAATATTTACTCTGACAATTCATTTTTTTAGTTGAAATGTATTGGGTTTAAGTTACGTGTGGTACAATCCTATGCATGTTTACTCAGATGTAAGTCCTATAAAGTTCAGTGAGGCTTGTTCCCAAGTAAATGTGCACAGTATTCCAGCCTTGAAAGGAAATTGTAACCTGATAGACAAACAATAACATTATCTATGAAGCTTGACCTGTAATTCTTGCAAACCACTTTTCCTTTGCTAAACTCTTTTCATTACTGTAGTGGTTCTCTCTTAATTGCCAAGGCTGCATTCCTGTTCACAGTTACTTGGGAGTAAGTCCCACGAGAGCTACTTTTCAGCAGACGTGAACAGGACTACAATGTTCCCCTGCTTTGTGTATCTTCTGTTATGGCTGAAAAACTGAGAAAGTCCACAGTTTCAAACTCACCTCTACCAATAGCAGGCAGCCTTAGGGAAGCCACCCTTTCAGCCTCACATGGAGATAGTAACTCACATCCAAGTTGGGCAAACTTTTTGCTCCCAGGAACTGCATGGAACAGTGGGCAGTGGGTCAGTTGCCAGAGCTGCTGGTGGGTGTTGGTGGGGCTCTCTTTGCTTTTTTACCCACATATGCTCATCCCGCAGTCTCTCCCTCTCCCTCTCTCTCCCTCTTCCTCTCACACACATGCGCCTTCTCCCCTCACTGAGTCTCTTTCCCTCTCTCTTTATCTCTTGAACCCACACTTTCTTTCCTTTGATCTCAACATAGAGGGATGGGAAGATCTAAACCAGGCACATCCAACAGGTAGATTGTGATCTACTGGTAGATCACTGGACGTCTGTGGTAGATCACTGGTAGATCATTGGCTCCCTCAAAGAAGCTGAACAACTGTGGCTCCCCTAAAAAAAGCTCAACATTTTTTCTCCTCCCTGAAAAAACTCAACAACTGACCTGAACCCCCCAAAAGGGGGTAGATCACTGCCAGTTTTTAACTGTGAGTAGATCGCAATCTCTTGGGAGTTGGCCACCCCTGATCTAAACCTTCCCCCCCCCACACACACACACATTGCACTGAGATGACCTTACCCCTCCCCTCTCCCTAATGTTTGGTGCTGGGATGTCATGGGGATTCGAACCGCAGAACCATGCTTACCCAAATCTGCCAGCACCACCACCGTGCTGCCTCCACCACTGGCGGAGAAGTGGTTCCTGCGCCCATTTCCAATGAGATCTGGCGAGATCTTGCTGAAATCTCAAGAGATCTCTCTGGCTCCATGAGATCTCATGAGATTTCAGCAAGATCTTGCCAGAAATCGTCATCAATGCTGGTACTGTGTGGATGCTGCCTCGGGCTTCCGCTGCCTGAGGTGGCTGCTTCATCTCATCTCATGGGTGGGCCAGCCCTGAGTGAGAGTCACCCACAAAAAAACACTTCAGTGAAAATGCTGACTGACTGGCCCTCTGAACAGGAGCATTCCACAGTGAAACCTTTTGCTACAAGTCCCACTTGTTGAGCAAGAGCAGTAATGTGTTATGAAAACAAGGCGAGGCCTCGGCTTAAAATGTCATTTATTGCTATCTATAAATTTGTATGTTGAAGTATTCATGGCTATCTATGCATTCCCAGCGTATCAAAATAGGTTCTGTTCAGTATAAGTCTCTCCAGAATGGTAGCATAGCAGGGTTATTAAAAAAAAAAAAGAATTTTGTGATCCTATTTCATAATTATCTGGTGTAGAATTCCTAACCAAGTCATGCTCCCTGTGTGCACATGCACTCTGTGTCTAAGATACACTGTGTTTGTATATACAATCTATTTATACTTAAAAAGAGAGGGGAGTCTGAGATTGACACAAGGGCCAGCAGCATGCAACCACTGATGTTCCCCTCAAGAATCCATTTCTGGGTGCTTCCCATTTGGTTTCAGAATATTTTCTACCAGCCAGTGGACCAGAAACGTAATAAGTGGGATGCTAATCCTGTTTCATTGGAGCCTTCTTAATGATTGTGTTACTTTGAACAATGCAATATGGAACAAAATATTCAAATGCCACTACCCCTGTAGCACAGACCAGCTCTGTTGTCCCTGAGCTCCCAAAGTAACAGTCCCCAGTACTCTTTAAGATCCTTTTAAAAAATATTAGTCTTTGCTGTGGGGGGTGTTCATCTGTGGGATGAAGGTGCTGGCCAAGGCTCTGATGCACTGGCACCAACTCCAGGGTGCCCTGGGAATTTTTGCTGCGGGTGCTCGTGGGTGGTTAGACACTGCCCTCCACTGCTGCCTCTGCGCACTATCTGTTGTGGCCACTGCCTCTGCACACCTCCGCCTTTGCACGCCGCCACCCACTGCCTCTTTGTGCTGCCCACTGTGCCAGCCAAGCATCGCCCGCGGCAGTGGCTACTGAACCAGGACCTGAGCACCAGAGGTAAGGCAGCGAGCAGCACTTGGCGGCTGTGGCGCGCGGAGGCAGAGGCCCCGGTCCAGTCACCGTTGCCAGAGCCAATCTGTTATGACGGTGCGACGTGACATGACATCATCACGTCATGTTGCAATGTCATTATGGCCCATTATGGCAGTTTTAGCAAATATCCATTTGTTCTGGTGATACTTCTGGTCTGAGGTGCAGATACCACAAGGCATATTTGTCAAAATTTAAAGTACTGTTTCAAATGACTAAGCAGTGCAATGACTTGTAAGAAATTCCTTGTGATTGTTTTTGCACATGCTGCTCTATTTATGTTCAGTGTCCAGTAAGTGCACAATGTCTAAAATCAACAGTAACCTTCATTACAAAAGAAGCCAGACTTAAATTGAAATTGCAGGGGGGTGTATTAGATGACCCTTGGAGTCTCTTGCAGCTCTATGATGACATGATTCTGTGAAATATGTTATTATGGGGTATTCTTAATATAGGAAACAAGTTATTACTTGAAAATATTCTTAACCATAATAATTCAAGTGCAAAATCATACATGAAAAATATAGGACAATATATTGATCTGTTATTTGACAACATTTCCGCAACTTTGTTGAAACATATGATAAGTTAACTAATCTGTGTCACTATTGGTCTCCGCTGGACTAGCTGATGGTATATTGCTTTGCTCAAAATCTGAACACCCATACAGTTCAGTTCAGTGCATGGGGTGTTATTTTATTTGCAGCTGCAGCTCACGGTTTTGAAACCTTTCTGGCAGTTGCACTTTATTAACATCAGGATTGCTTCTGCTACAAATGAGTTTATGCATGTTACCAAGACAAGCACAGCATTTGATTCCACAAATAGCTCATGATGAGCAGGCAAATGAAGTTGTGGGTAGACTGAATTAGCTGGATCATAATATTCTGAGTTCTTTGAACTATGGATAATAATGAGCCTAATGTAGCCGGAATAAGTTGCTCAACCTGAGCTTGTCAGTTTTGCATATAGTGTAAAATCTAACTATGGAAATAATATAATTAAAAATGCAGTTAGGAACCAGTACCATCCGTACCCTTGAGTGGATCTTTGATTTGTATATCAAGCATACACTTATTTCTGTCTCTGTGACTTAGGCAAATACGTAGTCTTTGCTTTTCTGTTCCTTTTTCCTATTGCCATAAATTGATTAAGGAATAGTTGGAAATAATTGGATCAAATCGAATCAAATACCTGTATTGGCATCACAGTATAAAACATTTAAAATCACTGGGATAATTAAAAGGACAAGGCTGAAGCTGTTGAAGGTCATAAGATCATACTGTGATTGTGTGCACTTAGATATTCTGCTTCGCCCTGTCTGTTCCCCGAAGGGATGGTTTGTTAGGAACCCTTTTGGGTAAAATTGTGGTGAAAAAGGAAGCTACTGGAGCAGTGATATCTTTGTCCTGATCTGCCAGGAGAAACCTCGTTTGACTTCTTCTTGGAGTTACAGGCTGGAGGTCCAACATTTTGCTCAGCATTAGTTGGCGAGGTCTGCTGTGTAAAGAGCAATATAAGAGAATGCAGTCCAATGAATCAGGTCCTCCTTGGTTGCAGCCACACAGGTGGGCTTGATATGGAGGATGTGAGAATCTGCCTTTGGTCACTGCAGAGGGGAAGGTATTTAATCTCGTGAGCAGAAAGGCTCTTCGATGAGAAGGGAGTAGTAGGTTCTTTAGATATTTGGCACAGGTTCCGTGGGGTGTTGTGATACCTAAGGCCTCTGGAGGAGAGTATGAGGTAACAAGCGCTGTCTTTCGTGGTCATAGAGCCACTGCTTGATTGTTTGGAATATGTAACTTTTGTCACATGCTTCAAGGCTCTTGAGAGCAATGCCCAAACTATGGATTTGGATCATCAACATTGGTATCTGGGGAAGAATTGAGCTTATGTGAAATAACATGATGGTCCCGTCCCAGCTTTTCCTGACTATGTGTTTGCAGAGAACATGGATTAACAGTGCTCCTTCCAGTAACAACAGAAACAATAGCCATTAGTTTCTTCAGCTGATTACCTGACTGAGCTTCTTGTAATCCTTGAATAGAAATGCAGTAAATTATCCTTCACTGTTTATTATGAGAGTGAGCAGTGGTTCAAAAGAAGTATGAAGAAACTGAAAGCTTTATCTGAGCCCTGGTAGAACGTTCCTTTCCTTTTAATTTTGTCTCATCTGTCTCTCTTCCTTCATGGAATGTTTGGTGCCATGGTTGGTGTGGTGCCACCACACTTCAGGATAACATTCTGCTGTTTGAATGTGTTTACGGCCAAGCACAATAGGAGCAGGTGAGCCATAATTTTGATAATCATGCTCAGAGAAATACTTTGAGAGGGTTTCTGCGCTTGTCATTTATGATATGCATCATTTCGCCATTACTCTGATCTAATAGTAAAATGAACCTTTTCATGCCTCCGAACCACACATATAAGCTCTTGCCTTCAGGCATTCATCATTAGGTCACCTGCTGGCCCCACCACTGACCTCTGTGTGTTTGGCCAAAGGTCCGAAGGGGACTTCTATGCATGTAGGAACATAGGTCCTTTACAACTCTGTGGCAGAAGGTGGGAGTGAGCTAGCAGGCATGACCCCCCGTCCCAATGTGTTCAGTACGTGCAAGATCAGATTTGTGAGAAGAGGATAGGTAGGGCCTGTTAGTGCTTAAGTAACTATCATGAACCTCCATATCTCATTGTCATCACCTTTTAGGAATGAAAACTTAAGTCTACAATGGGTTTTTGAATGGTTTTAGGAGAGTGCTTTCTGCTTTGAAAAGTTGGCTGTCCTTCAGTATTAGGAAATGCCCTTCGCCTTGGGGTTTTCTATTAGTGTAGCTATTGATTGATATCAATGGTCAGGGATGAGCTGTGGGCTGTGGGCAGCATTCTGAGGTGAGCTGTGGGATGAACCCGGTCGCAAGATGGACGAGCAAGTCACAGCTGAAGGAAAGTAACCTGCAGTTCCCAGGATTCTTTGTGGCAAAGCCATGTGTTTTAAATGTGCTTTAAATGTATGGTGTAGATGCAACCAAAGCAACACATCATTTAAACCACAAAGTCATAACAGCAACCATTCAGCTACGAGTAATATCAGAAAACTGCACCTAAAAATAGTTTATCTCATTATACAAATACCTCACCAGTATAAAAATATCTACAGTCTCCTTGTAAAAACAGCATCCCATATCCCCTCCCCTTTCCACTGTCCAGACACATATTGTCTCAAGTGAAGGTGAGACTTCAAAGTGCAGTAATTAATAAATGCTACGGCAATTTAATGACTCAGTAATGGCAGAGCAATAAGAGTAAAACAAGTACAGCAAAACTATCAGCTAATAGTAGAGTAATACAAATAAAACAAATACAACAAAATAATAGCTAATAATAGAAAGTAAAAATAAACAACGTTGTACCTTACCCTCTTCTCTCCACTCCCATAGCAGCTGAAGTAGTTTCAATATACAGTGTATATACACAAACATAAAGCGACATGTATGGGATATACTAACTGAATCACTGCCATTTCCACAGTTTCTTGCGTTAGTGGTTACAGTGATCTTCCCAGCAGAGCCTCAGCTGGTGGTCTTCACCTGACACCAGGCCTCTCCCCCAAGCTCTCACCTGGAAGCAGCCCCTGTGCCAGTCTCTTCTCCTGATTCACCTTTCTTTCCTTCCACCCACTTCAGATCCATCCCACCAGCCACTGTTAGATGAGTGATGCCCGCTTGTTGCTCTAGAAGCTGCTCACACTGCCCACGTCACACCAGTGCTTTAGCAGAAAAATAGAGCTAAAACAGGGCCTGAGAAACAAGAGGGAAGTATTGGCATGCTCAGATAAACCTAGAGGTTTGCAGAAATTTTTGTTTTAAATCTCAAAAAGCACAAACCTAAGGGCACAATCCCACCCCCTGAAAAACAGCCCCGTGAGAACTGAGCGTGTTCAGAGGAATATTGAATATTGGTTGGGGGAAGGTGGGTTAAAAATGGAAACAGGTGGAAAGACCTGCTGGAGGAGGGCACCGTTGATGGGCTGCCGCTTTCCCATAAGGAGGTAAAAGTACGTTGCCACATTTTGTCACAGGTCTCGCTTGCCTTTATCAATGGCCAAAAAGTATCTGGAAAGTAGAGTGAAGTCATTCACTATTTCTGAACAATAAAATAAGAAAGTGCCCTTTAAACATTACATTTACACCATAGGAGGTAGCTTTCTGTGAGGTGGTTCCCCTGGCATTCGTGTTACTTTTAAATGCCTGCAACCACATGGGCAGCATTTCTCCTCAGAATCACAGCCTTCTTTTAGCCACTTCTCCTTGTGCTCCTTGAATTGGGGATATGTCACTACATGGAAATCTCAGCCATGGCGAGTACTGTGCTGCAGTGTTCTGCTGTTGAAGATGCAAATACACCAGTACTTCTTTTCTGGAAAACTGTCAGGTCCTCAGGTTGGATCTACACTGATCTAAAAAAATGCTAAGGAAAACAAGGTAGAATGGTGCACACCCACCCACGTGTCACTGCTGCTGCTTGAACCCAACCAGAGGTGTGTTTCTGATCAAAGGCAATGCGCACACAACTGGGCCATCAGATGGTCTCCCTGAGGAGGCAGAAGCAGAGCTGCGGTTGGACCCAGGGGTTGGTGTACTGGAGGCTTGGAGTTGCACTGGCCTCTCCTCACCCTCAGCCTCCCATCCCATCTCCATCTGCTTTCCTGCCCTGGCATAGAATCATAGAGTTGGAAGAGACCACAAGGGCCATTGAGTCCAACCCCCTGCCAAGCAGGAAACACCATCAGAGCACTCCTGACATATGGTTGTCAAGCCTCTGCTTAAAGACCTCCAAAGAAGGAGACTCCACCACACTCCTTGGCAGCAAATTCCACTGTCGAACAGCTCTTACTGTCAGGAAGTTCTTCCTAATGTTTAGGTGGAATCTTCTTTCTTGTAGAAAGAAGACTGGTGGTGGCAGAAGGATTGGGGCAGTGTCAGGAAGCCAGCCCACAATGGCATCTGCCTCCTGAGGGGTGCCAGAGCTGCACTTCGGGGTGCTCTGGCTGGGGGGGGGGAGCCCTGGAACACAGTATGTGTCACCAGCCAAGGGAATAGAAACAATCAACTTGAATTTTATTTACTTAATGAGAGCTACATACAGCTAGACTGCGTCATGTCTATGACTTTGTCAATTTTGACCGGATATCAGAGGTATTAAAATAGCCGAATGAGCTTGCAGTTGCTTTTGTTGACTGAAAAACAAGACCAAATGCACCCTGTGAGGTAAGAACCTCAAGGGTGATATATATGAATACATTGTTCCTTAAATCCCCTCCTGTTTCCTTGTAATTAAAGGACTGCATTTTGAAGGGTTGCATGTGGAGTAATAGCAAATCTGACCAAAATAAGTATTCAGTAGAACAATCTACAGCAATAAGTGCCATTGCAATTTGTGGTTATTTTTGAGAGTGGTGAATAGACTGGGAAATGAGTCAGATTCACGGCCCTCTGTAGCAATCCAGTGCTCAAATGTGTACGTGTCTAGCCCTCAGTTTTATGATGCAAGTGTATATATGTATACTCGGAAGTAAGCTCCGCTTCATTCAGTGGGTATTAATCTCAGGTAATAATGTATCGGATTGTATTCTTAATTTAATTAAAAACAGAGCTAAGGTGACTATCAAAATAGATCAGGAGGGCATCTTCCTTCTGGTACAGTGGTACCTCGGGTTAAGTACTTAATTCGTTCTGGAGGTCTGTTCTTAACCTGAAACTGTTCTTAACCTGAAGCATCACTTTAGCAAATGGGGCCTCCTGCTGCTGCTGTGCCGCCGGAGCACGATTTCTGTTCTCATCTTGAAGCAAAGTTCTTAACCTGAAGCACTATTTCTGGGTTAGCGGAGTCTGTAACCTGAAGCGTCTGTAACCCGAGGTACCACTGTACTTTCTAATTCATGTACTGCAGCCATCTCTTCTGGTGTAAAATGGCAGAGCCACCCAAACTATAGGAAACCAATGCAGTTTTTGCCAGTTTAAATGTTGTTGTTGGCATCTGTCTGTCTCAGGAGACAGTGGAGGAATGCACCTTTGAGGTTGAAGGCAAAACTGTTGGAAGGTTACAGCGTCTGCTATGGCTGAGACTGATAGGGGAGAGACATGTTTTGTTGCAGCTGAGGCAGCTGCTGCAGATACACTATGGTATTTCTTCTCTCTGCGCTCCTCCCAGTGATCATTCCTCTTCTGGTCCCTGCTATGGATACACAGCATGACTCCATTGGCGTAGCTAGCTGCTTGGGTGCCTGGTGCGGAGGCGTGTCCTGCAGCCGGGGGCGGGATGAGTCTCTCTGGCACTTGGAGCCTCTCCAACGCCTCCCCCTCAGCTGTAGGGCGGCTGAGGGAGAGGCAGACGCAAGTCCCACGCTGCCGTTTCTGGCAGTGCGGAACCTGCAGGTGCCTAAGCCACCATGTCACTCCTAAAAAGTTTCGTGAGCCCATTTTTTAAAAAAAAACAACTCATTTTGTCACTCAGTGATGACACCATACTTGACACTAGATGGCCTGAACTCCACAGAGAAAACATCCTTCTAACAGAGATGCCTTAAATATATTGCTCTCCCTTCATATTTCCCCCTGCCACTGTGACATACATATTAGTATAATGGCACAATAACATTTCATCAATTCACATAGAGAGTTAAGATGTATACAGCCCTGTTGTAGAATTATTATTTTTTCAGAATTGTTATTTAAATTGTAATCATTTATGAAGACATTAATGAAGTTAATATGCCAGGAGAAGAATAAAATAATATTGCAGCTGAGATCCATAGGCAGGGCTGGTGCCTGCTAATCAAAAATGGCATGTTTCTAAGCTTGGTAGGATCAGACTTGGTGTTATTTGGAGAGAATCAACCTCCCAAGTGCCATATTTGTAGTCAATTTGCAGGGGATGCCTGCAAGCTATGTTCACAACATAAACAGCTGTCAACCTTGATGTGCTTTCTACCCCACTTAACACATCAGAGTGACAGTGCTTGATTAAATATGTCATTAGATTTTTTTATAATAAATATAATATGGATTTTTTATTATTTTTATAATAAAAAACTATTTCATGCTAGTCCTCACATTATCCATTTATGTTATGTATTTATCAGCTGGAATTCTGACCAAGAAAACACACAAGGCATTGTATTTCACTACATTGAAAGCCAACAAGGTTTCACATAGGCGAGTGGCCAATGTAAAGGCTGCTGATTCACAAGAATGCAAACTGGAACCATGCTTCCTAACAAGTTGTGTGTATGTCATGTTATTTTAAATGCTCATGTCCTTTGAGATAGTGTTGGCATGCACCCGGATTTTCCCAGATTTTCCCAGACCCACCCTCTTTTTCATATGAAAATTTCTGTCTGGGGGGATTTTTAAAATAAGACAAAATGTCAGATAATATTAGAAAGGTTGGCAGCAGTGCGAGCCCCATGCTGAAGCAAGGAGGTCTGGAGCTGTCCCCCAATTGCGCTTGGGAGAGGGCGGCGGGTGTGCTTTCTCACAAGGAAGGTCGTGGCAGGACTTTCAGCCATGCAGCCTGCTCTGTAGCATATGGGTTGGCGTGTTTACACGTCGAGGGCCGCAGGGCTTGGGTATTCTGTTTTGGCAGGAGAAGGCAAGCGAGTGGCTTGCTGAGACGCAAAGCCCTGTCACCAATCTCTCTCTCTCTGTGTGTGTGTGTGTGTGTGTGCGCGCGCTAATGTTAAACTTTTCCCAGTCAAGTGCCCTGGCTTGTGCACAGGGCTTGCTTTGTGTCCCACCTCCCACCAGCCTAGATCCAAGTACCTGGCTTTCCCTCTTGCCTGTGTTGGGGGTCACTCACTCTCTGCTTCCCCACCTCCCTTTCACAAGCTCCTGTCATTCTGCACACCTACGCTGCAAGCTGCTTAGAAACCGCAGACTTAGGAGGCAGATAGGGTGGAGCTCTGACCCTGACATACAAGTCAGAACTTCTCTCAGGAGTAAGGCCCACTGCAAGCAGCGGCATTTTGGATGCTTTAGTTGAGACTCCTGCATTGAAGGGAATTGGACTAGATGACCCTCGGAGTCCCTTCCAGCTTTACAACTCTGTGTGTCCTCTTTTTTGCTTTTCAAAATATGGCAACCCTATTTTTGTTGTTGTTTAGTCGTCTTAGTCGTGTTCGACTCTCCATGACCCCATGAACCAGAGCATGCCTTGGAAACTCTCACTTTCTTCTCAAAGCTTTTCCTTTTTTATGTCCATGGAGTTTTCTTGGCAAAATACTGGAGTGGCTTGCCGGTTCCTGACCTGTCCGTCTTGGGTGGCCCTGCACGGCATAGCTCATAGCTTCTCTGAGTTATTCAAGTCCCTTCATCATGACAAGGCAGTGATCCATGAAGTGGAATCCTATTTTAGAGCATGTCAATAATTTTATTGTTTGTGTCAGGTTTTCTCCCTCATCCTGCTATAGTGCCTGATACATCTGTCTAGAACTGCCCAGCCTTCAGCATCATAGATCCTGGAATGTAGGGAGAAGAGCTGTGGAGTTAAAGGATGATACCTCGTAGTACATGAGCCTGCGTATGCCTGGTATCTACAGATGTGGCCCAGCGCAACCCCCTGATCCTGGCCCCTTACCCTGAAATTGTACTCTTTCCCCTGGAAGTGGAAACCCTGAGATGAAAGTTAAAGCCTGGCAACCCTATACCTGTCCTCTAGGTACTGGGAAAGGAAGCTGCTGCCATATTTGGGGGGCTTTAGTCGTGTGCTGCAGGTGCTGCAGCACCCAGGGGCAATCTTAGCGGGCGCCAGGCAGGATGTGGCACTGGAATCTGCTTCATCGCAGCAGCTTGCTGCTTCCGTTCACCTAAAGTAACGTGCAGAAGTGCTGCTTGTGGCTCTCCACTCCCTCTTGGCCCTGCACCCAGCCCCAAGTGTGGTGCAAATCATAATGGATGCTGCTGACTGGATATGAGTAGGTCACCCAGAGTTCCCAGATACATATACCAGGGATGAAGAGTTCAGTGTGTTTCTATTCCACGTCATTCATTCTTAAGTCCATCTTGTCCTGTGTCTACATCAATCTGTAATCAATAAACCGCATGATAATCCACATTATTTTTCTACCAAATATGATTTACTGAACATGATTTCTGTACACTAAATTACAGGTGGGTTTTTTTTACGTATGTATCTTAAAAAAATGCATTTTTGTACACACACAACCTAAAATACACATCTTATAAGCATCTTGGTGTGTTTTTAAAGTTGAGAATTGTGTCACAAGATTCAGAGAAGTGCAAAAATCAAAGAATGACTGTTTTCTGACCTGCACATTAGGTCAGGAAGAGCAAAACAGATTAATTCAAGTAAAGCTGCAGACCAATCCTTAACTATCACTCGTGTGTTTACACATGTATTATGTTCACACTTTATATGTGTGCTGTGGGAAATGTCCCTGTGACAATTGGTGCAAATCATAATAGATGCTGCTGTTCTTATTGCTGAAGAAATAGAGGCGTACCAGGAGTCCCTAGTTAATAAGTGGATTACATCCCTTAGTTTCAATTCTCTTAAGCCTCTGATTTATCCTTTAATCATGTAAGCAAGTCAGTAGCTGAAGCAAGGCTAAAGCTTTTTCTGGCTTTTATAATTTTGGTGTGGGACAGGGGAGGGGAAATGGTGTGATAGTAGTTTATAAACTTATGAATGATGCAGAGTCAGTAGACAAACACTGTCTCTTCTCCAATACCACTAGACTGACAGAAGCCCCTGGTTTCTGTTTTGATCCCGGAATGTCACGTTTTTCCTTAGGACATCTCTATTTTCATCAGAGAAATGTTGGAGGGTATGTAGTTATGCGACCCCCAAGCCAAGGAGATAAGTAAGCATACAACTTTTAGAAGAATCTGAAGGTAGTTCTGTATAGGGAAGCTGTTTAATGTTTAATGTTTTATTATGCTTTTCTGTATGTTGGAAGCCACCCAGAGTGGCTGGGGCAACCCAGTCAGATGGGCGGGGTTCTACTACTACTACTTCTACTAATGGAATAGGATGTTCCTATTTTCATCAAATGTTGGAGGGTATGGTGTGCACATATGCAGGCGAGGGGGCTCCGCGTCCTCTTTTTTGCTCTTCAAAATATGACCACCCTGACCG
Organism: Podarcis melisellensis; assembly: GCF_964234715.1. Taxonomy (NCBI): domain Eukaryota; kingdom Metazoa; phylum Chordata; class Lepidosauria; order Squamata; family Lacertidae; genus Podarcis; species Podarcis melisellensis. Next base: position 88,894,394 of record NC_138539.1, read on the forward strand.
ATGGTCTGTTGATGTTCCTGGAGCTGGGAAAGCAGGACACACTGGCCAGATATAAGAAACAGTTTTGCAGTTTGCAATGTAACTGACAAAGCAGAAACATGTGGATTTTTGCACACAGCTGGCAAGAAGCAAACTCTTCAGCCTCAAGACCTCTAGCCATTTGAAAAACTTGCAATAGTGACAGAAGATCGAGGCCCAGGTATAACATCTGCAATCTATAAAATGTACTCAGTGCATTGGTGAGTTAACTTGACCCTACTAAACATCAGTGAAAATGTGATTTCAGCTATGAACTTGAACTAGGTCTGTGAAAAAAAAGCCCTTTAAGACTATTTCAGCGAGTAATAGAGAATTGACCCTAAAACTCATATATTGGTAGACTAAGATAATTGTGGTACCAACTTCTAGGAAGCTGGCAAGGATCTATCCTGGTGCCTCACCATATTGCTGGAGGGACTGCCCCACACCCAGGACCTATCTCCACATGTGGCGGGAATGTACAAAAATCCAGCCTTTCTGGGTAACATGCCTATTTATGTTATGATAAAGTTAAGGTACAGAAAGGATTTTTAAATCATTTTATAAGAAGGAGTGTTTGGATGAGATATAATGACCTTCTTGAAAGAAAAACTCCACACTGGTTATCGCCCATCGAAGCTGTATCAATTAAAAAGATAAATATGGGAAAGAATTGGGGCATGTATAAAGAAATTATTGAATTTGAAAAAGGGAAAGCAAGATGAAAAAGAAGAGAAGAGATACAAGAATGGATCACAAATTTGTTTAAATATTATCAATTAAATGAGATATTCCAAAAAGACAAGGAAAAAGGATTTATGTAAGGAGGTTCAGAATACAAGAGTGATATTATGAAATAATGAAAAATTAATCTCCAAAATTTATAAATTTCTGCTAAAATGGCAGACAAAAGATGAAATGATAAAGGCATCAGTGACTCAATGGGCAATTGATACAGGCGACATCATAGAAAAGACGGTGTGGGAGAAACTATGGTAGACAAAAATGAATGTCTCAACCTGTTTTGATATAAAGGAAAATATGCAAAAAACAATGTATAGGTGGTACCTAACCCCAAGCAAGATTGTAAAGATGTACAAAAAAGGATCCAAAATGTGTTGGAAATACCGTGAGATGAGAGGGGACTTTTATGCATGATCATGTAAGCGGGCCAAATTATTTTGGGAAATGATTTATGTAGAACTAAAAAATGTTTATGTTTACATCCCCCCCAACAACAACAACAACAACAACAGAGGCCTTCTTACTAGGTATAATAAATGATGGTATCTTCAAGAAGATGCTCTGTCTCTTCCTATATGTCAGCCAGAATAGTCTATGTGCAGAGATGGAAGGAAAAAGAAATCCTAGCAAAAGAGCAATGGCAAAATAAGTTGATGTGAAGTTAGCTACCATGACAGCAAAGATAAATCAAGATGAGACATGGATAAGGGAGGAGTGGGAATACTTTGGAAAGTGTATAAAGAGGTATAAAAGTCAAACTTGCAAGAAGCGATTGACTTACGTGCAGCAGTAAACAACAACTAGGAATCCAAGTAGAATGTACTTAGGTGGAACAAAAGGATATGCAGCTTAATAAAGATCAGCTAGGATGGCAAGGAGGGATAGGCTGGGAAGTATTGAGATATGACATGAGATGATTGAAAAAGAATAAAAAAAATTGAAAAATGCATAAAAAGAATTTGATATTCCAAAAAAATAATAAAATAGCAAAACAACAATTGGAAGTCAAACCAGAATTAGCTTTACAGTGGAACCTCACGTTACATACCGTCCCCCTTACGAACGCTTTGGGTAACAAGCTCCACTAACCTGGAAGTAGTTGCTCCAGACTGCGAACTTTGTCCTGAAATACGAGCGGAAGTCGCACACTGGAGGCACGGCAGCAGCGGGAGGCGCCATTAGCGAAAGCACACCTCATGTTAAGAATGGTTTCCGGTTACGAACGGACCTCCAGAATGAATTAAGTTTGTAACCAGAGGTACCACTGTATTAAATATTTTTCAAGACAACAATCTGGATTTACATAATAAATAATTAATAAGTTATTTATTACAAGCAGCAAGAGGCAACATAACCATATATGGGAAAGGCCTTTCTGGCACAATGATGGACAATTGGTACAAAACAATTTGGAAAACAGTCCACCTTGAGAGATTAACAAATTAACTGTAGCTGACACACAGACAGATCAAGAAATATGGATGTACCCTGGTGTGGTTTGATTTATTAACATATGCCAATATTCCACGAAAAGGAACACAACCCGCCCCCTTCACATCAGCAGTTGACTCAGTCTGATTGATAAAAATGTAAATGTAAACATAGATTACTATCTTCACACCCCACATTTGAATATACCAACACTTTATGTTGTTTCATGTGTAACTGACTAACACTCAGACTTAATCTAAGCACAACCCCAGGGGCTCATTTCCCTTTCATTTTGTTTAAACCAATTCACTAACCAAGAACTTATACATTGAGCACCAATAATGAACTATATGTTATAGTTATTACTGCAAATTTATTGTGCTATTTTTGTGATGGACGAATGACATGAGGATACTTGGTCTGTTTATTTGTATCATTTATTATGCCTATGATCCTTGTTTATAAAACCCAATAAAAAGTTGTTTTAAAAAGTAGGCAGGCATCACCTTGATTGTGAGCATTGGGCATCATTTGCCAAACAAGCGAGGAGGCAGGGCTACGCATTGCAGGTCCTGCTCCTGGGTAGTGGCTAGCAGTGCCAAGGCTCATGACCGTATGCTGTGGCTGGGAGCTGCTCATCATGTCCAAGCATGATTGCCAAACTAGCCAAACATGGTAAAAGCAGGAGGCACATCCTCAGTTGCCACTTCAGCAGTGATGACCAAGCAGTGCAGTCAACCCTTCTCTCCTTATGCTCACCACCACTATTTCGGAGTTCCTAGAAACAAGTTCTCAAATCTGTGCTCATTGGGGCAGGCTTAAAGCAACAACACAGTGTAGTCTAGCCATCGTTCAAATCATGTGAGGAATCATAAGCATAAAAACGGTAAGGTTCCTAAGAATGTATTATTGTCTTGGCTACAGTTACAGTTTTAATATCATAATCTAATTATGTGTTTAGAAAGTGCTCTTAGAATTATGTCCAGTAGTACAACTCTGAAGATTACAGAACACTGTGTTTAGAATTTGTTGGCTGTGCCCAAGGCAACTTGATGACACAGACTGTTACAATTAATGTAGCATCAGATTTCCCAATAAATGTTTACCCAAAAAGGCTTAAAATGTCCAGGGGACAATGAAGTAATTTAAAAGTAACATGAACAGTATGATAGTTTCCATGGCAGGAAAATGCAAGGATTGTCAGCCTACAGAAGCACTTGGCTTGTTTAATTAAAGTATCTTTACTATGAACTAAATGAATGTTTCCATTTGCTTGATTCTTTGCTTTTTCCTTCCTAGCGCTCAATGAATTCCCTAATGACATCTTCACAAATGAGAACCGGCGGCATGGAGCAGTCGTTTTGCACGCCTTCTGTGTGAGTCACTATTTGCCTATATGCATATTATGTTTATTGTTTAAAACAAAAAAAAAATCTTACAACATTAAAAAACACACGTTACAACATACAAATTATAATTGAGAGATAACGTCAGCAGGAACAATTATTAATAATGCCAATCTGTAGTCACCACCAGCCTAAAAAATGCCTTATAAATATTTAAAAAACTTTAAATGTTCAGCAGCAAGTGAAGATCTATGGCTACCACACAGTGGCGCTGGGTATATGGGGCACGAGGGGCTTCAGCTCCCTCAATATTTTGAGCAGGGGGCATTGCCCCCCTCAATATTGTAGTGGCTGCCATCCCCCGCTGCCCCTGGGCAAGCTCCGGCGCCCTCCGCACTTGCCTGAGCGCTGGGATGGGCGGGAGGCTTGGAGGGTGATTTTTTTACCCTCCCCGCCACCTGCTGGGATTGCCAGAGCGACCCTGCAAGCGTGGCCTGATGGGGGCGGGGCGTCACACATGATGTCATGCGCACGTGACAGCCCCCCTCCATGTGGGGTCCAACTTGGCGTGCCTGCTACCACAACAGGGTTTCTAAAATATATATTTAGCCATTTAGTCATTTCTCACCAGAAATTCCTTGTAGGAAGGTGTTCTTGTCTTCCATTGCACTGATTCCCTTGTCATTTATGCCAGCGTATTCAGGGTTTGTCGTTTACAGAATCATTGACTCTCTTTGAATCCTTTTTGAATGGACCCCAAGAGAACTTGATTGAATCAGTGAGTCACTTTTCATGTCATGCTAAGCTGAGTCAAACCTTGGCTGAGCACAGAAGCACTAACATTACAGGCTCCCAGAGAGGAGCTCATAGGCACTTTGCACCTGTGGTCTTTTTCATGACTATGTTGGCACCAGCCTAAGGAAATAACAAATGAGGAGAGTGCTATTGCATCCAGGCACTATTTATTTACCTTTAATTTCTTATATTTATTTGTCACTGACTGCAGCCCCCTCTCCGCCTCTTTAAAAAGGCATAAAATACCACATTTAAAGTACCATTGAAAGGTTAAAAACCATTATTAAGTAAAAGTTATTCACTTACAATAACATTAAAAATGGCACACCCTACCTTGATTATGTTGTGAACTATCCTGAGATCTACAGAGGAAGGGCACTAAATAAATAATCAATCAATCAATCAATCAATCAGTAAAGTGAAATGCCTGAGTAAAAAGTCTCCACTTGCATACCCTCCAATATTTCTCTAATAAAAATAGGGGCGTCGCAAGGAAAAGCATGACATTCCAGGATCAAATCAGAAACCGGGGGCTTCTGTCAATTTGGGACTGTCCCTGGAAAACAGGGAGGCTTGGAGAGTCTACACTTGTCATCTGAAAGTTGATAGTGATGGCACCAGGCACATCTCTCTGGGGAGACCATTCCAGCCAGGGAGTGAGTCACCACGGAGAAGGCCTGATCTTGTGTCACCATCTTCTACACCTCCCTCACAAAGAAGGGCCCCAGATGATGAATTTGGGTAGATTCACATGGGGAGACACTATTGCTTAAGGTTTTGTGGTCATAAGGCACATAAGACTTTATAGGTCAAAACCTGCACTTTTAATTGAGCCCAGAAACTACCTGGCAGCCAATGCAGTTGGGCCAGGATCAAACCTCCCTCTTCCCATTAACAGCCTGGCCACTGTAATGGCAGGCCACTCTTTCCTGAGTGTAGGTGCGACTCATATCACGGGACTTTTTCTCTTCTGTTCATGAGGAGCAGCTTCATTTCTGTAAGTGGCCAGGTCCTTGAGAGTACAGCTGCATATCTTCAGACCAGGCAAGGAAAGCCCCCAAATAACCAGCCAAATAATTAACGTAGACATGGCTACCAGTGCTTAAGATGTTATACACAACTTCTGAAACTTAGGTTGTTACAGAAAATAATTATCATACCAATAAGCAACACAACTCTGACCATATGGATGTACGCTTCAGTTGCCATACGTCTTCCTTTAAAGAGACATCTCAGATAACGCTATAAACTGATAACACTATTAATTCATAGAATCATAGAATCATAGAGTTGGAAGAGACCACAAGGGCCATCGAGTCCAACCCCCTGCCAAGCAGGAAACACCATCAGAGCACTCCTGACATATGGTTGTCAAGCCTCTGCTTAAAGACCTCCAAAGAAGGAGACTCCACCACACTCCTTGGCAGCAAATTCCACTGTCAAACAGCTCTTACTGTCAGGAAGTTCTTCCTAATGTTTGGGTGGAATCTTCTTTCTTGTAGTTTGGATCCATTGCTCCGTGTCCGCTTCTCTGGAGCAGCAGAAAACAACCTTTCTCCCTCCTTTATATGACATCCTTTTATATATTTGAAGATGGCTATCATATCACCCCTTAACCTCCTCTTCTCCAGGCTAAACATGCCCAGCTCCCTTAGCCGTTCCTCATAAGGCATCGTTTCCAGGCCTTTGACCATTTATGTTCTCGTTGTCAGAAATAGGACATACATTATTTGAATTGAATAACTCTCTTTAATTAAATTAATCATTTTTGAGTTTATATAATTGGGTACAAAACATGTTGTCTGCAACAAATATACTGTGATCCCTTCCCTTTATCATAACTGATGTGGTCACAATGTATGAAGAACCATATGAATGCCTCCTTCACCTTGGGTGAAACATTGGGGAAATTATACATGTGGCAGAGAGCTTAATAGATTTGTGTGCAAGATGTGCTCTGACCTTCCATCTAAATTAAAATCAGTTTTAAAATGCCGAAAGAAGTAATGAGCTTTCTTGCCATTAGTCTTTCTTTTGTGTCACTGAGAGAAACTGATATGAGTTTTTATGGGATGAGTTATTCAGCTAATTTGAATGTTTTCTCTACTGTTAGGCTGTTGAAATTCTGAGAATTCAGTTCTAACCAATAGACCATTAATTAATTCCTTGCTTATCTCTAGTGTCTTTATAGGGTTGTGTTGTGTTGAGATGTTTTATTTTCTGGAATAAAAGGTTGTGTTTGCAGAGTATCCTTGCTTGCCATTTTCATGCTTGGATGCTTACATTAGTATTTCTGTGACAGTGAAGTGCTGTATTAAAACACCTACTCTTAATGTTATTTGTGTCTCCATATGAACGTGGGTGGCGCTGTGGGCTAAACCACAGAGCCTAGGGCTTGCCAATCGGAAGGTCAGCGGTTCAAATCCCCGCGACGGGGTGAGCTCCCGTTGTTCAGTCCCTGCTCCTGCCAGCCTAGCAGTTCGAAAGCATGTCAAACTGCAAGTAGATAAATAGGTACCGCTCTGGCGGGACGGTAAACGGCATTTCCGTGCGCTGCTCTGGTTTGCCAGAAGCGGCTTAGTCATGCTGGCCACATGACCTGGAAGCTGTACGCCCGCTCCCTCAGCCAGTAAAGCGAGATGACCCCAGAGTCGTTCGCGACTGGACTTAACTGTCAGGGGGCCTTTACCTTTACCTTTTTATAAAAGCTATGTGCCGATCCCCTGTCAGGACTAGCACTGCTTCACATTGGCTTGGCCCTTTAATAGCACACTGTTTTTGCCTACTTTGAGGACTTCAGATGTTGAGTTTGTTACCAGGCACTCCATAGCTTAAACTGGAAACTTGATGGCTTTAAGTTGAGAGAATCTGGTGAGTTAGTATGATCTGCAAGCAGCTTAGGCTCACCTCAACACCCTTCTCAGACGCAGAGGAGGGGTGGGAACCTGTGGTTCTCTAGGTGTTGAGGACTTCAGCTCCTATCAGATCCAGCCAGCATGGCCAATGGTCAGGCATGGGGTCCAACAACATGTGGAGGACCACCAGTTTCCCACCCCTGCTCCAGACCCTGCTTTTCTTCCTTTGTTCAATCGGCAGATCAACATTTTCTCATTGCTGCATTCCAGCTTTCTGCTTCCCACTCAGATCTCCCAAGCCGAGGTTGTGATACACTTGGATTTCTAACAAGATCTTGTGTGCAGTACTTTTTAAGCTAGATATACTTGTTCAGTACTCAAAACAAGACTAGAAACCTATCATAGTACAAGATTACATAGTTTTGTCCTGTAATCCACAACTCTTGTGGGTTTTTATGTGTGGGGATCTCTGCCTTGAAAAGTGAGGAGGGGCCTATGGTCCCCATCCCCAATGCCCAGCACATGATACTTCTGTCATCTGCCATCCCCTCCACACTCCCCTTTCAACCTCTGAGTTGGGAACCAGGCATGGCCTCTCAAGAGTTATTTGACTAAGAATACCTCAGCCAGTAATTCTTTGTTTAACTGGAAGTGATTAACCTTTTCGTGGAAATTTTAATCCTTGCTGCTTATTTTTAGCAGTGGCTCCCCACATGTGTTTCTGATCCAGTTGTGATATTCAGCTTGCACGAGGCAATCTACCAAATGCAGACAAAACTCTGCAATGGCACTTGCTAGAACCATTTGTCACATGGAAGAGTTGCAGTTTAGCTTTCCATATGCTGGGTTTCGTTTTTGAAATATTCTCCCATTTGAAGTGTTCCAGCCCAGAAAGGACTCTACTGTATGATGTTTCTGTATATTTGATTTGGCTCTGTAATTGTATGTATTTAGTGATCAGTATCTCCTTGTAGTAACAAACCTTTTCAATGATAATAGACTAGGTAGGGACCTATGCCAATCACAGGACTTTTATTGGTTTGAGAAAACTGGAAAGTCATCACAAAGTGGCTGCGAACATGATCAAATTCACTGGTTATTAGGTGCTAGATTTTGTAATGGAACATTTTAACCTGGCACTATTATTGGCTTGTAAAAGAGGAAATAACTGACTGAAAAGATTGTTTTGCTTAGACATCACATCTTCTGGATTCTTGACTGAACATAACAAAAAATGGGGAGGGGTTGCCAGGTCTCCCATGTTTAACCTGGAGCCTCAGGTTTCTAGGACAAATAAGTGAAATCCCAGGGTGAGGGCAGTATCAAGATGGTGCACTTATTTTCTGTGTATCTGAAGAAGTGTGCATGCACACGAAAGCTCATACCAAGAACTAACTTAGTTGGTCTTTAAGGTGCTACTGGAAGGAATTTTTTTTGTTTTGACTATGGCAGACCAACACGGCTACCTATCTGTAACTGCACTTATTTTCTGTCTGACCTGATGAAAGCTTTTTCTATTCCATGCTTGCCTGGCTCCATCCTGCAGACGCACTCAGGCGCTTCCCCTAACTGGCAGGTGATATCATAAAACACATCTGTATCCCACCAGGCCACCTTCCGATCTGCCTGGCACTACACTTAAGATACAATGCCAGGAGACATGGAAACTCTAGATCATTCACCTTCATAGAAACCTCCCTTGGAAATCAAGCTCCAAATTTTGCAAACCTCCCACATGAAAACTACATTTGTTTAGGGATAACTGGGACATTTGACTGGCTTAAGTTTTCTAGAGCCTACACATATTCAGTGAAAAAGGGCCATGGAAATGTAGAGTTTGAAGAGACCAGGAGAGCCATCTAGTCCAACCTCCTGCAATGTAGGACTCTTTCGCCCAACACGGGGCTCAAACCCACAACCCTGGGATTAAGAGTCTTATGCTTCACTGACTGAGCTATCCCAGCAATCCAGAGGCAGCCCTCTCAGGAGGCAAGATGATGAGGCTGCCACAGAGAGTGGATTTTAGGTGCTGATAAGGGCAGCAGGCAAAGAAACAGACATCTGTGACTCAGAATCCACCAGGAAGTTCTGTACAAGCACCACTGAAATGAAAGGGAGTTGTGACTTGTTTCCCATGGGTTAATGCCATTTTTTCCTTTTGTTATAAGAAAAAACTGCTCCTTTTCTCTTATGGGGTATCCAGGAGCCCGTATCAAGTCCTTAAGTAGATTCCCTATCGGTAGGAGAAAATAACAGAGGCCAACCAGAGAATATTGAGAAGCAAAGCAGCTAGTAAGCCTGATCTTTATTGAACTGTTGCAACAGGGTCCCCCGCTTACTCCACGCAGGGAGGGAGGAGAGGAACCCAGAACATTGGTGTGCAAGCTCTTATATAGACTTTTGAAATTTCCCACCCTGTAGCTCGAGACCACCCCCAAAACATCATACATACATCACAGAAAGAGGCAGTCTCCAGCAGAAATTCTGTTTGCCGGGATACTGGATATTGGTCATTGATTGCTTTACCTGGGCGGCCTGGCCATTCTTTTGTGATGGTAAATACTTTAATTCCTGTCACAGGCTCACCCTATTCATACACACAGACGCCCTTAAGACAGGTAAGCAATAGACAATGGAGAGGCTTCCCCATTTCCTTCCTCCTTGCAGGTTTGCTCTCCTGTGTGATTTCAGACATGTGGTAATTATGTGTGTGTTTGCCTTGTACATTTATGAATGCTTGCTTTATATTTGGGACCTCAGAATTCTTATAACACTTTCCTTTTCTTTTTTTCATAACATGAAAGAGAAAATAAAATGCATAGTCTGCTCTCAAAGGTAGATCTTAAGCCTTGTCTCACACAGGAAGGGGTGGACCTTGCCAGGTCTTACCTGGGAGCTTCCCTTTCTTCTCTCTGCCTCCCGCTCTGGGAGATCTTCCTTTCCCTGCCTCTCGCACAGGTTCCTTCACCAACCATCCATCACCCTTGTGTATAATCCCAATATTGACTCAGAGTAGAGGACACCAAAACAAACAAACAAACAAAGCGAATAAAGGAAAAAAGAAGGAAGATAAAAAAATACAAGAATGAAAGAAGAAAAGAAAAGAGAAAAAAAGAGAAAGAGTAAGAGAAATAAAAAGCACTTAGGATAAAAAGCACTTAGGATAAAAAGCACTTAGTCTGTCAGTTACATATAAAAAGATTATACAAAGTATTCACTCCAGGATGACATCCAATTGCTCCTCTTTCTGTTAGGTAATATTTTCCCAATCTTCAGACTTAAACACCTCAAATTCATTCATTTCCCCTTCCATACAAAAAGTCCAAAAGGGGTTCTCCAATTATTACTATTGATAAATGCCTGTTTAACTGCCTTTGGTGCTGTACTGATGAATTTTTTGTTGTATTGAGTTGGGGTTTTGATTTCAAAATTTAGTGCATATGACTTATAAAATGGACATTATATATTCACATGTTAAATATGCACTTGGATGTATATATAATCCTCTAAATATTCCTAGGGTGCACCTATCCCACAGTTAACGTGGATTCAGAGAGACTCATGCCTACATCCATCAAACCACTTATCATTATTATAATGATACTATATTATCTATGATTCAATCTGTTTTGTTGTGTTTTATCTATCTACATGTAAATTATCCAAGATCTAACTGATCTTGTATTTATTGTAGTAGCTACTCTGATATTTTTTTGACAGAAAGCTGCCTAAAGCTAATGTAAAATAAAACAAAGGGATGCAGAGTTGAGGAAGAAGAGGCCGTGTTGCTCTCTCAGGCCCCGTCATCGCTCCCAAGGAGCCTGTTGGCTCATCCAGGTCTGGCTATCCATTCAGGATGAGCAATTCAAGGTCCCAGCCTCAGACTGAGTACTCCCTGACCCTTTCATTACCAAGCTAAAAGTAACCGAGGCAGTGGAGGAAGGGGCAGTTGTGGCACTTTCAGACAGACTCTGGCCTTCCTTGTGAGGCTCCCACACTGCAGGTGTTCCAAGCATTCCTATATTGCTTCTTTGTCTACCTCTTCCCTTCATAGCAGGTCAGTTTCCCTATAAGCTTCCCCTCCTGCCCACTCTCCTTCATGGCTGCTGCCAACTCCCCCTGGTTCTAGCTCTGCAGTTGGGGATGCCTTCTTCAGAGGGCTCTGTGGAGGGACTCACTCTTCAACTCCCATGTTCTCTTGTTCCTTATGTCTTGCTGCTGGCTCTCAGCCTCAAAGCCTTTCTCTTTAGGATTTCAAATGCAAGTGAACAAAAGGGAGCTATGAGAAGGAACTTGCATAATGCAGGAAAGACAGAGGCACAAGGGAACACAGGTTATAATGGGTGCTATGATGGGGATGCGGGTGGCGCTGTGGGTAAAACCTCAGCACCTAGGACTTGCCGGTCGCATGGTCAGCGGTTCGAATCCCCGTGGCGGGGTGCTCTCCCATCGTGCGGTCCCAGCGCCTGCCAACCTAGCAGTTTGAAAGCACCCCCAAGTGCAAGTAGATAAATAGGGACCGCTCACCAGCGGGAAGGTAAACGGCGTTCCGTGTGTGGCTCTGGCTCGCCAGATGCAGCTTGTCACGCTGGCCACATGACCCGGAAGTGTCTGCGGACAGCGCTGGCACCCAGCCTATAGAGTGAGATGAGCGCACAACCCTAGAGTGTGGCAAGACTGGCCCGTATGGGCAGGGGTACCTTTACCTTTATGATGCTGTAACCCAACCCTTAAGGCTAGCATGAAATGATGCCATTTCATTTTATTTGTTCATTAGTGGCATTAATTACGTATTTTTAGCAGCGTCAGAGGCAATCCGGTGCTCCTTCTGATTCTCCTACACATCCTTGAACTCTCCACCATCCTGTCCCTGTACCTTCCAGGTGCAAAACAAATAATGGAGCACTTTGCATACTGAAAATCTGAAAAGTGTGTCAAATGCAATTTGGGACATAGCTACACTACAAAAATATATTGATTTTAGAGTGGAACCTCGGTTTAAGAATAGCCCTGTTTACGAACTATTTGGTTTACGAACTCCACAAAACCGGAAGTAGTGTTCCGGTTTGCGAACTTTACCTCAGTCTATGAACGGAAGCCAAACGGTGGAAGAACACTGGCGGTGGGAGATCTCATTAGGGAAAGCGCGCCTCAGTTTAAGAACGGTTTCAGTTTAAGAACGGACTTCCAGAACGGATTAAGTTTGTAAGCCGAGGTACCACTGTATTACTGTTAGCTTGTTAATGTATTAATTGTTTTCAAACGAGCCTCAAAACAACTAAAACAGCTTTAAAAACAGTACAAAAACCCGCAACTAAAGAGAGGTTGAAAAAGAACACAGAATAAACTTCTACAATAAAGACCTTTTGAGACAGCAGAAAAAGCTTGTTGAAACAGGAATTTATTCAATTGTTTGCATAAGTACAATCTCATCTGGGATGCTAACTCCACAGAACAGGGTCATATATCACATATTTCCACAAATAATTCTATTTTCTTTCTTTGACAAGATTTATATACCTCTTAATCACCAAAAACCTCTAAGCTGTTTTTATTAAACAAGATGAAATTTTCATTTAAAAATACCGATAAAAAGCAAACATTAAAAACAAATTGTTTAAAAGTGCTGGTTTTTCTGGGTAGGGATGTGTCTTAGGGATGAGTAGGGGGTAGGATGAGAACTGAGATTTATCTGCTAAAGACACCCCCCACACAAACACACACACACTGCAGTTTCCAGGGTTCCCTAGACAGCAGGGTTGACTACTACACCAATTTAATTCTGTGGTATATCTTTGATGTCATTCCAAACCAGTATACATAATGTGTTCTTAATTCTTTTAAAATAATTAAATTATGACAGTATCCTGTTTTAACTGGTGCCTTGTAAACACAGTGCTTTCTGTTCTTGCAGGCTGTCTACATGTTCTATGCTTTGGCCATTGTCTGTGATGATTTCTTTGTCCCTTCATTGGAAAAGATTTGTGAAGTAAGTCTATGTTGATGCTACTTACGCATATTTATTAATGAAATTACCAAACCAGAATTGTAACCTTTGTTTACATGCCATCAGTTTTACACACTTCATTTCTATGGGCATAGCCAGGTCTTTTTTCAGCTGGAATGTGCTGGAGCTCATTTACAGCACCTCTCAGGTGGGCTCCATTGCCATGCTAAGAGAACAAGGGAGATCTCTGGCACTGCTTTTTCTAGAAAAATATTGCTGTGATTGGTATAGCCTTCATGAACAACTGTAGCAACTTGATTTAAGGCCACTGCCAACCCTGCAGCATATGAATCAAGTACTAAGTCATGTGCTTTAAAAGTGTGTTGAATGAGCTTTAAGTGTATGGTGTCGATCAGCAGGATCGACCTGTTAGAGGTAAAAATAAAAATCTACTCTTATTTGATGTTTTTATTGAGCTTGAGCTATCACAAATTTAAGGTAAAAATCATACAAAATAAAACTGAAACATGAAAAGCTTGTTATTAAAATTCCAAGCCTGAGAAACATTAAGTGTGTAAAGTTTTGAAACCTGAAATCATTTATAACATTGTAAGTATAAAATAATGTGACATTTATACATGGAAATCAAATGGGACAGGCTGATAATTCCTCTTACCAGCAGTTAAGTAATTGATAATGATAATTTAACAATAATATAAATAATTTCTCAGGTTCAGGCAGCAGATGACAGCTAATTATTTTGAACATCAGTAGAAAGCTGCTGGAGAAACAGTGTGCTAATGTCCCATTTAAAAGACACAGACAAGAGTAAAGTTGTAAAAACACTATGTGTCCCTGGAGGAGCATAGGATGAAACCATGCAGAGTAGCCGTGACAGTGCTCCCAAACTATCAGAAAGATAAATGGCATCCCTAAAGAGTTCTGCTGCATGCCCCTTGCACACCTCCAACACCCTCCTGTGTTAGAGTGACCTTGGAGGTAATACTTTGGGGAAAGGATTCTGCTGCAGCTACTACTGCATTGCATATCCTTTGATACTATTCTGCCTGGGGAGGATGTTGGAGGCGACCATGAATCCTGAGTCCTGAAAGACTAATAGCCCGGGGACGTGTTATATTTTGCTTCTGATAAGAGACTTTTCTCTTCTTCCACAGCGCCTGCACCTCAGTGAAGATGTGGCAGGGGCAACATTCATGGCAGCCGGCAGCTCGGCTCCAGAACTGTTTACATCTGTCATAGGTAACTAAGTCATCCGCTTCTTTCTTGCTGTAACTGCAAAAGTAAATGCAGCTTTTTAATAGTTTTGTTCCTTATCTTTCCCACAAAGATGATGGGGGATAGATATGCACACCCAGGTTTTGGGTAGACGACCAAATCCATAAGGTTAACCTTAGTCCAATAAACATTGGCAGAAGGATGGAATGGATGTTGCTGGAAGATTGCCCCAGTGCCAACAACAACATCCCAGGATGATCTTCCTGGGATGACTACCAAGGAAAATATTATGTTTGTTGGGAATTTTCCCACCTGTGTGTTCTTAGTAAGTACAAAACAATATGCTTTTGAATGGCATCCCTGTTGTCATGTGCCATGCAGAAAGAGATGTGAAGAATGGCTCAATCTACAGCTAGATGTGACTATGATACATTTAATTTGAAGGTGCACAGATAATGAAAGTGGATTCGACCATAACTCAGTGAGGTGCACATGCCTTGTACGCATAAAGATCCTAGCACTGTCATAAAGGATCTCAGGTAGCAAGGTAGGAAGGACCCCGGCCTGAGATGGTGGAGAACCACTACCAGTTTAAGTAGTTAATATTGGGATGAATGGAAGCTGATTTGGTGTAAGGCAGTCTCAAACGTTCGTGTTTTCTTTTGTTGCATCTGAAGTAGTAAAGGTTAGGTGGAGAGAGTGGGGAGCACCATAGTCATTTTCAGTAGTTCTCCTCAGAGTATATAACACACTGCAAGGTCAGACTTCCGGAGGCGGCGCGAAACGGCAGTGGCGGTCCTCTTCACGCTGTGAAGAGGGGCTCCGCGAAAAAGGGTCTTTCGCTGCGGCAAAGCGAAGACCCACCAAGAAAAACCACAGGCAGAGTGAGCCTGTGGCCGTGGGACTCGGCGGGTGCCAACAGCCCCCCCAGAAACGTAAAAGGGACCCCGTAAGGGGCTCCGGAGCGTGAAAGGGGGAGCGGCACTGTGAGTTCATCGCTCTTTTCGTGGATGCAAAGCTGCGCGGCTGCTGCCGATGAGCGCCGACCTTTCTTCTTGAAAACATCGAAATTGGAGCAACATACCCATGAGTAAGGGGCTTTAAATTGGATTAAAATTAATGGAATTCGGCCGAAAGCGGGAGGCGAGTAACAGGAAGTCCGCCTTCCAATCCTGCTTAACAGATCAAAGCAATACTCCGAGGAGCGCTGAGACGTGGAAAGGAGATTGCAAAAAGTGGAACTAAAGTGCTTTTATAGATTGAGTATTTAAAATATAAAGGAGTAAATCTTCACTGTGAACTTGTGGGATCTGTTTTTGGAACTTTCCTCTTATTTCGGACTGTGGGGATTAAAAGGGATAACCAAGTCAGCGGACTGCCAGAGCGCAAGAGAACTGTCAAACTGCGGATACTGTTGTTAGAATACAAACTGATACATTTATGGAGACTATAACATTTAAACATTGTTGCTGGCACCTTTATCGTTACCTTGTGGCTTTCTATTAAGAAATAGAGGCTCGGGGAACTCTCCCTTTGTTTTGGACTTATTTCACATGAAAAACACAGGAACTTTAATGGCAGATAAAAGTTTCTTCCTTCCCTGAAACTTTGAGATACTCCCCCTAGAGGATTGCGGAGATATAGAGGCTTGGGAACTACACTTTATTTGGACTTTCTGAGGTTTATTGTTTACATTCTGGACTTGCTCTTCCCATGGAATAAAAGAAAATTTGACCTTGAACAGAGGCAGAGGTGGAATGAGTGGCTCAGGGAAAACAAGAGCAGCAAAAGCTAGGGCAAAACAATCTGCGCAACTTGTCCAAACAACTTTAACTCATCAGCGTAGATCCTCTGTCCCAGCTGTGCTGATAGCACAGGAGGTCGAAACTGAACACTCTGCTGCAGAAGATATGGCAACAGGAGGATCTGAAGCAGTTCTGAAACAGATTTTGGAACAACTGGCGATTTTAAATCAAAAAGTGGACAATCAATCAACGAAAATTGATCAAGCTACATCCTCGATTAGAAACCTATCTGATCAGGTTTCCCAGCATACTCAGGCAATTGAGAATTTGCAAGGTGCAACGGCAGAAAATTATAAATTAGCTGAGGAAGCCAAACAAAAAGCAGAGCAAGCGAACAAGAAAGTTGATGAGATTAAGGGGGAAGTAAGGCCTCTGCAAAGACAGGTGGGGGAACAACAAGCCTACCTGTCAATGGTTGAACTGAAAAATAGGGAAAATAATCTCAGGCTGAGGGCCGTCCCAGAATTGGAGCAAGACAACCTGAGTGGATTTCTGACATTATTATTTCCCAGATTCTGGGGAGTAGAAGAAGACAAAGATTTCAAAATCGTGTCGGCATTCAGACTGGGAAGATTGGTAAAGAAAGACAAGTCCAGAGACTGTTTGGTGATCTTGAGATCAAGAGAAGAAAGAGACAAGATACTAGGCCTACATTTTAAGAAAGCTTTGGAGATACAAGGTAAAAAGGCTGAAATTTACAGAGACATACCCAAACAGCTACTGGATCTCAGGGCCGCCTATATAGAATTAACTAAATTGTTGAGATACAATGCGATTCCTTATAGGTGGGAGTTTCCGCAAGGACTATCATTTACCTACAAAGGAAGGAAGGTAAGAATCAGAACACCAGAGGACCAGAGGACCAGCAGAAGTTCCTACCACGACCATGGGGAGGACCTCCAAAAAGGAGCCGCAGCTTCTTGGCCACCACCACCACCGGGACCACCTCCGGAACCTATTCCGTCTGGAACAGGACCAGCACTACCACCTCCGGGATCGGAGGGAAATTAAGATCTACACTGTAAGATCTACAAATTAATCCAGGATGTCTCTGCAGCTGCTCAGTTGGAATATAAATGGTGGAAATTCTCCGGAAAAAAGAGAAAAAATATTTCATATATTGAAAAAAGAACAATTGGATGTTATCTGTTTGCAAGAAACCCACGTGACAAGGCTCCATAGAAAAGTGCTAATTAATAAAAGGTTAGGCCAGGAATTTATCTCTTCGGACAGAGTTAAAAAAAGAGCTTGTCACCGAAATTTATTTTTAAAGATGAACAAGGCAGAATTTTGGCGATTGAAATTCAGACACAAGGAGAAAAATTTTTGATATTAGGAATATACACCCCAAATGATGGAAAATCGGAATTTTTTGGGAAGCTGCATGAGATAATGCTGGACTATTTGGACTACAACAACATTATCATGTTGGGAGACATGAATGGGGTCGTCTCTGTAAACATGGATAAGTCGCAGAGTGCAAACATAACGAAAGACGGCAGACTACCTAAAACTTTCTTTGAAATGACTGACAATATGGACTTGATTGACATATGGAGGATTAAGAACCCCCTAGGAAAAGAAGGAACTTTCTTTTCTGAAGCTCATCTGTCTTGGACTCGAATCGACCAAATATGGTTAACCAGAGGACTGGCACCTAAGACTAGAAAAGTGGAAATCTGCCCAAGAACTTGCTCCGACCACAATGCACTGAAAGTGGAATTGAGATTAAATACAACCGGATCCTTTAGATGGAAAATGAATGACACTTTATTAAGAGATCAGGAGATTGTTAAGAAGTCCCAAAAAACTTTAAAGGATTATTTTGAGATAAATTTAAACACTACGGTGGAAAAAAGAACAATCTGGGACGCAAGTAAAGCAGTTATGAGAGGGTTTCTAATTCAACAAAATACGATTAAGAAAAGACTCTGGAATGAAAAGAAGGAGAAAGTATTGGAGAAAATAAGACAAGGTGAGAAAAAACTAAGATCTAGGCCCAAGTCGAAGGAAGTGCTGAGAGAAGTGAAATTTTTCCAAGCACAATATTCGAAATTGATAAATCAAGAGGTAGAATGGAAAATCAAACAAATGAAGCAAAGATCTTTTGAATCAGCAAATAAGTGTGGGAAACTGCTAGCATGGCAGTTGAAAAAGAGACAAAAATTGAATACAGTTACAAATCTAGAGATTGAAGGGAGAATGGTACAGAAACCCGAGGAAATTAGAAAATGCTTCCAGAGATACTTCAAAGAATTATATGTACAAGGGCCGCAGAAAGAGACTGAGGTAGATCAATTTGTTAAAACCTATGGATTACAAAAAATATCCCAGGAAATGAGAACAACCCTGAATGGCAAAATTACACAGCAGGAAATCGAAAGTGCCATACAGAACCTTCAACTAGGCAAATCTCCAGGCCCGGATGGACTTACCTCCAAATATTATAAGGTTTTGAAAGACTATTTGATACAACCCTTGTTGGAGGTTTGCAATCAGATTATGGAGGGGAGGAAGGCACCGGATACGTGGAAAGAAGCTTTCATCACATTGATACCAAAACTAGAAACTGAAAAAACCCAACTTAAAAACTACCGTCCCATCTCACTCCTAAATGTGGATTACAAAATTTTTGCAGACATCTTGGCAAGTAGGTTTAAAAAAGTGCTTAATGGAGTGATTCATAAGGACCAAGCAGGCTTTCTCCCTGGCAGGCATTTGTTTGACAACACAAGAAACATCATCAACATTTTGGAATTTTTACAAACAAACCTTAGCACTAGAGCGGTGTTAATCTTTATTGATGCAGAGAAAGCCTTTGACAACATTTCTTGGATGTTTATGAAGAAAAATTTGGAAGGGATGGAAGTGGGGCGGGGGTTTGAAAATGGAATAGAAGCAATT
Organism: Podarcis melisellensis; assembly: GCF_964234715.1. Taxonomy (NCBI): domain Eukaryota; kingdom Metazoa; phylum Chordata; class Lepidosauria; order Squamata; family Lacertidae; genus Podarcis; species Podarcis melisellensis. The sequence goes on from NC_138539.1 coordinate 88,913,475, forward strand.
TATTCAGAACAAAAAGCTAAATTGATAGTAAACAATGTGGTGACAGAGGAGTTTAAAATTGAAAAAGGGACACGGCAGGGGTGCCCCCTATCCCCTCTATTGTTTATTGCAGTCCTGGAGGTGCTATTGAACATGATTAGAAAGGACCGGTTGGCACAAGGAATTGTGGTCGGAGAGAAACAATATAAACTGAAAGCATTTGCAGATGACTTGGTATTAACATTACAGGAGCCAGTCTCTAGCACAAAAAAAGTGTTAGAATTAATTTCTGATTTTGGTCGGGTGGCGGGATTTAAGTTGAACAAGCAAAAAACTAAGGTTCTAGCAAAAAATTTGACATCTGTAGAAACAGATGAGTTTCTGAAAGAGACAGAATTAAATGTGGTTAAAAATGTGAAATACCTAGGGGTGTATCTGACCTCCAAAAATTTGGATTTGTTTAAAAATAATTATGAGAAATGTTGGTCAGAAATCAAAAAAGATTTGGAAATTTGGTCAAGACTGAAACTGTCCTTGTTGGGTCGAATAGCAGCTATAAAGATGAATGTATTGCCGAAAATGTTATTTTTGTTTCAGGCCCTACAGATCGTGGACAAAGTGGAATGCTTTGGAAAATGGCAGAAGGATATTTCTAAGTTCGTCTGGCAGGGCAAAAAGCCCCGAATAAAGTTTAAAATATTAACTGATGCGAAAGAAAGAGGGGGGTTTGCCCTGCCAGACCTGAGATTATATTATGAATCTGCAGCCTTCTGCTGGTTGAAAGATTGGATACTGTTAGAGAACACTGATGTCCTGGATTTGGAGGGCTTTGATAACGCTTTTGGGTGGCATGCATATTTGTGGTACGACAAGGTTAAAGTTCATAAATTGTTCAAGAACCATATTGTTAGAAGAGCAGTCTTCATGGTCTGGGCAAAATACAAAGACTTATTGGAGAGTAAGACTCCGAGGTGGCTCTCACCGGTGGAGGCCAAGGCCCGTAAGAGACTCAACATGGAGGCATACTGGCCAAAATATTGTGAAATAATTGAAAAAGTTGGAGATAACTGGAGGTTGCAGAGCTTGGAAAAATTAAAAAACAAGGTGCGAGATTGGCTGCATTATGCACAAATTCAGGAGGTGTTTAAAGGGGACAAAAAGGTTGGGTTCCAGGTGGAAAAATCGAAACTAGAGACAGAATTGCTAGAACCAAAAGACAAATTACTTTCGAGAATGTATAACTTGCTGCTTAAATGGAACACACAGGATGAGACAGTACAATCCGCCATGATAAAGTAGGCACAGGATATTGGGCATAACATTATGTTTGAGGACTGGGAAAGGTTATGGAGCACCGGAATGAAATTTACGGCATGTAGTGCCCTGAAGGAAAATATTATGAAAATGATATACCGGTGGTACATGACCCCAGTCAAGCTTGCTAAGATATATCACCTGTCTGATAATAAATGTTGGAAATGTAAGGAGACGGAAGGGACATTCTTTCACCTCTGGTGGACTTGCCCAAAAGTGAAGGCCTTCTGGGAGATGATTCACAATGAGTTAAAAAAGGTATTTAGGTATACCTTACCTAAGAAACCGGAGGCCTTTCTACTGGGCATTGTAGACCAGAAGGTGTTAAAGAAGGATAGAACTTTCTTTATGTATGCTACGACGGCAGCAAGAATTTTGATTGCAAAGCATTGGAAGACACAAGATCTACCCACGCTGGAGGAATGGCAGGCGCAGTTGATGGACTATATGGAGCTGGCCGAAATGACTGGCAGAATCCGTGACTTGGGAGAAGAAACAATGGAAGAGGACTGGAAAAAATTTAAGGACTATTTGCAAAAACACTATAAGTTGTATGAATGTTAAGAAAATGCATTCTTTAGGAAATTCTAGCTTCAGCTACTGTTATAAGTGAAATGAAAACTAAAGTACAAGAAAGTAGAGGTGGAACTATGAAATAACTTTATTGTGTTTAAATTAAAACATATAAGAATTGGGTTATAACATTTAGAACTTGGTAACATGATAAAATGAAAGATATAATAAGTTGTGAAACAAGTTAACAAATTGCTGAAGTTTCGTAATACAAAGAACGCAGGGTCTGGAGGGTGTGGGGAAGTCCAGTAGGTTCGTTGAAAAAAGGATTTTGGAAATTTGAAATTTCTATATTTTTTCTCTGTTTTTTCTTCTTTTTTTCTGTAACTTAAAAGTCAATAAAAATATATTTAAAAAAAAATATAACACACTGCAAGGTCAGGCTGGGTGATTGCTAGTGAGTCAAAATTCCTTCTAGGAAGTGGAAAACTACTTTTAAAAAACGCCCTTATGTTAAGAAAAAACATGTTCACTAGCATAGGGCTGCCATCGATCCGGATTTTCCTGGATTTTCAAAGGCAGAAATGACATCCGGTGGGGTGGGGGGGAAGCTCAACAACTTTCAGGGTGTCCTAGTTTTTACTTTTCGAAATATGGCAACCCTGCACTAGCAGCCATGGTCAGACAAGGAGGCAGCTCAGGCCCCTGCAGGACAGAGAGATTCTGGGAAGAAAGGATCAGAGCCACAGGGTGTGGCAAGCTCAGCTGTTTCATCTCTCTAAGTTTGGGTTGATCAATGTGCTTATGTGTGGTCTTTAGAGGGAAGGATTCATCACATTCACACCAGGTAATTTGGCCTCCAAACACTGTTATTCATTCTTAGATCAAGGCCAAATTTGAATATTCAGTCATGAAAAAATGACTGGGGAGAATCCTAATGTTGTTCAAATTATTTAAATCCTGCCAAACATGTGTAGGCTGGCTCTGTGAGCTGGGATCTTGCTCAAGCAGGGCTCCAGCTAGCGATGGAGAAGAAATTCCATTCAGCTCATATTTAAATCTAAATCTATGTCTATCAAATGTTCACTTTCCAAAACCTTTATGAGAACTGAAACACAGGAATTTAGATAATAGCTATCCTTTGAAAGCCACACATCCAAATTTTGCAATGCAGTTTCTCAAACTAAATAATGTTTTAAAGAATGCATATAATAGGTAAAGGTGTGCATAAAAATGAATAACATACAAAAAATGCATTACATTAGCAGAAATGGCTTTTGGAAATGTGTGCATTTGTCAAAGCTGCATGCAAAAATGTGTTTCTTAAGAGACATGCTGAAGAATTTTAATGATCACAAACTGCTGCAGAAATGTAGAAAATGTAGAGAACTTAAGATTGGGGAAATGGGAAACAGGGAGAACCAAAATTAACAGGTCTGTTTACCCCTATTTCCAGCTCACAGAGGCAGCCCATGCAGGCCCTACAGCCTTCCCCTCTACCAACTTCCCCCCAATGTGTGGCCAACATCAGTGGCTCTTCATGCAGTGCTAACCATGCAGAAAGAACTCCTGAGCATGGGCCATTTGAATTTAAACAAGTATTTTCCCACCCCAAATTTCTACCCCAATATGTATTGGAATCCTATGCACATTGCCCCCCAAATACCAGACAGCAGCAAAATCTGAGAAAGCTTTTTCTAACAGCTCAGGGCATTCAAGTAAGACTTGGTCTTCACATGAAGTAGAATGGGTCTTGTATGAGGTGCTACATGGTGATGCAAGTCCTAAAGTGGTAGAGTGCCTGTGCCATTTAAGACTGCTGTGGTGGAGAGAGAGAGATCCCTGCAAGTAGAAAACCGGCACAGCTGCAAACAGGCAGTATTCTCTCTCTCTCTCTCTCTCTCTCTCTCTCTCTCTCTCTCTCTCTCTCTCTCTCTCTCTCTCTCTCTTAGTGAAGCATTCAAAAATGGTGGCTCCTCCCCCTGAAGTGGAACAGCTCATTCTCCCATCTCATTCTAACATGTGTTGATCAGACCTGCATGTACTGCTAACCAGATGATGAGAAACCTTTGCAGTTATTTCCTTTTCCATACTATAATGAATTTGACTGTTCAGCTGGTTGATCATGCTGAAAACACCTTTAAGCAATCTTTTTATTACACACATTTTCTCTGCTTCTCTCAGTTTTAGAAAATATGCTCTGGTGTTTTCTCCTTAATCCCAGCAGTTTTCTTGAATAGTGCCACTTGTTCTGGTTTGCGGTGGGAAATCCTGCCTGTTCATTCTGAGCAACACAGGAATTATTTTCTTCCTTCAGGTGTGTTTATCACGAAAGGAGACGTGGGTGTTGGGACCATCGTTGGCTCTGCTGTATTCAACATACTCTGTATAATTGGGGTTTGTGGCCTCTTTGCAGGGCAGGTAAGAGAATATGACTACATTTCCTCCTCCCCCTTGAGTAGTAGCCACCATTTTACAAACTGGTGCACAATCAGTATGGAAATCTCCTGCTTGCCTCTATTTATATAACATTTCACAAGAGTTCAATGCATTTCTTATACCGTTGATGTAACAAACATGTAAGATAGCTCAGTTTTATTTATCTCTGTAGCACAATGAACTCCTTAATGTTGCTTCCACCCCAGAGGCCTTAAGCACTGCTTGTGCCATTGCATTTTCATAATCAGTTCAAAGTAGGATTGAACTGTAGGTCCCACAAAGCAGTTAATATACCTTTATGTTTTATCTCGGGACCCTTTCTGTGTTTCCTTAGAAGTCAGTCCCCTTCCCCAGTATTAATAAAAGCTTCCTGCTTACAAATTCATTTTTATTCATTTCAACAAATACTTTGCATTCAATCACTCATTCAGCCTTTATTTGCATAATTTAGACCATTAAAAATAGTCCAATAAAAAATTAATAGTCCAGACATATTAAGCACACAAAACATATAAAAGACTCAGTAGCCATCATTAGGTAAGATTAAGAATCTCAATTTTGTATCCTGAAACAACCTCAGTAGTTTCGGAAATATCATCCTTCATTAGATATTGGATTACAGATTCTTTGCAAGTAGATATTTGGAGCTTCAAGGAATCACCAGTTAAGAGTGTTGAATGAAGAGAGAGCGGTCCAAAATTATATGATATATTGCATCTGGTGTGTTCACACCACAGGGGCAAAGTCTGTTCTGGAAGGGTATTTTTTGGAACCTTCTAGACAGTGCATTTAAAGCAACTAACATAAAAGCTCTAAGATGCAAAGGGGTATCTAAATTATAAAAATAGTTGGGCATCATTCCATGACAAGGCTGCAAACCCAGGTAAGCAGATAGGCATACAGAGGGCTGAGTGGGGTAATTTTTCAAAAAAATTCGTGGTCTAACAGCCTTTGCTTAATGAGAGAGAAAGTATGTGACTCATCCAGTAAGAGGAAAGAGTCTATTGCAATCCCTGTTTGTTTGAGTTTAAAAGTAATTGCAGAAAACCATGAAAAATATGTGAATCTCTCAATAAACAAGTTAATATGCTTTTTGAGTATGTACTAAAATGAATTTTTAACCAGTATTTAAAGTCATGATCCAACCCCTAGGTTCTAAGAGATGCTGATCTATCTCAGCACATATAGCCACACTTTGGAACTCCTAGGGTCTGTCGAAAAAAGGATGCCTGAACTTTGCTGTTAAAACCTGTTTTCTGTAGAGGGGTCCCATAAAGGAAGTGTGAAACTGTTTTCTTCCTATAGGCCCTAACCACTACATGTACCTTCTGATTAACATTAAGAAAATAGAATCGTTTAATTTTACAAGTTCACAAATAACAAGCAGATCAGAGGCAGGTAGAAATCTCACTTGGGTCTGGCATGAGAAGGGAGCCTGGGATCTCACCGAATTCTTATGGAACTGTGCCAAATGTTGTTTTTTGCAAACATTCTGCTTCTGAGATCAACTTGGACTGCTTAGACATTTCATTTGCTTTGATGAGTGCTTGGAATTTACTAGCATTTGAACATTGTTGTGTGCTCTTCCACTTCCCATAGCAGTGAGAGATTCCAGAGACAGTGCTGCAGGATTTAGGCTATAATCCTAAACCCATTTACCTGGGAGTAAGCCTCATTGATCTTAAAGAGTTTTACTTTTGGGTAGACAGGTATACAATAGCACTTTCCTCTTGGCTGAGAGATCACTGGCAGGAAAGGGGCAATACTTAATAGAACAAACATCTGTGAGGCAAAGGGCAAGCTCAGATCACACTGTAGGTGATGTACCATTGTAACTTCTCTGCAAATATTATGTTTCTCTCCACCCTTATTTACTGTTTTTCCTTCCAGTAAAGTTCTCTCTGGTTAGAGCTCTATCTGAACGATGTTTTGGTTTTGATGTGGGGGGCGGGGTAGTAAAAAAAATCAAAGAACCAGCTAACAGAGCAGTTTTAACTAGCAGTGGAATCCTTACAATGTAAGGCTTACATAAAACTCATAGCAATGTTAATCAGGACAAAGGGTAAGGAAAGCTCAAGGAAGATGGCTTTTGATCTAATATGCCATCTATCTTCTGGGCTGCTACAGCCAAACAGGCTTAATCATAGCAATTACACAATAGGAATTTTACAATTGTGGTGGTGTAATCTCATGGAGGAGTAATCTACAATAGGCACAGAAATAGGATGTTAATTACATTACCTTAACTTTCTTTATCAGAAAGAGCTATGAGGTTTAAGAGAGAGAAATACTCGCACTCTTAAAATAAATATTAATAGACAAAAAATGAAGTAACAGTATCTGTGGTGGTGCCTGTTATAAGAAGGCACCCTCCAGTCTTGTTGCAAAACTACCAATTGGTAAGTGTATTGTGTTAATTACACCCAAGTAACCACCAGTTGTTTATAATTACTCCTAAAGTTGGCAGTGGACAACGTCAATAAGAAGCGAAGCCTTAGACTGTCATTTTTCTTCTTCTGTGTGTAGGAAGGAAATTTCCCTTGCAGATTCTCACTTGTTTGACAAATAAGTGCTCTGTTCTAAGGTTATTCTCAATATCTGAATTCATTCATATCTCTCGTGCTATGTTTCCTTGTGAAGCAAACATATCATCCACACAGAAGTAGGTAGTGAAAGGTCCACAATTGGTATCTACTAGGTGACAAAAGGTTTTCCCCAAGAAAATCTCAGTTCTGTCTTTCTCTAGAATAGCTGGCTAGCAAGTTGGAGACAAGCTTTGGTGAGTGTGCCATTTCTAGAAAAAAGTTGCCGGTACTCACCATGAAGTTGTTAGAGTAAATACTGCCAGGGGGGGAAAGCATTGGGTAGAAGTAATAAATTATAATTCTTCTTGTATACTAAGGTTGCCATATTTTGTAGAGCAAAAAAGAGGACACTATGATGGCCATTCAAAGCAAATTAATGTAATTTGTCTCAAATTTTACCCCTGAAAAATAGAACGTGTCCTGGAAAAAGAAGACACATGGCAACCCTTTTATGCAGCCCGTAATAATAAAACAATGCATCATCATCATAAAACAATGCCTACTGGGCAAGATGGAGAAAAACAAGTTTTTGCGGTGGGAGACAGCCAAGCAGAGGTGCTTTCCCCCTCGCCTCCTGCACCCGACTCTGTCTCCTCCTCAAATGCTGATCCGAAAAGGGGTGGGAGGTTGCACACACACACACACACAATTTTTTCTTGCAAAGAGAAAGTCTGTTTCTCTCCCCTGCATGCTGATGTTTTCCAAAAGGCACACAGCTGGGCACTGCAGCAGCTGTGGCTGCTCCAATACCCACCCACAGAAGCTGCACAATCTCTTCAGATGAGAATGGCGTGCCCCAGACCCCCTAGGCAGGTTCTTCTGCAAGGATGCCCAGCGAGATCCCCCCTTCTCTCCAGGAAGGGGTGGGTAGCCAAAGGCAAGCTTAAAGCACCAGGGGACTGGCTAGCTGGTGGAGGGTAGGAGCTGCAGCAACAGCAGCAGCCACCACCAAAAGAGAAAATTATGTTGCCAAGATCCACTCTCCTCCTCCGCCGCTGTGGCTCATCCAGCCATCTGGAGCATGGAGTTGCCCAGGGCCACCAGCTGGCCTTGCAAAAGCAGCAGCATGGTCCACTGGCGGAAAGAGGCACAAGCTGCCACTGCCCCTCTGCACCTGCACGACACACTGCCCTCCCGAGTCTCCTCCTCAGAGCAGCTCCCCCCCGCCTCCCCTCCCTCATAACAGGACCCCAGCTCCACCCACATCGTAATGGGGTGACCCAGCAGGAAAATGCATAGCCCCACAACACGCGGGAAGGGGAAGTGTGATGTGCTCAGCTTTTCCTCTCTGCCTTGTCACCCAGGATCAGTTCCTTCTCCCTGAATATCTGGCAAACATGTCCATTTGTCATTATATTTATTACTCCATAACCAGTCCTTTTGTCTGGGGGGGAAAAGGCCCTGGTACTGCATACCGGCATCTGACACCAGAAGAAAAGCTCTGAGCACAACCAATATATAAGAATGAGCTCCTCAGCAACATAGAGAATATTATTGTTCATAGAAGAGGTTATATATTCTTCATTGTGGTTTTCTTGCCCACTTGGTTTGCATGTATCTTAATGTTTTAAGCTTTAATTTTACTAACAACAAGTAATTCAGTTTGCTGACTAAAAGTAATTCACATTGGCCCAGCCTTTGATCTCTGTTAACACAATTGTTTATATGAACTTCCTCCCCTGCAAATGCTTTTGGGTGTGTTCATTTTGGGACAGGGCACTCCCTGAAAAAGCTTATAGCCCTTGGTGCACTTAATGTACTGGATGTTGTAAATGGGGCGGGGTGTTTTTTGTTTTTCTCCAGAAAAAGGGGACATAAATGTAGTCTTGTATCATGCCACCTTTTCAGAGGTTATCTGCTACAACCTGATATTAGCCGCATTGCACTGGAGTTAGTGAGGTCACTGAATGAAGTCTTTCCCCTGGAGATTTTTGCCAAATGCAGGATTTCTGCTGAAATGAAATACTGTGAGTCTAACTGGAAATATTCTGGTACCATACAAATATAAATGGGCATGTGTATGTGTGTGTGTGTGTGTGTGTGTGTGTGAGAGAGAGAGAGAGAGAGAGAGAGAGAGAGAGAGAGAGCGCATACACTCACATACACACTGTGGCATATAATTTGTTTGGTACCAGCTACAATTGGAGGTCTGGTCTACATGTAGCAGAAGGAGGGGGAATTCAAGTAATGGGATGGACTACACCACTTGAGACTGCAGGCAAGGATTCATATTTTTGAATGCTCCCATATTTTCTCCCTATAAGTAGAAAATTCACATAAGACAGAGTGAGTAGCATAGACACTTTTTCTGTGATGTGTTAGGTTGTGTGTGTTTTTTGTCCCAGATGAAGGTTGAAGAGATGTTGTCAACTTACTCTACCACCTCAGGATTTTGTTACCTTATGATGCAGGTTAGACCTCAAGAGTTTTCTGCGAGAAAAAAGTGACCACCACACCCCCATTAAATAGTTGAAGACACATGCTTACCACAGTATAGCAACCAATTCTCTAGTTAGTCAATCTTCATTAAAGTCAAAATGTGATCATCAGGTTGCCAGCAATGACCATAAATTTGTTTCTGACAGTGGTATATCTCTTTCTGTTTTTTGGCTGTCTTCATTAAGAGACCCAGTGTATCATAAAGACCCTGGAAGGAAGAAGGGGTATCTCACTTCATGCCTGATGGGAGACAATCTCCTTTTGCACTTGGAAGCACTGAGAGATTGTCTCCAGGGGCTGACGTAAAGTGAGACTGACCCTGTCCTGAGTTTTCTGTCCATGCCAGAAGATTTGGGGGAGGACTGGCTGGTAACCAGAGATAATGGCTGGCAACCATTGCTTCTTCCCCTCAGAATGAGGAGTCTGAACCCTGTGTTATAGACTGGGAAGGGCCAAACCCTAGAAATTAAGACATTATAGAATTTTGATTATTTGGGATGTGAAGAGGAACCATAAACTGCGGAGGAATTTCTAGGCTAGCCTATGCAAAATGACCTGGCTAAGCTAGGGACATTAAGGAAGAATATGGGGCCACTGAGGGCCACTGGCTTGCAAGAGAACTATCCCGAGGTGTGAAGAGACTGAGTTTGGAAGGTTACCATGGTAACTGGGTGTGAGGTAACAGGAAAATGGTGTTTTGAGCAAGGTTTGCTGGGAGGAAGAAGGTGGCAGGAGGTCTGAGATCTATCTTTGGACAGGCTGACTGCAGAACTGGCTAGGAGAGATGCCCTGGACTCCATGGTTGCACTGCTGTGGGGTACAAGCTCCTCTTGAAATGACCATGCTGTAAGATCTGGACTCTCTCCATGCAGACTGAAGATGTAAATAGAAGAATAAACCATATTTCTTAAAGCTACGACAGTGTCCCCCATGTCTCAGTTCTCCAAAGGAACACAGACCTGGGGTGAGTGCCTGGAATCCCCTGGGCTCTTGCCACCGCTCAGCAGAGAGGTGGAGGCACCCAACTGTTGTAACAGGTAACCACAGATAATGGCTAGCAACCATTGCTTCTTCCCCTCAGAATGAGGAGTCTGAACTCCTCATGATGCATCTTCAGTATAACAGGCTCAGCACTTCTGTTGGAGAATCTGGCCAAAACTTGGAGATAATGGACTTTCCACGCAGTGTTTTTCTTCCTTCTCAATAAATGTTAATTGCATATTTGTTGTATGAAATCTTTTTTCACAGATATCTTTCAAAGTAACACTTTTGTTGCAGGAATGTGACCTTTTGAGGTATAAATATTTTATGCCTGGAAAAAATGTGATTCTTCTGACTAGGTTAGTACACCTGTTACAATGACTGTGTAGAATTCTCTGGTCTTTGGGACGGGGGGGGGACCCATCAGCTCTTCCTTGCAGCTTGCTGTTAATGTGAATCTTGGGATCGTATATGGCCAGTTCATTTTCTTCCTGTCTGTTTTCTCAGATTGTTGCACTGTCATCTTGGTGTCTCCTGAGGGATTCCATGTATTATACCTGCTCTGTTGTTGCACTTATCTTGGTAAGTGCTCAGAGATCGCTTTCCTGAATAAGTCTTTCTTTGACAATCCAAAGTGCCATTTCTCCCATTTCATAGGGGTTCACTAAGCTGATTTATTTTTACAAGAAGTTTGCTTTTCTTGAGTGTTTCATTTAAGTGAATATAGGACCTTGCCCATTGCAATTTACATCTTTACCAGTTTAGTCCATAGTGATTTAAGAACTAATGTTCTGCAACTTCAAAACATAGCTTCAAATGCCAAAACCAGATTTTGGTTGGTCCAGTGAAGTCAGGGGGGAGATTTCATCCTAGGTGGTTTCATTTAGAAAATGTGCAATAAGACTCTAGCCTGGTGAGACCAGATTTTTTTCTCTACAATAAGCAATTGTTATTTCACACTTCTGGCAAAAATATTGTTATTACTTGCTTTCGCTCCTAATGCATTATGATTCCTACTATTTATGATCAGAAATAGCGCATTTCCAGGCATCTGTTGGAATTTATGAAGAATTTTCTGTAACAGTGCCTCTTAAATTGAATTCTGAAGACCACCAGTGGTCTCTGGTATATTTTCTGGTGTACCTGAGACCATAATGAAGAGTCTGCTTCAGTTACTGCTAGAGTCCAAGCAAGTGATTTTCTGTGGGCATATATAGGGCTGCTGTTCAGTTTGTGGATGTGTGTTTTGCAGGTTCTGGGGATGAGGGGCAGCCAGGCAGCCACCATGATCTGCAGAATCATGGCAGCTCAAAACACTGAGAAAATTGTGGCAGGCACATGTCCAGAACCATAGAAAGGCATCCGTTTATAGAACCAGCTGGGTTGTGAGACTGCTGGGACCCCCTCTAGGTTTGCCACATGTCCCTTATAATAAGGCATGGGTAGGCAACCTAAGGCCCGGGGGCTGGATCCGGCCCAATCGCCTTCTAAATCCAGCCAGAAGACAGTCTGGGAATCAGCGTGTTTTTACATGAGTAGAATGTGTGCTTTTATTTAAAATGCATCTCTGGGTTATTTGTGGGGCATAGGAATTCATTTAACCCCCCCAAATATAGTCTGCCCCCCCACAAGGTCTGAGGGACAGTGGACCGGCCCCCTGCTGAAAAAGTTTGCTGACCCTTGTAATAAGGGGTTGTCCCTTATTTAAAGGGAAAATGCTGCATCCCTTATTTCTGCCCCGCTGTCTTCTCCCTGCTCCCTGAGTGTTGCCTCCCCGCTGCCTGCCTGTGCCCCTCCCTGTTACACTCAATCCAGGAGTGACACCGCTGTGGCCCAATGGATGGGAATGGAATGGAGGGGCGAGGGAGGAGAGGAGGGAAGGTGAGGCTGGCCAGCAGGAGTGTGTGTGTGTTTCACATTCAAGCTGGCAGTTCTTTTCCTACTGACCAGGGAAGTGGGAGGTAGTAGGCCTGGGTCCTTGTTGCTTTTACGTGCTTCGCTGACCCTCTTCCTTTATGAGGGGTAGGGTGGATATTGCAAACCTATTATTTAGCTACCAAAGAAACCTCCCCCCCCAATCCATGACTTTTTAAAGTGTTTTAAATGTGTACAGCAGATGAGGACTCAAACTCCCTTGCAAGAAACTTTCACAGTCCTAAATTCACGTTCAACCTGATCCTTTGAAAACAGAAATAAGTCCCAATTAGTTCAGTTGAATTTACTTTCAATTAATTATGTATTGAAGCCTTAAAATGTTTGTTGTTTTTACTTATTTAAATAAATTGATGCAAAATATTCTATAAAGGACCGGGCCAAAATGAAGCACACATGTAACCCCAGTGGCTGGATGACCTTGTCTGACTATGAGGCATGTGCTTGAATGCGCGTGGCATTGGCAGCTACATGAAGGGGACGTTGGAGGCAAAGCTCTGTGAGGAAGAGAAACAGAATTGTTGCTATCTTCACCCCTCCTCCTTTTTTGGGCTGGGTTTCTACATTTACCATTCTTCTGACAGGCAGAAACCCAGCAACTGGGAAGGATGTGAGTCCATTTAAATTAATGTGCATCACTAACTAAGATCCGTAAATTTCTTTCACTCATTGTAATGGATTGCTTTGAAGTCATTTCTGCAGCAGGTAAAGTAATTTTTAGCCCCTACAATTCCTCTCTCCTGACACATTCCTTATTTTGCCCAAATCAAAGGTGGCAACCCTAATCCCCTCCCATGAGCAATCATAGGAGGGGGGGCAATATCTGAACCCACCATGGAAGAGAAAAGACGAAGAGGCTATTTTTGTGATTCCTCGTGATAGCCGATCAAATAGCAGGAGCCTTTCTCTTCCCTGCTGGTCTCACCAGCAGCTCTGTGTCCTTTACATTCATCCCTTTGCTTCTTGATTCCATACCTCCTGTGAGAAATCTTAATATGTGTGAAAGTGCAAATATCTTCCAGCCTTTCATTGTATCTATGTCCTGGTGTATGGGGGGGGGGGGCGTAATGTAAAAAATAAACAAGTAGAAGATAGAGAATTGGACATTAGCTTTTCTGGGCAGAGTTCTTTTTTACAGCAAATAATAGTAGCCCCCTCTCAGGCTAAGCACAGTACAGAAATGTCACCCCTCTTCCCAGTTCCATATAATTTACAATGTCATGTTCTGGGAGCATTTAGCCAATTTGGAATGGCAGGAAGCAGGACAGTAAAACCTGAGGAAGAACTGCGTCCTCTCTGCCTGACTCTGCCTTGTCACATTATGCCCAGACACCTTATTGAAGCATGGACATGTGTCCTTGGCTATAAGCTGACTCACAAGAAGGCCTGTACTTGAGGGTGACAGCTATAAGCCGACAGCAAAGAAGCAATGGATTCCTTCCCCTCTCACACACACTGACTGTAAGGAGCAGGAGAAGGCTGGAAGGGGGGTGGCTTGCAAATATTTCTTCCCACATTTATCAGGGCACTTCATTTGCTACCATCATTCCAGGCAAAGCCGAGGGAGAACAGAAAAGCTGAGACGTAGCATTTGAGTGCAACCTAGTGGTGACTGAGGGGGAGAATCTCTTTTTTATCTGAATTTCTGAAGGGTAGCCATGCTTGAACTGATCTATACATTATGTAGAATGACGGCCTAGGAGTCTGGACTATCTCTTCAGACTGCAAGTGGGGGATTTGCATTCTTGAATTCTGCCTTGCCTAAAAAGGTATCTGACTAAATCGTAATCTGGGTGGGGCCATTGAATCAGTTGTCTTAAGTAAGTAATGGTAACTTAAGCCCATGGATTTCACTGGGTCTGATCTGAGTATCGCCTACACCACCCTCTCTGTTTAGGAGTGAATCAAACATATGATACCTTTTGGCTGCTGTCTTGAGTGGCACAGAGCAGAATTCTGCAGAGAGAGGGGGGGGGCTGGAAACCTATGCAGGTTTCTTGTAGCTGTGGATATGCTTGTCAGCTAAATATATTAAAGCCAAACTACACATTAGCTCCTGGTGGGCTCTCCTGGCATCTTGGTTTTTTGCTTAAAAGCAGCTGTGTAAGAAAGAGGATGCAAATGAAGTCTGAGCAGGACTGAGGCATTTCCCCTCCATGCCATTTTTTTCTCTGATAAGAATTTCCTCCCCCAGTGCTGCTTCTCCCATACAGTTTCTCTTCTTCTTCACAGCTGCTAAAAATCAAAATGTATTGAGTTCTGATTGTAGATAGCCTTCATTTCATGTACTTTGGCCCGAATGCATCTACTTTCTGTAGCACCTTAGGCTCTGAAGAATATGGACTGCTGACCCTTAGGCCTCAAACCCATGGCAGCGCACAGCTTGGTTGCAGGACAGTACCATGGTCAGTGCCATGAAAACTAACATGTCATTTCTAGGCATGGTTGTGCACTAGAGCCCTCTGCACAAGTCTGGTATGCCTTGCATACACAATAACCCAATTTCAGTCTCTGGATCTCAGAGAGCAGGGCTGGGAAATGTTCTATTAAATCTGTGCCATATTCATGTGCTTGCTTCTTCATATACTGGTTTAGTACATTGGAAGAGGGTTATATAGAAACCTTTATCTAAAAGTTAACAGATTATAATGCATAGAGATTGGATTGAAAAGTGAAAAATCTCCTTTCCATTTTACATTTTGTGTTTCTTGATAAAATCAATTCTGCATCTATAACAAGTAGAGTTGTACATTACAGATGATAAAAATTGGATGTTGGAAGGAATGAACTGTGGGAAATTATTTGAGATACTAGAAGAGAGTTTGTGTCAAGAGATATTAAAAGTCTTTTAAAAAGTGTGGCATACCTTACAGACAGTCTCACATGGTAATACATTTTTATAACATTTTTCTCCACAGATTATTTATGATGAAAAAGTTGCTTGGTAAGTAGTGCAACTGTCATTTTTTGACTAATGGTAGCGAGGGAGGCAAAAGTTCTGCTGAACAACCTGGGGACCAATTTCCATTTCTATAGAGCTTCTAAATAGGAAAGTGATTCATGGAAATCTTTTTAGAGTTAAAAGAGGAAACATCTCTTTCCCAGCACTTTCTGGGCCACCCACACAGATCTCCACTGAAAATGCAGGGCCTGTAGAAGCAGCCTGAATAGACTGTCCAAACAATTTCCTTTCAGCGTGACAGTCACAAAAGTAGAAAGCTGAGGAGGGCACAGGAGATGTGTAGTTGTGTTGCAAGTACTATTGCTCTAAGAGGCTGGCAACATGTGATAGCTACCATGGGGATGCCTGTAGAAATGGCCTCATTTTGGGGAGCTATTCCTTGCCTGCCAGCCATCTACAGTCACGATCCATGAGCTCCCTGTGACTGCTGGGGTTCCCTTGTGTCTGGGTTTTCAAGCACTGCAACAACCTGCAAACGCATCTGAGCTGAAAATAGGGTGTGGCAAAGTGAATGTGGGTATGCACAGGCAATGATAAGACTGTTACATTGCAAAGACAAAGAAATGATGCAGAGAATGGTTTCTAGGACAGAAAAGGAGAATTGGCAGCTGGGGAATGAAAGGAGGCAAAGACTCATTTGTATGCTCACCTAGATGCCTTGGTGCTGCTTCTTCCAGTGAAATGCTGATTATTTGGGAAAGGCTTGTGTCTGGGTCTCACTCAGCTAGGTGTAGTGCTTATATACATGCGCATACATCTGCATACCACAGACATTTGGGATAGTACCATTAAGAAGACAGTCCTATGTAACAGTGAGAGTGTGAAAGGAACAGCAGACATGTCAGCAAAGAGGTTAGCAGCATGAAGAAAGATTTGGATGGCAGCTAATGGGAAGTTGGAGCTAGGAGGCAATGACTCAAGAAGAGAACAACAGAGAACTGGGAATGAGCATGATAATTGTTGCTAAAGTTATTTAGCAAATTATTCTGATATTTTATGATATGGCAATGTAGAAATACTGAAAGGAAGGAAGGAAGGAAGGAAGGAAGGAAGGAAGGAAGGAAGGAAGGAAGGGATTATTCCCCGTCCCCCTAGTGAGATTCATTCAGCTACTGTGAGTGAAGGTTTACTTGACTTCCTCTGGGGAGAAGGTGTTGGCTCTGTTATTCCCCATCAGTTTTCAGTACAACAATAAACTAGCCAATTTGGGCAAGGCCACAAGGAAATGGCATTTCCATAAACCCTGAGGTCACAATCAGCAAGAGCAAGTACTAAGTTAGGAGACCAGGCTGGAGCGTCCTGCAGGAATGAAGTAACAGGAACAGGGTCTTGGGCAGGAGTCCTGTACTAGCAGGGAAGTTGCCCAGCAGAATCCAAGAAGCCAGAACTAATTTTGCCAAACTAGATGAGGTTTCCCACAGGGTTGTTGAGGAACTAGGGGCTGGTGGTGTTTTTGTTATCTCCTTTCTGAATCTTCTCAGTGTCATTTAAAGTCTACTCAATATTGATCCAGAGTAGATTCCAATGTATAGTTAGCAGAGTAAAAACTTGAACACATTGCAGGATTCCCAAAAATAGACCAGAGGCAATTATATTTCATCCAACAGAGCTTTACTGCTACTGAAGGCAAATGAGCATAATGGTCACAAATCCAGTACATTCAGGATTGGCACATAAGAAATCCAGTTACAGCAGACTTAACATAAACTTACAGTAACTCATAACAAGACTAAAACTTATCACTAAGCATACAGAACACCACACCAGACAGAAAAGAAATAGAAAGACAGACGACAGACAGACAGACAGACAGAAAGGAGATAGAAAGACTATCAGATGAATACTTTCTTGCACTAAGAAATGCAAGCTGACACTCAGAGCTCTGAAGCAGAGCATGCATGAGACTTCTTCCTCCCAAGCTGGCTAGATGGAGGGAAGGCCTCGCAGTACCAAATGGGCACTTGGTCAGTGGATGTGAGCTGCAGAGGAACCATCAGGGCAAGGCAGCTCCCCTGCTCCTCTCCTGCCTCCCTCCACCACTTCCTTTCTTCTTGATCTCTGCTGCTGAGCCTGAAATGGAGGTATCAGTGTGAGGGAGGCATTATGAACAAGATGAGCAGTGGTGGTTGAGGCTAGGGTGGGACAAGATAGTTGCTGAGGTACCGGAGCTACGAAGGGCCTGTGCCTAAGACGCTGGCTGGCAATAGCTCTCCAGAAGAGGCCGAGCTAGGTATATAGTTTTAGACAATTGGTCCCTGGCAGTTTCATAAAGTGCCTGTGTTGACTAACTAAAGCTCAGACAACTATTAAAAGAAGTAACAGATAAGAACACCAGGTTCCAATTGAAAGAAGAAAATCTGGTGGTCTACCAAGACAACACAAGCTTTAGCCACTTGATCATAGGAACTCCTGCTTAGTCTCATAGTAGCTTTTGAGATTCCTTCTTCACTGATATCATGTTAGGCATATGGGATCACCATGCTAGTTTCAACTGCTGTCTGAAATATATTAAAATGTTGTTTGTTCTATGTAATTTCATTTATTATAAGCTGCCCTGGGGTCTCCTTAGAGAGGAAGAGTGGTATATAAATGTGAAGCTGATGATGGCTGATGAAGATGCAAGGCAAAGATCCATATAGAAAGAGTAATAATATAGGAAGTTACAGTAAGGACCAGCTTTTATGATGAGATTAGGTAGGCTCCATCTCTGAAGCACAAGACACTGCCTGCACCACTAGACTTAGCTGCTGCCCACCATGCTTCACCTCCTACCTGCCAGACACTAGCCTGTAGCACTCAGGCTCACTTTCCTGAGTCTCTAAACTTCAGAAGACCTGGTAACTCTAGGCATCAATGGTCTAGAAACAGATCCATTTCAGCTACGTGGAACCCTATTCCTTATTTGTCTTCATTTTCTTCCTCTTTTGGTTGCAGGTGGGAGTCTTTAATTCTAGTTCTAATGTATGCTGTCTACATTCTCATCATGAAGTAAGTATCATGTATTCTTGTCTGCACATTGCTAAGGTTACCTTAAATGGATGTGGGTCTAAACCACTGAGCTTCTTGGGCTTGCCAATCGTAAGGCTGGCAGTTCAAATCCATGCGACAGGGTGAGCTTCCATTGCTTTGTCCCAGCTCCTACCAACCTAGCAGTTTGAAAGCATACTACCATGAGTAGATAAATAGGTACCACTGTGGCGGGAAGGTAAATGGTGTTTCCGTGCTCTCTGGCCTTCATCACGGTGTTTTGTGTGCGAAAATTTTAGTGATGACCCAGAAAAGCTGTCTGTGGACAAATGCCAGCTCCCTCAGTATGAGTGCTGCACTCCATAGTCAAATTCGACTGGACTTAACCATCCAGGGGTCCTTTACCTTTACCTTACCTAAATGGTTGTCTTTCAAGGAGCACTACCTACAGGTAGAGATGCTGTTAAAAAAACCCAAGCCACCGATTTTCTGTTCTGTTAAATCAGAACAAGAGTGTCAGTGTAGCCTCAGAACTTGGTTAATCATGAAAACCTGACTATGCATTCTTTTAATTAAAAGTAGGTGCCCTGCTTCCAGGCATTTGGACAACACTTTTGGTCAGGCTTTTGGTAGCTACTTGTGTCCATCCTTTGTTAGCTGAGTGGATATTTTGTGCTGCTTTAGACAATTTTGTAATTTATTCTTTTGTTATTGGAAATCTCTTTGGGACACCTGAATAAGTGAAGTGATATATAAATCTTCTTTTGTGTCAGTATCTTGTAGCCGAGTAAGATTGTATTCCATGAATATGGTCTTAATGGTGTGTCCATAGTTGACTGTGAAGGCCAGTTCTGGGGACGTCGGTTTCTGGCTAGGAATTGATCATGGTCAGGATTTGCCAAACGTGCCTTCCTCTTAGTTTGTTTCTTCATTTTGTCCTGCGTTCTGGCTTCTTCAAAGTCCATGATGCTTTTGGTAGAGGTTATTCTCCAATTGGAATGCTCACAACCAGTGTTTCCCAATTTTCTGTGCTTATACTGAATTTTTTTAGCTATGCCTTGGGAGTGTCTTTAAAGCTCTTTTGTTGTCCACCAGCATTTCGCTTTTAATTATTAAGATGGGAATAGAGTGGTTGCTTTGGAAGACGATAATCAGGCATTTGAAAAACATGACCAGTCCAACGAAGCTGATGTTGAAGAATCATTGCCTCGACACTGATGATCTTTGCATCTTCCAGGACACTGGCATTGGTTTGCCTGTCTTCCCAAGTGATGTGTAAAAATTTTCAGACACTGTTGATGGAATCTTTCGAGGAGTTGGAGATGGCGTTTATAAGTGGTCCATATTTCACAAGCATGCAATAAATTTGGTAGTACAATAACTTTGTAAACAAGCATTTTGGTTTCCCTGTGAATGTCCTAGTCCTCAAACACTCTGCACTTCAGTTGGGAGAAAGCTGCACTTCCAGAGCTCAGGCAGGGCTGGATTTTGGCATCAATATTTTCCCTTGTGGAAAGATAACTGTCTAAGTAGGAAAGTAATTGACACTTTCCAGCGTTGCATCATAAGGTTGGATTTGTGGCATGGGGGGGGGCTGCCTGCTGGTGCAGCATTTTGGTTTTTTGGATATTGAGCAATAGGAGCAATAGTTAGGAGACAGTTAAGACCTTTACAATAATTTTGTCTGCCACAGCTAATAAAAAGATGCCTTGATAGTTTCCGCAATCTGTTCTATCACCTTTAAAAAATTTTTTTAAAAAATTGGCATCCCTAAAGTCCGCTGTGATCTTCACTTTCTCCCAGATTTTTTCAATGAGCTTGTGAAGTTGTTGTGTACTTTTAATTCCACACACTTTGAAAACTTTGTCAAGTACCCATCAGGTCCACTGGTTTTGTTATTTTGAACTGGTGTTTCTTGGTTTGGTATCCAATAGTTTGTTCACAGGCTGCAGTAATGGATAGTTTTAGCTTGCTGAAGTGTTCCTCGATGTTATCAGGAAACTCTGAAAGCAGGTGGTCCTTAAGAGTTGTTTGAAAGCAATCCCGATGAATTGGATCTTGAAGGGCTTGAGTGTTCATCTTATGCCTTGGGCTTCTTTGTTGAAGCCTGTGTTGAGGTATAATCTTAATAGCCATCATGGAACATATTAATTGTGATCTGTCCAACAGTCATCAACACTCATTATAGCTCTGGTAAGGAGTACATCACAGCAATCTTTAGCTTGGACAATTACATAGTCTAAGAGGTGCCAGTGGTTCGACAAAGGGTGCTTCTGTGATGTTTTAATTTAGTTATTTTTCAAAAGAGTGTATTGGTAATAACAAGGTTGTGCGCTGCACATACAGTCAAAAATAAAATTCTGTTCTGGTTGCTGTTGCCAATTCCTTTTTTTCCCAATAGTCCCGGGCCACAGATAGAAATCTTGCCCAACTCTTGCGTTAAAATCGGTGTCTCTGATAGGTTGGCATCCAGTTGAGAATTTATTTTTTCTTTAATGTCTTCATCAGCATCCAGGGTTGGTGCATAAGCGCTTGAAATAGTTGCCTGCTGGTTTTTTGTGAGTTTTATTTGAAGGGTTGAAAGTCACTCATTATGAGAATGTATAATAAAAGCTTTGGGAGAGGCAGAAGAGGAAGAGCAATCCCAGCAAGAAGACTAGATAAGACTAGAAACTTGAAGAATATGAGTGACCTTAGATTTTTTTGTGGGATATAAACTGTTTGAATATTAAAGCTAAAAGAAATAAAACTATGAACTTTTTGTTAAAACAAAAA
The DNA here is from genome assembly GCF_964234715.1 of Podarcis melisellensis. Taxonomy (NCBI): domain Eukaryota; kingdom Metazoa; phylum Chordata; class Lepidosauria; order Squamata; family Lacertidae; genus Podarcis; species Podarcis melisellensis. The sequence continues at coordinate 88,934,361 of NC_138539.1, forward strand.
CTGGATTTATATGTCTACAAAAACACACACATAAAAAGGCAACATAGGAGATTATTAGTGAATAAAAAGCTGGGCAATGAATTTATTGCTTCAGACACAGTTAAAAAGGGGGGGATGATCTATACCAACCCCAAACTAGAACCAAAACAAATAACAAAGGATGAAGAAGGCAGAATGTTAGTGGTAGAAATCACTATAGAAGGAGAAAAAAATACTAGTTATGGGCATCTATGCACCTAATGAAAAAAAGGTGGAATTTTATAAGTCCCTGGAGGAAAAATTATTTGAAAGATATAATGGAAAGAAAATACTATTAGGTAACTTTAATGAGATAGTATCCCTAGAAAAGGACAAAAGAACTAGGGGTGGTGTGGCCAAAGAAGGTAAACTTCCAATAACCTTTTTTGAAATGATACTATTTTTGGACCTAACAGGTGGTTGGAGGTACAAATACCCGACAGTGTGTGAGTTCACATACTATTCCTACCTGAAGGATGCCCATAGCAGAATCGATATGATGATATGGCTCTCAAAAGAATTAATACAAAGAATGACAAAGATATGTTGCCTGAGAGCACTCTCAGACCACAACCCAATCAAAATGGTTTTAAAGGGAGAAAATAAACAATATATAGATGGCGATTAAATGAAAACCTCCTAAAGAAAGAGGAAGTGGTAGAGAAAGGTAGAGAAATAATTAGAGAATACTTTAAAATAAACCTAAAGGAACGGACCAGGAAGTGGTCTGGGATGCTGGTAAAGTAGTGCTGCGAGGCTTCTTTATTCAAAAGAAAATATATTACAGAAAAAAAGAAGAAGAAAAGCAAAAGATTTTAAAGAAAATAATGTGTTTTGGAAAAACCTTGGTGGAAAAGCCAGGAGACAAAGCCATTTTACAAAAGTTGAAAACACTACAAGTACGATTCTCCTTGTTAATGCAACATGAAATTGAACAGAATATAAAATCCCTAAAACAGAAACAATTTGAGTTTGCGAACAAATCAGGGAAGTTATTAGCATAATACAAAGTCACAGAAAAAGATATCACCAAGGACAAGTGCTCCAAAATAAGGAGTATAGACAAGCAGACAAATATAGACATAGTCTTTTTCTTTACAATCACTCGTGTATTTGATACACATAACATAAATTTTTCTCATTATGAGAAAATTGGTTAGAAAGAAGGGTGGCTCCCAAAGTTTTATAGGACCAGTCAGGTGAGCTGCATTGGCTTCCTTGACTTCCTGATTAGCTGTCGAGTCAGTAATGGGGGCTTCCATTGCAAAAGAAAAGGTACTGAAGGCTGACACCTTCATTCACCCAACCAAAAGGCTTTGCTCAGCTGCTCCACACACCATAGCTTTGCAGGCATCGCTCCTAGTCTTATTTTCTATGGACTCACATTCTGAAGTTTCTCCTCAAGATCTTCTGCAATGGAAGAATTTCAGGTAGGAACAGTGTACTCACTTCACATATAGCCATATTTCAGTCCTTATTTCTTCTATTTTAAAAATGTAACATTTATTTATTAAAAGGCTTCTTAGGCACTAAAATACAGTGGTACCTCGGGTTACATACGCTTCAGGTTACATACGCTTCAGTTTACAGACTCCGCTAACCCAGAAATAGTACCTCAGGTTAAGAACTTTGCTTCAGGCTGAGAACAGAAATTGTGCAGCAGCGGCAGCAGGAGGCCCCATTAGCTAAAGTGGTGCTTCAGGTTAAGAACAGTTTCAGGTTAAGAACGGACCTCCGGAACGAATTAAGTTCTTAACCCAAGGTACCACTGCATAGGGATTGCCAAAACCTACAAAATGATACACAGGTCTGTCAGGAAAACCCCATGAGAAAGCCATTGAGAAGACATCTCTTTGTTCTTTGTATAGGTTTAATGCCAGTCTACAACATATCTTTGAAAGGAGGACAAAGAATGCAACAAATATGGTGAATGGACTAGCAAATAACACAGAGATGGATGACAACAGCAATTGTGATGCTACAGTAGTATTATTAAAGAAAGGTAACTGTTCCAGTAAGTCACACACTGCTTGTTTGCAGAATCCTTCTTGATGTTCTGGTGGGCCAGGCTAGATGCCACTTTAAATACATCTTTGAATCCCATACTTGGGAATCCCCATGTCATCTTTTAATCAAAGCAGTAGTGGAGTCCTAGTCTAGATGTTGTTTTCTCCCTAATAAAGCTGCTATTTGCTTCCTGGAGCAATATGCAGCCGGGGGAGGGGGAAGAAGCACAGGGGAAAGGGTTAAACCATGGGTGTAATCCTGATCCATTGGTCACAGCTTCCTGTAACTTCTTTTGAAAAGAGTAACAGCAATTCCAAGCATGGGATTCAAAGATGTGAAGTAGCATTTAGTTTGGCCCCAATCTTTGTGAGACATGTCAACAACTGGAGAAGTTAAAGAGTGAAATGGTGAAATGCCATTTTTGCAAAAGAGACTTCAATGTAGGAGCATATTACAGCATTATAACAGATTTTCATGATCATTTTGCTTTATTGCCCATTGTTTATAAAGCTTTATAATGTATGTGGCACTTTACGGAGTCACATTTAAAGAAAGGGGGGTCAAAGAAAGAGCACCTCACCCAAGGAGCTTAAAATCTAAATTTAAACAGTGGAGGAGGAGAGGTAAAGGTGAACTGGGCATGACCAAACACAATTATGTGTTTTAGCTGGGGAGGTGAGAGCTTTGGCTCACAAGAAATTATATCATTTTTAGAGAGTTGTTGACAGCTTGAAAGAGGAATTGCTGCTTGTATGTACATTCATCCCGCTTTTGCCTCCAGTAAAAAAAATATGCCAAACTTGAATGATAGAAGGAAACAGAGGGGTAAAAGATTTGTGTGTGTACACAATGGGATGCAAAACCTCTTTGGAGTCACTGTCAGTTCTCTTAAAACTATTTTCTGTCTCTGGCCTAAGTTTTCCAGCATGCTGTTCAAAAGCTGTACCCAACATCCAATGCATCCATCTCAGAGATGGTTCCCATTGATTTCAATGACATTTACTCCCTGGTAAATGGAATAGGATTGTAATCTGAACCATCTATTAGGATAGCCTGGATACTGACATTCAGCAAGAAGATACTGAGTATGCAGGCAGAAAATTCCATGATTACAGGCAATCAGTGAGCTTATGCAGAAGCAAAATAGCAAGAAGATGATTCCAGCTGCCTGTAAGGGTGATGTCAGGTAAACCCAACCATGCTCTTAGGTAGACTGAATTGTTTAATTAGTGTTCATTAATGTGAGTGCAGAGTCTGCCTTTTTCAGCAGATTTAAACTTTTAAAATATATTTAGTAGTCAGGACTTCACTTTTCCTGTCTGAGAACCTGGTCTATAATTTCTTCTACAAACTGTATAAAAGTCTTCTTCAAGCTGACCAAGATAAATTGCCCTTTATAATGTATTTTACATGTCTTATATTCTGGTGCAACTGGACATCTCCTGTTTGTAGCCATTATCAGTTACTTAGATTACTGTTTGATGTGCTTGCTGCTTTATGTGGCTGTCCCACTATGGATTAAGTCACATTGAATAAATCCCCCCCCCCCAAATGTATGAACAAAACTAATAGAGCAGTCTTGCTCACATGAGAGTGGCTCCAATTATATAAGTTTCCTGCAGCAAACTCATAAAGTGTATACAACATGCATTCACTTTGGACTGCACTGGGTCCTTGTTCAATGGAAGCCTTTCATGGAGCTGGTTTTAACCTTTGAAGCCCTAAATAGCTCGAGACCTGGGTACCTAAAGGACCACCACCTTCCACACCTCAGAGGTGAGGTGTTCGTATATAATGTTTTAATCCAACAGACCAGTTTTTCTGTGGCTATGATTTTATGCTCTTTGTATGTATTTCTTGATTTAGTCATTGTTATGTTAGCTGCTTGAGTGGTTTTATCTGAAGGGTACGATAGAAATGTCTTAATTAAAATAAAACAAATAAAACTGGGCCGGTCATGGTTCCCTGTTGAGAGTACATGAGTAGGTTGTCTTGTTTACATGTTTACCACAGGAAATAGCAGAGCAGATGTGGCAAGGACAATGTGGAGCCACCAACAGACCTAGTACACTGAAGTAAGAGGAGAGGATGCGGTCAAAGTTCCCCCAAGTATAAGGCAGTGATAATTAAGAACTAAGCCTGGGAGCTGTAACCCCCACCCCAGATTCCCTCATGAAACTGATCTGCATCATGACATCAGTCTGGTCAGAGGGAGGATCATGGGGGGAAACAAAACCCAGATGATGACCACCAGCAGAACACGGCTGCTGCTGCTGATGCCACCAGTGAATTTTGTGCCCCCTAATTTCACTCTTCTGGAGGAAAGTCCAAATGCCCAACCCTCATTTTTGCCACTTCACTTGCAAAATGGGATAGTAAAGTGGGGGGGATACATATTGGCTCAACCACACAAATCAGAACTGTCCCCATGACGTGGTCTGGAGGTCTTCAGTGGTAGAGCACCAGCAGGTCACCACAGGTTCTTTCCCCAGCCTCTCCAGGTTGGGCTGGGAGGGACCCTCTGCCTGAAGCCCTGAAGAACCACTGCCAGTCAATGTGGACGGAAAGAGGAACAGCAGATGGACTAATTACATCTGCTGCCAAAGTCTCAGGTTTTTCCGAACTAGACATTCTTTTAGAGTTTCTAAAATTTTTTAGGAGAGGTTCTTAGCGCTGCTTATTAAAGAGAAGCAATGTTAGGGAACCCCACTGAACAGCTGGCTGTCATATGGTGGCTTCAAATAGGATAAATATCTGATGATGCAGAAGACTTTTTCTCTCCTGTTAATTTCCCTTAATTGTCTTTAGGAAACTTCCATCGCAAAGCCTCTGTGATCATGGTGGATGAATTGTTGTCTGCATATCCACACCAACTTTCCTTTTCAGAGGCTGGGCTGCGGATTATGATAACCAGTCACTTCCCCCCCAGAACCCGGCTCTCCATGGCCAGCCGCATGTTGATCAATGAGGTATATTTTATGTTTTGTGTAAACAGTGCTTGCTTCAGCAGTGATATGTAAACTGGAAGCTACTGGACTCTTTTTATGGGGCATCTTGGTGGGTTGCTATGAGTGATGACCACACTTCTTCCTCTCACCTCATACTGGATGGCCAGAATCTTTATCACAGCAGGGCTGCCCTGCATGTTTCCCCAACTGGAATATAATGGTAGAATGAGCCATATTGGGGTCTGGAGCACAAGAGTAGAGGAACATGAGCTGCACTGACAGGGTCAAGGAGGTCCTCTGTTGTCTGAGGAGAAAAGAGGAGGGAATCAGGTCCCCAAGAATGGAACACAGCCCAGTCATGGCAAGAACTTGGAAACACAGTCCAAAAATATAATGCCGCTTTGTTTTCAAGACAACGTATGAGATTGGTCCCTTTTGCTCCTCATGTGTTTCTCAAACAGAAATCTCTGCCCTTAGTTCAGGCCATTTCTGCATAGGACAGAACAAAAAATACACCTCCTTAAAGGGTCCTAAGTATTCATGTAAAAAAGCATTGTATTGATTAAATTATTTATGATTTTTCAAAATATAGTACATTAATACATTGTTATTTGTACTGCTACTTAAGAACCTTTAAAGCTAAGGTTGCAGTCTTTAATAAGTTTACTTAGCAGGTTAATCAACTAAAGCTTTAGCTGATTAATCAGTATGTTCAGTTATAATCAGTGGGGCTTGGAACCAAGGATGAAGTTGTTCATTTCTTGATGCTGTTGTAGTTTTATAATACAACACAAGTGACTATTTAAGATGGCTGTTCTATCTAACAGGGAGTGAGAAATTTTTGTAAATGCAATTACAAAACAAGTGTCAGTGATGTACATATATGACATACCGTATATTAAAATAATGTTATTTTGATAATTTAAATATATATTGTACTTTTCTGTATATAAGACGAGGGTAGATAAATAGGTATTGCTCCAGCAGGAAGGTAAACGGCATTTTTGTGCGCTGCTCTGGTTTGCCAGAAGCGGCTTAGTCCTGCTGGCCACATGACCCGGAAGCTGTACACCGGCTCCCTCGGCCAATACAGCAAGATGAGCGCCGCAACCCAAGAGTCGGCCACGACTGGACCTAATGGTCAGGAGTCCCTTTACCTTTTTATTTAACTCTAAAGTAATGTTCTAAATGTGGGCTCGTCTTATACACGGATAGTGCAGAGGGGGGCAGGAGGTTGTAAGTGGCGAAAGCGTGGGTGATTCGTGGCTGCGACAAGGGCTGCTTTTAACTGGCTGCTGCTGCGGTAGTTGTGTGTGCGCTTGCTGGCTGCTGGTGGTGATCAGGCAGACGCTTTATGGCTTTTGTTACACATGCAATTGTCAGCGTTTGTCAGTCTGTTGAGTGATTTTTGGCATTCCCCCTCCCAAAAAAGCTCAATAACTCTGTGCACCCCTCCCCCAAAAAAGCGCAACAACTCTGGGTCATCTCCCCCCATTTTCTAAAATTGGAGCCCCCAAAATTCATGGGGGGCGTCTTATACACGGAAAAATACATATTACTTGCCCTCTTAAAAAGCTAGCTTTTATCAATGTATATTGAGATTCTTATTAACTGAGGTATGTAGCGGTTTTGTACATCAGCACAACTTGTAAGAGCTCTGAAATAACATGAGTTGATACTACTATATTACCTGCAGGTGAAACATTTGTCTTCAGCAGTTGCTATGGAGATTTGATCCTACAATCTCTTCTCCCTCCTCCCTATTTTAGTCTCGTTGCTTTTTAAAAGCTCCTAATGCATTTGCCATTACTTCTTTAAACAGAGACAAAGACTAATCAACAGCAGAGTATACACCAATGGAGAATCTGAGGTGGCCATCAAAGTCCCTGCCAAGCGCACAGTAGAGAATGGCTCAGGGCCCAGCAATTCTGCAGAGAGAGGTGCAAATGGAGCGAGACGAGATGAGGAGGCTGCAGAGGCTGGGAATGAAACAGAGAATGAAAACGATGACAATGAAAACAATGAGAATGATGAAGAGGAGGAGGAGGAGGAGGAGGAGGAGGAGAGTGGAGAGCCTTACACTCCCTTTGATGTACCATGTAAGAAATTCCTAGGTTTCACAAATCTGTTTGCTTGTTTAATATTAAACATACGGTACTTATTTAATTTTAATATTTCAAAGTCTGCTTTTTAAAACATTCTTTAGACATCTAGACAATTGGGAGAGAGCTCCTTCAGAGTAAGGCAAGTTACTGAGCAAAAATCCTTCTTGCCATTTGATGCTACATGAAGGCTTTGGAGTGGGGAAGCACTAATGATCATTCAACCTAAATGGCAGAAAATTTAGACCTCAGTTGAAACTTCCGCCTTGGTTTGTAGGCAAAGTGAGGTTGTTGTGCTGGCCTCAGTTGCTCAGTTCTTCATTTTGATATGCTGTATTCTTTTTCGTATGCATTTATCTTAGCTCTGAACTTAAGTAGAATTTTTGTCATTTTAAAAAAGGAGGTCATAAGGCATACAAGATGGAATCACCTTCTAATGTTGGGGTTTGGGTTTTTTGCAGCTGGCGTAATAGAAATTGCCAAATGGTTATTCACTTGGCCTCTGTCCTTCCTCTTGTACTTCACGGTGCCCAACTGTAATAAACCCCGCTGGGAGAAGTGGTTCTTGGTCACTTTTGCTTCTTCCACCCTCTGGATTGCAGCCTTTTCCTACGTGATGGTATGGATGGTACGTATTGGGCCTGACGAATGCTGGAGTGCTTTGAATGCTGGAAGTGTCCCCTTCTCTTGACAGTGCCTGGGCATATGGTGGGTCAGATCAAAGAGTCATCTGATCTAGCACCCTGTTTCCAAAAGTGGCAAGCCAGAAGCAGGGCATGGCCCTCCATGATTTACCCTTCTGCATCCAGCTTGCTAAGTACAATTTTGGTATCATAGATCATAGAAAGGCAGAGTTGGAAGGGACCCTGGGGCCATCTAGTCCAACCCCCTGCAAGGAAGGAGAGTCCACTACCTTCCAAGAGAATCTGTTCCATTGTCAAACAGTTCTTACTGTCAGAAAGTTCTTCTGATGTTTAGTTGGAGAATTTTCGGGTCCTACCCTCTAGAGCACAAGAAAACAAACTTGCTGCATCTTCCATGTGACAGCCTTTAAGATATTTGAAGATGACTATCATATCTCCTCTCAATCTGCTCCTTCCTCTTCAGGCTAAGCATACCCAACTCCCTCAACTATTCTTCATAAGGCTTGGTTTCCAGATCCTTGGTCATCTTGGTCACCCTCCTCTGCACATATTGCACTGGTCAATATCCTCCTTAAATAGAGGCATTCAGAATGGACACAGTATTCCAGGTGGGATCTGACCAGGGCAGAATAGAGTGGTACTATTACTTCCCTTGATCTGGACACTCTATTTCTGTTGATGCAGCCTAGAATAGCATTGTCCTTTTCTGCTGCTGTGTCACACTGTTGTCCCATGTTAAGTTTGTGGTCCTCTTTTAAGGGTAGAACATTTTGTCAAAAGCCTTACTGAAGTCAAAATTCAGTACATCCACCTCATTCCCCTGATCCACCAAGCTTGTAACTCTATCAAAAAAAGAAATTAGATTAATTTTCCTTAACTTGATTTTGAGAAACTACTCTGGGTCTTAGTAATCACAAGTCCTCAGTGACTGACCATTTAAATATCTGTTTTAGAATCATATTTTGTTTTATTAATTATCTGCCCTTCACCCTAAGGTTAGGTTAGCAGGTTACAGTATTAAAACAACTTTAAAAACTGTTTAAAACAACTTGCAATCATGAAAATAAGCAAAGACTGGCTGTGCAAAGTACTGATTGGCTAGCTCTTATGACAATCACAAAGCCCTACCCCACCCCCTGCATTGTTTCTTTAAATAAAATACTGGCTTCATACCATTAGATAAATTTAATGGGATGAACGTGCCAAATGTCTAAATTTCTTTTCCCTTTTCTTTTCCTCTTCTTCTCTTGAAGCAAGAAGGGAGGGAATCAGCACTGGATCTGGAACTAAACTGGTGAATTTGGAAGGGGCACAGCTCAAATTAAATCCACAACATTACCAGGCAAGGCTGGGAAAGATTCCTGCCTGGGACTGCAGAGAGCTGCCTCCAGTACTGTATTAGATGGCCCAGTGGTCTGACTCAGTATAATGAGCTTGCTATGTTGAGAGCAGGGGAAGCTGAGTTCTTCCTGGAACAGAAAAACCCTCCTATAGATTGGTACATCTGTATGTGCTCTGAATGAGCTTAAGCATCCTAACGGTCCATTTATTTTCTCTAGGTAACAATTATTGGTTATACTTTGGGTATTCCAGATGTGATCATGGGGATCACATTTCTGGCAGCTGGAACCAGTGTCCCGGATTGTATGGCAAGCTTAATTGTAGCAAGACAAGGTAGGTTTGTGTAGTTTGTTAAAACATTGCTATCAAAGAAGCTGTTGCAGGTTTTTAAAACAGAACCATTGCCTCTGCTTAAAGGTAAATGCACAACAAATACTGTAGCATAGAGCAGGCACTTGGAGATCAGAGGCTATTCGGATGCTGCTTGGTAGAACACTAACTTAACTGAGTGAATTGACAAAAAAGTTTCAGATTAGTTTCAGTATAAGTAAATGAAAGTGATGCACCACCCTCAACCAAAGCCTTTCATATACTTCTACTGAAATTGAGGGTGTCTAAACCTTTTATTCCACTAAGTAAATCTGAGGCAGTGTGGAATGTTTTGTGGTGGCTCGTGCAAAAAAGCTTGTGTGAATGAAGAACCAAAATTCTCGTCATTATTAAGTGGATAACTGTTGAACATTCTGAGACTATTGTGTGGATAATTACTGGACCTGTGAGCATCAAGACACCTAAAAGAAACCAGGGGAAATGGGGCAAGCAGAATAAGAGAGAACTTTGCAAAGGAAATAATACTTGCAACTCGGACATAAACAAACTTGCATAAGATGGGTCTATAATAATTCTTGTTTTCTAAATAAGCCCAAACCACCTTTGTTTCCTCAGGAATGGGTGACATGGCTGTGTCAAACTCCATTGGAAGCAATGTTTTTGACATTCTGATTGGCTTGGGGCTTCCATGGTCTCTACAGACTCTAGCAGTAAACTATGGTTCCTATGTAAGTACTATGTTTTTAGTCGCTTTTTTCTTTAAGTCGCTTTTTATGTTTACAAATTGCTACAGCTACTTTTGTGTGATATCGTGGTTTATTTTCTGTTTAACAAATAGCAAGCAAATAGGGGGAGTGCTGGACTCAAACATGATCAGGAGAGCCAGTGTGGTGTAGTGATTAAGAGCGGTGGACTCGTAATCTGGGGAACTGGGTTCGATTCCCCACTCCTCCACCTGCAGCTGCTGGGTGAACATGGGCTAGTCACACTTCTCTGAAGTCTCTCAGTCTCACTCACCTCACAGAGTGTTTGTTGTGGGGGAGGAAGGGAAAGGAGAATGTTAGCTTCTTTGAGACTCCTTTGGGTAGTGATAAAGCGGGATATCAAATCCAAACTACTACTACTACTACTACTACTACTACTCTTCTTCTTCTTCTTCTTCTTCTTCTTCTTCTTCTTCTTCTTCTTCTTCTTCTTCTTCTTCTTCTTCTTCTTCTGTGGTGTGGTGAGAGGTTGACTTCAACTCTTTGTCCTGTCCACAGACCCAGCTAGAATTGAGCATTCTTGCTCCTGCTATTTGCTCTAGGGTGAAATATCCCATTGATGCGATGGAAATATCCCATTCAATTCAGGATTAGGGCAGGTCCAAAGTCCCAGTCATGGTCCCAGTCTAGCTCGTCTTCCCTGTGTCAGCTATTCACTGTTGCTGTTGTTTCTATATATATAAAAAACCCCAAGCAAGACCAAACACTAAGCATAATGTCACACCCAGCTTGGTTCCGCATCCAACTCATTAGCTGTACACCGCAATGTCTAATAGGGACATGGGTAGCGCTGTGGGTTAAACCACAGAGCCTAGGACTTGCCGATCAGAAGGTCGGCGGTTCGAATCCCCGCAACGGGGTGAGCTCCCATTGCTCGGTCCCTGCTCCTGCCAACCTAGCAGTTCGAAAGCACGGCAAAGTGCAAGTAGATAAATAGGTACCGCTCCGGTGGGAAGGTAAACGGCATTTCCGTGCGCTGCTCTGGTTCGCCAGAAGCAGCTTAGTCATGCTGGCCACATGACCTGGAACTGTACGCCGGCTCCCTTGGCCAATAAAGTGAGATGAGCTCCACAACCCCAGAGTCGGTCATGACTGGACCTAATGGTCAGGGGTCCCTTTACCTTTATCTTGTCTTAGATTCTAAGCAATATAAATTACCTATAAATTACTATGAGTACTTAGTTTCATAGAAAGCATATGGTCAGTAAATAAATAAGCAACTATAGGTGTTATTCAGCCATAAAACTTGCTTTAGGAGGGGAAGAAATCTCCTATCTTGAAAAGATTTCCAGACAGCACCAAATATAGAGATAATTAGGTGTCATTGGGCATCAATTTATACTATAGGTTAGACCAGAATTTCTCAACCTTTGGTCCCCAGGTGTTGCTGGATTACAAGTCCCATCATCCCTAGCTAGCAGGACCAGTGGTGAGGGATGATGGGAGCCGTAGTCCGACAATATCTCAACCCAAGGTTGAGAAAGGCTGGGTTGTACCATCACTTATCGAGGTCTGGACTTCTGGGACTGGCATTAGGGTATTTTTGGTGGTGGCACTGAGGCTGTGGAAGACTCTCACCTGACCTTAGACTGGCACTGACATTGGCTAGTTATCAGGGTCAGTTGAAAACATTTCTCTTCACCAGGCTTTCTGATTAAACATCAACTATGACAATTGAAGTGTAGTATACATTGTTACCCACCCAGACATCATTTTAAGATAGATAGGATATACATTTTAACAATAAAGGGGGGTGTCTCTGATGACTCCTATGACTCAGAATCTCCCTGAATTGTTAATTCATTCCACATCTAATGTAACATATTCAACAAAGAGAAAAAAATTAATAGTGAAGCCTTTATATATATAATTCCTAGAAATTTATACAGTTTTATTAAAACCACAACATGTGAACATGCTCACAACTTAGAAGCTTGGAGTGACTGTTAGTGTTCTGTGGTAATTTCATGAAACCACATGACCGCAGAAAGTTTAAAATGACAGGAAAGATTCTTAGCAGTAATGTAGTGTGTTCTGACCTCCACCCACTGCAAGGATCCTGGCTAAGACTCTCCTTCTGACCACCCCAACTACCTTCCTCTGGGAAAGGGAAGCGGGGTGGGTTGGCTGTTGCTGCTGCTGCTGCTATTTACCGCTATTCTCCCTCTTATTGGCAGCTCTCTAAGTTGCATTGATTTTCTGTCCCAATTGTCATCTGTGCCAGTATGCCTTGTTTCTGAGCAGACTACAGCTTCTGCTCCTGACTGAAGGAGTGTTTCGGGTCACATTCCATTGTGCATCTCTCCTCCCAAATTGGCTGCTGAGAGGACACAGCCCCTCACCACTTCCAGAGTCAGCGCCTGTTGCTCCCTCTGTGATTCTCCCCCTTGATTCAGCCCTCTTACCCTTGCATGGACCCCATTCCTATGCAGGGCTGAACTTCAGTAATCTTCAGTAATCTCTTCTTCTTCTTTGGTGATCACTCGTAGCTGAGTAAGATTGTCTTCCATGAACACGGTCCTAACTGTGGGTCTGTAAGAGATTGTGGAGGCCAATTCTGGATCCACACATTCTTCAACAGTGGGGACATAGGTTTCTGGGCAGGAATTGATCACGGTGAGGGTTTGCCAAACATGCCTTCCTCTTAGCATGTTTCTCCCTTTCGTCCTGAGTTCGCCTTGCATTCGTGCTTCTTCAAAGTCCATGACAGCTTTGGTAAAGGCTGTTCTCCAATTGAAGAGCTTGCAGGCCAGTGTTTCCTAGTTATCGATGCTTATGCAACATTTTAAAGATTTGCCTTGAGACTGTGTTGGAGATGGTGTTTATAAGTGGTCCATGTTTCACAAGCAGACAGTAAGGTTGGTAGTACCATAGCTTTGTAAGCAAGCCTTTTGGTTTCCCTGCAAATGTCCCAGTCCTCAAACTTTAATCGGGAGAAGGCTGCACTTGCAGAGCTCAGGCGATGCTGGATTTCAGCATCAGTGTTGGCCCTTGTGGAATGATAACTGCCCAGGTAGGAGAAGTGAACAACACATTCCAGGATTGCACCATTAGGTTGGATTTGTGGCACTGCAGAGGGGTTCTTTTGTGCTTGTTGGTGCAGCACTTTGGTTTTTTGGATATTGAGCAAGTTTTCTGTAAACTTCTTTTAAGATATTTAAGATGGTTTGGAGGTCATCCTCTGAGTGTGTGCACACTACATTTTCATCAGCATACTGAAGCTCTATGATGTAAGTTATGGTAACCTTACTCTTTGCTTTTGGTCTACTCGGATTAAAGAGCTTTCCATCTGTTCAATATATGATTTCTACCCCAGTGGGGAGTTTCCCTTGGACAATGTGTAGGATCATGGCAAGTAAGATAATAAATAGAGTTAGGGTGATAACACATCCCTATTTAATGCCTGATCCCACTTTGAGAGCCATTGTAATCCACGATTGTTGCTGTCATGTTATCGCAGAGGAGCTGAAGGATGTTCACAAAGCAGCCGACTTTCAGAAGGACAGTCCACAGGGCAGTGCAATTTATACTGGCCTTAGTCAGGTCTATAAATGCTAATTTTGGTATCCCTGAAGTCTGCTGGGAACTCCTCTCTCTCCCAGATTTTTTCAATGAGCTTGTGAAGTTGTGTAAGTTCAATTCTGCCTGCTTTGAGGACTTTGGCAGGTATCCCATCAGGTCCGCTGATTTTGTTATTTTCCATTTGATTAATAGCTATACACAACTCTCCCAGATTTGGAGATACTGCAGGCTCATCTCTAAATTGTTTTTGCGGGATTTGTGAGAGGACCTCGGCAGCTATGGGGGAGTTGTGGTTAAGGAGATGTTGGTAGTGTTCTTGCAATGCAATAGCTTCTGTATCTTTTAGAAGTGTGGTGCCATCTGTTGGGCGTAGGGGGCATATGCCATGATTTATTGACCCATAGATGATCTTTGTGACTTTAAAGAAACTCTGTGCATCATGAGTGTGGGCTAAGTGCTGGATCTTTTGAGCTTTTTTTATCCACCAGGTGTTCTTTAGTTCTCTGGTTCTTCTTTGAACCTCAGTCTTAGCATTGACATGGGTATTTTTCTTAGTGGCACAGTTTCTATCTCTTTGTGTGCGGCCAAAATTTGGCACCCCCAAATGGATCTTCTCAATTATGGATCTTCTCAGTTTCATGCCCCCTTGGCTTGCTGCCCTCTGTGAGGGAACCACCCGCACCACCCTTAATCCAGCGCTATTCCTATATCTCGGAGCCTCAGTGTGGCAGGGATATGTCCCAACAACTCTATTCTCAGTAACTCCAAAATGGGACACACCATTCCACCACAAAAATTAAAGGATTCTGTCAAGGTTCTGAGGGTTTTCAGTTCTGATGCATTTCTCCATCAGGTGTGATTAGAGCATTAATTTGGGAAGCAGTGGAATAATGGCTGTGGTCTGTGAGCCCATATGGTCCTTGTCACAGACCTGCCCTCTCTTTCAACTCTGCCCCATATCAGTCAGGCTGAAACCTGAGCCCAGAGTGGCTCCTGAACTGATGACCTGAGCTGGGAGATGTCAGCGCCACCACCTGATTCTGTCTAAAGGAGGAAGTTCCAGGAAGACTAGTTATACCAGCTAAGGAAGCTTCGTTTCAGCATTAAGCCAAGGAGGTCTGGTGCCAATCCCTGACTCTTATTAAAGTTTCTGGACCTGGTTTGTTTGTCTCGCTGACCTAAGCAAGTAAGAGACCTGCTGAGCTACAATTAACCTTTCAGCATTGCACAAGAACCGGATTCAACACTGACATATTTTGACCAACTATGCCCTACTTCTCCTTTGGCTCATTGAATCCGACCATGCTCCACCCCACCCTGGCCCCGGGGCCTTTCTCCTTGAGTTGGCAGAAACAAGGTTTGGCACCAGCATATGTTGACTGAAGGACTGGGTGATGTGTGCAATTTGCACATGCAATTTGCATCAAAGTGTGGATTTATATGTGCCAGGTGTTAGGTGTGACACAGAATATCCAGGAAGCCATTGTGCTTAAGGAAAGAGAAGATGGAGCGGCTAAAATCCTATATAATGAAAGACATTCACTGTCTAATACTCCCTCCTCACATACAAGACTGTTTTTCCCACTGTCCACTCTAATAGGGACACTGTCATAACCATTAAATCAAGGTATTTGCCACTAGAGATGATCAGAAATATTAGCGGCAAGAAGGAATGCTTTTACTTGTATGGAATCTGTATCAAAATTGCTTTTGGCTTTAGCAGCACTGCCTCACTTTCTCCTGAACCAAATGCCAGAGTAGAAGTGAAAAATGGAGTGTGCCCTTGTTCCCACTTTCTGGTTTTTCCATTGCAGAAACTTGTTATTCCATTGATATTCTCTGTAAGTAGGACACCAGGGGAGACTCTGAGAGCCACAGGAATACTGAAATGTGTAGGTATGTGTACTGCTTTTTTCCTGGGGATACTCAAGAGTATGCAGTACAGTCACCTTTTTTTCTAGAAGAAATGCACTGGTTAAAAGAGTTGCACTTACTGTAACAACTTCATGGTGAGTACCAGCAGCCTTTTTCTAGAAGGAAAGCACTGGGAGTAATATTATTTTAATAAATGGAAGCTACATCATAGTTCTGGCTCATATGCTCGCTGGGATGGTGTCACTCTTTATCTGGTAAACGAGTGAAGATGCCCTTCTTCCTCCCCATCAGTATGCACATAATGTCATGTGTAAGCTGAGAGTACACACATCCTCCTCAAAAAAGAGAAGAAATGTTGTCCAGTTTGGCATTCTTGTCTAGAGTGCGTGGTGAGCAGGCAGAGGCATGGTCTTTCTTCCACCAGGTGCTGAGCTCTCAGTAGATAGAGCTGAGCCACAGCTCACCATCCTGATGATAATCTTCGTAATCTGAGAAGGCTGGTGGTCTTCTGGGAAGAGAAACCTAAAGAGCTTCCCTTCCCTACTACAAAACAGAAGAGAGCTTCCCCCTCATTCTTGGTATGAAACTTCCTGATCAAACTCTTAAGAAGGCACAGGCAGGAAATGTGGCCGACAGCGGCTTTTTGGAATTGGTTGCTTTTCTGCAATTCCAGCCAAGTCAAATTTTCATTGTCTCTCAGTAGTATACAGAATAAGAAGCAATTAAGTGATGCCTAGTGGATAATCTAGGCACTAATGTTATTTCCAGCAGGGGGAGTTACTGCTGTGTTGTTTTAGTCCTATTTTGCCATTCAGAGTGTGCATATTCCTGGTCCCTAGCAGGTTTTTCAACTATAGTTTGAGCTGCTCTGTTTAATTCTTCTGCCTCTACCTGCAACGTGGCATGTCAAGTTCACCTTACTGACACCCAAGGGGAATTTACGCTTTATGTGCCAACAACAAAAAAAGCAGAGTGAAATCTAGCCTTTGTTCCAGGAAATGCAGCTGTGATGTCGAGTGTGGGCAGCCGAACTTCCTGACAAAGTGCATTCCAGAGCCATAAAGCCATCTTGCCAACTGTCCCTGGGAATTTCCACACACACTCCAATCAATCTTCCCTAGGGAAATTAGCCTCTTTTGTTTACTTGAAATACTTTTAGATCTGACATCAAATGGAGAGTGCAGAGAAACAGAGTGATTCAGATTTTACTAAAAATGAAAATGCTGCCCCCAACCCAATTTCATCTCTTATAAGCACCATAACACCAGCACATTAAGTGACAAGGAAGAGATCGGGATATAATTTAATGCTTTGTCTCTTAGGAACTTGCCTCCTACCAGGTCAGATTATTTATCCATCTGTCTTGGTAACAGCAGGCCTACTCAGTCTGGCAGTGGCTCTCCAAGGGCTCAGAGAGAGGCCTTTTCCCCTTTCCCTTCCATGATGTTCTTTTAACTAGAGATGCCAGAAGCTGAACCTGGAATCTTCTGCATGCAATAGATGTGCTGCAAAAAAGGACTGAGCTACAAGTCTTTCTTTTACTCCCTCTATTTTACAATGGGTGTCTATAGAAATCTTTATCATGTTTCCTGGACTGTGAGTGATGAGCTGCTAAGTTGTCTCTGAGCACCTCCTGGAAAATTTCAAGCAACACTTTATCTCCCTGAGTCATTTGCATAGCCGTGGCCTTCTCTTAAAAATAAATCTTTTTTTTAAAAAAAAAAATAGTGATTCTGGTGGGAAGCCTACTAGCTGAAGATCCATGTCCTGTGTCTTGATAATTTTAGAATCTTTTGTGTGCTTATTATAGATGGAGGTAATGATATAACTTTGGCATCCAAACGTTTGCTAACTAAGAAATGGGTGAAAAACTGCTGCTGATGCAGTGTGGAAAATTATTTATTCAACTGGCAACACAGTAAATTACTTTAATGCAGAAAATTGATTTGAATTGCTCATTAGATTGAAAACAACTTTACGAAGCAGGGGAAAGCCCAGCTGTTGAACAAACAAGAGACACATTGTTAGTGGTACATGAACTTTTATCCTCCAAGTTATTTTGTGGTGACAGACAAATGCTTTTTCTCCCCTCTTTCTGTCCATGTGTCAGCCCAGCTGAGTAACCAAGATCTGGAACCCGTCCCGTCACCTTTGGAGGAAGAAGACTAGTTCTGCCCTGAGCCCTCAAATGGCACTTTGCCATTAAAAATATTCTTGTACTCTAACCAAAACAAAAACAAGCCAACCAATATTAGATGATGTCTTTTATCAAAATGACTCTGGGTGGGGGAGGAACCGCCACTCATGTTTAACTGAATTACTAAATAAATACACAACAGAATAATTCAATGTAAGGTCTGGAGACAGGCAATAATTTCTCAGAGGACTGAAACCAGTTTAAGGAAGTCTTTGCTTGCTACTTAGCATACCACACACAGATTTATTTGGTTGCCCTGTCACCTCTGATCAAACAGTTTGGCAAGTTTTATTTTTTTAAAAAAACAACTTTACGAACCTGAGGCAAAAGTAGGCCAAATTTGTATCCCTTTCAAGCTACCTTCAGTTGTTCAAAAAACTTATATCTCTCTAGCCTAAATGTGCCTTTGCAACTGCCTTTATTCTAACTGCACATTTTGAACTCACCTCATCCCCAGCTACTAATATCTTTAGGCAATATGTCTCTGTAGATACCCAGTGCAAAAATATGGTGCTTCTGCAGTGACTAAATGCAAAGGTGAATGGGCTCCTGTACCTTTAGTGACTGCCCAGACTAGCAAAGCTAGCTGCCTGCCCAGATTCCATACTTTCAAAAATTAGAGGGATCCTGCACCCACGAAAGAGGACAATGTTGTACCACAATCACGATGTGCCTAGCAGATACTGCTTGAAAGCCCCACCAATGATGCTGAGGGATGGGGATGCTTCTGCTGCTGCTGCTGGGGGTTCTTCTGTGATGGACGCTCCAGCTGCACCCTAGGGGACAGAAAGCTGGTGGTTGTCCAAGCAGTAATAGCAGGCCCTGAAGTGAAGTGTCATTCCTTGAACCTGCTGGATCCAAAGCCCTGTGGATCCTGGAAGGGACCCAAGCTGAAGCTGGTATAATGAGAGAGGGGAAAGGCCTACTTACCCAGCTTGTCCTGGCTGGTGTGAGGTGACAGGACTTTTGATGGGCTCCCCTTCCTTAGGATTGCTTGGTATGAGACTGTTCTACTATGTGCGTCCCTGCCATGTCCGTAGGGTCTTCCTAAGTGTCTCTTTTTTCAAGTCAAAGCCTCCCATCTGCATTATGGAGACAATAATACAGAGGTAGTACTGCTATATACGCGCCCCAAGCTTCCTCCAAGGAGTGGAAGGTGGCCAGCGTGGTTTTCCTAGGCTGGGCTGAAAGAGAGTGGGAGACAGGCTTTGGCCTTCATGTCCTGCTTCTGGGCATTTGGGTGCCGCTGCAAGAAACTACTAGACAAACTAGATGAGGGCCTTTGGTGGGACCCAGCAGGATAAAACTAAAGCAGCGAGTTTACAGGTTAGACTACTGCTGGGTGTTGTGATTGTTCCTGAATGTCCTCATGGAAGTAGTGACCAGGAATGAGTGACAGGTTTATTTATTGTTCCAGTTGCACTCTTTACCACAAAAATAGGACTGACCTCATTGACTAAGGCCTGTAGTCACCAGTAGGTTAGATAGGTTTTATACATTTTTTGTGGGTTTCACCTTCAAAATAGTCTGGAAGCTTCTTTCGATTCGGAAAATAGTTTGCAGAGTCCTGATTTGTGCCAATAGATCAAATCACATTATACCAATCATTACAACCAACTTTGCTGGTTATGGAATGGGTAGGCAAACTAAGGCCCGGAGGCTGGATCCGGCCCAGTCACCTTCTAAATCTGGCCCATGGACGGTCTGGGAATCAACGTGTTTTTACATGAGTAGAATGTGCCCTTTTATTTAAAATGCATTTCTGGGTTATTTGTGGGGCCTGCCTGGTGTTTTTACATGAGTAGAATGTATGCTTTTATTTAAAATGCAAATGGGTTATTTGTGGGGCATAGGAATTTGTTCACTAAAAAAAAAATTGTCCGGCCCCCCACAAGGTCTGAGGGACAGTGGACCGGCCCCCTGCTGAAAAAGTTTGCTGACCCCTGGGTTATGGTTTATTTCTAGGTTCAATTCAACCTCCCCCTACCCAAGTCATTCCTTCCAACCTCTTCAGTGTGGGCCTAGTCATTGGCTGGTGTGCATTAGAGACGGAACCTTTTTGGTTGTAGCACCCATAATCTGGAACAGCCTCCTAAGAAAGGCATACCTGGCCTCATTGCTGCTCACTTTTATTGAGAAACAAAGACTACCTTATTCCTGTGGGGTTTTGCCAAATACTGCCCTTAACAAGGTTTTGGCAACGGCTGTGGCTGGCTTTAGAATATCTGCTATAATTTGCTCTTGGTCTGATTATTATCCTATTATTTTAAGGAATGTGAGGTGCTGTGATTATTATGGAAAGGTGAGGTTGAAATGCAAAGAATAAATAAATAAATATACATTCAGAAATCGAAAACAGCCAGCCCTGCCCAATTCTGTGGATCAAAGGGCAGCAGTGTTGCTTTGAATACAATATTCCCTTTGGTGTAAAAGAATGTGATATAATGGTCTTATCTCATTTATATCTATGAGATTACAGTTTTCTGCTGTGTAGTGATTATAACTAGTTCATTATAATCAAAGTGGAGACAGAATTCTTAAACAGTTGCATTAACTTTTCAGATTCATTTAAACAGCCGAGGACTTATCTATTCTGTGGGCTTGCTGCTGGCGTCAGTTTTTGTTACTGTAAGTAGATCACAATTTTATTCTGAACTTTTAAGATAGTAGCAAATAGTGAAATAAAAGCTTAACCCCATTTTGGTGAGGCATGTATGAAATATGGTGCAGTTGTGGAATGTAGCAGTGTGTGTTATGATAAATGTAATGGTGATTCATGGGCAGCATCTTCCAAAGACTTCTAGTGCCCAGAGGGTCTGCTCAGACCAAGTGGTAGCTCTAGAAGTGATGAGGGATTTCTAGGAGCAGGCTGGCAGATCTAGGCTGAGGTGGACTTTGGGTCTCAAATTTCAGCGACGCCAAAATTTGAAGCCCCTTTCCTTTCTCCTTCGATTCTACATCATAGTTGTGCTGCCCTTGAGGCTCCATGCCCAGTGCAACCAAACCGGTCACGCTCCATTAAATCTACCTCTCATCTAGGTCAGCTCTACATCTATGTGAAATTGTTTTATGCGCCTCAAGAAAAACATTTCTTATTGTCTATTTGCAGGTGTTTGGTGTTCACTTGAACAAATGGAAGCTGGACAAGAAGTTGGGGTGCGTGTGCCTTCTGCTCTACGGCATCTTCTTGTGTTTCTCCATCATGACAGAATTTAATGTCTTCACTTTTGTGAATTTGCCCATGTGCAGAGATCACTGATCATGTGGATGGACTGCTGAGAGGCAATTTCCTTCTGTACCTGTGCAATATGAAACATGGTTGGCATCTCCAAGCAGTGGGGGTGCCTCATGAAGGCCGTGAAGTACACCTCCTCACTGTTCATTGGGTCCTCTTCCTGTTTGGGCTTAGCTCTTTCTAAGCCACTCCTTCACACATACAGACATACACCTGGAAACCTCCTGAATCGATGTGAAGATTTACAAACTCAGATACTCTAAACAGTGACTTGCAGTCTATATGAACTATCTTCTACCTGGCACTGAGCCAGAGAAACTGAACTGCCACAGTTTCTTCTTTTTAACTTATTTGAAGACTAATCTAATTTATGAACTGAGACTATAGCTAGGATACAAAGAAGAGGTACATTGCGTTGGGTGCTTTCTGAGGAAAACAGAAGGGACCTATTTTATTCCGCCACCCCCCTCCAAGACAAGCTTTCTTGCAACTTCCTTACGTTTCTGAGTTTTCAGTTTCATTTGGAAGATCCAAAAGTCACAAATGGCACTCAGGGAGCTGAGTTCCAGGTACTTGTTAGTAGGAATGGACTTCATACTTTTTGAAAGAGAGCATGGAGGTAGTACAACATGGCTTCCTCACAGGAAGTCATGTATTGCTCAAAGCTATTTGAGAGGAACCCTAACTGAATGCAGACTATAGAACTGAATGTTGCTACCATTTTATTCTTGTCATCAGAATTTGATTGCTAAGTTGTTTGTTATAATTCCAAGCAATAGTTTTAGGCTGCCTACTCTGGAAGGCTAACAAGGTGGAGTTCTGGTTTTTAACTGTCAGTAATCTGAAATGCAAGGTCAGAAGCAAAGCCTGGACTGACCTTTTCGTGATTTCTCAATATTTCTAGTTTCTGTAGCACTTTTAGATTGAAAAGTGCTTTGCAATCCTTACCTTCTTTGCCCTGACAACAATCCTGCAAGGTAAGTCACTCATATTCCCATAGGGAATTTTTCTTCAAATGGTGGAGCTGAGGCTGAGCGAGAACGATGTGCCAAAAGCCGATGAGTCCGTTTAGGGCTGAGCCAAGGCTTGAACCAAAGTAGTCTGGGTTCAACTCAGACCTCAGGCTACTGGATTGTCAGATGAGCTCTCAATGTATTGGAGACTGGGGAGTGGGGAAAGGGCATGTAAAGCTATCTTTTTAACTGAGAGGAGAACATAAGCACATGGCACACATTTTTTAAAAAGTTAGTTATAGACACTGGTTTCTGAAAGGCATATTTTGCACATATATTATTGCTGATGTTATCATTTGCCACTCTGCAAAGGATACACTGGACCTGGGTAGGGTTTTTTCTCTCTTACAGATGCATCTGGCACAATATACTGGGAATTTGTCCTGTGTGAGCTCCATTTCAGGAGCACTTCCAAGTGAATCGTGTCATCTACCTAATACAAAAGTGCTTAGAATTCATTCTACGTCCTCTTGGAGGTAGGGCAGGGGGGGAGGAACAGGGAGGAATGACGATGACACTTTGAAAACTGAGTATTTAGTAGCTGAGATGATTGTGAAAGATTTGCCATTCAGCATTATATTGGCCCTGCTGTCTTTGGTGCAATACTGCATTTATCCGTATGACAAATGCATTACACCTTGGTAGAGCCACTCATCACTGTCACAGCTTCATAGTTGTCCTGCTGGGCAAATGTTTGAGGTATATTTTGTCTATGGTACAAACAAAGGTCATTATTAACAGAGAAGCAGCAAGCTTGAAGTGTTGGGGTTAAAAGCATGCTCCAGAGTAAAAAACCTATCTACCCACTGGTTTGCACTTTTACACTTGATTATTTTAAAATGAATTTCCTTGGGATAAATGGTGTGAAATAAAATTTTCTAATCTGCAAACTCCCTTCACCCTAGCACCTTGCTTTATCTTACGATATCCACAGTGAGCACCTAGTAGTTGGAGTTTTCCTTGTTTCTTGTAGCCACATTCATGGCTGATCAATGGCCAGCCTGGGAGAGTGAATCCCATAGTTCAATGGAGAATGGAGGAGATGGTTCATTTCCCCTCCATCGCCACCACTCTCACAAACACACACACACATACTTTTTTGATGTTTGCATTTCTGTGTCAAACAACTTCAGTAACATTTGTTCAAGTTGTACAGTAGGCCCACAACCTACATGGGAGTTACGTTCCAGGGATCCTATCTAAAGCCATAATCACATAGAGTCAAAAACCTATTGGGTTCAGTTGTGGGTGGGATTGCCAAAGTCATTTTTCCTGGAAACTTGCCCACTTTCCACCCCCTTTAAAAAAATTCCACGCGCATAAAGCTGAATGCACACAAACTAAATGCATGCAAATTGTGGGTTTACTATTCAGTTTTCTACTAGTTTATGAATAATGTTCTAATCCAGGGGTCAGCAAATTTTTCAGCAGGGGGCCGGTCCACTGTCCCTCAGACCTTGTGGGGGGCTGGACTATATTTTGGGGGGGGATGATGCAAGAGCACCACGAGCCCCGGTGGCTGCTTACCTATGTCTCACGAGCGGCAGGGGCTGGTGGTGGCTGTGGCAGAGGGACAATGAGTGGCACGTGAAAGGGCTACAGAGAGGGGCTGCTTAAAATGGTGGCCGCTTGAGCACTGGCACCAACAAAACCCGGCCCCCTTCCTCCTCTAGGCAGGGCGGGGAGAAGCCAGGAGGAGGTGCCGCCGCCACCGTCTGAGGGAGAGGGAAAGAACGCGTGTGGACGTGTGCGTGCTAGCGATCCACGCGGTGATTCCCGGACCTTCCGTGGGCCAGATCCAGAAGGCAATTGCGCCTGATCCGGCCCGTGGGCCTTAGTTTGCTGACCCATGTTCTAATGTCTGTCATGAGGTAATCCCATTTCTCTAGACCAGTTGTTTTCTGATTTCTATCTTTAAGGGAAGGGTGATTCCACATCAGCTTGTCTGTGGAGAAGCCCCAAGCATCTCTCATGGGACACATGTGTGCTGCAGAGGATTCTAGGACATATTCTAAGTTACACACACTCTTCAAATGGCAGTGCAGTCTAGAACAGACCCAACACTTTGCTACAGCTGTTGATTGCAGGGAAAGTTAAGTAACGGAGATGGAATTTGTCCTCCTGATCAGCATCAGAGGAACTCCAGGATTCCCAGAACACAGTTTGAAAAGGTTTGCTTTTGACATTTGTGCCATTCCTTCTTAGTGGTGTTTTTTATTAAATCAGTAATAGTGACCATTCTTCCTTTATAGGAATCAGTAATAGTGACCATACTTTAATCAAATTTTTAGCACCCAGAAATACATCAGGATTTTTAAAAGTTAGTTGCTTACTGCTTACTTGATTGTACAATAGGGCTTAGCAACACTTACCGGTACTTCACCTCCACTCTTTCCAGTCATGGTCTACACTTTAAAGCTCTGTTTCTGAGCACCTCCCCCCCCCTTTGCTCCAGAGCTTTCCCTGCAAAAAGCCCCTTCTTTAAAGCGCAGTTGGAGCAAACAGCAATCTGCTTAGACTTGACACTTGCTCCAAGCACTAAAGAGCAGGTTTTCAGGGGGAAAGCTCTGCAGCTAAAAAAGGAACATGCTGGGATACAAAGCTTTTAAGTGTGACCATGCAACTGGAAAGAGCAAGGCCAAAGGTAAGTGTGGATAAGCCCAAAGCTTATATTTGGGAGACCTTTTTAAGTAGAATATCTTTCAACTATTTGGAGGGCAGCTCCAATGGAGCCAGTTGGATTTATTTCTATGAAATAGCCTTTATATATCTTGTGATACAGCATAGTATTATCTGCATCAAAGAGACCTTTCATGTGGGAGGGAATCATATATTGTAGGAGTTCTGTAGCATTGAATGTGCTTTTCTAGCACAGCAGATGGACATTATGAAAGCGGGTCAGGAATGTGAGCCAATTTGATTCAAGTTGGGGAATGAGGATTTGGTTTGCATGTCAATTCCCGAGAAGGACCACTGAGTGTTCCTAAATTCAGACCTGAAGTGTGTGCCCCCCAGCCCTGCCTCTCTGAGGTCACTTGATGAAACTGGAGTTGGTGAAGGTCAGACTCCTAGTATTTTATATACAGTCTTGGTCAGCCCAGAGGCTTCATATTATGTGCTAATTACAGGGTCTGGTGTTGCATAGCAGTGCTCCCTGTTGTGCATGGCTAGGACTCTTAAGGCTGGAACACACACAACCCTAAATAGCTTTCTAGACTGAGTCCTAGCCCCAGCTTCTGATGACCATGTGTATCCAGTCAAAATTCAGTGCTTGGTGATGTGTGTGTATCTGAATGAGAGATTGAGTCACCTTGAATCACTCACTTTTGGCTCATTTACAGAAGTAAAGTCTATGTAACTTTGAAATGCTGGCTAGATGCATGCTGATGTATTAATGCAAGACAAATGGATCATTCTAGAGCGATCCATTCAACCCACATTTTGAACATATCAGTTTAGTTGTCTGAATTGGCTCCTGTTGCTGGTACACTGGTTGTAGGAAGACTTCCATACCTATTGCATCTTAACAATGTGTAATAGCTTACTGTGATGTGTAGGAAACAATTAAAGTGATCAGGTGTAATGCCTAGTTGTGAAGATAATTTTACCGTCCTTTCTGCTTCAAATCATATAATTAGGGGCTGACTTGGGGCAAAATTCTCATTACTTAGTAGGATTGTACAGGTTACCAACTGAGGTCACATGCACATTTTTCGTTAGTTACCACTTGGTATATAGTGGATTGTACCGTGTAGGGTGGCACGCAGGTGGCGCTGTGGGCTAAAGCCTCAGCGCCTAGGACTTGCCGATCGAAAGGTCGGCGGTTCGAATCCCTGCGGCGGGGTGCGCTCCCGCTGCTCGGTCCCAGCGCCTGCCAACCTAGCAGTTCGAAAGCACCTCCGGGTGCAAGTAGATAAATAGGGATCGCTTACCAGCGGGAAGGTAAACGGCGTTTCCGTGTGCGGCTCTGGCTCGCCAGAGCAGCGATGTCACGCTGGCCACGTGACCCGGAAGTGTCTCCGGACAGCGCTGGCCCCTGGCCTCTTGAGTGAGATGGGCGCACAACCCCAGAGTCTGGCAAGACTGGCCCGTACGGGCAGGGGTACCTTTACCTTTACCTTTACCTTACCATGTAGGGTATAGTCTGGAGCCTGTTGCTCACCCATAAGTCCTGCTGAAATGAGTAGAATGTAGTTGGTAGCCTCCCCCCCCCAACCAATAAAATAAAATTAACCCGGCATAATAGGTTCAAAATGAATTGGAGACATTTCTTTGGTGAGCAACTTTCCTTTGTTTCCAAGATAAAATTAATAGCACAAGCTTTTGTACCAAGTTGTGAACATTTTTTGTATAATAATCTGTGTGCGTTTTAAGTAGCTACAGTCATGGAATCACTGCATATATAAAAGCAAACACAGAACAGAAATCCCCAGGAAGATAAAAAAATGTTTTCATAGTTTTTATCTTGGCTGTTGTTTCAAAGAGATCTGGGGAATTTTTATGTAGACTGAGCAGCAGGGTCAGCTCTGTTAGCCTTGAGTGTACTTTCAAGAACTCCGTGAGTTGGCTACTACCAAAGAGAATGTTGTTCTTGTCGTGTTTGGGGTGGTGGGATGGGGGGGTTGTTGAAAAATGTATGTAAGTAAGCATGGATTTTTCTAACAGAAAATGCACTAGTGTTGGAAGTTGGTTTATTTAAAAAGTATCCCCTATAACTGTATAGCCAAGGATTCATATTGGTTGGGTCAGTCAACATGCTTTGCATTTTTCTTTGATGTGTGAAACAGGAAATGCTTGCCAATTTGAGATATACAGACTTCTCAGGAGAAAAAATATGATTAAAGATTATCTGCAAAACCAGTTGAATGAGCTAGGCATTGAGAAAGCTTCACAAGCACAGGCTCACAAGCTGCTATGGCATCTGTATATCATGAGCTGGGCCAAACCATTGCACTGGAGAAATGCTGTGGGTCAGAAGTACTGTGCCAGACACAGAAAGCATTATCAAATGCAGTGCATGACATAAAGCAAAAGTGGGGAGTCTGTGGCCCTTCAGATGCATTTGGACTGCAGTTGCCATCTATCCTAAGCAGCAAAACCAGTTGTCAAGGATAGTGGGAGTTGTAGTCAAGCAGCAGGGAGAGAACTACAGGTACTCCCACCCCAGCGGAGAATCAACAAAGACATACATCCTAGGGCAGGAGCAGGTTGCAGGTTGCCAAAGAGATACAGCTTCCAGCCTAAGTCCAAACCCCTATGCAAGCAGTCTGTTCAGACCTCAGGAAAGTGCAGTCTGTCCCCACTGGGCGGGGAAGAAATGAGAGAGATTGGGGAAGGGCGAGGCATGGCAGGAAGAAAAGGGCTGACCTACTGACCTGGGTCCCACCTACAGCCAGCATGCAGCTCCTGGCAGATTCCCATGAGAAAATGTGGCCCTTCAGGACCTTTCTAATGGTCTTCATTCCACAAAAAAGGCTCCCCTCTGTTTTGAGTAGAGTATTGTTTCAAATCCCTTGCAGCCTGATCCTGTACATGATCAAAATAAGTCCTGGGCAATTCAGTGCAATTTGTAGGTTTACAACTTAATTCGTTCTGGAGGTCAGTTCTTAACCTGAAACTGTTCATAACCTGAGGTACCACTTTAGCCAATGGGGTCTCCCGCTGCTGCCATGCAATTTCTGTTCTCATCCTGAAGCAAAGTTCTTAACCCAAGGTACTATTTCTGGGTTAGCTGAGTCTGTAACCTGAAGCGTCTGTAACCCAAGGCACCACTCTACTAGATTAGCCAAACTGTTACTAGTAGATTTAGTCAGGCTAACTGCTTTTAGATGGTTCTCCAGAACGTTCTGATTGTTCAGCGTAGCTACAGAAAATAATAACTCTGGAGATGAAAAAGAAACGTTTGACTCAGCAGATTTTCCTTACCAAAACACATGCTAATGAATGCACTGTCTTTTACATTGTTCTCAATAGACAAATGACCATAATACAGAAAATGTTTTTGGTCATTTGTATTGAATTACTTCGGCTGCAGTTGGAGGCAGAAATTAGGAAGTATCCTGGGGAGGCAGGAATGAATTGCCAGGCCTCAACACAAGTATGCTCCAAACCGTTCAGGTTTCGTGACTTGGAGAGAGAAACTGACCATCAGTCTGATTGGACAGAAGCAGGTGGATGGTCCAAAGCATGCACAGGGATTGCCCTCTAGAGCATCAGTCAGGAGAAGGAAGCAGGAATTTAAGAGGATTCACTTGGACCTCCTCGTGCTGAATGTGATTTGGCATCAGGACTGCACAGCCTTTCCCACACACCCCACCAGATGCACTCATGTACAGCTCCCCTACACAAAGGTTGCTTTTTCACCTGGAGGACCTGTACAGAGAGCCCCTTCACATGACTGTCAAATCCATGGTTGGCAGTGCGATGAGAAGGAGCAAAGCACACTCAGCCCTGAGGGAGCTCCATGCAGCATGACCTCGAGATGCCCTCACGCACTCTTTCCCTACAGAGCAGGATTTGCTGCCCTTTGGTCAGGCAGACTTCACCCAAGAGGCAAGTTCTTCAGTCTGAGGAACAAGCTCAAGAGTTAGGCTGCCGCACAAACATACCATGCCATGTTACAGGACTAGACCATCTCCAACTGCAGGGTGCAGGATTTTTTTCCATAGATCCATAGAATTGTAGAGCTGGAAGGGACCCTGGGGACCTAATCCAACCTCCTGCTATGCAAGAATATTAAGGTGTCCCGTACAGGGATCAAACCTGAGTCCTTGGCATTATCAGCAGCATGCCCTAACCAACTGACCTATCCTGCTCCCTCTCAGTTAAAAAAGCATCTCTGCAAGTAGGAAACTAACTCAGCAGGGAGGGCTGGGTTAGGATGTTTGTCTTCCTGGTGTTCTAGCTTTCTACTTTCAAGGAGGGTCCTTTTAAATGTATGGAAATGTTAAAAACTGACAGCCTGAAATTTCAGCTGTAGCCAGAAATTATATAGTTTGTCCGTGTGTGTGGTATGTATGTGTCTTAAGATGTCATTGTGTGGCTTCTGCCTATACCACCAATCCTCTGTTTCCATTGCAAGTTTGGCAGATTGGCCTGTAGTTAACTGCTCTTCAAACTGTGTTTTGATCATAGAGTTTTAGAGTTGGAAGGTGCATTAAAGGCCAATCTCTGTCCCA
The DNA here is from genome assembly GCF_964234715.1 of Podarcis melisellensis. NCBI lineage: Eukaryota > Metazoa > Chordata > Lepidosauria > Squamata > Lacertidae > Podarcis > Podarcis melisellensis. Next base: position 88,963,535 of record NC_138539.1, read on the forward strand.
ACTCTCCTGCCGTTGCCAATTACAGCATCCCTGAAAGGGGGTCTTCCAGCCTCTACCCACTAACAAATGGGAGTTGGGGGCCCTCCAGATGAGCGGTTTGCAGAGTGTTCATCCTGATTTGCAGTATTTATTGAACATCCATCCTGAGCTGCTTGTGGGGTGTTTCTACATATTTTCATTAGTCGTCTATTCACCCCACACTTTTCAATGCATTTTCCCATCAGTTTTCAAACCGCAAAAAAGTCCAAACAGAGCCCTTGGATTCACTTCAACTGCCCAAACCTAAAGTTCCAGTATGCCCTTAATCACTCCCCAAGATACTGTCAGTCAATACAGCCTCACAATACAGCTGCAGGACTATTACTAACATGATCCTCCATTGTGTCACAGCTCCTCTGACATCATTCAAAGGTGGTCTTACCAGGAAGGTCTTCCCAGCTGATCTCAAAATCCAGGCAGGACAAGATGGCAGGAGGTGCTCCTTCAAGTAATTGGGTCCTAGGTCCCAGGTAACGCATAAATGAGATACCAGCTTTAAGCCATGGGGAGCGCTAGGCGGTTGGTTTGAGAGATGCCATTTATATTTACAGCAAATTGTCCCTGATGTGGCCAGGTACATTTACATCTCACTTTTAATCCAGTGAGGTCAACATGACTGTTCCCATGTTATCCTCATACCAACCCAATGAGTGGTAAGTTAGGTGAAGATCAATGAACTTCATGGCTGAGTAGGAATTTGAACCTGGGTCTCCATGGTCTCAGTGCTATGCTCTTACCCATCAGCAGCTACTGTTTAAAGGGCAGGGAGAGTTTGGGTCCTGGCAAGTGCTCTAGAATGCCACAATCTGACACTAAGCCCACTAAGGACCCCCAGAGTCCTTGATAACTATTGACTTCATATCTGGTTTCCCACAGAGACACCACCCCCCACTGTCAACAACAACAATATTTATTACGGCCGTAGGCCCATACAGGTAAAAACAACACATAAGTAACGGCTTGTGCACGTGGGGGAAAAAAACAGCCGCTAAAACACCACTATAACAATAAAATACTATAAGATAGAATGGCATACTACGCCTTAGTTACGCCTTAGTTAGCTTGTAGTGCTCCTTGGCGTCGCTTTTGGGTAAGGACAGCGACCAGGAACCTAGCCACTTTCAGGGTCGTATGAGTATCCTTATCCTGCAAGATTTGGGCAAGGTGGAATTTTGGTGGGGTACCCTCTAGTTTCTGTATGATTGATCCCCACTGTTTGGTGGGGTACCCTCTAGTTTCTGTATGATTGATCCCCACTGTCAAATATGACAAGCTACATGCCGGTCCTAGGCTAACTGCTGCATATTAGCGCCTTCTGTTTGGGGCATATGAAATGGTCATTTTCTTTGGATGATAGAAGATAAATCCTGGAGACATAGGCTCAGAATGCATCCACGCTGTCTTTCATGATCATTTATTAATTTCATCTATAGCCTGCCTTTTCCTGCAAGGAGCAGTGAAAACAGAATTCGTCCTATTAAGACTATGAGTTTATTCCGCCCTCCTCCTTTCAATGAATGCTGATTATGCGCACATATGTCTTTCCACCCCAGCAACTGATTTTGTTGGGCAATAGAAAACAAACAAGGAACAGACTTAGGAATGTTGGCATGGGGTTAAGATGTGCAAGTTTTGTTCTGTTTTGTTTTGTTGGTGTGTTTTTTTTAAAAAAGGACAATTGCACTTCCCCTTGAAGGAAGCAATAAGGTGTCTCCTGGGGAAATTGCTGAATAGGTGGGCATGTGCAAAATCAGGTTGATCTGTTTCTGTTTTTAAACAGAGCACTGACTGAAGAGTAGGCAGGAAGAGGAGATTCAGAATAGTCTCGGGGGGGGGGGGTTGGTGCCCATTGAGACTAGACAGAAGACAGAGAGGCCACAGGCACAGCCAACTAATCCAGTTTTGTCCCCATCCTCCTCTCTGCCAAGTGCTACAAAGGCAACACGGAAACTAAGGAGCAGGAAACTGACAGCCAGAACCACCTCATGGACTGGATATTAGTAAGTGGGCAGGCATGTGGAGTCTAGTTCAAGTTAGGGCATTCACCCTAATGGACAAGCAAATCTTGCCCAAGATGCAGAGTACAATCTAACAATCACTACTGAATCTGGTGTGGTGTAAGAAGCCACATCTGTTTATTCATCTGCCTGTCCCATTCACGCATAAAGCAATAATGTTTCCAATGAAAAAAGTGCATGCAGATAAAGGGAACTGAATGCTTCTCTCTGTCCTGCCTCCTGCACTGTGCTCGGTTTCTTCCAACAGCCTGATACCAGAAGGAGCCACCCTGCCATCTTACAAATTGCTTATGAATATGAGTGAACATTACGGCATGTTGCAAAGTGGTCTTTCTCTGTGAGAGATACACATGCTATAAAGAGATTTAATTGGCATTGCAAGACTGTAGGCTGAAAATGAAGTCTTTCTTTGTTTCTTAGGGCCTCCTCAGTATGTTTTTAGGGTACCTATGGTGTTTTGAGCATACATTTAAAAGTCTAAATTATAGATTCCACTTAGGCATACCAACCTTATGGCACAATTCCCCAGATACCCCCTGTGCTTTGGAGCAATTCAATATACAATCCTAAATTCGTAATATGAAAGGTTTCACCAAAGGCATTTGGTTATGCCAGTCTCAAGAACAAGAGTGCAAATGGAAATCTGTGGCCTTTTCAGATGTTGTTGGACATCAGCCCCAGCCAGCGTGGCCAGGGACCAGGAATGACGACAGGAGCTGTAGTCCAGTAACATCTGGAGAGCCACGGGTTTCCCATCCCTGAATCAGTAGAGATAAACCAGAGACGTAGCTATGGGTGGGGAGGGGCTAGCGAGGTTTTTTGCCCAAGGTGAAGCCTCCAGGGGGCCCCACTGAGGTGCCCATCCTCTGTGTCTGTGTGTGTGCACGCATGCATGCACGCACACATACACACACACAAAAACAAATGTGTGTGGGGTATGTGTGCCAAACTGGGTCTTTGACCCAGGTGAAATGAATCCTAGTTTTGCCCCTGAATAAACCCTCCAGTCTTTGGGTGTGTGGTTGATCCTTTTTTTCCAGGCGGTGGCAGTAGGTCCAGAAGGGCCAAAACGTGCTTGGCATGATCCCACTCCAAGCAACTTTGTCAGAGTTAAAACAAATAAGCAGGATTCAAACTTCTTGCCAGGGAAGCCATCTCCCTCCACCGACTGATACGGAAGAATTTTCTGATTTTTCTGTTTATCATTTGATAAATAATAGTAACCCATTTGATATAAAAGCAATAATTTTATCCTCTTGGACCAGTCAGTCTCTTGAATACAGAGAGCTCTCAAACAGGTATGGGGAATCTGAGACCACCCAGATGTTGTTGTTGGATGTTCTCTCCCATCAGCCTCTGCCAACTTGGCCAATGCAGCCCCATCACATCTGGAGGTCCACAGGGTTCTTATCCTTCGTCTACACAGGGTCTCTGCTCATTTCCATGCAACATCACACATGCACAGGAATGCATGCATACCTCCCCCCCCCCATCATAGAAGTGAATGGGAAAGCCCACATTTACAGGATCTCCACGCAGGCCTCAGAATACTGTATAGACTGTTGCACTGGAGTGCAATCCAGAAAAAGATAGACATAAATGGGGCCTGGTCTGAGCATGCAGCAGAATATGGCAGAAGAATCCTGCAGTGGTAGGACCACTTTATATTGCAGGTGGGGACTGCAGATGAATGTTCTTTCACATAAAAAACACTTCCATAGTTCCAGTTACAGATAGGTAGCCGTGTTGGTCTGCCATAGTCAAAACAAAAAAAATCCTTCCAGTAGCACCTTAAAGACCAACTAAGTTAGTTCTTGGTATGAGCTTTCTTGTGCATGCACACTTCTTCAGATACACATGCACACGAAAGCTCATACCAAGAACTAACTTAGTTGGTCTTTAAGGTGCTACTGGAAGGAATTTTTTTATAAAAAACACTGGCAGGGGAGAAACCTAACGTGCCAGGGAGAAATGCTCTATGTTTTGACTTCCTGCTGTGCTACATTTCTACTCTTGGGGAACTTGAAAGGAAAGACGCAAACTTAGGAGAGCTTAGGAGTGGCCTTGGTAGGCAGCCATGTTGGAGGAGCCCAATGAAATGGCATTGTCCATTTACCACTTCAGTCTACTGTGTGTTTTGGAGATGAGGCCCAAGTCCCTCCTGCTCTCTAGCTTGCTTTCTGCTAGAAAATTAATGGGTTTAACATTATATGTGGCATAATCCACCTATTGGTTTCGTGGTGGTGGTCAGCTGAGGTAGAGAATGCAAAGAAAAGAATGCCACATTATATGTGGCATAATACTGTGGTCTTGGCCCCTTGCTTGTAGGTCGGCGTGTTGTAAAAGGTAAAGGTAAAGGTACCCCTGCCCGTACGGGCCAGTCTTGCCAGACTCTGGGGTTGTGCGCCCATCTCACTCAAGAGGCCAGGGGCCAGCGCTGTCCGAAGACACTTCCGGGTCACGTGGCCAGCGTGACATCGCTGCTCTGGCGAGCCAGAGCTGCACACGGAAACGCCGTTTACCTTCCCGCTGGTAAGCGGTCCCTATTTATCTACTTGCACCCGGAGGTGCTTTCGAACTGCTAGGTTGGCAGGCGCTGGGACCGAAAGACGGGAGCGCACCCCGCCGCGGGGATTCGAACCGCCGACCTTTCGATCGGCAAGCCCTAGGCACTGAGGCTTTTACCCACAGCGCCACCCGCGTCCCGTGTTGTGCTGTAGTATAAACACAAGCATTTGCTGACACAATCTGTTCTTTTTCTTTTTGAGTCCTCCTACATATCTACAAAGGTGTTTCCACACACACTAAAACTGCATGCAGTGATACAGCTTTTTGTTTGCACAGAAAAATGCAGGGCAAGCGGAATTATTCCATTTGTTCCCGTTCTACTAATAGATTACATATCCACTGAGATGTCAATAATTAATTATTATGTGCTTTCACAATCTCAAGTTATTCAGTGGAGAAAGTAGCAGTTTCAAAGTGGAGTTGGCACTGAGCACAGATAAAATTACTCTTATGTATAATTCTTAGCCCACCTGTTTGCTATGTGAAAAGAGGGTCTCCTGCCTTTTTTAATGATGTGATGGTAGCCTGCGCACTGACTATTGCTGTTCCAATAGGATGAATGCAATTTCCATGAGCATTTAAATGTTCTTGAAGACTGAACATCCTGCATGGATAGGTGGAAACATTTCTGTCCTTATTTTTTAAAAAATTAAGGAGCATAGATTTATATTCAGGTTTGTATCTTACATACTTTATATTATATTATATTAAGATCCCCCAGTCTGTGGTAGCTGGCTGCCATTTGAATAGAAATTAGTTGTTGGTTGCTGCTGAGCTGATTACTGTCAGCAGTTTAAAAGGCTCATATTTCTAAGCATAAACTATGATTGCTAGTTTTGCATACTTATGAATATATGAAAATCTGAACAATAACATAGCACTTCTGTCGTGTGCATAATGCATTAGGTGTAACTGGGTATATCTTTGTAACTTTTGTAGCATTTATCATTAGTGTTATTGCTGAACTGGTTTCTTTCTTTGCATATAAGGGAAGTTTTTGATTTGCATGCAGTGGCCTGGGAAATTATCTACATATTTATTTTATTTATTTTTCATTGAGAATGTAGGTTGTGTAACAAGGAAGCAATCCTTATACTGGGAGGTTATGTAAATCTGTTATTTAAATCTGATCATATTTTAGTTCCTTAAGCATAGTACTCTAAATGAGCCATCTGCTTTTGTGCTTTCCTGTACCAAAGCCTAAAATTGGAACAATTTAAATATTTTGAGCACAATCTGTCTAGAAGTTATCTGGCACGAGCACCACTGAAAGGAATGAGCAAGAGCTTATTTCAGGGATCATTGCATAGGATTTCTGCAGGATTGTGCCCTTTAGCATTAATTGTGTCAACCTCTGAGCTGGTCATCTATTATATTGTTGCTGCAGTCATTCTTATATACTAAACAATGAACGTATAAGCACAGTTAGAGCTGGCACACTTCTCTAAGGTGCGTACTGAATATACACTTTAAAAAATATAAGTAGTAATGGCTCAGGTTTTGTGGTACATTTGTGTGTGCATGTGTGTTTATACAAGACACCAAAAGGTTATCCCGTTCCAACTTCATAACTATTTCTTATGATCTCTAGTGTTTCAATAAAAGTGGGAAAATAAAAGAAACAATAGTGTTTTCAGACCAATTATTTTCTTATGCTTGCTGAAATTAATTCTAATAAAAGTAAAGCATTTGTAGGAGGAAACATTTCTTAGGATAATTTTAACTGTGTTGGAAGACTCTAGGATTTTGGGTAGGGGAGGTGAGGGTTGTACATATCAGAAGTCAGAAGATGACATCCATCCATTTTACGTATCCTTCAACCCATTCCGCAGTTCTTCATCATCACTTGCGAATTTGTGCTAGTATGCTATTAAAAAAAAAAGTTGAAGGCTCTTTACAATGTACAAATGCACAATGTCTGCTGCCCCCTTCTGCAGCTGTTATGCGATTTAGGAGTGGAGATAATAGCAGGGCATTGAGGAGAGTTCTTTGCCACCCTCTAACTCTTCTATTCAACAGCCTGGACAGCAACAGAGAAAAGCGTGTAAGTTTCCCATGCTCCTCCCCCTGCATTGCCCATTGGTGCCATCCCATAACCATCTATACTTGTGTGCTGCAGTGCTGAACTATTGAGAAAATTAAGAACTTACTCCCCACCCCGTTTGTGTCCCTGGTATGCAGATTCCTGACCCTTGTAATGACTTTCCATTCACTTCAATGGAAGGGGCAGAGCCAGGAACGTTCTGTAAGCAAGCAGGACGGGGAGCTTTCCGTTTTGTGCCTCGGAATACAAATGGGCTTTTCAACCTGAGTTTTGATGTATCAAAGGGACAGAAAAATGTATGTTTTGCACAACACAAGCAGAAAGCAAGTAAGAATGGTATAAACATATTTATTTAAAGGATGGTTTGTGATGGATGCCAGCGATTTGTCTGTTCTATAAATTGTAGTTTTGTAGTGATTTTCTCTGAAGTACTATTGGCTCTTTATAGTATTTTGTAATACACATCAGCTGTAAATTATGTTTTTTATTCAATTGTGGGAGGTGGGGTGAGCAAATTATTAAAAATAAGATGTAAGCTTATTGGACAGGTCTCACAGAGTTCTTGCACAGATCTCATTCTTTTGCGTGGGACTTGGACAGGAGAACCTCACCATGGATTGTGGCCAATTTCTTGTTTCACTTTTTGAGTGTGCACATATATCAGTAAAGGGAAGGGCTTCTTTGGCCCTAGCTTGCACTGACACAGTAATTGTCCTAGGAAGACAACATAAATAGTTTTTAAATGGCAGTTGCATCCATTTTGAAAATCTAGTCACAGAGCAATATAAAGAGATATTGGCACATGAGTATGGCCCAACAAGGTTGAGTTTCATGAGCAAAGTATTAGTAGTAGTAGTAGTAGTAGTAGTAGTAGTTGTAGTAGTATACCACCCTTCATTCAAAGATCTCAGGGTGGTGCACAACAAAGTTAGAATTATGTTGCTAATAATTGTTGCTTTTAGTGCTTCCCAAAGCTATTCAAGTGAATCTTGAGCACACTTACTAGGGGATAAGTCCCACTGAGCTCAGTGGGTCTTACATCTGACATGCTTAGGATTGTATTATGTATGGTTTCACTTTCCATTTCCATTCCACAAAATTGAATTCCCTTTCACACTGTGCGTGATGGCCATTAGCATACATGGTTTTAAAAGTGGATTAGATTTGTGGAGGATAAGTCCATCAAGATGACCCATGAGCTGAATGCATGTACAGAGCATCTGGCTGGCTAATGCTCAGATCGGAATTTTAGACTAGATGGACCTTGATCTTATACAGCAGATCAGTTCTTATGTTCTCAAAATAGAAAGCATGTTTTGCTGGATTATTTCCACCAGTACTGAAAAATACTAGATGCCTGAAAGCTATTTCGTATTTTCCAGGGATGGGTAACCTGAAGACCTCAAGCTGTTGTTGGACAACAACTTCCACTGTCCCTGACCATTAGCAATGCTGGTTGGGACTTACGGTAGTTGGCATCCAATAATACTTGTAGGGCCACGCTCCTCTTCCCTGATCTATTTTGTGCTGGAGCTCCATTGAGGCAGAGGTATTTAAAGGCACATGTATGGAGAAGAATTCTCAGACATAACACTCCTCTTGCAATGTGAATGACTACCCAAGATCCCCTCATTCGAAATTCTTCCAACGTGAGCTTGGCACTTTGAGGTGAGTGCTCAAAGGGCCTCAAGGGCACACTGAGGTCCCTGGAGCCCCTCCTCCTCAAGGAGAGTCCTCTCACAGATGCAGTGGGCTCTGGAGTTGCACCAGGTTTCTAAATATAGGGTGGAATTCCTCCCAAAATTCAGTCCTAACAGGGTGGAGAGGATAAGCACTTTGGAAATATATACTCTTGCTTTTGTGGCCAGACAAACCCACCAGGCCTGCACATCAAGCCCAACACATGTTTTTGCAGTCCCAGGCAGCTCGCCAAAACAAACACATTTTATAAAGCCCCTGGTGGGATATGTTCGCCTTCATGGATTACAAGTTGTACAGGCCTAGTTTTATGAATGCACTTCTTAACCTCTTTGTTACATTGTAAAAATGGTTAAATGAAAATGCTACATTTAAAAGCTATTTAAATGGTGAATACTTGTGCCCTGATATAGTTTGGACCTTGCTTTGAGGCTTCCAGAAGCACAGCAATAAATACGACAGATGGGAGCATCTCTGAAATCAAGCAACTCTTATTATGTTTGCTTTTTACAGATCAGTGGCTGATTCGGTGTTGGTTTCATGCTATCAGGAATATTGTAGATGAAATAAAGTGTAAACATGACAGTGCACTTAGAATGTAAGATAGTTAGTTAACTGTTAACTTATTAACAGCTGGGACTTCCTAGCTGAAGTAAATCAGAGGTTTGTAATAATAAACATTTTATTCATTATACGCTTTCCTTAAAAAAAAGTTTTGAAATGTTCCACTGTTAGAGGCACACATAAATATTTAATATTTTTTAAAAATAAGTTGAAATAATTTTGTCATACTTAGACTAGTATTTATGAGTTCTGGGGCTTCTTTTGTATGTTTCTTTTTAAAGTTTGTTGTAGAGCGTTTCTAGTCTGCGTTCATCCACTTGCTTGTGAAATTAAAAAGGAAAAAACCTAAGAAATGAGAGCATGCATTTTTCTGTTTGCTGACAACATGAAGTCAAAAGTTTGTACTTGTGTTTTAAAAAGTCTTATAACTTTAAACAATGACAGCATTACTGTATCTGAACATACAAAAGAAATATGAATTGCTTTCAGTGTTCTGTCATTTGCGTTTTGTGATGTATCTGAATACAATAATACAGCATTTGTGAATATAAATATTTTTCTCTGCTTTCCAATTTAACAGTGCAGGCAAACAAAATGGTTCACATTTGACCATCAGCTTCATATTCCATAATGAGATGCTTAAGAAGTAATGTTGTATGTAATATTTCAGAAAATTATAAAGCAGGAGAATATTTTTTTTTAGTTTCCTTCTGAGAAAATAACAGGACCCAAATTTTGAATTGAGCAAAGGCTGGAGTCCCCAAAAGCATTGACTCCGTGCCCATTGACTTACACCTACATAAGCTCAACTAAGCACTCGGTGCTTTAACTGAGTTATGTATTTGTTTGTTTATTTGGATCCCCAGCCACTAGTTATTTTACCTTGTCCCTGCCCAACAACCACCATTTTGAATAAACCATGTTTTACCGCTTTGGAAAATTCCAAATCCACAATTTGCTTTTCCTATTTCCTGCAGGGGAATCAATATCTCATGATAGAATTACATTAAAATGTCTGCTGCTGTTGACACTGGGGAGAAGGTGCTTTGCCTGCGTCTTAGCTTGTCCATCTGGAGCCAGGGGACAACAAAATGGTGGCGCAAATCCACCCTGCCACTTGTACTGGTCCAGGGCCAAAGGGGGTGGCGGCTCTCTTACTTTTTTCACCAGGCCAGCTCCATGCTGGTGTAGCTGAGGCCCGTGGGGGGTCCAGGGATCCAAAGGTGCTCTGCCTCTGATTCCTATTTGTTTCCTACTGCTAGAACTGGCAAGGGTAGCTTTCAGCACACCTGGGCAAGCCCAGGACCTCTGCAGCAGCTGAGCCCACCTACCTGGCATTGCTCCTTTCTGTTGACAAGAGGCCAGCAGATAGGAAACTACATACCATCCTAACCCCATCCCAGACATCAACACTGGGGGTGGGTTAAACTGGATTCCTAAAAACACTTAACTCTGGTTGAGTCCCGTCTACCTAAGTGGGACTTATATCTGAGTAAACATGCCTAGGATTACACTGTTAGGTTGCGTAAGAAATTCCTTAAAACCAGGGCTGCAGGAGCCAAATAAGGGCCTCAGTTGCCTATTCCTAATTTTGCAGACTTAACAACCTTCTGAAATTCCTGCAGAATACAAGAAGGGTAACACTCTCTAATAGTCGAGTTTCTGGCATTCTAGGTGGCACAAAATGAACTACTGTTCTATCTTAAAATCAGTCTGACCTGCCTCCCATTCTGATACCGCCTAATTCACTCCCAAATCTCTTCCCAGGAGCTTGTTGGGTACCATACCCTCCAACATTTATCCAATGAAAATAGGGTTGTCCTAAGAAAAAGCGGGGCAGATCGGAAACCAGGACTGTCCCTGGAAAATAGGGACTCTTGGAGGGGCTGTGTTACTGGCCTGGAACACTTTTGAGTGTTAATACTTTGCACAAGCGGAAGATACTCCAGAGAGAGCTCACCAGCATCTTTCATGCTCCAAATCCTTTACCTCATCCTAGGGAAATATTTGGACACTTTCAAGATGGAGTCTGCACAAGACACAACACCTCTGTGGTCCAAGGAACTAGTTATTTAGAACGAAGGGGAAGATGTACAGTATCTGCACAGCCTTTATGTACCCTCCATTCTTCTCCTTAGTTTTGTTTTGTTACAATGGATTATATTTAAGAAAATGTGATATCATTTTTAAAAATAAGTATGCACCACAAACCTACAAGGCAACTTGTAATTATCACTTCTTATTGGAGAGGTTTCTTTATTAGGTTTTTATTCCCCCCTCCCACCAAGTAAATTAGGGAAGCACACAGAGTTTCCCCTTCCCACACGCCATTCCATTCCAGAGCCCCTGATGGGGTGGTCAGGAAAGAGGGCACCTGTTTGACAGTGGAATTTGCTGCCAAGGAGTGTGGTGGAGTCTCCTTCTTTGGAGGTCTTTAAGCAGAGGCTTGACAACCATATGTCAGGAGTGCTCTGATGGTGTTTCCTGCTTGGCAGGGGGTTGGACTCGATGGCCCTTGTGGTCTCTTCCAACTCTATGATTCTATGATTCTTCTTCATTGTTCTTGGAACTCAGCTCTTTCAGGGGCAATTCATTTAATTGATTTGGTCTCCCATATAAATATTTTCAACTGCTGCCATTTAGTATTTCATTGTTATATTTATTGCTTTCAGCCTGTTTTAAGCCACCTTGAGTGCCCATTATAGAAAGATGGGACAGAATAAACTTCTGTAATAAATAAACAAATACACAGGATTAAAAAACAACTATTAAGGAGGTTAGGCTGGGAGAGAATTACTAGCCCAGGGTTACCCAATAAGCTATGCGGCTGAAGAGAAATTTGTATTGGCAGGAGCCAGGCCCCAAATGTATCCTATAAATATGGCATGAAGGAAATGTTCCTAACAAACCACTGGGGAAACTATGAATACATTTCCTTTTGGCTACTGCTAAAGCAACTGGCAGTCATTCCTTTCAGAAGGTTAAGCCTTCAGTCCCACTTCCCTTCCAGCTGCTAAAAGAGAGACAAAGTTAGCATTCAGAGGAAAAAGGAAGAACATCCTTCTGATATGCAAGCCAAATCTATAAAGGAGAGCAAAGTATGCATATGTATGTATATCAATGCAACAGTCCTTAACAAAGCAAATGAAGTCAGCCCATCAGCGACATACTGTTTTCCTAAAAGGTGATTTCTTGTGATATTGAAGGGAAAGCAGCATTAATTGAAACCCGCTAATAATAAATGTGCTTAGGAATACACAACCTCAAAGAAAACTACTGACACCACTAACAGACATTTCGCAGAAGGATTTTATTAGACAGAGAATCTGGCTTCAGAATGATCTCACCTTTTTAAAAAGCTATTCTCTGACCATAAAGAAGGTTGATCGCCAAAGAATTGATGCTTTTGAATTATGGTGCTGGAGGAGACTCTTGAGAGTCCCATGGACTGCAAGAAGATCAAACCTATCCATTCTGAAGGAAATCAGTCCTGAGTGCTCATTGGAAGGACAGATTGTGAAGCTGAGGCTCCAATACTTTGGCCACCTCATGAGAAGAGAAGACTCCCTGGAAAAGACCCTGATGTTGGGAAAGATGGAGGGCACAAGGAGAAGGGGACGACAGAGGACGAGATGGTGGGACAGTGATCTTGAAGCTACCAGCATGAGTTTGACTAAACTGCGGGAGGCAGTGGAAGACAGGAGTGCCTAGCGTGCTCTGGTCCAGGGGGGCACGAAGAGTTGGACACGACTGAACAACTAAACAACAACAAATTCTCTTTTTCTTGTACTTTCTTGCCCTGTCAGTTCTGTGCCACAGGGTTCTGTGCCTGTTCAACATCTTTATAAATTACTTGGATGAAATAAATTTTAAAATTTTAAAAATGTCCAGTTGCACCTTAGAGGCCAGCTAAGTTTGTTCTGGGTATAAGCTGTCGTGTGCATGGGCACTTCTTCAGATACCTGAAGAAAAGCTTATACCCAGAACAAACAGTTGGTCTCTAAGGTGCTACTGGACAATTTTTAATTTTTTTTATTTATTTTGACTGCATCAGACCAACACGGCTACCTACGTGCATCTAGATACTTGGATGAAGTTATTGAAGGGATGCTCATCCAATCTGCAGATGACATCAAACTGGGAGGGGGAGCTAATGCCGCAGAAGACAGAATCAGAATACAAAATGACCTTAACAAATTGGATAACTGGGTCTAGGCTAACAAAATGAATTTCAATAGAGACAAATGTCAGGTTCTATATTTATGCAGGAAGAACCAGCTGCAAAAATATAAGATGGGGAACACCTGGCTTGTCAGTAGTACATGCGTAAAGGATCTAGGGATCTTAGTAGACCACAAACTTCATATGAGTTAACAATGTGATGCAGCACCAAAATAAGCTAATGCCCTTCTAGGCTGCATCAAAAGCAGTATAGAGATCTGGAAGTAATAGTCCCACTCTATTCTGCCTTGGTCAGACTGCACCTTGAATACTGTGTCTGGTTCTGGGAGCCACAATTTAAGGATATTGACCAGCTGCAATGTGTGCAGAGGAGGGCAACCAAGATGATCAAGAGTCAGGAAACCAAGCCTGATGAGGAATGGTTGAGAGAGTTGAATATGTTTAGCCTGGATAAGTGTAGACTGAGAGGAGATATAATAGCCATCTTCAGATAGCTCAGGGGCTGTCAACATTCTAACTTGAATGTGGTTGGTATAATAATAATAATAATAATAATAATAATAATAATAATAATAATATTTATACCCAGCCACTCTGGGCGGCTTCCAACAAAATATATAAAATACAATAAAACATTAAAAACCTCACTAAACAGGGCTGCCTTCAGATGTCTTCCTTGACATCTGATGGGAGGGTGTTCCACAGGGCAGGCACCACCACCAAGAAGGCCCTCTGCCTGGTACCATACCTGGTGCTTGTTGAGTTTTCTAGCCACATCTTAGGCATACAGTAGGCCCACAACTTCCTTGGGGCTTATGTTCCAGGGACTGCACCTAAAGCCAAAATAAACATATAGTCAAAACCCACTGGGTTTAGTGGCAGGTGGGATTACCGAAGTCATTTCTCCCTGAACCCTGCCTCCTTTCTGCCTCTTCTTTTTTTCCATGCACTGAAATATAATTGCACACAAGTTGTGGACTTACTGTACTTACTGAGAAAAGTCTCCACTGGATTTAGTGGGACTTATTGTATGGGCTTTTAAAAATGTGTGTCACAAGTTGATAAAAGCTTCACAATTATTGTGTTGTCAATAATTACGGTTAGCAGCTTTTAATAAATGTAAATATTAAAGGGGAGCACAAGTCCATACATAAAACAAATCCATATTCTGAGCCTGATTTAACTTAAAGCTGGGCATATGCAGAGGTGCCAAGGAGAGCTAAGAGGCAGCGTAATGAACACCCCAATCCTTCACGCCTTTTCTTCTTTCTGCAGTGTTTTCCAGAACTTGGACGGCAATCCCGCAGCCCGGCAAAACTTCCTTCGCTCGGCGGAGCCGCCTTCTTTGCTCCGGCTCCGGGGCTGGCGGAGCACGAAGCCTCTCGCGTCTCCCCCTTGCGCGCCGCATATTCCCGCCGTCCTGGGAAGGGAGCGGGGAGTCAATTGCAAAGAAGGAAGGCAGGCAGGCAGGCTGGTTCTTTAAAGGGAGCCAAAGGGAAGGAGCGCCGGGCTTCGCACCGATTCCTCAGCTCTGCGCCGCGGAGCAAGAAAAGGCCCTTTCGCGAAGGGCGCGCAGCGAGCACTGCTGTCCGCGAAGAGCTAGACCTGGCGAAGGCAAAGCACTCTGGGCATGCTCAGAGGCCGCCTTGCGAGGTCGCGCGGCTAAACCTGACCCGCCCCCCCAACGCTGCTCGACGGAGGGAAAGCAGTGCTCTCCCCGCACTCGCCCAACTCGGCCCCACATGCGAGGGGGAAAGCGCTCTGGACGTCCTCAGAGGCACGCTTTTCTGACGCTGCGCGGAGCCCGGGTTTTGGGGAGCCGCGGCCCCCCTCGCCCCAGCCGGGCACCTGCAGCGCCCGCGCCGCCCCCCATTCCTGAAGCGCCGGCCTGGCCGCCTCTCTCTCTCTCTCTCGCCCGCCCGCCTCCTCCCTCCCTCCCTCCCTCGCTCGCTCGCTCCCGCCTGTTGCTCCCGGCCTCGTCCAGGAGCCACTTCCTCTTCCTCTCCGACGCCCCCCCCCCCGCCCGGAGTCGGCTCGCCTGGCGCGCCTGTTGGGGAGCCGCTCGCCCCAAGAAGGGGTCCCGCGAAGAGCCGCTGCGCTCCCAGAGACGGGCGGGGGCCGGCGAGACCCGGCCAGACAAAGGTAAGGAGCCGAGCCGCGGGGGGGGGGGGAGGGAGGCTGCTGCTCCGGGAGCGAAGTGTCGCGCCCCCCCGCGAGAGGACTTTGGAAGGGGGGGGGAGGTCGCGCTGGTCGCGGGGGCGTTTTGCCTTCGGGGAAAGAAAGGGGTCGCATCCTGCAGTGTGCTGGCTTCCGAGGCATTTCTTTTGAGGGGAGGGGGCTCCTGCCTTCACCTGGAATCTCGTGCCTCCTTTCGAGTCCCCCCCCCCCCGCGGCCTCGGGCCAAGCAGGGGGGTCTCTTGCGCTTTGCCAGCCTCCCGGTTGCGCCTCAGCCGCTTTCCCTTCAGACGGCCAAAACTTCACAAGCCCGACCTCCGTCCGGCGTGTATGATGGAGCAGGGGGGCCACCTTGGCCCTGGCACCAACATTTGTGGGAGTCCGACCCCTTCCTGGGGAATTTGGTGGGTGCCGGGACCCCAGGGAGGTGGCATCCATGTTATGGAACACGGGCCGCTTCCAGACAGAAGTTCGGAGCTGCTCCTTCCTGCAGGCAAGTTTCTTGCAGCTTCCGCAGCTTGTCACCAAAACGCCTGCAATGCTTAACATTTAATCTGGAAACATTACTGTGGAAAACCTGAAAAGTAACGAATACTGTAAGCTGTTCCACATCTGCCCACTGCTCCTTAGCACATTTTTTCTTGGTGGGCAGTTTGTCACTTGTAGAGCGTTTCAGTGAGTGGCCTCCAAAGCCACACTTGCTTCCATTCCTGGCCATTTTGCTTATGGAGCAGCACAGTTGATAATGAAGGTGCCCATTTCCACCAATAGCTAAAGACGAGCTTGAGCTTAAGCAATCTAATCAAGAGGAGCTGTTGCCTCAGTAGAGCCAGTGTGGTGTAGTGATTTGAGTGTGGACTAGATGCTCAGAGACCAGGGTTCAAATCTCCACTTACTATGGAGCTCATTGGGTGACTATGGGCCCCTGTAGCTGTTCCCTAGAGGAAAAGGTGGGGCATGTAAATAAATGAGTAAGTGAAAAAAATTACCTGGGAAACTGAAACTGGGCCTTAAATAAAATAAAGAATTAATTCAAAGATCTTATGTAAGATCTTTTTATTCCTCTTGTGCAAGTCTTGGTCAGGTAAACACCACACTTGCACAATACTTTGGTATTAAGAATTAAAAACAAACAAGCAAACAAACAGAATAGTTATTGTCCCCTCCCTAAAGCAGAAGACTTCATTTTTCCCATTGTGAAACATGATAAGAATGAAGACTGAAGACCAAGTCGCTGGCCAGCAGTGGCAGGGCTTGATGGCACAACCACCATCTTCAGCCCCTCCACTTGTGTGAACAAGGGAAGAAGGGTGGTGAAATGACCTCTTTGCTCCCAGGCTGGTGCAGCAAAGAGGCCCATTGCCATCACATGATGGCAGAAGCAGGGCCAGCTTGGGATCCAGCAAATCCCGTGCTGATACAGTACTGCCTCCAAAATACCCCATTTCAGGCAGGGATAATTCTGGTGGTATTTTCCAGCAGATTTAGTGGGCACGTTGGGACATTCTTTGCTAGTGTGGCTTCCTTGCCAACGGCAGACCTGGGCATGGCTAGGTGGAGGGACAACTCCATCCCATCCTAATCTCATCCAGCAGAGTGGATCAGGATTTGAATTGCTCTTCCCAGCTGCTAATTTGTTCCTGCACATTTCCTGGATCTTTTTTTAAAGGTGTGCATGCACAGGGAAAGAAATATTTGTTTGTATGCATTAGAATCAATGTTAAATATTTGAACTAGCTGTAATAATAAATGCAAATTTCACATTTGTTTGTAATTGTGATTTAAGGATGTATTGAAGGTGGAAAAAAGCAGGGGGGAGTGTTGTGGTAGTCCTTTTCGGAAAAATCAGCATAGGAAGAGCTAAAGAAGCCTAAAAATGAATTTTTGTTCTGTCAACATAAAAATGCTTATTTGCTGATATTTGACTTTGGACCAAACATTTCCTGCAGGATTTTTGATCAAGGCCTTGGAAGTCAAACGGACTTCCAGAATGGATTCCGTTCGACTTCCAAGGTACGTCTGTATGAGTAATAACTTTTATTAATGTTTATCTAACATGGGGGCAAAATGCAATAAAACAATTATTGAAAGTACTCAGATTACATGGTACAGAATGTGCATAACATAGCAAAGTTTTTGTTTTGTTTCTGTCTTGCCAATGGGTTTTATTATTTATTACCATATTTATTTGGAAGGCCCCATGTGTGGCTGCTACTCAAAATCCATCTCTATATGGGACATCTGTGTGATAAGCAGCAATGTTTAATGTTTCTCCAGTGGTCTTTTGAAGTGCCATGCAGACCTTGGGACAGTTGAAAGTGGCATGTGAACATAGCACATGGTAAGACCATGACATGTGGAAGAGACATGCAAGAGTTGTTTCCCCATCGAGAGGACTGGAGAGAGAGGAAGACTAGAATCACATACCACCACTATCCTATTGGCATACCTAGTGCAACCTTCCTGAATCTGGTACTCTCTAGGTGTTTCAGATGACAGCTCTCAGCTATCTAGGCTGTACTAGATGGGACTGGTAGGCATTACATTTCAAAACATTTGAGGAAGGCTCATCTAGTGAAAAATTGAATCGATGCAGCTCTGCTAACTCCCAGTGCAGCATTTTAATAGGGTTTTCACCACAGAGTCCCATAAGAGAATTTTTCTGGCTGACAATGGCTCTCAGTGTTTACCAGAAAGCCAGGCTGTTTCACTCTTCTTTTTCTGTTGCTTTTCTTGTAAATCTATTCTTGACCTGTGTATTTCCACAATGTCAAATTGGTAAATGAAAATTTGAACTGCTCTAGTTTTTTAGAGCAGTCGCATTAACATGGTGATTGTTGTTGTTGTTATCCATCTGCCTTGAGAGACAATGGAGTGACCTCCCTGGGGCACAAGCCTGGGCAGTATGTAAATGGAAGTCCTGGGCTGCCCAGACAGCAAGACGTCCCTCTCGGCCTTGCTAGTGTGGTCCAAAGTGAAGCCGAGCAATATGTTTGGCTGCAGGAGTTATTGGAAAGAGGCGCCATCCAACTGTTTTGGGGACTCCACTCTGGATTTGTGTAGAGTTTATTCCTTAGCCTTTTATTTTCCTGAAGAAATCTCACAAGACAGTGGTGGCTTAGGATCAGAGTTTTGCTTCTCCTAGATGGGCTACCATCTCTTCCCATGTTGAGAAGCCCCACCTGCTCCTCATTTCCCTCTATAGCATATGCAGAAGCCACCTTCTTAACTGATGAACCCACTATTGGTCTCATCCACTCAATCCACCGGAGCCTGTCATCGCATGCAGGGGAAGCCCCTAACTCACTGAGGGTATGAGACCCATTGGTTACCCTCACCTGGTTTAGCTGGTCAGTCAGATCCATTTCCTGGAATGCTGATAGCTTCTAGGAGCCACAGGTGAGAGCTGAGTGCAGTGTGAAGACTAAAGGTGGACAAACTGTACTACCCCTCGCCTAATACTCCATGGATTCTCATCAAATGTATGAGGGTCAAACAGTTTAAAATACTGTTTTGAAACCTAAGAATAACTTGATTGTATTGACACAACCTTTCTGCAGTTTTCCATGGCATAGTGACACAATGCGAGAGGCTGCTGCAACAAAATAATATGAAGTGGTGGCAGGCTTACCCTTTGTAGAGAGGGAAATATTGAGAACTCATACAAAAGCATGAGACGGCCATAATACATGTCCCCCCCCCCCCCACAGAAAATGACTCAGTGGCTCCTCTTATGAATATGTTATCAAGCTTTCCAATCTTTTGGAACATTTCCCACAAGAATTTACCTGCAAAGGAATCTTTGTGCAGTTTCCATTGCAGGGGATTGTGGGCATGCACATGATTCATAAGTATCAATGTATTCCATAGAACAGGCATGTGCAAGATCCGTTTCAGGGGCCTAATGCGGCCTGCCAGTTGGTTTAATCCAGCCCCTGTGGCAGTTTATTTCCTGGGGTAAAATTCTAAAAAAAAACCTTGACAACTTCAGTCCTAAAAAAACCTCAACAACTTCAATCCTAAAGAGAGCTCAACAACTTTGGACTCTCTTTGAAAAAAGTTTGGACACCACTGCCATAGAACATCTTCAGCATTTCTCTGCTGATGCACTTTGCAAGGGACGTTACAGGCAATCTGTCTTTCTGAGAAGCTTCTCCTTTACAGATCCATTATAGAGTTAGTTATTGAGGAACACTTGGAAAACTTTTCAAGAACTCAATACACGCACACCCCCAAGCAGAGTTAGAAAGGCGCTTATTTTAGAGTATTGACTGGTTCAAGTGGCATTTTTATATATGAGATTTAAAATAATTTCATGTCTCTTGCTACACTCCAGTTTTGTCTGATCTGTCCAGAAAGAGAGGCTGTTTCTTGAATGGGCAGAAAAATATTCCCAGTTCACAGAAGACAGCATAAACTTTCTAGACAGCTGTAGGTTTTTGATTTTCTTTTATATCCCTGTTACTGACCCAAATTCCAAACAATGGTCCGAAAATTTTGGATGGGCTGGCTCTCTTCCAAGAACTTTGTGATCCTTTTAAGATTTGGAGAGCGCACAAGCATCTCTGTTCTGTAACTGGTTAAGCTTTCAGCAAAGGACAAGTGTACCAGTTTGGACTTTGTCACAGATTATGTGTGAGAGAGAAAATATGCAGCGGGTCCACTGAGTAGCAGTTTGTTCATAAGCTACATCAAGTTTTGGAAAAGAGTAGAAAGCAATCCAGTCTTGAGCAAGTGTCTTTTCATTGCAGAAAATTACTAAACCCATCAGGAATTCTTACATAGTACAGTATGTGAAAGTAAATTTGTTTGCTTTGCTCATAGAAATGAACACCACTGACTTCATGCAAACTTGTGTGTGGTGTCAGACGTCTTGATGAGCTGAGTTATACACAGCATGTTGTTAGTGATAACTGGAATTCAGACTCATTAAAGTCAGTTTCCAAGGTTCTTTCACACTAGTATCATTTCCAAAGTTGAATTTACCTTTAACATGATATAGAACATGTTAACTATATATGAAAATGAAAAATGAGTCATTGGTTATAATTTTAACAGAATTACTCTGCAGTAATTAGAAGCACTGGTAAGGATGTTGCAGTCATAGCAATCAACATTGGCCCTCAAGTTTGTATCTGCCCGCCCCCCACCCCACCAGTGATCTTGATTGCTGACACTGCCTTATTTGATATTTACAGACTGTTATTCAAATAGCGTACAGAGAGGCTTCAACAGTTTTACCCCAACGTAAATTGAGGGCTTACTGTATGTCAAATATATTTGCATGATTGAGTGATCAGATCGTAAGGGCCCCTTCCCCCCCCGTCCTGCTTTGCTCCCAGTTAAGTGACATAGTCCAGCTTTTCCCATTGGCCATGTGCTGGAATGGCTCGTGTCTCTGAAGAAGAACCCTCACAGAGAAACACAAATATCCAATAATCGAGACTGCCATTGGGTCCTGTGGTGGAAGGAGAGTCTTTCATGTGGCCTGGCTTGATGCCCATAACCTTTCAAAAATGGACTGAATTTTGGAGTGCCTGTATTCAGTGCAACATGTGAAACCACTTTTCTTTTACTCTTCCAAAACTGACACTGAATGGTAGTCAGCTATGTTTCACAGAGTAGACCCATTGAAGTTAATCAGCATGGCTAAGTTAGGTCTATTCATTTTATTAAGTTTTAGTAGGTCTACTCTCAGTTAAATGAATGCCACTCAATGAATTTTTTAGGTTGCTCTGCAGAACTTTTCAAAGCCAGAAGTGTTTCTGCAACATCCATAGCCCAGTGCGCTATGTGCATTCCTCTTCTTCCAGTTGTGGAAGGTAAGCTGTGGTTTCTTACATTGTGCTTTGGTGGTGTGGTTTCAAAGCACAGTATGATACGAGAAGGCCCCACCTTTCTCAAGTTCTGAGGCATGTTAAATACCAATCCTGTGTGAAATACAGTACTTTCAAAACAGTGAAATCTCAAATACCAGTAGTACTAATGTTCCCTCTTCCTCATCTTTTTCTTTAGACGCAGATTCCTAGAGAGGGAAAGTTGATCCTCTGCTATTTTTGTTGATAACGTTTTATCTTTCATGACTTCTGCTATCCCCAGGTTCAGCACCTTTGCACTCTGCCTTGAAGTTTTCTCATCTACTTTTTCCTGCTTAGGTCTACTCTGTTAATGAATAACAGCTGGCACTTGCCATGTTAGATAAGGGGCAAAGTTTCAGAGAGCCAAATAATTGCACTAGGGCAGATCTCAAAATGCAATCCAAGCCTTGTTAGGGCTGCTTTTGAGAGTAATGTACAATCTTAAAATGACTGTAGTTGAATGTGCATCTTGGTAGTGAGATATATATATATATATCTCAATCACAATTGTTAAATTACATTTTTAGAAATATTTAGAACTGGAAGAAGGGGTTAGGAATCTGTAAGCAATAAAACTGGACTGAAGTCACACTGGTTCGCAGACTACACTACTGTATTAGCAATCTGAATAGATTGTAAGATCCTGTCCTGAGTTGGAGGTGGTTAGGCTTGTCTATAAAAGGTGCTCACAGGTGGCTTTCTCCATGGTGATCGCATGATTGAGGGCCCCTCACTTATTTTTGTTTGTACAATGAGCAGACTTTCAATTTCTTTGTTCACATTGCTGAACTATTTAAAGGGCAGATCCTGTAACTATTTGTATACACAGCTCACTGAAGTCAAACAGAATAAAAGCAATATCTGGAAATCCACATAGAATTTCTAACTGCGATGATCAGACAACTGATGTTTTATGAGCTTGTTTTCATCTTGGTTGTTCTTTGTTGTTGGAAACTGGGATGGGGAAGGGACTGGAACTCTCCATACTTCCACCCCATTAAATTTGAGCCAATTTGCCTTTTTAATTGACTTTAATCAGTGCCTGAAATAGGCAAAACAGGAAATAGGGTGGTCCCAAAACTGTAGAAAAGTGAAAGTGGGATGGTTAGACCAGAGTCAGTTTTGGCTTCCTCTTTGTTGAACAAGCATCCTGAATTGCTTAGACAAATCTTATTTGGAGGTTATATTATATCTAGTCTTGATGAGCATTTGTCCTGATTTGTTCATGGGGTGGTTAATATGACAATGCATATTTTGTCTTGCATTTATCCTAATTTGCTTTTGGGGTGTTATGGAGTGCTTATACATCTTTCTGCTGATCATTTATTCATCCTACTTTTCAAAGCATTTTACTTTATATCTGTTTTGATGAAAAATTTAACTTTTATGCTTTGTTATAATCTATAGATTTAAACAAATACTATCTTCCTACCTGTCAGGTTAGAAACGCTTGCCTTTTATAATCCACATACAGCTTTATTGAGGTCTGTAGACCCAAAATGCACAGTAAAGGTAAAGGACCCCTGACAGTTAAGTCCAGTCACGAACGACTCTGGGGTTCCGGCCCTCATCTCGCTTTATTGGCCAAGGGAGCCGACATTTGTCCGCAGACAGTTTTTCTGGGTCATGTGGACAGCATGACTAAGCCGTTTCTGGCGAAATCAGAGCAGCGCACGGAAACGCCGTTTACCTTCCTGTTGGAGTACCTATTTATCTACTTGCACTGGCGTGCTTTTGAACTACTAGGTTGGCAGGAGCTGGGATCAAACAACAGGAGCTCACCCTGTCATGGGGATTCGAATCACCGACCTTCCGATTGGCAAGCCCAAGGCTCAGTGGTTTACAGCACAGTACAACAATAGTAAATATCAACAGTTACAGTGGTGCCTCGCAAGACGAAAATAATCCGTTCCGCGAGTCTCTTTGTCTAGCGGTTTTTTCGTCTTGTGAAGCAACCCTATTAGCGGATTAACGCTATTAACGGCTTAGCGGCTATTAGCGGCTTAGCGGCTAAAAGGCTATTAGCGGCTTAGTGGCTTAGAAAAAGGGGGGGAAGTGAAAAAAATCACAAGACGTTTTCGTCTTGTGAAGCAAGCCCATAGGGAAATTCGTCTTGTGAAGCGCATCAAAAAACGAAAAACCCTTTCGTCTAGCGGGTTTTTCGTCTTGCGAGGCATTTGTCTTGCGGGGCACCACTGTATTAAGGCGTAAGATCAGCCTTACTAGCCAACAGAGGAGCTTTAGCCTGTAAATGTTGATTTCTGATTCTCACTGCCTCCGAGAGGAATTTTGCTGCAGCCAATGTAATAGTATTAAACTTATCCTCAAGGAGAACCGTGACATAAAATAAGTCATTAATTTTAGGTTGTTTCGTTAGTATTGGATTAATTAGATGCTTTCTAACCTGTTTATACAGATTACAATGCAATAAAACATCTTGGGCGAATGGGCACAGCCTGTCTTGGTATGTGACACCAGCGAATCTTCTCAGCACTTCAGAATGGAAAACATTTAATCTGGCTTTAGGAAACAAACAACAGTAGTTAGATATGGCCAATTTCTTAAGGGAGGGAGATAACAAAAAACCCTGTAAGTATTAGATTCCTGACACAGATGGGCCACAGGTCACATGCGAGCGATATCGTAAATCACTAAAGGCAATATCCCATAACCTCTGTTTCACAGTTTTGAGGGCAGAATCATACCTCAGGTGGGTAAGAAAAGATGGTGAAAGGCCTATCAAAGAGGCCTTTAGTACCATGGTTTTTGACCAGGAGCTGATGTACTCCATTTATCAAATGAAGGAGTAAACATACAGATAAACCCATGAAAACATCAAATTTGTGCTCTGTTTCTCTGTGTTGTACTTTGCCTGTAGCGAATCTGTACGTCCTGTTCTCTTTTACCCTGTAAGAATGAACAGAATCTCTTTCTGACGGTTTACGGAAGTTGGGACTCCCCCTCCCTCCTCCTCCTTCAAATCCCGTACTTTGTTTGCAGTTACAGCTGGACTAACAATGCAACATTTGAATTAAGAGATCTGTCAAGTACTGGCACCATAGACAGTTCCTGTATTTTGGCTCCTGAATGTCAATGTAATCCTGTGTGTCACTGTATCAGTGGACTCCATGAACTAGGCTCTCAGCCGACTGTGGAAAAGGAAATAATGTCAAAAGAAGGGAAGTTTGCCAAGGCCTAGATAAAGATGTGCTATTTTAAACAACCCTCAAATTTGTGGGCTAGATATAAAATATTAAAATTTTAATAGACCAGTACATTTATATTGGAAGAAAGTTTTTTGCTCTACCAGGAAAGTGTTCAGAACCATAAATCAGCATGGGAAATACTGGCACATGTAGAAGCAGCAACCTAATTATTAAGATTAGGAAAAAGGCACTCTTGGTATAAACGCCAACCTTCCTTTTAAGAAGCAGTTCTGGATCTCGGAGGTACTCTAAAGCTCCTAACGGTACTATAGCCACTCCTTAACAGCATTACCATCTTGTTTAATTTCAGTTTTGACCATTTTAAAATACGACTCCCACTGCTGCGTTTTGAAGTATCTATCCCAACCATCTAGAGTCCATAAAATGATAGTAATTTGTAAATTGCAAATTCAGTAAAAATATATTAGGGTGTAATTGTGGAAGCTGCATCATGGGAATATTATTTCGAAAGTAAACAAGTAATCAATTTGTGGGGTATAAATAGTAAAACTATCATTATGGAATGGGACATCCCTGTTTTTATCGGAGAAATGTTGGAGGGTATGGATTTGTTTGCGTTTATTGTTTGTGTTTTGTGCATTTTGTGTTTAAAATGAATATAACTGTTTTTTTAAAAAAATCTCACTAGAATTGCCGAACTATGTTACCTATAACTATGAAAGTTACATCCAGGTGTGGCTCACGTCTAGCTTGTAGTGATCATTGCCAGACATTGGCATACAGACAAAGAAGTAGAGCAACTCAGTGGTTATAAATGTAAAGAGTTTTGTTTAGGTAAATTTAGGTAAATGCACAAATACACAATGCACAACACCTTGCTTGACAACAGCAGTACATGTTGAAAAGGGTTTTAGTAGACAACCAATACAGCCCGTTTCAGCAGTGTAATGTGGCAGCTAAGCAAACTTCTCAGTTGTGTCAACAGAAGTATCCAGATCAATAATATCATTGATTTATTAATCACCTTCAAAACAACAGTCTCAAGTCAATGCATACTGAAAATAGTTAAAAGCACAAAACAGCAATTGCTGTTATGGTTTCATTTTGCTTTTGTTTTTATTATTCATTTCATGGTTTTATTTCGTACTTTTATGTTGTGAATCGCCCTGAGATCTTTGGATAAAGGGCAGTATACAAATTTTTAAAAATAAAACCATACAAAATAGACACTGATGGCAAAGACCTGAGATTTCAAAGAAATGGTGCACAATCAGACCAACCCTCAAGACGTTGTCTTTGTTTGATAGAGTCCATTTAGTTGAGGACCAGTCCTTAAAAGTCACTACAGCCCTATTTTGGAACATGTCGTATTACATTAATAATATTTTCTGCTGTCACAAGGCCCCTGGTGACTAAATCGATTTTCTCAAGAATGTTTACTTTCCTTTGTACATACGTTGGGAGGCCTCTGTAAGAGGGAAGGATTGAGAAGACACGTTGATGATTGTTTAAGGTTAAGTTCCATTGAGTCTGTGCTGTTTTGTCCTGAGCCTTTTTAGTTAGGTTAGAATGAACAAGATTTCCTTGAGACGTCTTGATAAGGGTTGGTTGCTTGGGAACCGAGATTTCCTTTCGTTTTCCCGTAACCCCGCTGCAGGGCGACGTATGTTCTGCTGTGGCTTGGGGCTTGTCCTCGGGATGCTTTATTGAAGGACCTGAGTTTGTGGTTTTCTTTTGTGTTGCAGAAACCGAGTTCTTTATCGTTGGAAATTCATTTTTTCAGTCCGACAGAGCGGATTTCCCTTTCGGCTTCCCAGTTTGATATTTTTAGGCTTTTCCTTTTTTTGCTTTGAGTTTTTTCTCTTTAAGGCCAGTGTCTCGGGAGCAGGGGACCCTCCCTCCTCCTGAGCTGGTTGGATTCTGTTTTTTTTTTTTGTAATCAAGGCCCAGTTGGGTTTCATTTCCATTGGTCATATTATTAGTTGTTATGTGAAGGAAGGAGGCTTCTTGTCTCTTAATTAATTCAGTTAGGGTGGTAAGCAGGCACAAACTTTCCGAAAGGAAATTTTTACTTGGCTCTAGTTCTTTACATAACTGTATAGAATAGTTTTTGAGCAGCTCATCCCTGACAGGTAAAAAATGTCGTTGTCCGGGTGCTGTAACCTTGGACTGTTTAGTTGTTTAAACAAAAAAATTCCTTCCAGTAGCACCTTAAAGACCAACTAAGTTAGTTCTTGGTATGAGCTTTCGTGTGCATGCACACTTCTTCAGATACTGGAAGGAATTTTTTTGTTTTGACTATGGCAGACCAACACGGCTACCTATCTGTAACTGTTTAGTTGTTTGTCTATCTCAGCCAACTCAATTTCTCTCCTGATAGTGAGGGTAAGGAAGTCCCGTTTATCCTGGTTTCTGTGTTTTTCAGGAATAGTTCCTGTTCCAAATATATTTCAGGGCCCTCTTTGGCTTTTCTGGCTTGTTTTAATTGGGTTGCTAGATCTATCCCTTCCCTTCTGTCGTTCGTTTTTGCCTCCCTCCCAGTCCAGGTGTGGTCAATAGACCATTTATGAGAATGGAGGTTTCCTGGATTGTTTGCTTCGTTTGCCTTAGGCTGAAAGCAGGGTGAAATTTTGAGCTGCTTTTTCTTTGGGGGAGTTATGGTGGATTGTGTGGGGGAAATTCCCAGTTCTTTGTAGCACTGTCTTGTGAGTACCATGCTCAGAAATAAAGGAAGCTGCTTTTTCTGGCCCACGATTCTGAGGGCTTTGCTTGGGAGGAGTTCTAGTTGTTTTAAATAGCTTCAAAAGGAGGGGGAGATTAGATTATCCGCCCAGCAGCTCCCGAAGTCCTTTTCTAACAGGAGCTGGCGCTTATTTTCAAGGGTTGAGCCCTTTTTTATCGGAGTAATTTGATAAATAGAGCTCCTACTCACTCAGCAGAGACTCAGTGGAGACTTGACCCAGTGCCATCGTCTGGCAAAGACCCATTTATCCCTCTCCCTCTGTGAAAGCCTGTTGGAACAAAATTGTTAATTGTTTCCGAAAAGTGCAGATCGTGGCCACCTGCCATGCTTTGCCAGGAATGCTGTTCCACAACCCATTACATGTCCCACCAACCCCAGCCACCATGACCAATGATCAGGGATGTTGGGGTAGATTCTTAAATATATCTCGAAGACTGCTGCAGTAGATGGGACCCAAGTCCAATTTATGAGAAAGGGGATTTTGACTGAACATTAGGAAGAACACCATGCATAGGAATATTGGAAGCCACCTTAAACCAAGTGAGACCATTGGTCCATCAAGCCCAGTATTGTCTACACCATGTGTAGGCAAACTAAGGCCCAGGGGCCACATCTGGCCTAATCGCCTTCTAAATCTGGCCTATGGACGGTCCAGGAATCAGCATGTTTTTACATGAGTAGAATGTGTACTTTTATTTAAAATGCATCTCTGGGTTATTTGTGGGGCATAGGAATTCATTCATTTTTCCCCCAAAAATATATTCCGCCCCCACAAGGTCTGAGGGACAGTGGACCAGCCCCCTGCTGAAATAGTTTGCTGACCCCTGGCCTACACTGACCGGCAGCAGCTCTCCAGTATTCAGGCAGGAGCCTCTGCTAGCCCTGCCTGGACATACTGGTATGCTTTCAAACTGCTGGGTTGGCAGGAGCTGGGACAAAACAACGGGAGCTCACCCTGTCATGCGGATTTGAACCACCGACCATCTGCTTGCAAGGCCACCTCTCAGGGATGTTGTAATGGTAGGGTTTTTCATGCATTGATGGGTTGGATTAAATGATATTTTGAGATCTATTATTCTTATTCCAGATCTATTATTCTTATTCACCATGGCATGACCATCCACATGTCGCTTTTTAAACTGGCAGAAAAAGTGAGGGTTGAGTGTGTCACTATAGTCGGTGTCTTGGCTCTGTGACCTCTATTTGTGGATGATGGCTGTGACTGACACAAGAATTGAAACGGAAACACTCTGTACATGTTCTGAAGCCCCAAGCTTTAGTGGCTGAGTACTGAGTCTTGGCCCAGAAAATGAGATAATATGTGTGTTCTGTTGTTGTAACTTGTTTGAACAAATGGCCCTTTGGCCCTTTCATGCAGCACACAATTAAACTACGGCACTCTCCCACAGGAGGCAGTGATGGCCACCAACGTAGTTGGTAGGCTTTAAAAGAGAGTTAGACAAATTCATGGAGCCATGATGGCTATGCTCTGTCTCCACAGTTGGGGCAGTAAGGCTTCGGAATGCCAAGTGCTGGAAGTCACAGGAGGGGAAAGGGCTCTTGTGCTCGAACCCTGATAGCGGGGTTGGCCATTGTGAGATTAGGGTGCTGGAATAGATGGGCTATTGGCCCGGTCTATTATTTATCATTATTATTGTTTATTAAATATATATATATTGCCCTTCCTCTGAAGATCACAGGGTGTTTTACAACATAATCCCCACTCAGCCATGAAGCTCACTGGGCGACCTTAGCCCAGTCACCATCTCTTAGCCTAACCTAATTCACAGGGTTGTTGTGAGCACAAAATGGGGAGGAGGAGAACCATGTACACCACTTTGAGATCCATGGAAGATAAAGGTGGTATATAAATGTGACTCCTCAAATAACTTTGTGTCCCCATCCTGCAGCAGTCTCTCTTAATGTTAGATCTGTAATCTTATAATCTCATATTGTAAAGGTAAAAGGCAAAGGACCCCTGGATGGTTAAGTCCAGTCAAATTGGACTATGGGGTATGACGCTGATCTCGCTTCAGGCTGAGGGAACTGACGTTTGTCATGTGGCCAGCATGGCTAAACCACTTCTGGCACAACGGAACACTGTGACAGAAGCCAGAGCACAGAGAAATGCTGTTTAGCTTCCTGCTGTAGCAGTACCTATTTATCTACTCGTGCTGGTATGCTTTCAAACTGCTAGGTTGGCAGGAGCTGAGACAAAACAACGGGAGCTCACTGTATCATGTGGATTTGAACCACCGACCTTCTGATTGGCAAGTCCAAAAGGCTTGGTGGTTTAGACCACAGTGCCACCTGTGGCCCCTAATCTTCTATGGAGGATTAGGGGGCCTCCTACTATTTGCTCAATGTGCACTTTTGACTGAGGTCAAGCAAACAAAGCCATTTATGCCATTGCAGTTAAAATAATAATCATAATAAGTTGGTTAAAATCACCATAAGCAACTTGTGGGATGTATGAAGAGGGGGAAATGCCAGCAGCACTGTCTTTAAAGTGCAATCTACAGGAAATAATAGACCAAAAGGATAATATTAAAGGCTCTGGTAGGAAATAAATGGCACTGTGCTGTTGACGGGAAAAGATCTTGGCAAAACTGTTGTGACTGTTCCTGTGGCTTAGAAAGGAATTTCCTACTGACTGGACTAACCATTAAATATGTCTCTGCTTCTAGGAGGAGTTCGGTGAAGCTTTCCCAGAGAAAATGTCAACTTTGGCCATGGAAGCGCAGGGTCCTGACGAGAGAGGGAGTTTTTTTAAGGTAACTGAAAAGTTGTAACTTTATTTTGAGTAGGGAGACATTTTTTTCTTTGACATGTAAAGCACTTATCTGTTAACTGCTAATTGCTTTCCAACCTCAGTATTTAGACAAAGCTACAATAAGAAAACCTGGCTTTTGAACCATTGAAATTTGTATTTCTGCAGTTCTAGACTTTTGTAATCTTAACAGAATAGAATAAACAATGCTATTTGCTGTATTTGACTCTGATGCTGTGGCCATTTGATAAGAGATCCAGCTATGTGCTCATTTGTAAACATGCTGCTATTTTCAATTTAGCTAGAATCTAGATATTCCAGTGTCTGTTAAATAATTCTGTGGTTTTTATATAGGCAAATACACACTGGTCTCAGCAACTATTAGTTTAGAATGCAGGCATGTACACACGAAAGCTGAAGTTTAAAGCTCAAGGATGATTAATAGATTGCTGGAGAGCTTTCAGTTTCTGCTGAAAACTTCCTTGATTTGGGGCATTTGTCATTTTACTTTGAGACTGTATATGAGCACCCAGCAGTGGCATGATTTATTCTGAGGAAGATGACTTCAACAGTTTACCACTTAAAATAATGAAACTGAAAACTTTTGCTTATGGTCCGGTCCTTCAAATGCACTTCAGCTATGGAATCGTTCTGTAGAAATTGAAGCCAGTTTCTGTGCTTGGCAAGTGGCGCTGAGCTGTCCAGACATCCAGGGGTGGGAGTGAGGGTGTGGGTGGAAGCAGACTGTAAAACAATGATGTTTCCAGGCTATATCGCGGCCTGCTTCCTGTCATTGTCCCACTCTCAACAGGGGCATAAAATGGGCAAGCTGTACTGTAGGGGTGCTCTGTTTCAGTAGAGATGTCATGGAGCAGAATATCAGGCCCAAACTTTAAGAGTATGTGGTAGCACCCCCACCCCCACCCCACCCACCCAGGGGGAAAAAGAAAATCCCACTGGAAAGATTCTTTGTGTTGCTTCTGAAAACCGCTATTGCATCCAAGGGTCCCACTGTTGTTGTTAATATTTATAATTATAAAGTATCATGAATGTGCACATTACAGAGGAACAAAAAGCCAGGAACTCAGCTAGATAGGCAAAGAAAAAGCGTTTTTTATATAATACTGTGACACCAGATGGCGCTGTGGCATCCTGTCTTTCCCTACCGGATTTCCCAGTATGAGTTTACAATGTGTTTAACAGAATCGCTTCTTTGACATGTCTAGATCCAGCCCAGGTCTTTGTCCTGCAGAGCCTGAGATTTTAAACTGATGCTTAAACTGCCACAGATCATCAGTAATCTCTTGAAAGTTTGTTTAGGACACTTACCTAAAGGGAGCTTCTCACTGTACTTGACCAATACATTTAATGCCTGCATACTCTTTTTACACCAGGATTTTCTGCAGCATGTGAAAAGCATTTACACATCTTTAAACACTCATGCGCACGTCTGAGGACCAAACCAAATGTGATATCATTCACATAATTAGCAATGGCTTGAATAGTTGTTGTTTTTAGCAAAACTCAGAGACACAGGGGTCCCAAGCTGGATCAGAACCTTTCTGGGTGGGTGGGGATGCTTTATCCCTTTGCCCTGCGCTGCAGTCCCAATCTGGATTTGGCCACCTCCACCTGCATTGGGGGGAGAGCTCCTATTGGCGCCAATGGAAGCTTTTCTATTGCAGCAAGTAGCAGGTGTGGAGGACTTGATCCAGACTGCAGCAGGAGACAAAAGGATTAAAGCCTTTCTCCCCACCAAAGTTCTGATTTGTATCCCTCCATTATTGCTATTTACTCATTTCAAACAAACAAACAGACACTCCAGTGCAATTGCTTACTGCATGGATGGTGTCATTTGAGTTTGACCATGAGAATTTGGATCGGCCTAAGATCCACAAAAGTCACGCGCAAAGGTGTATGTCACCCAGACTTCTGTATTTGCCACAGGAAACACTGAGGTAAGACTGTTGAATATGGGGGGGGGGGGGAGTTACGTATATAAAGTGTAGAGCTGCTCCAGTTTTGAAAGAGAAATGGAGCCCCTTCCATTTCTCTTGCAGCTTCGCTGAAGGGATGCTGCGCAGAAAGGGGGAGAATTTTTTCCCCTGTGTTCCCCCTCTAAAATAAGGTGCATTCAGAGCGTTCAAGGTGCTGTTCAGTCGCCTTCAGTGAAGGCAACCCGAAGCCTCCGGAGCACAGCTAACTTGAATTTTTTTTTGAAATTTTTAATCATATTGATTCTTTTAGTCACTTTTAAAAAATTCAATTTTGTAACTTAAATTTAAAATTTAAAGTAAGTCCATAAGACATACCATATTAAAGCCCATGAAGTTCTGAAGAGATTGGTGTTTTTAGTTTTGATGTATCTCAATCCTGGGCTGAGCTTTTAAGGTTTTTGTGTAGTCTGGTAAGGCCAAATTTGTAATTTTTTAAACAAAATTCAAACCCTCATAACTCACAAATGGGATGAGATAAAAAATTAAAAATTTAGATTTAAACTTAGTTTTGATCATTTAACAAGTATGCAAAATATTAAGAAAATTGAATGACACGAGGTAAAAAAGTTGGATCACTTGATATGGAATGATTTTGCTGATCTCATTCTGTAACATCAGTCTTAATTTTTGAACTTTGTTTGTTCTCACCCCCTTCTTTGTGTAACACCTTGCCCCATGCTTCTGTGTCTTTTGGGTTGGTCCCAATAAAGGTATCACTCAGTTGTGAGTCTTTCCTGTCATTGCCTTAACAATTTACTCTGTTTGCCACAGAGCATTTGAAGCTACCCGTATTTAGATTCACCTTGAATCAGTTCTGGTGTTTTCAGCTTGTCTGCTCACTGTGAAAAGAAAAAGGGGGAAGCCATTATTATTTGGATAAATGGAAATACAGTCATACCTCGGGTTGAATGCGCTTCGGGTTGAGCGTGTTCGAGTTGCGCTCCGTGGCAACCCAGAAGTAAAGCATTACTTCTGGGTTTTGCCGCATGCACAGACGCTCAAAATGACGTCACGCGCATGGGCAGAAGCAGCGAAAAGCAACGCGTGTGTGCGCAGACGTGCCATTTCTAGTTACATTTGCTTCTAGATGCGAACGGCGCTCCAGAACAGATCCCGTTCGTATCCAGAGGTACCACTGTACAGTATGCTTTGTAACGTCATAGGAGAACAATGTGTGGTTCCACTCTTAATGACTGTATTTGCAGTGGAATATTTTGTATGTGCTACCACAGAGCAAACTTTTTCAGCAAACTTTTTGTTAGCAAACTTTTTCAGCATGGGGCCGGTCCACTGTCCCTCAGACCTTGTGAGGGGCCGAACTATATTTTTTTGGGGGAATGAATGAATTCCTATGCCCCACAAATAACCCAGAGATGCATTTTTAATAAAAGCACACATTCTACTCATGTAAAAACACACTGATTCACGGATCGTCCCCGGGCCGTATTGAGAAGGCGATTGGGCCAGATCTGGCCCCCGGGCCTTAGTGTGCCTACCCATGGCTAGGACTTGCCGATCGGAAGGTCGGCAGTTCAAATCCCTGTGACGGGGTGAGCTCCCATTGC
This sequence comes from Podarcis melisellensis, assembly GCF_964234715.1. Lineage (NCBI taxonomy): Eukaryota > Metazoa > Chordata > Lepidosauria > Squamata > Lacertidae > Podarcis > Podarcis melisellensis. Next base: position 88,996,923 of record NC_138539.1, read on the forward strand.
TCAGTCCCAGCTCCTGCCGACATAGCAGTTCGAAAGCACGCCAGTGCAAGTAAATAAATAGGTACTGCTGCAGTGGGAAGGTAAACGGCGTTTCCATGCACTGCTTTGGTTTCACCAGAAGCGGCTTAGTCATGCTGGCCACATGACCCGGAAAAACTGTCTGCGGACAAACACCGGCTCCCTCGGCCTTTAAAGCGAGATGAGCACCGCAACCCCAGAGTCGTTTGCAACTGAACTTAACTGTCAGGGGTCCTTTACCTTTACCTTTTTACTGGAAAGAGGTGTGTCAGATGCCTGCATAGTGGACTTCTGATTGGTGGTGAATGCACAAGCAGATAGAAGTAAAATATTAAAGTTATGTTTTATATGGCGTTCATTTCTGCACTGCTGTGTGAAGATGGGAGTTTGCTCAGAATGAAATACTGCTTGTATCATCCATGCTTAGAGCTTGTGGTGTGGATCCCTCTGGTGGACAGAACTGTGAAAGATACACTCTTTAAAGAGCCCAAGATTCCATCATACCCAAACAAAAGCCAGATTGTATGTGGCTGGCTGCTCAATTCTCAGTTGCTCCCATTGAAAGATACAGGCTTTGCCTCACACTCAGCAATCTGCAATGTGGAGTATAGCGACAGAAATTGCGAGAGAAATATAGCGAGAGAAAGGAGGGAGAAAGGTTGTTTTCTGCTGCTCCAGAGAAGCGGACCCAGAGCAATGGATCCAAACTACAAGAAAGAAGATTCCACCTAAACATTAGGAAGAACTTCCTGACAGTAAGAGCTGTTCGACAGTGGAATTTGCTGCCAAGGAGTGTGGTGGAGTCTCCTTCTTTGGAGGTCTTTAAGCAGAGGCTTGACAGCCATATGTCAGGAGTGCTCTGATGGTGTTTCCTGCTTGGCAGGGGGTTGGACTCGATGGCCCTTGTGGTCTCTTCCAACTCTATGATTCTATGACAGCAACACTGTCCATCACCCCCAGACACTTGCAGGGGGCAAGTTATTCTATTCCAGCAGTATAAGTACACCCTGAGTACTTTTAGCTGAGTGATTACCATTCACTGCTGTGGTAAAAATAAAATAAATTACTATACTGGGGGCAACTTCACAGTGGGAGTAAATTATCTCTGTATGGTGGGCTGCCTGGCTCCATTTACTGTGAATCTATGGGAACCCCTGTGCACCCCAGGGGTTTCTGTAACATAATATATTTCACCTCCCACATGAACCTGTGTTCTGACTATGATAACAACAGACATTTTGAGGCCTGTATAGCTAAATTGTTGCCTTTATCAATTGGTGATGCTAAATTGCAGCACAGTGTGCTTTTGTGTCCAGCAGGGGTCACATGAGCACTAGAAGCTCCAGCAAAACAACACTAGCCCAGGCCACAACTTCACAGATGTGGTGAGCAGGCATTGTCTTCAGGGTTCCTTTCCTGTGTAAGTTATGCCTTGCTAGGTTAGACTGATATCTGCTTTCTAAGAGTCTCAGAAGACACTAGAAATTGACCCGGGGTTTGTGTCCTACCTTCCATAACACCCCAACTATCCTCATTCCTTCTGCAATGGTTTGAAGTTTTTGACAGAAATCCCCCAGAAGTGAAATTGTGCCCTTGATCCCAGAAAGTGAGCACCATCCCATATTCACCAAATGTGCCATTGTGAACAAACCTGTTCAGCTTTCAAAGGAACCAGGCTAGCAGAAGTGGTTTAATAGATCAGAAGGATTGCTGTATTGTGAAAGTACTAATGGAGAGGATATTAAGGGTTTTCTCACCAGGCTTTATTATTGGTACAATGTTAGTGTTCTGTGTAAATTACTACTATATTATTACTACTATATTTTGTCAAAATCTTCTGCTTCTGCTTCAGAATACCGTTTAATTCCTGCATGTGCTTAAGAGATATCAACAGTCAAATGAATTGCCAGGATTTTTAGTGAAAGAGAATTATGTTTTTGTTTAATACATGGATCTCTTGTATTTTAACCAATGTAGCACTGAGAATATAGACACTGGAACATCATAGTGAGGAATTACGGTATTTTTTTCTAGGGGTGGACCAGCAGATTTCAAGTCTGTTAAATGTTGCAAATTACTTTGTATTTTTTATATAAAAAACCAGAGGATGCCACCCCTGCTTGTGTTACTTGCCAACCATTCACAGCTTCTCTATATATTTCCATCTTTGTTTTATTCAGCCTTCTGCTATTGTTTGAAACCACAATTTTTAAACCTGCCTTCTCTTTTGTTCCCCCGCCCTGACCATGCAGACTCAGGGTGGTCTCATGCAGCACTACAAATTTTCCAATGAGGGCTACATGATGACAGCCTGACATTTTTGTGTATATAGGGAGAAATACTAGAATACACCTTTGTTTACAGTAGAGGTAGGGAACCTGTGGCCTTCTAGGTGTTGGTGGACTATAGTATTTGACCCTGCTAAGAGAAAGAGTGGAAGATAGGAGTTCCTGGCATGCTCTGGTCCATGGGGTCACGAAGAGTCGGGCACGACTAAACAACAACAAAGAGAAAGAGAAACATGGATAGAAAAGTACCCTTTGGTTACCATCAACCAAGACCTCAAACTTTTAAAATAAAGGCTAATTCATTCCTTACTCATGCTTAGGGCCTTGCTGCGTTGACAGGGGAGCAGGCCTGTGCTTTTAGCCTTGTCCCTGACATTGTTGTGCCTTTCTGCAACAGCTGTGTGTTAGGCACGGTTGTCCGCAGTGAAATTCCAATGTGCGCACGCCTGCTTGTGTTGTTGAGGCTCCTGCAGCTGGAACACCTGCACAATTCTGCAGTGGTGTCCTGATAGTTCATAGCTGCCACTTAAGCGGCAGCTCATGCATTGGAATTTCACTTCCCACAGTTGCACACAGTATGTGGTTGTTACAGAAAAGGAGCACCAGTGTTGGTGGCACAGCTTAAAAGCTCTCCATCAACACAGTGAGGCCTCCACGAAAGCAATTTATAAATGGGGCTTAGCTGGTCCCCCCCCCCTTTGATTTTTGGTAATAGTTTTCCAAAAATGTTAACAATAAAACCTAGCCAGAAGTAAAACAGCTACAGATTCCAGGCAGGCTTCATGGAATCGAATTTGAAAGATGATAAATTACAGGTATCAGTGTAACAATTACTTGATATTTATAGGGTGGAGCAGCACTTCAGATACTTTCCATTTGTTCTTTCTGTACTTTCCATACATTTTCTAAAAATAGATAACAAGTGGCAAAGGAAGGGTCTGACCTGCTGGTCCTCCCCCCAGAATGCCCCCCTTTAAGGACTTAAACCAGCTTGGGCTCAGCTCAGCCAACTGGAGATTCATTGGTGTCCCTCGAGCCGAGCTGAGGATTGCTACTTCCACTGGCGTGAGCTGGCTGTGCTAGAAGCCTCCTCACTCAGCCGGAGATTCTCTGGCTCCTGCCTTCTCATCCCAGCAGATCTTGCTATAGGATTTCTCCCTATGTGCCCAGCTTAACATTTCTTATAAGGATGATTGAGGAAATGCTTTTTCGTAGCTTTTATGATATTTTGTTGGGGTTTTGTGTAAGTCTCTTAATGGATTATTTTTTGCTGGAGAGGCCTCATATAAATCTTTTAAATAAATGTTACCACCTGTTGTTAATGTATTTAGTTTTGTATTCCTGGGTTGTAATCTGAACCATTCTATAAGCCTCCACGAGTTAAATGATGTTTTCCCCTTATCCTGGTCTCTTTTCCTTCAGGAAAGGGCAGTCAAAATGGAAAGGAGCAAAACAGGTTGTAATCTTGAGTGACCCATTTTGCCTACTATTTTATTGCCACACCTCTTCCACTTGTTTGACGTCATATTGTTTTTGCCCTTTCTCTAGCTGATTGACACAATCGCTTCAGAAATCGGAGAACTGAAACAAGAAATGGTGCAAACAGATCTGGTGCTAGAAGATGGACCCATCAGTTTACAAAGGTTAGTAGCATTATATGACAAGCATTTGGTGTGGTTGTGCTACAGAGGTCAAGGAGGTGATGTCTTCCACCATGCTGATTAGTTGTTAGTACTACAACTATGAAATACTACTTGGTACTTTGGCTAAGATTTAAAGCAGTTTTCCATTGACAGTGACTGGTGATCAAAACTGTTGTGTGTTCATTCTTTTTATTTGCTCTTGTAGTAATTTAGTGGTTACTGGGACATAGTTGTTCAACTTAAAGCTAATAGCATGTCTTTAGTCTTTAAGAACTGAATGTAGAAATGAATGTAGCTTTCAGGTTTAGCTACTGAGAGATTTCAGCCAAAATTACAAAAGTGCATGCATATATTTCATGAATATATTGAGGGCAGTGAAAGGGGCAGCTAATGAGGTTTAAACAGGAAATAATTGTTCTGTATGTAGAATTTATGCTACCTTTTAAACCAGATCTGAGATACTATTTGTGTTTAAACTACTGTTAATTTCAGTAAGAACTGAGATTCTCATAATTTACAAACTAGTTTGAAAAATTTCAGATGGGAATAGTGCCCTTTCTGTTTTTCTGCATAACTGCTGATGCTCTGATATATCTTTGAATGAAGTCCTGCTGCTGACCAGTAAACTGAAAGATCGTGGGTCAAGTTGAAGTTCATTTTGGATGAGAATGCCAGCCTGGCATGTGTAATGGAAGCCTGGCTAGATGAGGTGTGGGAAATTAATCGCTTTCCAGCTTTGCCCGGCAGACTTCCTAACAGAGTAGCCAATTAGCCCTGGGGAAACAGCAGTAGAAGTGCAATCACCCGTTCATAAAACTAAGTACTGGCCAGGCCTGGTCCCTCTATGAGGCTGGTGGAGACAGCCTCCTCAGGCGGAGGCAGGCGTGCTAGCTTGGCCCTGTGACTAGCAGTGTGCACGAGCAATGGATCCAAACTACAAGAAAGAATATTCCACCTAAACATTAGGAAGAACTTCCTGACAGTAAGAGCTGTTCGACAGTGGAATTTGCTGCCAAGGAATGTGGTGGAGTCTCCTTCTATGGAGGTCTTTAAGCAGAGGCTTGACAGCCATATGTCAGGAGTGCTCTGATGGTGTTTCCTGCTTGGCAGGGGGTTGGACTCAATGGCCCTTGCGGTCTCTTCCAACTCTATGATTCTATGACATCAGCATGCCCCATGGCATCACTCGTGCATGCCGCCAGGCAGGCTGATGTCGCACGTGCATGCCCGGCTGCCCGCCACCGCAAATTGCCTGGCCCCTTCATGGAAAATGTTCTGGGCCCCAGGGAGCCGGTGCTAATGGGTGGAGGAATACAAGGAGCACTTCCGCGAGAGCTCATGCGCCACTGCCATAGAAGTGAAGAGAAGCCAGAAGTCACAGCTGTACAACTCCTGTGAGAGGGGCTTCAGCGGGGGTGGCACACAGCATGAGCGCAGGGTGACACCTTCCCATCTCACCTCAGGCAGCAAAAGAGGATGGGCTGCCCAGTCTTTGGCAGCTGCTGAGTTTTGAGTGTGACACTCCAAGATGCTGGTGTGCCATCTACCTTGCGGCTCCATCATCTTCCTTCCAGGCTTGTTGAGGTGGTCTTAGGGCGAAGTTAAACTTACTATCCTAGGTCAGTGTTTTTAACCCTTGACCAACTACATGCTTTCTCTGGCTCCCCTGTGGAAGCCAGGATTCTGTTGCAGTAAGTGAGGATTTCCTCGTTCTGCTTCTGCCCCACCCCTTTTCGGTGCCATTTTTGGCACATGTGTAAGTGGGAGCACATTTGTCAACAGGAACCCAAGCAATGCACCTGCTCTTCAGGGCTGAGCCCCAGGGCTGAGCTGACACAGGGCTGCTCCTCAGGGCTGCCCTTCCCAGACTTAGTGTGCACATGATGAGAGGCATGGAGAGGGCAAAACAAGGTTAAGATCAGAAGCAGAAATATTTTGTTATTGTGGAGAAGGAAAGCGTGAAACACACAGCACAGGAAACACATGCAAACATGGTCCTTTCCTGCAACACAGAAGACACTCCTCACTTTGAGGCTGAATTTTTAAATTCCCTAGTTTTGGGGCTGAAACTGCCTTGGTCATCTTGTTTTCTGACATACACTGGGAATAGACAGCAGGATGTGTCATTTTTGCTCTGTTGGACCTCTCAGTGGCTTTTAATACCATCAGCCATGATTTCCTCCTGGACCACCCAGCTGAGTTGGACCTAAGTAATCTTACCTGAAGGGCAGGTTTCTGCAGGTGGTGCTGGGGAGTTCCACTTTGCTGTTGTTCATTCTTTCAGCATCCATATAAAACAACTAGGAGATGCTGTCTGTAGTGCATTAATGTACAAAGAAAACCCAGCATTTTCCATTCTACTCCGTGCAGGCAGTAGAAACCTTTGATCAGTGTATAGCGGCTGCGAAGGATGGCCAACAAACTGAGACTTAATTCAAGGCTAGATAGAGGAGGTAGAGATGAACACTTGGAAAGCTGTTGTGAGCTGGGACATTGTTTCTTCTGGATGGGGGGGTACTCCTTCTGAATGGTGTGGTGTGTACTTTGTACCTTGCCCTTTGCATGTCAAGGTAGTGTCCATGGCCAACATTTGTGCTTTTTGACTGGTGCGCCAACTATGACTCATCTTAGAGAAAGCAGATCTGGTCGTAGTATGTTTGCACCGCATACAGGTTGACTGTTACCATGTGCTGTACTTAGGGCTGCCTGGGAAGGCAGTTTGGAAACTACAGGTGAAAAATGCTACTGCCAGGGTAATGTCGGTTACTTGGAATAAATAAATCCTTTTCTTTTGGAGGTGGACTAGCTCCTTGTTTGTTTCCAGGCTCAGTTCAGACTGCTGGTTCTGACCTTTAATGTCCTGAACAGTGTTGATCCATGGTATCTAAAGCATCACTTACCGCTATATAAAACTGACAAATAGAAGGGGAAGAAATGGAGGCAGTGAGAGATTTTACTTTCTTGGGCTCCATGATCACTGCAGATGGTGACAGCAGTCATGAAATTAAAAGACTCCTGCTTCTTGGGAGAAAAGCAATGACAAACCTAGACAGCATCCTAAAAAGCAGAGACATCACCTTGCCAACAAAGGTCTGTATACTTAAAGCTATGGTTTTCCCAGTAGTGATGTATGGAAGTGAGAGATGGACCATAAAGAAGGCTGATTGCCAAAGAATTGATGCTTTTGAATTATGGTGCTGGAGGAGACTCTTGAGAGTCCCATGGACTGCAAGAAGATCAAACCTCTTCATTCTTAGGGAAATCAGCCCTGAGTGCTCACTGGTAGGACAGATCATGAAGCTGAGGCTCCAAGACTTTGGCCATCTCTTGAGAAGAGAAGACTCCCTGGAAAAGACCCTGATGTTGGGCAAGATGGAGGGCACAAGGAGAAGGGGATGACAGAGGACAAGATGGTGGGACAGTGTTCTCGAAGCTACCAGCATGAGTTTGACCAAACTGTGGGAGGCAGTGGAAGACAGGCAGTGGAAGACAGGCGTGCTCTGGTCCATGGGTTCATGAAGAGTCAGAAACGACTAAACAACAACAATATAAAACTTTGTTTTCCAGTTGAGAACTTCATGGAGGCTGTATTTCTCATATCATCATTGCCAGAAGTTAGGTTGGGAAGGGCTCTGTGCAGCAGAGGTGGGACAACAGATGCCTGTGCCTATATCTGCCTTTGACTGAACTTAACCATCCAGGGGTCCTTTACCTTTACCTTTACCTTACAGCCCATTGGTACAGTTGGGAGCTCTTCCACTGTGCTGACCTGGTGTGCATTACTGAGACATGGATGGCAAAGATGGGTGGGTCACATCTTACCCAGGTCTGTCAAACAGGGTGCTTGGTGCAGCACCAATCCAGGCTAGAGGACCAGGGGGGTGGGGCTGTCGTAGTTCACTGTAGTTTGTTCTTACTTAATGGGAAATGTGCTTTAGAGTGGGACTAGAAAGCCTGTATCTGAAGTTGGGTCTTAGAGACAGATTAGGGCTGCTGTTGGTGTGCTGTCCACCCAGTGGCCCAACTGAGCTGGTCACAGTGGTCTTGGAGGCATCCCAGACAAGAATTATGGGTGACCAACTTGGGATTTCATGGCCTCCATGGCACCCATGGGACTGTCTCAGTTTGTCATAGGCCTGACATACAGAACTGGCCTACCCTTGACTTTGTCTTTGCTCCAAGTAGGGAGAGGGATGTTTTGAAAACAGGAAATTGTGATTGAATGTTAATTGACATGATTTAATTGATGGTATTGTGCTACAGCTAGTTCTGCTATAATTGTGACCTCATCTTTTACTAGAATGTCATTGTGACACGTGCCTGCAAAGGTTAAGTGTTGAGTAAATGTCCCTACTCAACTTTTTCCATCACATGGCGCACATTTGACAGCTAGTTTGCAAAGTACAGATACAAGTGTCCGCATTCCCCAATTTAACATCAGTGGCAGAGGAGAGAACTGTTGGGCATTGTGTACTCACTGAGGGTAATTTCATGCTCATCCACCTCATTGTGTAAGTCGCTACCACGTGTCTGGGTCCTGCTGGTGGCATATGTATTGAGCATGAGATTTGGCCACAGGTGGAAATATGGTAGCTTCTCATAGCAGCAAAAGGAACCATACCATGTCATTGTTCCTCCTGTGTACTAGTGTGGCAGTGGACCCAACTGCACAGATGCAGCTCCCACACTGCAGTGGTAATGAGTAAATCATTTTGGAGAGGAAGTACAGCTTTGCTGTCTCTTCTCTTGAAACCAAACAGGAAGAACAGGAATGGAAGAGAAGAGCCTTGGTACTACCTCCTCTTCTCACTGACAAGTCTGTATGAGGAGTTATGAATCATCATTCTGCTCAAAAGGGTGGCGCTATGTGAGTGGTGGATGAACTGATGATGCTCGGGCACCGGCTTCTGGCCCTGTAATACTTTTCTTATTACAAAATACTCTTACTTTCACTGGAATGTAAATGCCCTCCTTCAATGAAGCATAGATCAGCTGTGTAATTGAGGTGTTTGTGTACCTGCTCCATGGTAAGTCACCTGCAATGAGTCTTACGGTTCCAAGTGCTCTGTTCTTGTGCTGGTGCAGTGCTATACAATTCTTCATTGTGAAGTCATTTAATGAGTCCATTGTGACTGGCAGAACTGGAAGATACATTAGAGAGAGAAATACCTTTAGCCTGGGATCTTGAGGAAGCTTGTCAACATGTCTCTAAAGTTCCCAGGCTGCTTGTCCCAGAGTCTAGTTTCTGCATTGCTAGATCACTTCTGTAATAGTCACTTTTGATGTGAGTTGCAGGATGCTTTTCCGACTCAGTAAAAGACAACTGCAATCATACATTCTAAAATAGGCTTGTGGCGGAGGGAAGAAAGTTGGACCTTCATTGTAGTGCAGGTGTTAAAGTATGGAATGGATGCATAAGGTCTTGTGTTCCTCAAAAAAAAAAAAAAGGTAAAATCCTGAAAGTTGTACTGGGAGCTGCATAGAGCATATACATTTGCTGGACATTGTTTCATTTATATATCAATGTCCAGCAAAATAACAGCTTATAATACAAATGTGTGGCTAACGTTTTGAAAATGGGGCAAATAGTCTATCATTTTATGGTAGAACAATAATTATATAATGTTTCAGAGTGCTCATAGCGCTTCATGTATATTAACTCAGAAATCTTTGCAACAACTCTGTAAGGTAAACAAGTATAATTATCTCCATACCACAGAAGTGGGGTTTTGGGTAGAATAAGAGCATGCTGAAGGCCACACGGAGGTGAGATATGAATTAGGGACCTCCTGTTCACAGATTGCATTATAGACCACTTGCTTGGTTGCCATATTTCAAACCAGGACACCCCAAAAGTTTTTTTTAGGAAACCACCAAAATTCCCACTGGATGTCAATTCCGCCTTTGAAATCCCGGTAATGTCCATATGTATGGCAGCCCTATATTAACATAATTTATGGTATTTTCTAACCTTGCGTCTACACCCTGTGTCCAAGAACAGGCAACAGCACAACAGCTCACAAACAGCTAACTGCAATAAGGATTGCCTCTTCCCATATGAACTGACCCAGACCCTTCCATTATCATCTGAGGCCCTTCGTGTGCCTCCTCCATGAGAGATCCAAAGGATGGCAACTTTAGAACGGGTGGCTCCCCATTTGTGGAATGCTCTACCCAGGAAGACTTGTCTGGTGCCATTATTATACAGGTGAAACTTGAAAAATTAGAATATCGTGGAAAAGTTCATTTATTTCAGTAATTCAGCTTAAAAGGTGAAACAAATATATGAAATACTCATGACATGCAAAGCGAGATATGTCAAGCCTTTATTTGTTATAATTGTGATGATTATGGCGTACAGTTGATGAAAACCCCAAATTAATAATCTCAGAAAATTTAGAATATTAAATGAAATCAGCAAAACAAGGATTGCAAAATAGAGCAATATTGGATCTCTGAGAAGTAGAAGCATGCACATGTACTCAGTACTTGGTTTGGGCCCCTTTTGCATCAATTACTGCCTCAATGCAGTGTGGCATGGATGCTATCAGCCTGTGGCACTGCGGAGGTGTTATGGAAGACCAGGATGCTTCAATAGCAGCCTTCAGCTCTTCTGCATTGCTCAGTCTCATGTCTCTCATCTTTCTCTTGGCAATGCCCCATAGATTCTCTATGGGGTTCAGGTCAGGCAAGTTTGGTGGCTAATCAAGCACAGTAATCCCATGGGCGTTGAACCAGGTTTTGGTACTTTCGGCAGTGTGGGCAGGTGCCAAGTCCTGCTGGAAAATGAAGTCAGCATCCCCATAAAGCTCATCTGTGGAAGGAAGCATGAAGTGCTCCAAAATCTCCCGGTAGATGGCTGCGTTGACCCTGGACTTAATGAAGCACAGTGGACCAACACCAGCTGATGACATTGCTCCCCAAATCAACACAAACTGTGGAAACTTCACACTGCACTTCAAGCATCTGGCATTGTGTGCCCCCCCATTCTTCCTCCAGACTCTGGGTCCTTGGTTTCCAAATGAGATGCAGAAGTTGATCTCATAAAAAAAGAGGACTTGGGACCACTGAGCAACAGACCAGTTCTTTTTTTCTTTAGCCCAGGTAAGATGCTTCTGACGTTGTTTCTTGTTCAGGAGCAGCTTGACAAGAGGAATACAACATTTGAAGCCCATCTCCATGATCCATCTCTGTGTGGTGGCTCCTGATGCACTAACTCCCTCAGTCCAGTCCTTGTGAAAGTCCCCAATATGTTTGAGTGGTCTTTTTCTGACAATCCTCTCCAGGCTGCAGTCATTCCTGCTGCTTGTGCACCTTTTTCTTCCACACTTTTCCCTTCCAAAAAACTTTTCATTAATGTGCTTTGATACAGCACTTTGGGAACATCCAACTTCTTCTGCTATTACCTTTTGAGGCTTTCCCTCCTTTTGGAGGGTCTCAATGATGGCTTTCTGCCCAACTGTCAGGTTAGCAGCCTTCCCCATGATTGTGCTTCCTACTGAACCAGACTGAGAGACCATTTAAAGGCTCAGGAACCCATTGCAGGTGTTATGGATTGAATAGCTACTGCACCTTTTCACAATATTCTAATTTTCTGAGATTGTTAATTTGGGGTTTTCATCAGCTATACACCACAATCATCACAATTATAACAAATAAAGGCCTGACATATATCGCTTTGCATGTCATGAGTCTATCTCATATATTAGTTTTACCTTTTAAGTTGAATTACTGAACTTTTCCATGATATTCTAATTTTTCAAGTTTCACCTGTATATCTTTAGGCACCGGGGGAAAACATTCCTCTTCTCCCAGGCCTTTGGCTAATTAAACATTCTATGCCCTTTTAAAATGTGGGGGGGGGCAGTTACTGTTTTGGTTTGTTACTATAGTATGTATTTTGTGTTTCTATATTGTAAACTGCTGTGTGATCCTTGGATGAAGGGCCTAAAAGCATTATTTGCTTTTTAGCATAGTATTTGCTGAAGGTATTGATGCCTAAGTCTCTAAACTTAGGCTTTAATTTTCCCCACCCCTTATGTTGTTTACAGTCTAGAGAAAGACATGGATGACATGTGTCCGGATCAGAAAGATTCAAAAAACATCATACGAGATTCTGGATATGACAGCCTCCCCAATAAGCTCAGCATACTGGATAAACTTCTTCATACGCACCCTATCTGGTTACAGCTTGGCTTGAACGATGCTGAGGCAGTGGAAGTTCTGCAGTCCCAGCCTCCTGGAGTAAGAAATGCCTTTCATTTGACCTAAATACAAAATAAGTGCTTATTTGCTGCACCCTTTCTTCACAGTTGTCCAGAATGGGCAACTCATGTGGTTGTAGTATTCAGAGACATTGTGAATCTGCCTTATACAATGGCATACTCTTGGTTCAACTAGCCCAAATTATTTCGCCTACCACCCCCTTTTCAGAAAAACAATAACTCAGCACCCCTCGCCCCAAAATCCACCTTCTTTAAGCGAACAAGTGAAGCCTGGGAAAGGCTTGAAAAACCCCTCGCCTCCAGCATGACTGCCGGATCCAGGGGAGGCGTCACTGTCCCACAATGGTGCCCGACCTAGCAGTAAGCGGTCATTACAGAACAGATGTAGCATGTATGAATGGTTTTTCAAAACTTTCTTGTCTTTTCTCCTTTATGCTTCCACCACCCCCTTATTTTTATTCAACTCCCACCCAATTGCACATGAGGTTGCTACCACCCCCCTGATTGTTCCAGCGCACCCCAGGCAGCAGTATCGCCCACTTTGGCAAACACTGATCTAGGCCACTACTGGCAACTCTGACTGGCAACAGTTCTTGCAGGCAGGGTTTCTTCCTTGTCCTTTGCCAAAGACCATTTTTGTTGGGGATCAATTCTGATCCTTCAGTCAGGAGTGTTCATGCTCTTCAATTGAGTTGAGAACCTTCCCTGAAGGAGGTAAAGAGGTCATTTCTGGTTCTCAGCATGGGGTAGGTTGGGTTTGAACTTTCAACTCCAGCTGAGGATAATTATTATAGCCATTCTGCTGTGCCATGGCTGCATGAGTTACCTCACTGTCCATTTTTTTTTTTTTTGAGGGGGTGAACATCATTCACAGAGTGGACAATCAGACACTGAGTAGGTTACCTTATGAAATGTTAGACTCTATTCTGTGCCTAGGTATCCCAAGTTATTGGCCCTCTGCTGGAACTGCTAAAGGAGGCCAGCCCAAATAGAAGTCTAGAATGATATTTCTTCAAAATGTATTTTATTTTTATAGACCTTCCTTGTAAGGAAATCCACAAGAATGCAGAAGAAAGTCTTATCTCTACGTGTACCAAATGATTTTGGATTGTGTCTCAAAGAGTTTGCAATAAAAGAGAGCACATATAGTAAGTATTTAAAAACTTGTCTCTTCTTCCCTTGGCTGTGCTGTGATGAGTAGAAAAATTCCTGAGGTTAATTGACTGTGATTTCCCATGAACATTAGCTGAGTCAGTGACAAAGTGACAAAGATAATGAGGCTTCATCGCCTTAAATTAAGGTGCTTGTTTATAGTCCAGGTTGACAGATACCTGTCTTGGGTTCACCTGTTTAAATTTTAGCATCTGCATGTTTGCTATACCCTTTTGCTATACACACTTGCACTCATATAATTAGAATTTTAAAAAGCATTTTAGAAGTGTGTTTGGCAGGAGAGAATAGTTCCCTTTCTATGAGGATTTATGCATGCCACTTACGAACTTTAAAATAATTAATCAAATGAGTAAAGAAATTAAAAAAGATGATAAGGTACTATTCCTATATGCCACAACAGCCGCAAGAATCTTGTTAGCACAAAATTGGAAAACGGAGGCTATACCTAATATAAGTGACTGGCAGGTTAAATTGACAAATTATGCAGAGCTCGCTAGAATAACGGGAAGAATAAGAGATCAAGATGAACAGAAATTTCAAGACAATTGGGCTAAATATTGGACGTATATTTGAATCAAATTATAAAAGACACTGGTGGGATTGGAATAACTCTAACAGCAATGGGTTATTATCTAAAAGAGATAAAATACGTGCTTATAGAGTTTATCTGATACTTACCAAAGAAGTGGAGGGAAGTCCAAGGCTTGGCAGAGCCTAAAATAAGTGTATTTATGATTTATGGAGTGGATATATTATGTGTAACCTTAATGTTGGATTTTGCATACGTCTATATGTATATATGTATAATATCAATAAAAATTTATCAATAATAATAATAATAATAATAATAATAATAATAATAATAATAATAAAAAATCAAAGTGTTCAGAAAGGGTGGCGTCACCATTATCTTGGAGTACTGCTAAGTTTTGAAATTGTTCCTTTGGGAGAACTGTGATGCTCTAGAACAGGTTGAAAACCACTATCCTGTCATGTTGTATGTGAACAGTCTTGCCACAATGAATGGCAAAACCTAAAGGACTTATTATTCAGGGGTGTAAAACAGTTGTCTGAACATTTGTCTGTTGTAAGCTGAACAAGATCTTTGGCAGCTAGATGCAAACCTCTCTTACACAAGCTGGCCAGAGTAATGACAGGGGAAAGTGCACATTTGGGTGCGTTTCTCTTTGAAAATAATGGGCGGCACCTGCTTTTGGACGCACATTCAGATATGCTTCCAGATTACACCTATAGATGGCGAAAGCATGAGTTTCCAAGGCACTGCAAAGTTTCTGTAGATGTGCAAAGTTTTGTGGGTATCTGCTAAAACCACAGGAGCAGGCAGTGCAGAAATGTAAAGTCTGCATATATAAAGGGACTGGTTTTATGCCTAATTATAATGGTTGCCATGGTGGATGTACAGCTAATGGGAGTCATTGGCTATGAGCTGTGCTTGTGCATTTAAGATTTATTAATAGGAACATTTTCAGTTTATATATATATTGCCTTTCATTTATCTATCTTTTCAATATGTTAAAAATTATTTGACTTCTAAAAAACTATTAGACAATAATAGCCTGATTTATATGAAATAAATCTTGATGCATGGTTGTGATGCTGAATGGTTTGTGGAATTTGTGAATTAAAGGGCAAGTTATTTCAGCAAAGTAAATAGTCTTTACTAAGATATGATGCAGCTGCAAAATGTGTCAGCGGCTGTTGGCGTGTTGTGCAATGCAGGTTTTGTGACTCATTTAACTAACTGTTTAGACAAATGCTAAGAACTTTAAAAACAAAACAGCAACTAGTCCTTTTGCTACAGAATTTTGACTGAGGTATTTCAGATGGTCAGCTGCATGTGTGGCTTTTGTTACAAATGTAGTCTGTGTGCTGTAGATTCAGTACTATGTAGAAACGTTCATTTCCCAGAACATGTATTGAGTTTGTTTTCTTCTGCTTTGCAGCCTTTTCATTGGAAGGCTCTGGAATAAGTTTTGCTGATTTGTTCAGGCTGATAGCGTTCTACTGTATTAGCAGGTAAGGATGAATTTTCTTAGACTAGCCTTACAATGAGATTGTTGTTGCCCTTTAATATTTTTCTCAAAAAAAATACAAGTTTGAAGAATCCTTGGAGAGCCTACCCAGCAGCTGTGAGAAGGGGAGGGGAAAACATCTGGCTCTTGTTGGCTGGTGTCCAACTGCCATTCTGCTTTCTCTCTTCCCAAAACAGACCCCATCGTTGGTGATTCCACCTCGTCATTTTTGAAGTGAATGTATTGAATGCTGAATTTACCTCTGTGCTTCTTCCGTCCACGATCCCTTTTGCAGGGGTGGCCAGTCCCGTTTCGCCCCCTCTGTGCCCCACCCACCCATCCCACTTTCGTCGCCCGCCAGAATGCTCCCCATTCTCAGCATGCCTGCTCGCCCAGGGGTGAGGAAGAAGAGCGGCAATGCTGCGTGCCAGAACACCGCCCCCCTCCCACGCCTTGCTGAACTCAGTGAGAGAGGGCAGCGTTCTGCAAGGCAGGGGGAGTGGTGAGACTGATAAGACACCAGCTCTTGCACTTCCACCGCCTGAGGCGGGTGCTTCACCCTGCCTCATTGGTGGGCTGCCCCTCACTTTCATGTCATTTCTATTAGATTTTAAGCAATCTAATAAATAGAAAGGTCCTATTTATTTCATTCTTTTGCACTTTATATATAATTATTGACTTTACAAGGACTTAATTGTGCACACACCCAAACCCCACTTAATTTTTTCAATGTCTACTTGAGTAGAAAGTTGAGAAAATTCTGAAGATAAGGAGCATCTAAACCGTCCCCCACCCCAGTGATGGGGTGTAAATGAATTGGTTTCACATTCTTGCCTCCCCTTATCACTAGTGACAAAATCCTACTGCAAAAAATCTCATTCAAGATCACCGTCTTCATCGTGAAGCAGTGTGGACTGCCCTAGCACAATTATTATAGGGCCTCAGATTTGGGCAGGGGCTCACCTTGGATTGACAGAAGCTGTTCAGTCAAAGTTCCTAAGGCAATTTTTTTTCTGTCCCATCCTGTGTTCCAAATGCTTCTTTGCTCCTGGAGGCTAATCTTGTCTCTGTTGAATTACAGATTTGGCATAGGACATTTAATTATTGGCTTTGGCTTAATTTAACCCCCACCAGTCTTCCATCCCTAGTATTGCAAGACCGCCATGAGAGCACTTGGACTAAAATCATCATCCAAAAGCTTTATTCCTCTGGTTTATCACCACAACAGTTATTAACATTGGGCTTCTGCAAGGCAAAGTATTTAATAAGCTAATGCCTATATGACACTGAAGGACAGAATAATCTGCCACCATAAGGAAATTTTGTCCGTGGTGTGATTATTTCCCACCTAGTCTTCTGGACACATTGGCACCCTACTTGCAAAATCCAACAGTTCCAAAGTACAGACGTGCTTTCACTTGTGCAAGATTGAACATGCTGCCTTCAGCTGTACTTGAGGATCGATTTCAAAAAAATTGTTGAGCTTTTTGGGGGGAGAATTATCTTCTTTACCCACTCACCCCAATGCCGCAGCAAAAAAATAAAGGGCCGCCTTACGCTCTCAATCTCTGCCGTGCAGCACTGAGCTTCATGCCAAGGAACGACACCACAAGGCTGCAAAAGTGTCGAAATGCACAAAGGAGGTGCCAGAACTCATTTCCGGTGAGTTCCGGCGGAAAAAGAAGGCTTCAGTGTCAGACTTTTTAACCAAAAAAAGAGGTGCTGATACTCACCATGAAGTTGTTACAGTAAGTGCCAAACTTCTTAACAACAACAACAACAGGGGTGCCGGTACTGAGTATCCTTGAGTACCCCCTGGGGGGGAAAGCACTGGATTGCAGGCTACTAAAGGAAATCTACTTATCTGGGATCACTGCATGTATAATAAAGAGAGACCCCAAAGTATAAAGCTAGCTAACACTACAATTTTTTATCTCCAAATCAGGGATGTCTTGCCATTCACCTTGAAGTTGCCTCATGCTATTGCAACAGCAGCAACAGAGGCAGATCTTGAACAGGTGGCTCAGCTAGGACTGAGTAAGTATGTCTGTTGATTTAAGTGAATTTTGCTCCACCAAGCAGAGAGTGTTCAAAAGCAAAAGTAGTTTCTTTTCAGCAGTCTTCTGTTACATTCCATCAACATGAAGACAACCAGTTACTGCATAGGTTTGCAAGCTGGGACAGCTTTAAAGGGACATTGGCAGTGCTCTTGGTTGGAAGTCTGGTGACTATACCTCAAGAGGTTGGGTTTTGCCCAAGATCCTCCAGACGCTAACCTATACCCTTTGACCACTATGCTGCTCTTTCCTAGCAATAAGTGGACCTCAAGCCAGCATGCAGTGAGTAAAAAATTTCTCTTCCCCTGGCTGATATTCTGAGCTCTAGCATGCCACTATTTGGTTTGGTTTGTTTCTCATGTGGTGCCTGTCCTTCCTCCAAGGGAGGCTGTCCCTGTCTGTCTCACCTTCCATCTCCCCATGACTCAAAATTATCATAGAAGGCTCCCTCAAGAAATTGGCTGATTAAGGGAACATTACTTCTCTCTGTTTTTAGGTGAAAAGTGGAATTTGTTGTTTGCTGGAAAGCTGAGATTAAATCCCTGCCTTCCACTAACAAGAATTTGGCTTTAAAAACATGTAGACCAGATCACCCATAAATGGGAGTAAACACAATTCCAAATATACAGACAGGGTGCCGTCTAGGTGATTACATGATATGCCATAGTATTAGTGACACACACAAGTTATAGATGTACTTACTCATGTAGAATGAGGGATGACAAGAGTTTTATAAAATAATCCATGGTTTGGATAAAAAATGAGAGAATTTTTCGCCATCCCTCATAATACTAGAGTTGGTGGCACTGATGTTCCTGAGTCTGACAGAAATGGAGTTCTCTGTGCAATATATACAGTATGATCGAATTTTTGTGGTGATGGCTAAGGGGCTTAGATAAATTCATGGAAAGTAGAACTGTTACCTGCTATTAGCCACAGGACCTAAATAGAATAATTCTGTGTTTCTGGATGGCATTTGCAGGAGAGCAAGTTACTGCTTTCACGCCTTGCTTGTGGGTTTCCCCAAAGGCATATAGTTGATCACTATGAGGAAAGGGATAAATGGAACTAGATGTGATATTTATCCTATTCCACAGGATTATGCTTAATGTGTTTAGCCCTCCGAAAATTGGAGCCATTTTTGAATGCCATAAACTGAAATATGGGATTCCTTTTGAAACTGCCAGCTCAGCATCCCTTCTGACTGGCAGCCTGAATTATTATATTTCCCAGCTACCTGATGCTGGAGCTTTAACTTGGCCATTCTGCCACAGGGTGATTGCCCCTTCCCAAAGAGAGATTATAATTTTCCAAAGAGGTTCATAACTCTGATGCAAATACTGTATAGCTCCCAGGATTTTAGTTGGACCAGTAAGTTACAACACCTAGGAATGTGTTCTGTTTATGTAACTAAGACATGTGGTTTCATTCAGCATATGTACACTTTTAATGCCTTTTTCATATATCTTGGCTCACTCACATGTGTACCTTCGCAATGCAATTTGAGGATATGATTGGTCCAGGCTGAGGAACTGATAAGAAAAGAGCCTTCATTCCGTTTCTTTCCAGTTATGTGTGGAGCCTTTTCAAAAGAGTCTTCCATATAAAGGGTCAAAATCCCCCTGGGGCAAGATGGATTAACAAAGCAACTTTGATGGAAAAGTTGTATGACTTGACTTGTAACAATAAATTTCTTTTGAGCTTAGTGGCCAGACTGAGGTGGGACTGCAGAATTTATGGTTTGGCTCTCTTGCGGGTTCCCCTCCCCCCACAAAAATGGGTAAAATCAGCCCTGTAGCAAGATCTGAATAGAACTGCAACATGGCGGGGGGGGGGCAGTTTAGCCCTTCCCGTGCTGTGCTATTTTTGCAATTTGAATGTGCACCTAAGCACCCCCCAAGATGTTGTTCGCCCTGTGAGATACCAACATATCACAGGTGCCAAGCAAGTTTCTGTATGTTATCGCCCCTGAGGCAGACATCTTTGGGAAGAAAGAAATAATTCAGATTAGAAAATGGTATTGAGCTTCCTTCCCCAAGGCCAGACCTCTTGTCTGATTGGGGGGGGGCTGTTGTGGCTGCTTTTACTTTTGACGGGGGAAATCTATGGGAGAGCTAATTGCAGATCCTTTAACATCCCACCTTATTTGCTCTTTATGGACAGACAGATCAAAGGAAAGTTTGGGAATTTAACCCACAGCATAATTTAAAGCCACAATCTCAATTCATATTAAGGAAGCAAATCAGGTGGTGTAAACTGACAAACCATAGCTACAGCTGTTTTTTGCTTCTTGAGGCCCCTGCATCTAGAAATGAAAGCCAGGGGCTGCCTGCTCATTTGGAGTGCTTTGGAGTGATGTCTGAATTAATTCACCAACAGAGGAGAAGGTCTGTGTAGAAGGCTGCTTCTTAGTAGTGCTGCCATCATTGGTACAAGCGAAGATAACCTGCCATGTTATATTCAAGCCCAAGCACTTAGGGGTGTCTCTTCAGAAGCCCCCCTCCCCCCATATACTTTAAGAAACTTAGTTTTTGGAAACATAGGCAGGTCTGTCATGAGGCGAAGTCAGGTAGTGAACTTTGGCAGCAGCTTTGGGCCAAAGAGGTAAACGGACCAAGGAACTCGCAGAAAGTTATTTTGCAGAGACTCTGCTCAAGTGAACTGAGGCTGGTACAGGAGAGCTGCCAGGTCATCTGTGCTACATGTCTGTTGCAGAGGGGAAGAAGGAGGGGCCAGTGGGATTTCCCACCTCAGTGCCCAAAATGTCTTGGGTCTGCCCTTTACAGAAAGTCAAAGACCTATTTGCTTGAGCACAAATGTTGTTGAGCAGAGTGTTCTGATCACTTGCTATATAATATTGGCATTCTTACACTAACCAAATAATTACTTTCAGATTTTTGGAGTTCTCCAACTAACAACAGACTGCCAAATCCTTCCCTCATCCAGAAGCCTCTGCCTTCAGACAGCATATATAAAGGCTCCCAGCAGCTCTGCCTCATAAATGGAGTTCATTCTATAAGAACAAGAACGCCTTCGGAGCTGGAATGCAGCCAGACCAATGGAGCCTTGTGTTTTATTAATCCTCTCTTCTTGAAAGTGCATAGCCAGGATGTCAGTGGAAATTTGAAAAGACAGTGCCCAAGAACTCAAGAGGTGAACTGCCCAGAGAGGGCTCGCTCCCCTCCACCTCGGCCACCCCCACCGTCTATTCATAGCCTGGTTGCAAGCCCTCAGCTGTCCAGGAATATAAACCAGGCAAGTCTGCCAGAAACTGCCGACTACAACAAAAACTGGAACTTGGATTTGCAGCAGAAGACGCCTGCTCCTGTCCCACCTCCTCGCCTGAAGAAGAAGGCGCTCTCTTTAGAAGCAGAGAGCAGTGCAAAAAGCTCGGCTGTAATTAGACCGAGCCATAACTCAGTGCATGGCTCAGAAGCTGCTCACATTCCAGGTGGAGCCCCGCCTCAGCAGAACTTTGCAGAGAGCAAAAAGAGCTTAGCTGCACACTCTGAGTCACAAGTACAGTGGAATGGAGGCAGGCAGAGACTAAGCGACATGAGCCTCTCCACATCCTCCTCTGACTCGCTTGACTTTGATCGGAGCATGCCGCTCTTTCCTTATGATGGGGATACTAACAGCAGCCTGGAAGAGTATGAGGGGGAAAGCGACCAGGAGAGCATGGCACCACCCTTGAAGCCTAAAAAAAAAAGGACTAGCTCCTTTGTGCTTCCCAAAATTGTTAAATCCCAGCTGCGGAAAGTGAGCGGAGTTTTCAGCTCCTTCATGACCCCAGAGAAGAGGATGATCAAGAAAATAGCAGAGATGTCTCGAGATAAGCGCACCTATTTTGGGTGCCTGGTTCAGGATTACGTAAGCTTCCTACAGGAGAACAAGGAGTGCCATGTTTCCAGCACAGACATGCTTCAGACTATTCGGCAGTTTATGACCCAAGTCAAGAGCTACTTGTCTCAGAGCTCTGAACTGGATCCTCCAATTGAGTCCCTGATTCCAGAAGACCAAATAGGTAAGAAAGTGTCTGGTCTGTTTGCCTCTCCTCACCTGTCAAAAGTGAAAACATGCTGTCCTTGTAGTTGCAGTTTACATACTTGTAGGAAAGGTCCAGGTCTTCTGTTAATGGTCAGAGTTCCAGTTGCTTCTCCTAGTTAAAATCCCGTATCCTTCAAAACAAAACAAAGCCTACAGGAGGAAAGTTTGCATGAAACCAGTGCTTTTTTTCTGGGGGTACTCAAGTGAACCAGTTAGAGGGCCTTCTCAGTAGTGGTGCCCTCTCTGTGGAATGCCTTGCCTTCAGGTGTCAAGGATATAAAGAACTACACAACTTTTAGAAGACATCTGTAGGCAGCCCTTTATCAGGAAGTTTTTAATGTTTGGTGTTTTATTATGTTTTTATATAAGCTGTAAGTCACCCAGAGTGGCTGAGGAAACACAGCCAGATGGGTGCGGTATAAATAATAAAATTATTGTTATTATTATTATGCAGTACCGGCACCATCCCCCCCTCAAAGAAAAGCACTGGTTAAAAATGTGACACTTACTGTCACAACTTCATGGCAAGTCCCAGCACCTTTTCTTCTAGAAGAAAAGCACTTCATGAAATACATGATTTATTCCATACAACACCATCACAAGGTAGCCTAAGTAAAAGTCAGGACCCTGCCCCAAGAGACTTGCAATCTAGACTTGGCGAGGGGACAGAGGGAAAAATAGAGCATTGCGTTTGCATATGCTTTTTTCCAGAAATACAATATACTCGAAGCTGACATTTGGTCTTAAAGGATTAAGACCGCAGTCCTGTGCACACTTACCTGGAAGCAAGCCCCACTGAACACAGTAGGATTTATCTCCAAGTGAACACGGGATTGTGCTGCACAGTTGCAACCCTGTGTGTGTGTGCAAACATGTGTGAGATGAAGTTGCACATGGCTTACTAACAGTCACTTAAAATCAAGCATCTAAACAGAGATATTTAATATCTTTCCGTTTTCCATGTAGCATCTTATGTTCTTGCTTTTGTACTGCAGGACAGCAACACATTATTATTATTTATTTATTACACATTATTATTATTTATTTATTTAAAATATTTCTTCACCACCACCATTTACTTATACACTGCCCATCCAACGGCTTTTCTATTTAATTTTTTTCAGCAGTGCACAGAAATCAACAAGTCAGTAAAAGCAGCAGAACAATAAATAATTAATCTTCCAGAAAGACTTAATGCAGAGGGAAATTTAAGCAATACCATAAAATTTCAAAGCGTAAGCTATTTATTCACCAAAGTATTCAATGGTTTTAATTTTGTCTACTGAATGGTAAAAGGGTTTGGGCCTCTTTTACTTGTGGGGGAATGGCATTCAACAGATTGGGTGCCATCACTGAACAAAAGGCTCTCCCCTCACTTTCTTCTTGTCAAGGGCACCTGGCGCTCAGTTCCAGAACTTAAACGGGACCATTTCTTATGCAAGTCTAAGATTCATACGGAAGAGAGAAGAGGGTTTCCTCAGATCCTGTTTGCTCTGTGTTGCATATATAAGCATTTTAGAAAGATAGAGGGGATGTGGTATGAAAATGCAGGTTAGTTCCTTAAGATATTGTTTCTGCCCATCTTTATGTGCCTTCGGTGTTATAGGTATTTAAACAACCAAAACAAGAACACTGAAAGCTATTTTCCTGATGTACCTCCCTCAGGCAAAATACTTTCCATGTGAGCTCATTTCATCGAACTGCTTTCCTCCCCATTGACTTGGTGTTCTCATATGCTGTTGGGTATCCAGCATAGGAATTTGTATTCAGTGCTAGCTGATAACCATTCCCAAAGAAAGTAGTTAAGTGTTTTTGTACTGAAACTTTGGCATGCCCTGAATCGAGTAGCTATTTCCATAAGTATGACTCATTGTAGATCCAGTGTAAAGGGGATATGTTGCCAATGAAACAACATCCTGTGATTATTTTTTCTCCCGAAACTCAAGATAGTCTAGTGGCTTTATATGATACTATACTGTATATCAAAGATTTTGCAGTGCTCTAAAACTTTTAACCTTGCTTTTTAGCAGCATGCTCTTTTTACAATTCACAAAGAAATACCAGGTTTTTCTTGTGTTTGTTTGGACTTTTGCTGCTTCCCGCAAGGGTGTGGTTTAAACTATGTTGGTTTTGGTGGATTGTTAAAATGACAACTTTTTCATATGCTAATGACTATGTATGTGGAGGAGCATTGTGCTTTAGCTTGGGTGAGTTTAGTTGAGCAACTGATGGCCTGTGAGCAATCTCTCATTATGCAGAGTGGCAGGTTTTGGAGCAGTTTTGCTGCCTTCACCAGTCTTCAGATTTGCAAGTAACCACAACAGAGCAGATGCATCAGATCTTGCTGATTTAAGCACAGAGCTTATGTGGCGGATGGATTGAGTCATTCCAAACAGACAATAGAACAAACACCAGGCTAATCCATTTTCTCCTCAATTTATTTCACCATTTCAATTTTACCTTGGGCACAAAAATAAAAGTCAAAGCTAGAAAAACAATTGCATGCATTTATTTACAGGTTAAACTGTGGTATTTCATTTTCTTATTTGTTCCAACTTTGCTTCTGGTGTTGTGATGCCTTCAGTACTAAGCTTGCTTCAAATAACCTCAAAATACCTGTTCCCTAGTAATGCAGGGAAAGATTTTAGGGTGAGACAAAGAATGAGGAGCCTAATAGTAGTAATACTTTAATACTGAACACAGCTTGGTTTTTTTTAGTGTACCATCTACTTCACATAAACTTTAGTTTCGCATCCAGGCCCAGTAATGGCCAACCAGTTGACCCTGTGAAGCCCACAAACTGGACTCGAAAGCAGCCAGCCACTCTTGCCATTTACTATCTAAAGCAGTTGCTATACACATACTTGGGAACATCATGCAACATCATACCCCTTGATAGGCCCATCAGTTTGTCTGATGTCAAGCCACATTATGGAGCAGCAAATTCCTTTACAATTGCTTATGAAAAATTACTTATGAAGAATTCAAATAAGTCTTTACCGAGCAATAAATTTATTTGGGACCCCTCTTCCCAAATCCCTATGTTATATTGCAGGAAGGGCACTCTTGAACAGGGGTGGTGAACCTATGGCCCTTTAGATGTTGTTGAACTCCAACTCAGGCTAGTGAGTGTGGCTAATAGTCAGGTCCTCCATGCTTGAAAAGGTCTTTATGAACATGCTGCTCTTACCTTCATATCTTCAGATCTAAAATTGCAGGATTCATAGCCAACTTGAGATGTCCCTACTCTAAGCCCCTATACTGCACCAGTCATTATTTTTCAGACAATATCTGGAGAGCCAGAAGTTTTTGCATAATTCCACTGTGCACATCCATCCAGTAGATAAATAGGTACCTCTCCGGGGGGAAGGTAAACGGCGTTTCCGTGCGCTGCTCTGGTTCGCCAGAAGCGGCTTAGTCCTGCTGGCCACATGACCCAGAAGCTGTACGCCGGCTCCCTCAGCCAGTAAAGCAAGATGAGTGCCGCAACCCCAGAGTCGGTCACGACTGGACCTAATGGTCAGGGGTCCCTTTATCTTTACCTTACTCCAGCTTGCACTGCTCCTGTGCCTAATCCACACACAAATGGCGGGAGTTGCAGTGGATGCCTGCTTTCAGCCTGGAATAAAACTTTTCAGGGAATGCAAGGTGCTAATGTGAGCATGTGTCCTCATTCCAGCAGCCATTTAATGCTGGTGTTGGAGGCCTACTTTGTCCAGATATGGCTGGTGATTTTGGCTGTGTTGCTTTTGTTGATAGTGTGAAGAGTAAGCCCTTAATTGTTTCTTTGCCTTCTCCTGTGCCAAGTAAAGTGAGTGTATGATGACGTATTGTCATACTGTCTTTCAGCAAGGTTTGGTTGAAAACTTTTCTTTATTCTAAAGCCTTCCTGAATTAGGCCATTTTATTCCTGCAACTTTTAATTATCATTAGTTTCCTGTTTTTAACAATGTTTTATGGTTTTTTGTTCTAGTTTTGTACACCGCTCAGGTATTTTTTGAATGTAGAGCAGTTTATACATTTGGAAATAAATAAATAAATAAAACAAAACGGGATAATTATTCCTGGCTTCTTCAAATGTTAACAAACTAGTGTATTTGAAATTTGGTGCCCAGCAGAGTACCAGCTAAAATGGCAGAGTAGAAAAGTAGGTCATCTTAAATTAAATGAATGTTTGAAGCAGAAATGGAGTTTCATATTGTATTATTTTACTGCAAATTGTTTTAGTAATACAGCTGTTAGATATAACCATTGCTTTTAAAATGAAGTTTTAACTGTCTAAAAACACTTCAGTCAGTTGCCAGCCCTTTCTTCACATATATACAGTCACCAAGAATCACTCCAGGAGACACAAATATTAACCTCAGAGCTGGCCTTGAGATGAGCCAGATGGTTTGATTTCCAAACAAAGTCCAAAAAATGTGTTTCAGCCTTTTATATTATTTTCAGCAGCGCCATGTCTAGAGATGTCGCTTTTGCCTCTTTCTGATGGTACAAATCCATCAGGGAAATAAATATAAACAGCTTGGGTTGTCTGCAGCACCGCTACAGATTTCTAAGTGTGCAACAGAGCTTCCCCTTCATCTCCCCTGCAGGCTCCGCCTGCATCCTCAAATTCTGCTCCAGAGATTTGGGGGACCCTCAGAGCAGATTGCGGGGTGGGGAGGTGAGGAAGGAGAAACCTTGCTTTGCAAGTGGAATGCTGCCCATGCGGTTATGGATACAACCCCTTTTTTTATTAAACAAAAGTGGTATATCGCTTAATCAGCTGATTAAATAGAACAGTATAAAATATTCATAAGAAAATACCAGTGAAATCAAACAAATAGAGATGTGAAATATATGAAATATGTATGAAATATAGCTAAAGTGAACTATTTTGAAATTAATATACATAACTACATATCTGAGTATTATTCTTATTATTATTATTTATTGAGTTTATATACCGCCCTATACCCAGAGGTTTTACGTAAACATAAAAAGTTTTCCTATTTCTCCCCATCACCACACCATAGTCTTTTATGAAATGTTCACCTCAGTTGCTTCTAAAATAAGTAACTCAACAGTGGATTGCGGTTAACTGACCTTTACGGCAAGATGTTACTGCCTGGCATAGAGAGCTCCTAGCAGAGTGCAGTGATGGGGAGCCGGTCTGATAAAAGATTATGTTATGAACAGCTCTTTACTCTGCTTTCAGGCTGTTTTCACATTATTTTTCTTCATTTACTATGAGGGACTTGGGAAGGACCATACTTCAGAGAGAGAGCACATACCATGCATACAAATGGCTCTGGGTTCATTTTCCAAGGTAGGGCTGAGAGGGACCTCTGTCTGAAACCCTGTAGAGCCCCTGCAGTAGGGCTGGGTGATGTCTGGCTTTCAACATTGTGATATATCACCACCTGAATATCATGATATACAGTACTGATAAATCACAATGTCTGAAATAAGGAGGAAGTAAGGTGAGGAGGAAGAAGCAGCCGAGATACAACTCCCAGTCCTACAGCTGAGCAAGCCCCCATGCTGCCTTACATGAGCCAGAGCGGTGGGGTGTGTGCTTCCTTAAACTTCAGCATCACTTAGCTTCACAAAACCATGCTTTCTTTGACTGCTTTCAGGCACACGCATGCACACAAGAGAGAGAAGGGAGAAAAGAGCGCCTGCTCATTCAACCCAGGAAGACGCAGAAACTCCAGCTGACTTCCTGGTGTTTTCCAGTATCATTATTTTTGCATAGCGCGCGCACAAACACATGACTCGTAATATATTGCCAGCTCATTTATTTTGAGAGGGTTATCACGATGTGGTCTTGAAACCAGTTTTGGACAATATATCAATATATCACCCAGACATACCTTTCAGCTGTTCTCCCAGTTCCTTCATCTAAATTAGACTAACATTATTGCTGAAATATTTAGAAAGCGCAGAAGCACAAAATGCTCCAGCTTCTGAACCATTCACATGTTATCAGATCTCAATGTTTTCCCAAAGTGTGCAATACACAGAGCCTCCAAGATTTCCTTGGGGTATTTTAAGGCTGCCAAAAGCCTGACCTCATTTCCGTCTCAGTGGACCACAAGCCTCAGTCAGCTTAAATGAAGGCTACGCTTTTCCCTGACTTAATAGTTTGTTTTATATGCAGGGATTTTAATTTTTATTATTATTACTACTTTTCACAAGAAGGAGCAGTCAGATCATATCAGCTCCATCCGCTGTCTGAAGCAATGCAACCAAGTACACATTTATCATCTCAGTGTGAATTAGCTGATGCACGCACATACATATGTACACAACTAAAGCCTTGCATGCTTGAAGTTGAGGAGAGGGAGATGTCTTGTAGAATAAGTTGCTTTCCCAACTCTTTTCACCCACTTCAGAGTTTGCATGTGCTATTCTGCAGACCACTTCAGATCCCTGAAACTGCGTACTGGGATTTCTTGCAGGCGATCTTCATCCTGCTCACCTACTCCCTTCATTCTGCCCAAACTCTTGCCTTCATGCTGCCTGTGGCAGGCATACACTGCTGCTTCCCATCATACTTGCTCAGTGAACCAAGAGATGCATGTACCCAAGCAATCGTGGGGATGCAATGCTTTCACTTCCTTTTGGTAACAGCACATCCCGCTCTATGGGGCCTGGTGACTTGGCAGCAATGATAGTGGGTCCTCAGTGCTGCACAGTGCATGCATCACGTTGCATGACAGATAAAATAACATGCCCCCTTGAAAAGAAAACAAAACTATCTGATTGGCTTTCTAGCAAATAGCAGCTTTGTATGACGCGGGTGGCGCTGTGGGTTAAACCACAGAGCCTAGGACTTGCCAATCAGAAGGTCAGTGGTTCGAATCCCTGCGACAGCGTGAGCTCCCGTTGCTCGGTCCCTGCTCCTGCCAACCTAGCAGTTTGAAAGCACCTCAAAAGTGCAAGTAGATAAATAGGTACCTCTTTAGCGGGAAGGCAAACAGTGTTTCCATGTGCTGCTCTGCTTCGCCAGAAGCGACTTAGTCATGGTGGCCACATGAACCAGAAGCTGTACGCCTTCTCCCTCAGCGAATAAAGCGAGATGAGCACCGCAACCCCAGAGTCGGCCACGACTGGACCTAATGGTCAGGGGTCCCTTTACCTTTATGTTGCAGCAGTGGTGTCTTTTGAATTTTTGCACACCAGACAGTCCCTCATGTGGTATTATTGTCAGGTGGGTCTGGCCGTAATAGCTTTTAGGAACCAACCTTCAATGGCTGTTCTTTACAGAGTATGCCTCAAGCAGACTCTGGGATAGCTGCTTACTAGAGTGAGTTAACAGCTTTCCCCAGTTAGGAAATTAATGGTGATCTCCACCATTGCTGGCATCTTCTTCTCCCACCCCAACAGGCGTCCTATGGCTGTTTCCATGCTGGCAGCTGGCAGTATAACCAAGTGTGGAGTTGAAATAAAAGATAAAAGGCTAGGAGTAGCTAAGTCAGGTTTTCGGGGCAGGTGGGGGCAGAACCTGTTTTCTGCATCTTTCTAGATACGTCTGCTTTAGGTATTGTGAAGATCAACTGCCCAAAGTTACTTTTCATCTATTTTCATTGCTGAGGTAAACTCAGGGTGGTCTATTTATACATTTTATAAATGTAGCGATATATTTCTGGCATGGCAGTCTAAGAGAATTCATTCCTGGAAGAGCTAAAAGCACTCTGTTCTCATTGTATATTTGTGGAAGAAAACTTGACCTTCCCTCTTAAATCAATTGCTCTTTGTCAGAAACAACCTATTCATGATTGCCTGCCTGCTCCCTTTTGTTAAAGTGTGGCTTATACTAAGTTTCTTTATTAAAAAGGGTGTGACCTAGCATCATTTAGATGCCTTCATGACACTAGCTGCTCCAGCCCCAACCCTGGCTTTGATTCCCACCCCTCAGTCTATACTATCCAGTGTTGTTGGAGGTCTGTTGCCTCCTCATCCTGAAACTCTTCCCTACAAAGGAGTTATGGCTTCTTCCTCACAGCCTACAGCATGCCCAATGGGGACGTAATTTGGCAGTTGACAATAATGTGTAAAAATGGCCAAAAATGAATGAAAACACCCATACTTTAGACTTCCTTGATCTTCTAAAATCATGTTCCTAAAGAAGAACCATTAAGTAGAACTTAACTGGTTGGGTAAGAAGCACTTAGATAAGGTAATGGGCTCTTGTCCAGTTAAGTTCAGTCCAAGGCGATTATGAGGTGCGGTGCTGATGTTGCTTTTCAGGTTGAAGGAGCTGGCGTTTGTCCACAGACAGCTTTCCGGTTCATGTGGCCAGCAGGACTAAACCACTTCAGGCGTAATGGGACACAGAGACAAGTGCCAGAGCACACAGAAATGCCATTTACCTTCCCACCACAGCAGTACCTCTTTATCTGTTTGTATTGGTATGCTTTCAAATTGCTAGGTTGGCAGAAACTGGGACAGAGCAACAGGAGCTTACCCCATCGTGCGGATTCGAACCGCCAACCTTCTGATCGGCAAACCCAAGAAGCTCAGTGATTTAAACCAATTAGCTAATTACTGAGGACCCCCAGTTTTTCAAAAGCCAAACCATGAATCCCCTAGTTTTGGAAATTTTGATAACTATGGTAGTTATCTGTGCAAAGCAAGTTTTTGAAGAAAATGTGGGGTAGCCCCTTAAAAGCAAAGGATTTTGGATATACAGTGGTACCTTGGGTTAAGTACTTAATTCGTTCTGGAGGTCCGTTCTTAACCTGAAACTGTTTTTAACCTGAGGTACCACTTTAGGGACGTGGGTGGCGCTGTGGGTAAAAGCCTCAGCACCTAGGGCTTGCCAATCGAAAGGTCGGCGGTTCGAATCCCCACGGTGGGGTGCGCTCCCGTTGTTCGGTCCCAGCGCCAGCCAACCTAGCAGTTCGAAAGCACCTCCGGGTGCAAGTAGATAAATAGGGACCGCTTACTGGCGGGAAGGTAAACGGCATTTCCGTGTGCTGCGCTGGCTCGCCAGATGCAGCTTTGTCACGCTGGCCACATGACCTGGAAGTGTCTCCGGACAGCGCTGACCCCCAGCCTGTTAAGTGAGATGGCCGCACAACCCCAGAGTCTGTCAAGACTGGCCCGTATGGGCAGGGGTACCTTTACCTTTTTACCACTTTAGCTAATGGGGCCTCCTGCTGCCGCCGCACTGCCGGAGCATGATTTCTGTTCTTATCCTGAAGCAAAGTTCTTAACCTGAGGCACTATTTCTGGGTTAGCGGAGTCTGTAACCTGAAGCGTATGTAACCTGAAGCGTATGTAACCTGAGGTACCACTGTACTAAAAATAGACCATAAAAATTGTGATATTACCACAAATTGCCTGCCCCCAGACAGTAGGAAAAACTTGTCTCCATTGCTCCACTAAAACTGAAATGTTTTTTGATCATTATTTTTTTTATTGATTTAATTTGTAAGTTGCAATCCAAAGTGACTTATAACCAAACAAACAAAAAGATCCCACATACACAGATTAAAACCAAGGCAGTGTAGAAGGGGGGAAATACATTAAAACATCCTATCCAATAGGTGGGGAAACCAAGCAGGGTATAGTGCATTTGAATAAGGTTCTAGGTGGGAAATCCACTGCGGCAGGTGTTGACAATTGAGTGTCAAGAGTGTGTGTAGAATGCTTTAGTATTTTGTTTTTGATTTTGTAAAGCACTGTGATTACGAAGACCCTGCATGGGTCATGCCAGACGAATCTCATTTCTTTTTTTGATAGAGTTACAAACTTGGTGGATCAGTGGACATAGTGTATTTTTAAAAATAGTTTTTTTGATTTCCAATATGTAACGGAAAGAGAGAGAAAAAATAATAAAAACAAAATCCCAAAATAAAATATGAATCCTACAGCAAATAATTAAATGGTTGTTCTGTGAGCACCAGATGAATCTCTTTTCTTTTTTCTTGTTGATAGAGTTGCAAGCTTGATGAATCAGATAAATGCTATGGATGAAGTGCATCCAGATTTCAGTAAGGTTTTTGACATAGTCCCCTATGATATTCTTGTGGAGAAGTTGGTAGAATGTGGACTGGACAAGGTAACTGTTAGGTGGATTTGTAGCCGTTTGCCTGATAGAATCCAAAGTGTGCTCACTAATAGATCCTCATCTTCTTGGACAAAAGTGACAAGTTAGGTGCCACAGGGTTCTGTCCTGGGCCTGTTATTGTTCAATGTCTATAAATGGTTTGGATGAAGGAATCAAGGGGATGCTCAGCAAATTTGCAAATGATACAAAACTGGGAGGAGCAGCCAATGCCACTTGGCATTGACCTTAACATATTGGAGAGCTGGGGCCAAACTAACAACATGAATTTCACTTAGGCAGAAAGAACCAGATGCACAAATATAAGATGGGGAACACCTGGCTTGCCAGTAGAACATGTGTAAATGATCTAGCGGTCCTAGTAGACCACAAACTTCATAAGAGTCAAGAATGTGATGCAGCTGCAAAATAAGCTAATGCTCTTCTAGGCTGCATCAACATCTGGTCTATTGTCCTGCTCTATTGTGCATTGGCCACATCACACCTGGAGTCCTGTGTCCAGTTCTGGGTGACATAGTTTAAGAAGGATAATGACAAGCTAGAATGTGTGCAGATGAGGGTGGCCAAGATGAACCAGGGTCTGGAAACCAAGCCTTATAAGGAATGGCTGAGGTATGTTTGGCCTGGTTAAGAGCAGACTGAGAGGAGATGTGATAGCCATCTTCAAATATCTAAAGGGCTGTCACATGGAAGATGAAGCAAAATTGTTTTCTGCTGCTGTGGACCTGAATCAATGGATTCTGACTAAATACCAGGAAGACCTTTCTGACAGTAAGAGCTTAGGAAACGGTGGGTTCTCCTTCTTTGGAGGTTTTTAAGCAGAGGTTGGATGGCCATCTCTCAGGGATGTTTTAGCTGATATTCTTGCATTGCAGAAGGTTGGATTAGATAACCCTCAGAATCCCTCCCAGCTCTGTGAGTCTATAATACAGGAGCCCCTTTAATGGTAGCAGATCATGCAAGTATTTTTTGTTTTATTAAAATAATGTGCTGCTTTAAAAGATTGCAAAAGACTGTTTCAGTACAGGATGCAGATGGACATTCCTGAAGTCACAAGGAAACTGCTCACTCTATCAAAGCACTTCCTCTTTCCACTTTCAAATGGCTAAGACAGCTTTAATTAAGTCGGTCAACATAATTACAAATTATCTATGACAACTGTTCTCATCTGCCTCATTAGTTTCTGTCATAACATTGGAGAGAGGTATGTGGTGATTAAAAATACTTTGAGATTGTAAACCTAAACATACTACTTGAGACTTCCCAGTAAACATAATGAGTTTGTGGGTGCTTTGTATCTCCTGGGTGATACAAAGCATTCCCTAGCATGTCCACTCTAGGAATGTTGTACTATGTGTTTCACATCCCACACATATGGGGGGGGGGCTCGTGCTGCGTTGCTGGTGGCCTTTCCCCTTCCTCGCTCTCTCCCTTCCCGGCCTTGTGGGAGAGGGCGGGGGACTCTGCACAGGGCGGGCACCGCTTTGCCATGCTCCTGGCGCTGTTTTCCCCGCACTCCTGGCTGCATACCTTAAGGTCGTGAATATAAGCCACACTTTAGCTTTTCACAGTCGGAATTTGGGGAAAAGGTGAGGCTTAAATTCAGGTCAATACGGTAGATTTGCCAACAAAATCATTGGAAGGTCTGTTGACAGATGTTTCTGTGTACTATTAGTTTTTGGGCGACTTTACTCATACATGTGTTGAATTTTATAGCAAAGTAACTACTATTTTTTACTTGTCTGACATTAACATCTTGCTGCTCAGAAGTAATCAAGCATGATAAAAAAAGAAGAAGGAAGGAGTAAAGTCTAATAAGCCCACAGCTTTGCCAAAGATTATAATGGGACTGTTAAAAAAAATAAAAATCTCTTTCCAGTTCCCAGAACCATCAGTCCATACATTTTCTTATTGCTTGTTCACACTTCTGGGTGTCCTGAAGTGCCCCCTGCTTAGAAAGCACGGGTCTGAGCAGTTTCCTGCTTGTCCTCTATTTCTAGGCACGGGTCCAAGTGGTTTTGCATTTGCCTTGCAGCTTTCCCCTGGAAAACGTGCTCTTTACCTCTAAGTCTGCCATTTCTTCCAATTCAGCAGTAAACCACAGGTTTTCTCCGGGGGAAGGTGGCAGGGCAAATGGGCTTGTGGATGAGCACTTAATTAAAAATATTTATATGCTACCCAGTAACAAATGGGCATTGAGCAAAATAAAAAGGATGGCACAATGGGACTTTGCTCACCACACCCTGTGTGTGCCCCCGTCATCCCCAAATCTGCTCCAGAGGGCTGGGGGAGACTCTCAGAACAGATTTAGGAACTTCATGGGGGAAAGAAAGGGGGGGGGACATTCAGTTGTGCAATGATGAAACCTGCTAAGCACCACCGGCTTAGTGCTGTGTTGTATACAGCCTGGGATAAGCAGTTGTCCCATCCCTTTTGCTGCTGTTTGCATTGCACTGTTTGCACCAGGAGGCAGTTTTCCCCTTGTTAACAAAGAGACAGGAAAGTTGAGCCCTGGGTTTAGGAGAAGGTGTCAGGAATTTTGAAAGAATGTGGCCTAGAAGAAGCCAAGCTATGCACAACTGATAAAGGGCTGCCTTTGTGGTTATCTCTTAGGTGTGCAAACATTACTTCAAGGTTACAAATATTGACCCTGTATTGTGTATCCTAGGCTCATAAGCTGGGAAACAGTGTTGCATTTAGTTCCCAGATTTTAGCTGCAAAGCAGTTTGTATGTGGGGGTGGAAGGAGGATGAATTTTTAGAGCTAAAAGCTGGCTACAACAATTCCTTCTTCAATTTTTAAAGTGCAACTCTGTCACCCCTAATGCTTTTTACAGTGGTTGTTATTGACTTCATAAGCCCATGTGTCATGTGTAAGTGCTTCCTGCTGCAGAATCACTTCCTCCATCCACACCAATGTGCTTCTTTAATCCCAAAGAGGTGTGTGTCATCTTACTAAGGAACTGATTCATAACAAATCCCTTTAGGCCTATGAGAGTTGTGGATCACTGCTCATGTGCCATCCTTCAATTTTTAGATGGGGTAGTTTGTTTGAATTCTCAAGGAAAGTATGTATATCTTCATACTGATCCATAATTCACATACAGTGGTACCTTGGGTTAAGTACTTAATTCTTTCCGGAGGTCCATTCTTAACCTGAAACTGTTCTTAACCTGAAGCACCACTTTAGCTAATGGGGTCTCCTGCTGCCGCTGTGCCGCCAGAGCCCGATTTCTGTTCTCATCCTGAAGCAAAGTTCTTTACCCAAGGTACTATTTCTGGGTTAGTGGAGTCTGTAACCGGAAGCGTATGTAACCCGAGGTACCACTGTATTTTACAAAAGTACATTTGTTGTTGTTGTTTAGTTGTTTAGTCGTGTCCGACTCTTCGTGACCCCATGGACCAGAGCACGCCAGGCACTCTTGTCTTCAAAAGTACATTTACCTCCTGTTTATTCCTCCATGTTTTGTTTTTATTTGTATGGTTAGAAGTTGCACTTTGGGTTTTTGAAAATGGATGTTATTCTGCCTCTGCAGTGGGTTGCATGGTCATTCCATTATATTGTCAGTTAATTAATGTTTATGACCATCTTTTTGTGGCTACGTACACAGCCTATTACTGGGGTTTGGAGAGGGGACTAGACAGCTGCCATCAAATATATCTGTACTCAGCCCTGCACTTACTTTCCTTGATGTGATGATAGAGGACTGCTCATGAGTCAGCTGGCTCAGTGGAGATGTCAGTCTCCAACTTGGCGCCCAGAAATCTCCATGTAGTCACAACTGGATTTGCACCAGTAGCAAAATGCACCTGACACCCGTGGAATTTCTAACACGGGTGAGGAGATGGGCTGTTCACTGTTTTCTGTAGAGTTAAGGGATTGCTGTTGAGTGTAGCATTGAGGCTGAATGTGCTTGGCTTTGGCCAAATCATTGGTCTCCTTCTGCTTCTGTGTCTGAGCTGCCCAACAAATGACGGTAAGAACATGATCTCATAATGTTTCTATTTTACTGTATACATGGCCATTTAGTAAAATGATAGCAGTAGCAGTGGGGAAAAATGGTACGTACGGATGTTTAGGCATGACATCATACAACTTTTTTAAAAAGAAAAAGATGATGAAAGCACAGGCCAGCAAACCCTGACAAAAGTGCTAAGAACAAACACTTGACAATGGGGCCGCTGTACTTGCGAGACTTGTTGTTAGCATCCGTCTGTTTGAGAGACAATGGAGTGTGCCTCCAGCGATGAAGTCAAACTGCTGCATTAGTAGCACCAAAGTGACCTCTCTGGGGTGCAAGCCTGGGCAGTGTGTACGGAAGTCCTGGCTGCCCAGATGACGCAAAGGTCGAGAAGGCTGTGTGGAGCCCCAATCCCCGACGACTTCGGCTCCACCAGGACTGGGATTGACCCGTCTGGTGACTGGTGCGAGGGAAGCAGGCCAGAGCATGTCAGGGAGCCACACAAAAAGTATCGCCCAGGAGAAGATGGGCACTGTGCAGGTCCCCCCTGCCAGCAGAGGGGTGCCGCTGGTGACTGGAAATGGACACAGGATACAAAAAAGTTATTTTCTAAATTTAAAAAAATATTTTAATACATTTATTTTATTTTATTTTTTAAACGCTCAAGAATTAAAATGGCAGCACCCATAAAGGGGCCCTGAACCAACAAAGGCCACTTCCTGGGACTGCAGCTTCCACCCTAACTTCCTCCTCTTTTTATATTTTTTATTTCTCATTTTTTAAATTAAATAGAGGGGAAATGACAGGGGTTTTTTTCTCCCCCCCTTTTATATACACTTTTTATATATTTTTTATTTTTACACACACACAAAAAGCAAACTTTCAGATACCACCACCTCAACATCTTTCTTTCTTTCTTTCTTTCTTTCTTTCTTTCTTTCTTTCTTTCTTTCTTTCTCATAAAATCCCTACTCTTTTCATCCCCATCCCCTTCCTTTTCTCTTCTCTCTCCTTCCTGCCCAACTAATAATAATAATAATAATAATAATAATATCACACACCTTCATACATATATCTCGCCATCCACTTTCAATAGCACCTCCCACTTTTGTGCTCTGTGGTCTAAACCACAGAGGCTAGGGCTTGCCGATCAGAAGGTGGCCGGTTTGAGGCCCCACGACGGGGTGAGCTCCCGTTGCTCGGTCCCTGCTCCTGCCCACCTAGCAGTTCAAAAGCACTTCAAAATGCAAGTAGATAAATAGGTACTGCTCCGGCCGGAAGGTAAATGGCATTTCCGTGTGCTGCTCTGGTTTCGCCAGAAGCGACTTAGTCATGCTAGTCACATGACCCGGAAGCTGTCTGCAGACAAACGCCAGCTCCCTCGGCCTATAGAGTGAGATGAGCGCCGCAACCCCAGAGTCATCCACGACTGGACCTAATGGTCAGGGGTACCTTTACCTTACCTCATACTATAACTTGAACCACCACTGCAATTTTTTATCATTACTATTACTATTACTATTTTTTTCCTTTATTTTCCCTTTTTATTTTACTCTACTGTTCCTTTTCTTTTTTTCCTTTTCCCCTTTTTCTTTTTGTTTTTTGAATACTACCCTGCCAGCCTTTAATTTTTAACTTTTTACTACGAAATCCCAACCCCACTTCCCACCCTTACCTGGACCCCACTCCCTCATTTGTGTGTATGAGTGTGTAGGGGTGTGTCCACAAACAACCCCCTCAACACACACCCTCCCTCTGGCCCCACTCCATTGGTCTCTTGCATCTCTGTTTGTTAATCCCTTTATGTCAACTGTTTGTCTGTTCTGCTTGTCTTTCTGCCTGTCTGCTTCCGGCTTCACCAACATCACTGAGGCGAGTACGGTGACCCTAGAGAAGTCCTTAAAATACAGCCCTGACATCACAAAAATAGCCGCCTAATCCAGACGTTCTATAAAAGCCACTAGTCAACAATGCTGGTTCAACTCAGCAACTCAACAATACCCAGGAACCACCACCTCCAAAACTCCTAAGCACAACACACCACTCCAAAAAGATACCACCACATCTCAAAACAAGGTCACCAGGGAGATTGAGATGGCACCAACCAGGGAGATGATGAACAGCACTGAGACCACAACATAGCCCCAGGATGACAACAGCCCAACAACAAATGAAGCCTGAGGGAAATGGAACTGAGACTAGCAGAACTATTGAAGAACACAGTGACTCCCCTGAAGAAAATAATCAGCAACCTGACCTCCAGAGTGGAAACCCTCACTAACACCATCTCCAGTCTAGAAAATAAGAACCAAATGCACAGAACACCACAGAAACTAGTGCTCATATCCCCAGGAACCTCACTAAAATGCTGGAGAGGATGCACCTCCACAGGCACATACCTCCACATGTGGTGAGAATGTCCCAAAATCCAACTCTTCTGGACATCAGTCATACAAGAAATATTCAAAATAACTAAGCAAGTATTAGAAGTTACCCCAGAACTGGCCCTACTGAACATCTTCCAAGATAATAATGCCCACTCACATTATAAAGAGCTCATAACCAACCTACTCTCAGCAGCCAGAAGCCTCAAAGCCAGACACTGGAGAGACCTGTTAGGAGTAAGCTTGGACCATGGTATCAAATAGTATGGGAAACAGCCCTACTAGAAAAATTAACTAATAAACTGAAACTGACATGGGGACAAATAGAAGAAGATGCCTTCACCACGGTATGTCCCCTTTATCACATACATAGCCCAACAATACAACAACAACAATCTGCCAACAGCATACAAATCAATCTGGCTAACCAAAAATCCACCCTCTCACACACTCGCATGCATAAACAAATCTCACTAAAGCCAACCAAATACAGCCAACCACACCCTAGGCCACCCCCAACCTCTCTCCCCACCAAGGAAATACAACAAGCGAATAGAAAGAGGACCCACACAAGTGACGCCAACACAAAACCCCACACATACAGTAGACGAATAGAAGCATTGCCACCCGCACCCTTCCCCTTCCCCTTCCGTTCTCCTCTTTTCTTCCCAACCTAATACTGCATGCAACACTAATGTCTCACAACAAATGAAACTGATCTTGAAACAATGTCTGTATTTTTGTAAACAAAGAAATATTTAGTAAAAATATATATTTTTTAAAAAGAAAGTGGAGAAGGTGGATAGAAAGAAGTTACTCTCCGGCTCTCACAGTACTCGAAGCTGAGACCATTCAGTGAAGCTGAACATGGGATTCATGACTGACAAAACTAAGCACTGAACAGCATCATGCAGCACATAGTTACACTATGGAATTTGCTCCCACAAGATTTAGGGATAGCTGGAAATGTGT
Organism: Podarcis melisellensis; assembly: GCF_964234715.1. NCBI lineage: Eukaryota > Metazoa > Chordata > Lepidosauria > Squamata > Lacertidae > Podarcis > Podarcis melisellensis. The sequence goes on from NC_138539.1 coordinate 89,035,784, forward strand.
GTGGCTTTAAAAGAGGATTGGACAAGTTCAGGGAGAGTAAGGCTAATAGCTGCAATGGTGAGCCCTGTCTCTATTGCTGGAAGCAGTGTGTCTCTGAAGGCTAGTTGGTGGGGAGCGTGCAGTTTCACTTAGCTCCTGTTGTGGGGTTTCCAGAGGCAACTGGATAGCTATTATGGGAAAAGGATGCTAGACTTGATGGACCTTTGGGTTGATCCAGCAGGGCTCTTTGTACATTCATACAAATAGGGACTGTATTTTGCACCGTTGACTTTCTTTATTTTAGAGTGTTTCTTTTTTAAAAAATTAACATGAATGTCTGAATTGTGGACTGTCTTTCTTCCTGGCAAGAATGCATCTAGAACTAGATTTGACATTAAAAATGAACCTGGCAATTTAACGAAATGATTATTCTGGCCTCAGTAAATGGTTTCCATTCTTTCTCTCCCTCAAGAGAGCAAAAATCATGGCCGGTTCTTGGCCAGCTAATGAAGCAAGTTTGCCTGTCTCTTTGCAGATGTGGTGTTGGAGAAGGCCATGCATAAGTGCATCCTGAAGCCCCTCAAGGGTCATGTGGAGGCCATGTTAAAAGAGTTCCATACAGCTGACGGCTCTTGGAAGCAGTTGAAAGAGAACCTTCAACTGGTCCGACAACGGAATCCTCAGGAGCTTGGGGTGTTTGTCCCAACACCAGACTTTGTAGATGTTGAAAAGATTAAAGTCAAGTTCATGACCATGCAGAAGATGTATTCTCCTGAAAAGAAAGTCATGCTGCTGCTACGAGTCTGCAAACTAATTTACACTGTGATGGAAAACAATTCAGGTAAATGCTGTCTCTTGACCAAAGATTTTTTTGCTGTTCAGGAAGTTTCTGGAGGAAGAGCAAATGTTTTATCTCACAACAGTTTCAAATCTCCCTTTTTCTTTATCTCACAGGTTTTGTAATTTGTAATCTGATAGTCTGCAGTTTGGTTCTATTTGTTTTCATACCTGCACGATTTCTAGCATGTTGCAGTGACTCTTTGGTGTAACATGTATCTGGAATGAAGGCAGTATCTGCTAAGAAGAGACTAAACTAAAAGGGGATTGATGGGCCCAGATATTGGAGCACGCTGGGAAAAACAACAGGGAATCTAGCTAACCATAGATGGGCATTTCTGAATACAGCAATTTGTGAAAGCAATAAAACAATTTAGCATTGGTTCTGCATTTAAATTGTGTATTCAAACACTATGTATGCATTGCTGTAGTGTGAGAAATGGCCTGTGACACTGGTGCCAGTTCATGCCTTTTTCTTAAAGTCTCTGATACAAAAAGGGCACAATTTAAATGGGCAAATACATGTGTGGTCCTGTCAATTATGAATGGTGCGCGCACACAAGCAAATATCGCTTGCTAGAATTCCTGCACCCTCCGCATGCTTCCTGAAATTGGCTTGGAGGTTTCAGGAGAACAGCACATGAGGTGGGTGGGATCTGGCATGCTGGAGTGATGGTCCAGATTGAGGGGCTAGAAAAGTGTGAAATTGAATTCCACCCATTTTTGCATTCTGAAAAACATGGTGTTACATCACACTTGTTTTAGAAGCTTAGTCTGAATAATTTGAAAATGGTCTGAGCCTTGAAAAAATCTATGCCCAAAGACTAGTGCAGGCTTTTCCCATTCTAGGGTGCTGCAAGGTATACAAGGTGTGGCTAATCCTTTTAGGTGGAACTGAAGTGTTGGTGCAAGTATGAGCACAGTCCCAGCCACTCAGGGGTAGGTAGCATAGAATTGTACTCACTTGGAGCAAGCTCACATAAGTTTTCAGTAAACCATGAAGCTGCTCAAGAGCCCCACAAGAACATCTCACTGCTGAGCTAACATGGACATTGCTTAAACCAGACACTGCTTAATCCAGACATTGCTTAAACCAGAAGGCAGTTGCTTGGCACAAATCCCAAGCTTTAACTGAGTTGTACGTTGGTGGCGCTGTGGGTTAAACCACAGAGCCTAAGGCTTGCCGATCGGAAGGTCAGCGGTTCGAATCCCCACAACGGAGTGAGCTCCCGTTGTTTGGTCCCTGCTCCTGCCCACCTAGCAGTTTGAAAGCATGTCAAAGTGCAAGCAGATAAATACGTACTGCTCCGGCAGGAAGGTTAACGGCGTTTCCATGCGCTGCTCTGGTTCGCCAGAAGCAGCTTAGTCATGCTGGCCACATCACCCTGAAACTGTACGCCGGCTCCCTCAGCCTCTAGAGTGAGATGAGCGCGTAACCCCAGAGTCGTCCGCAACTGGACCTTATGGTCAGGGGTACCTTTACCTTACTTCAGTACAGTATTTAACTTTGCTGCAGCCAGTTGCCATCCTTTAATCCGCTTATCCAGTCCAGTGATGGAATATAAAGTATATGAATATGTGTGTCTGTCCTAGAATCACGTTCTCTTTAATTTTACACCAATGGTAAAAGGTAAAGGTAAAGGATCCCTGGACGATTAAGTCCAGTCAAAAGCGACTATGGACTGTGGCGCTCATCTCACTTTCAGGCCGAGGGAGCCGGCGTTTGTCCACAGATAGCTTTCCAGGGCAGCAGAACACCGTGATGGATGCCAGAGCACATGGAAACGCCATTTACCAATGGATCCTGTGATAATAGCATATATGTTTGAGTAAAATTCGCTTGTCATGAATCTAAAATGATTCAGCTGAATGGAAGCAGCAGTGCAGAAGACTGCCTTTAAACATGGAAAGAGGCAGACAAAACTGACAGAGGGGTGTGATTAATGCCTATATTTTCTTTCCCCACTCTTCCTTACCCTTCGTCAAGGGAGGATGTATGGAGCTGATGACTTTTTGCCAGTGCTGACCTACGTTGTGGCTCAGTGTGACATGCTGGAGCTAGATGCTGAAATTGAGTACATGATGGAGCTGCTGGACCCCTCCTTGCTACACGGAGAAGGTAAATGGCCTTGAAGCTCTGAGATGACTCTTTTGCCAGGAATTTGTTTATTTGTAGCCTGCCTGAATAGACAGCCTTTAAAAGAATCCTGAAAGGCTCTAACTTGTTGCCACAGCTTATCGAGTAATGCCTACAAACAAAGCATAAAGATAACCCCAACCAATGAAGATAAAAAGCCTTGTGTTCCTACCCGCATAGAGAGAGGGTATTTTTAATTAAAAATAGTAAGATGCTTTTCTCTGTGATTCTGGAAGGAGGAAACTGTTGTTTGGCCTAGCAACTTGGGCGGTAGTGATTTACAGTAAACTCTTAACCGTGTCTTTGCAGAAGTCCTATTGAATTCAATGGGGCATACGCCCAGGTCAGTGAGGTTAGGGTTGCAGCCTTAGTTCAGTTTGGAATGATAGATCAGGCCATACATCTTGTGGCAGGGTCTGAAATGATATGTGACAATTTCTCTCTTCAATTCTCTCTTTCTCCAGTATGGAAAACTTTGTTTTAACTTACTGAGAATTTTGAATTATGTTAGCTTATAAATTAGCTTTCCTAAACCTCAGGAATAACTTGTATTTCAGAGCAAACTTCCTTCAGAGGCCAGGATATTACCACAAGTCTTCTTTCACATTCATATTGGCATTTAGTAGTATTATCATGGTCATCCTGCCTCCTGCATGACAGTTCATTGAAAAAGAAAAACATTTCCTTGTTCAGTTGGTAGAGCATGAGATTCAGCAATCCTTACCAAAGCCCTGTATAGCAAGCAGATAGGTAAAGGTAAAGGACCCCTGGACGGTTAAGTCCAGTCAAAGGTGACTATGAGGTATGGCATTCATCTTGCTTCAGGCCGAGGGAGCTGGCGTTTCTCCACAAACAGCTTTCTGGGTCATGTGGCCAGCATGACTAAACTGCTTCTGATGCAGCGGGACACCGTGACAGAAACCAGAGTGCATGGAAATGCCATTTACCTTCCTGCCACAGGAATCTACTTGCGCTGGTGTGCTTTCGAACTGCTAGGTTGGCAGGAGCTGGGACCAAACAACGGGAGCTCACCCCGTTGCGGGGATTCAAACCACCAACCTTCTGATCGGCAAGCCCAAGAGGCCCGGAGGTTTAGACCACAGCACCAAAGCCCTGTATAGCAAGCAGATACTCATCTTACCAAAAGGAGAAAGTACTGAGGATGTGAGAGAGTTGATAACAGAGGCAGGATTTTAACTGAAGATTGTTTCATAGTGAATTCACTTTATTTGTTATTTGTTGCGTTCCTGGCCCACTCATGTGTTAGTGGAGTGTGAGTAAGCCCCCCCCCCCTCATTCCACCCCCTTTTCTGGCCACTTCTGGGTTGCGGCAATGTGCACGTCACAGTCGTGTATGCATTGAACAAATGTAAAATGGTCTTTGCCTGTACTCGAAACCCTTTGAGGAACACTTCATTATTATATTTTAACACACAGGTTAGTCATTTTTGTCAAAAAGGCATGGAGTGGAGAAGCCACAGTGAGGTAGCAGCAGCTCTCCAGTTCATACTCTGGCAACCAAAAATACACTCTTTCTGCCACGCAGAAAGAATGGGAGAAGAATATGTGAATCAGTTTTATTACTAGAAATTCCTATTGACTTTTATTTAGGTTGCTTGAGAACAAGGGGCTTGTTATTAAGGTGACATTTGCAAAAAACAAAAACAAAAAAACAAACCAACAATGATTTAACTCTTAAAATATGGCCTGGAATATGTCTCCTGCTTGTGGCTCTGAAACGTTTCCTGCCTCTGCAGTTGTTTGGCTCCTTCTAAGCCTGGAGTAGGGAAGGATTCCAGAGGCCCCTCCCCTCCTGGGCAGCTGAGAGCAGAAGAATGCTGAAGCTGTTGAATCTGGCAAGGAACTTCTGTTTCCAACAGCAAAACAAAAACAAGCAGGCCAAGCTTCTGGCCAAGCAGCTGGATGTTGATACTTCCTTGGCCTCCAAACTGCATCAGATTTCTCTGTGTTACTATTTGCAACAAATTGCATTTGTCTTTTCCAGAAATCCAATGGTGGGCGGGGGCATGAACAGAATTCCATCTAATGGGGAAGAGCATTTGAGTACAGCCGGAATGAGAACTGCAACTAACACCAGAGTCTGCTTTAAGTAATCTTCCTGATGTTTGTGCTATACTTGCCACAGTGTGTGGTGTCAAGAAACCAGGAGAAGAAAGCAACTCAGAGGGTTGGATCCAGACTCTAGTTCTTTGGAACAAAGTTTGAAACCCACTGGCATGGCTGTGGTTTCAAAGGCACACCTCAGAAGGATGGCACACCCCCAATTTGTAGTAGTAGCAGTAGTACAGTATTTATTAAATTTGGATACCACTCTTCAAGAGGAGACTGAGAAGAGATAGGATAGCCATCTTCAAATATCTCAAGGGCTGCCACATGGAAGATGGAGCAAGCTTGTTTACTCCTGCTCCACAGAGTAGGACCCAAACCAATGGCTTCAGGTTACAAGAAAGGAGATTCCAACTAAACATCAGAAAAAACTTTCTGACAGTGGAACAGACTCCCTTGGGAGGTGATGGACTCTCCTTCATTGGAGGTGTTTAAGCAGAGGTTGCATGTCCATCTGTCAGGGATGCTTTAGCTGAGATTCCTGCACTCTGCATTGCGGGGGGCGGGGGTGGTGTCTGTTCCAACTCTACTATTCTATGATCTGTAGATTTCAGGGTGGTTCACAGTATAAAAATACAAAATAAAAGCACAAAATACATAATAAAAACAAGAACAAGAACGAACTACTAGCACATTGATAGCTAACCCGTTAGTTGCCTGCGGGCAGCGGCTGATGGAAATTGGAGTCCAACATCTGGAGGGTCACAGTTCCCCCTCCCCCTTGCACTTTCATTTAATGCAAGACAGCAGATCACTCTTGTCTGTCTTGGAAAATTACAGACATACTGAGTTTTACACTGATTATATATATAAGTAATCAAGCTGTTGGTAATTGTCTCTAGAACACTCTTCTCCTGATTCCTTCGCAGGTGGCTACTACTTGACAAGTGCATATGGAGCACTTTCTTTGATAAAGAATTTTCAAGAAGAACAAGCGGCTCGGCTGCTGTGCTCGGAAGCCCGGAATACCCTCCGACAATGGCATAAGCGTAGGACAACAAATAGAACGATTCCATCTGTGGATGATTTTCAGGTACAGTTAATGACTTTTCCATATGATGACTTTTCTACTGTGGGCAGAGTATAAGTGTGATATGACAGACAGCGTGGTAGATGTAGATTGTCCTTGGTGATGTTAGTTCTGGTTCCCCCTCATTTGTGAAGCTCAGGGCAAAACTAGTTCTGACAGGGCTGCCATTCATGTCCCCACTCCATTCACTGGTAAAGCCAGGGATGGGGTGAAGTTAGAATAAAATATATACAAACCCTGATGCCTTTGTTCCCCTCCATCTTTTGTTCTCCTTATTTTAAGCTTCAATGTTGGAATTGAGCCAAGGAGGAAATAGACAACTGTGGGCAGTAAGATATACATTGCCCCTCAGCTGCATGATCCTCCGTCTTTGTTTATATGTGCAAGGGGCAGATATATAAAGAGAAACAGGTGTCAGTCACCATCTCATCTACCGTATTTTTCGCACCATAGGACGCACCGGACAATAGGACGCACCTTGTTTTAGAGGGGGGAGAACAAGGAAAAAAAATTCTTCCGCTCTCTGACCAGTGCCCCTTCAGCAAAGCGGCAGGAAGCACTGCGCAGAGAGTGGGAGAATTTTCCCCCTCTTGTTTTCCCGCTCTAAAACAAGGTGCCATTTAAGGTGCGTTCAGGTGGCTACCTTGGAAGCCTGGAGAGCTAGAGGGGTCAGTGTGCACCGACCCCTCTCGCTCTCCTGGCTTCAGGTTCCTTTCGACCTGCTCTTTGGGGCTGGCGGGGGAAGCCCACCACCAGCCCCAAAGAGCAGGTCTGGGAGCAGCGGAAAGGCGCAGCGGAGAGGCTGCTGCCATAGTCACGCGTCACTTCTCCAGCTGGGAGAGGGTCGCGAGGGGCTGCCTTAGCTCCGCGCGCGCTCTCCGGGCTGGAGAGGTGACACGCGGCTATGGAGGCTCCTGCCAGAGCCGCGCGTCGCCTCTCCAGCCGGGAGAGGGTCGCGAGGGGCTGCTTTAGCTCCGCGCGAGCTCTCCCGGCTGGAGAGGTGACGCACGGCTATGGAGGCACCTGCCTGAGCCGCGCGTCACCTCTCCAACCGGGAGAGGGTCGCGGGGCTATGGTGTCTTCGCTCCATAGGACGCACACACATTTCCCCTTCATTTTTGAAGGGGAAAAAGTGCGTCCTATAGAGCGAAAAATACGGTAATTTGGCCATGACGTTGGGGGAAGGGAGTCTTCTCCATGTTGCAGTGCCTTGAAGGACTTGAATAACACTGAATGTGAAGTGACTGCAGAGTTTCATATTCTTCTTGGGGAGATCCTGGAGTGATTATGGGCAGCTGCTTCTTCCTCAACACCTCCTTACAGGATTCCTGTTTGGTCTGAGCACCTAAACAAGATGGAAGTACACATACTGTTAAAATTGTTGTGTACTTTGATCTTGCATGGTCTGAGAAAATTACTTTTCATATCTAACTTGCAATTTTGGTGTAGGCTTGTTAACTTGGTAGTGATAATGGAATTGCAAATCAAGCTTAACTTCAGTTTATGTATCATCGGTGCTTTTTTCCTAGAAAAATAGGTGCTGGTACTCAGCATGAAGTTGTTAAAGTAAGGCTGGATCTAGACACATCCAAGAAGCGATTCAGTTAAACGCACTGTAAACTTCATACAGGGAAATTCCACTGGTGAAAGACGGGGCTCCACTGGGCCATCTGGTGTCACAGTGTTATAACGCATTCTTTCTTTACGAATGTCGCTGAGTCCTAGGTGCCGGTACTGCATACCCCTGAGTACCCCCTGAAGAAGAAGAAAGCACAGTGTATCATGATAGTTCAGCACTGATACTTTTTGGAAAGCTAAAGCATGTTTCACTGTTTGAATTTTATGGTTAGCAAAAAACCTCCAAGATTTGGGTTGCCATACTTGCAAACATGTTAGAGAATAAATGTGGAGGATGTTTCTTCCCCTTAGAAACAAAAGTATCTGTTGGTGCATCCTGAATGTACATTTTGCCCTATATTTGACGGATTCCCTCCAATGACTCATTTCATTTCATGTCAGAACAAGCTGTGTTCCAACATGCACACTCTGCTCTTCTTTCTTCCCTTCCTTCCTCATTTCTATTTTCTCCCCTCCCTCCTTCTTTTCCTTCCTCAAATCTCCCCCTTTCATGTCTTCCCTTAGATTCTAGATGATGTCTGTTTCCGCTTATGGCCAGCATGTGTGCGTATGCTTTTTGTGTCTTTTTTTTAAAAAGCATTCCTAATTATTTTACTGGAAGAAAGAAATGTTAACAATGAAAAGCAATTATTCCCCACCTCCGCCTTCACTGTTGACTGTGCTTTACTTGTTTTATTCTGCTCTGGGTTTTGTTACATTTAAATTGCTTTTATTAACTCTTGCATTGTTTTATTTTGAGTTGATTGGAGGCCTTTCTTGGGCCAAAGAGTGGCATAGAAATGAATTTATGAAGAAGCAAATATACTGCTTCTGCAGTGGGCAAAATAAATAAAAAAGACCGGCATTCCCACTAAATGAAAATGCAACAAAGGTGGGCATAACTAATAACAACTCACATGTTCTCCAAAAGCTCCCACAGACCTTGCCTAGAATTAATGAAGCTTGAATTATTATCAAATTGGACTCAGGAAAAGAGACATGAATCATATTCCCAAATGAGCTTCCTGAAACCAGTTCCTTGCTTCAATATTAAAAAGCAAATGCCAGACACATGTGCTCTGTAGAATTGCAAAGTATGCTTTTCATCTGCATCGCTGGCTGATAAAGTCTGATTTGTGTGAATAGGGCTCAGCCCACTTTCTTCCCTGAGCTCTGCTGCATCTTGTGTTAGCCTCTTCAACAACAGGAGTTTCTTAGCATGACCACCGTTCCCCAGAGCAGGCTCAGTGACGCTTTGCCACCCTCTGGCCTATTCCCAGCTCTCAGCTGAGTGAACTCAGTCTGGCCACAGATGATAGCTTTGCAGTTCACTTAGCTTGCTGTCAGGACACAATAAAGTGAGCTCAAAAGGACAATCCTCATGGCATGCTAATAATGAATAAGCAGAGGAAGTGTTGGGGCTAGTAAGTAAGTCCTTTACTCACATGGGCAGGTTGAATAAAATTTCAGTCAAGGTCCTGTGAATGGACCCTGAGACTACTTCCTTACAGCAGGGGTTTTCAGTTCCTGCCTTCAGGGAAGATTTACGGCATCAGTTTGTCTGCCATGGCACCCTTGTTACAGAATATGCATTCCATTTGAACAGAGCACTGGTTAGGCCTATGAGGCCTCAATATCTTACATGTGAATTGAGGGTGCTTGAGAACATTTTGCTTTGAGTAGACCTGTTGCAATTAATGGCTCTAATGTCAGGTTCATTAATTTCTGAGGATCTGCTCTGAGTAAAATTTAGTTGTATACCACCCTTAAGGTTTCCTGGAACACAGAGGACCTCTGATTAATAACAAGAGGAACAACTACGTATACCGTATTTTTCGCACGATTGGACGCACCGGACCATAGGACGCGCCTAGTTTTTTGGGGGGGAAATAAAGGGAAAAATTTTTCCCTTTATTTCCCCCCCAAAAGCAGGTCAGGGAAACCGAACCAGGTCGAGGAACAGCGGGATAGTGGCGCTGCGCCTCCCTGCTGTCCCCCGAGCTTGTGGGGCTGGCTGATGTCTGCCTAGCGTGCGGGGCGCTCTGCTTCAGGGCGCCCCACCCGCCGGGCGGCAGGCTGCTATCCGCAGCTTGGGGAGCCTTGCGGGGAACTGCTGCAGGGCTCCCTACGCTGCGGATGTATGCCTGGCGTGAGGGGCGCTCTGCTTTAGGGCGCCCCACCCGCCGGGCGGCAGGCTGCTATCCGCAGCGTGGGGAGCCTTGCGGGGAGCTCCTGCAAGGGTCCCCACGCTGCGGGTGTGTTCCCGAAGCGCCGGGAGCTCTGCTTTCAGGGCGCCCGACGCTCCGGGAAGCAGGCTGCTATCCGCAGCCTAGACACGGCTAGCGGAGCGCTAATCCCGAAGCTTGGGGCGTGCGGAGCTCAGCGCGCCCCAAGCTTCTGGATTAGCGCAGTGGTCCGCTAGCCCTGGGAGAGCCGGGCGACGTCGCGGGGCTCTCCCAGGGCTAGCGGAGACCTTGCCGGCACCCAGAAGCTTGGGGCGCGCTGAGCTCCGCACGCCCCAAGCTTCTGGATTAGCGCAGTGGTCCGCTAGCCCTGGGAGAGCCGGGCGACGTCGCGGGGCTCTCCCAGGGCTAGCGGAGACCTTGCCGGCACCCAGAAGCTTGGGGCGCGCTGAGCTCCGCACGCCCCAAGCTTCTGGATTAGCGCAGTGGTCCGCTAGCCCTGGGAGAGCCGGGCGACGTCGCGGGGCTCTCCCAGGGCTAGCGGAGACCTTGCCGGCACCCAGAAGCTTGGGGCGCGCTGAGCTCCGCACGCCCCAAGCTTCTGGATTAGCGCAGTGGTCCGCTAGCCCTGGGAGAGCCGCGCGATGTCGCGGGGCTCTCCCAGGGCTAGCGGAGACCTTGCCGGCACCCAGAAGCTTGGGGCGCGCTGAGCTCCGCACGCCCCAAGCTTCTGCATTAGTGCAGTGGTCCGCTAGCCCTGGGAGAGCCGGGCGACGTCGCAGGGCTCTCCCAGGGCTAGCGGAGACCTTGCCGGCACCCAAAAGCTTGGGGCGCGCTGAGCTCCGCACGCCCCAAGCTTCGGGATTAATGCAGCGCTCCGCTAGCGGTGGGAGAGCTGGGTCTCCCACTCCTAGCGGATAGCTTCCTGAAGCCTGGAGAGCGAGAGGGGTCGGTGCGCACCGACCCCTCTCGCTCTCCAGGCTTCAGCGAAAGCCTGCATTCGCTCCATAGGACGCACACACATTTTCCCTTGCTTTTTAGGAGGGAAAAAGTGCGTCCTATGGTGCGAAAAATACGGTATTTCACATTGATTAGCCCAACAAACCAGGTGAAATTCTGTGTGGGGTTTTTTTATTAGGTCTTGAATTTGAATATTTATTCTTCTCATGCATTTCCCCACTTTACAGAACTATTTGCGAGTTGCATTCCAGGAAGTAAACAGTGGCTGTACAGGGAAAACCTTGCTCGTGAGACCATATATTACCACAGAAGATGTGTGTCGGCTTTGTGCTGAGAAGTTTAAAGTGGACATTCCTGATGAGTATAGCCTGTTTCTCTTTATTGATGACACCTGGCAGCAGCTGACAGAAGATACCTATCCCCAAAAAATCAAAGCTGAACTGCACAGCCGGCCACAGCCCCAGGTCTTTCATTTTGTTTATAAGCGCATCAACAGTGACAATTATGGTGCCATTTTTCAAAACGACAACAGCGACCACACATCATAAAGCTCATGTGTTTTATGGTTGGGTTTTAAGTTGCTGAAAGCACCCTTTGCTTGCTGACTTGAGTTCATTAGACACTGTCTGCAGGGCTCTAAACCAAATGTCTGATAAGAACATGAACAACAATCCCTTTCACTGACTAAATGTAGTATATATACAGGGCCATTGTACAGCTGTAGAACAGAAGGGGGGCTGAACTTCATGGATCACTGATCTTCTCAAATATACTGCACATCACATCAGCACATCTGTATTGCATTTTACTCTCATCCTTAGTTCAAGCCCTTGTTTGCATTAACTTTACTGATGGCCAGATTATCTATAAGCTAGCTGGTGGGCTATCCATTTCACCAGTGTACATATATATGCAAAACTGTCCGATGCAGGGCATCAATAAACTCTCTTATATGGATGGTAGCAGCCTTCTCTAAAATAGTTATTTAATTATTATTATTTTACTGAAGGCAGCTTGTTTATATATATATATATATATATATAACAGAAATTTTAAAACAGTTGCAGGTAAACTGTCATGGTTGATCCTTAAAGTATTTTTTAAAACTATAAAATGTTCTATAATTCTGCATGTGATTTTTAACATTTAATATACAAAATAAATCTCTTGCTGGTTTTAGAGTATTACATTGAACACTCCTGTGAGATTTAGATGGTTTATTGCCTTTTCTTCCCTGATTTAAGTGTTTTTAAATCTATCAAACTCATTTTAAGCTTGATAAAATTCTGTAAGTAATTTGTATTTTTGACATTGGCTACCCAAAGCCTTTTACAAACCTGATGTATCACTTACTGAATTATTATTTATATACTGCAATCTTGAATGGACAGATAAAGTGGACAGAAGTATTTGAAAGAAGTGAATATAGAGACCAGGAAAGTGAGAAAACATAGTGTGGCTGCTTTAGAAATGAGATGTTTTAGGGCATGTGTTGCAAATAACACAGTTTAGTTACTCCATTGTTGTACAGAAAGTTAGCCAAAGATAGATAGCTGAGAGCTCCATCACTCCTCTTCGTGGAAGAGTGACTGGACATTGTTGAAGGTAGATGTGAGGGACAGTCACTCAAAATGCAGGGGGGGAGAGAGAGATTGTGAGGTTACCCCTAGTCTGCTGGTTCAGGCTTCTTGCAGAACGTAAGTGAAGGAAGTTGGGGGGGGGGGATTTTCAAAGTTTGAAATATTGTACATATACAAATATTGATTTGTCATCTGTTATGTTAAAAACAGCAAGGAACTGAATTTACAGGTTAAACAGATTTATGCAGACTGAAATGAGCAACATCACATGCATTTTACTGTGGCTGAAAAAGTAAATGTTTTCCATAGGCATACAAATTGTAAGCTTCTTTCCATATTAGATAACTAAAACTGGGTTGTAATTTTGAATAAAAGTAATCGCTCCTTCCTAATCTTCTGTGCGACCCCAGAGGAGGCGGGAGAGGAGAGATATTTCATAGGGTGGATTTTGCTTTCCCCTATACATCATGACTGAACAATTAAATTATCCAATAGATACAAAAATAAATCTGGACAATGTTGTAATAGTTTAATGTTGTAACAGAAATATTAAGACCTACACTGAGCACCAACCAATCCAAGTCAGTGTGTAAGATGTGGTTGAAAATCTTGGATCGTAAGTCCCTTACTGATCTTATCAAAAGCCAAGAATCTTGTCCATCTAGGATGGCTTCCAAACTATGTGAATGCACTCCAGTGCTGAGTTATGGATTGCTGTACCTTAATGCCTTAATGCTCTGGAGTTACCAAAAGAATATTGGTGTCTGGCTCTGCAAGTGCATTTTGTATGTAAATGTATGCATGTTGATTTGCCACTTACCTGCCACCTTGACATGTGTCTATGTTGTATTTCATTTTGTAAATGATAAAACAGTAGTTTTGCACATAATACATTGTAATACTTTACTATAATGAACATGTTTGTGTATATGTGAATAGTCTGTATTTAAGTACCCATCCATTTCTTGCACTTGTAAGACACAGCCATTTTCTGGTCTCCTGAAACTATTCTTTAGTCCAGCTCATGTGGTTTGCTGTACATTGGAGTCTTGGAGCTGGTTCACACACTCATATCTATCCCTTCATTTTTATCATTTACTAACTGCCAGTTGAATGTGTAAACTGACTGCACTGGAAAACATTGTATTTTTGAGGTGATATATGGCACTTTCTCCTGTTACAGATCTGTGATAACTTCTGCTGCAATAATGGCTATAGATCTGTGAACTAGCCCTGAGGACCAATTCACACATTATACTTTAAAAACATCTTGGGTGTATACCTATTTTAATGTGAACAGGTTGGGTGGAAATTATTGCTATCATGTTTTGAGCTCTGGCTCTTGTTCCCCTTACTACTAGTAAACTTGTGCCAGCAACAGTCACTGTAGGGATCAGCAGAGCTCACACTGGCCAAAAGCACTCCGATATCTGGAGGATGAGGACATCTGGAACATCCTAAGGACATAGTGACAGCTCTGCCTTAGATTGAAAATTATTTGTGTCGTTTGATCTTCTTTCATTTTATGCATATATCAGTGGTGTGTGGTCAGTGGACTAGGGGGACTAGGATAGGGAGGGAGGTGCGATGCTCCGACGGGTCCAAAAGCCCTTCCACCACCTTCCCAAAGCCTGGGAAGCTTCTGCTGGCTTAAGGAGGAAGGCACAATGCTCACACACGCGACATCAGGACATCACAATGTTGTGCCCGTTCCCAAGTACCCTTGCAAGCTGGCGCCTCTGGCCCTAACTGTTCCCCTGTGAAAAAAATCACCATACATCACTGGAATAAATGCTTAATTTTCCTGAAATTGGCACCATGGGAAGACTGAAACAAGTGCAGGAGACGACTCACAACTGGATACTATATGTGAGAAAAGTTCGTGTTTCTGAAATGGTGAGTTGTATCTGAGGAGTTGGATGGAAGAAACCACACCCTCAGGATTCTTTTAAGGTGGGTGCTTTGTGCTCTGTTTTCCCTTCCAGAAACATTTTGGCATTGAATCATTTATTCCAGTATCTATAACAATCTCGTGTTCTTTGCCATGCTCCTATACACACTTACAATTTGCTTCTTCTGTACTAAACATAACTGAATTTTTTGCCACAATTCAGAACCAACACCTAATTATTCTTCATGTCATTTTACTTAAAAATAAATAAATCGGAAGATTAGGCATACCCTGCTGGTGCTTGCTGTGCTTAAAATATCATTGCCTCCAAATCAACTCCTATCTTTTCTCTTCTTATTGGACAACACTGATGCAGTGGAGAAAAGGGGGAAATAGCTGAATTAAACTGAAAATCGGTGGACTGCAATGGGCAGAGAAAGAGCTGAAGCAGTCAAAAAGCTCAAGATCATGGGCATCTTTGTTTAATGGTGCACATTTTTTTAAAATGTAATCATTAATTTCCACTCTTAGGTGAAAACCTATTTCTTTCCGTGGCTGGAAACAGGTGACAAAGATACTGTCTTCATGATGGTTAAAGCAAGTTCCATCCTTGCAGAAGAAAAATGTGTTGTAAAATATTAAGACACTTGATAACTTTTCAAGAATGCTCATTGGTAGAAAGGAGTGGCAGAGAAGATTTATCAGCTTTAAAAACAAGTCACCTGAATATATGAGCAGAAAGTATGACTAAAGCAGGGAATGCTTCCTTAACTATGCGATGTGTGATAGAAGAAGAGAAGAGTTTGGATTTGATATCCCGCCTTTCACTCCCTTTAAGGAGTCTCAAAGCGGCTAACATTCTCCTTTCCCTTCCTCCCCCACAACAAACACTCTGCATAGTTTGCATGTAAACCTCAGACTTCAATGAGAGTAATTTGCTGGTAAGTGTATAGGAATGCAGGCTTAGAATCACAATAATAAAAATAATCCAGCAACAGTTAAATCCAATTTATTACAAATGTGCTCAAAAATCCCCTGCATAAATCAACCACGTTTAGGAACTGCTAAGTGTCTGAAGGCTGCACAATGTATCTTTCTATAGCTGAAAATGGATTCAGACTCTTATATTGAATCTTAATGTTGAGATTCCCACCCACTGATCTTCCCACATTAAAGTTGTGTCATTAAGCAATACCTCAGCCTTTTAATAAGCAGATTTGCAGATTTGTAAACTGAATTCGTGGGACACAGGTGGCGCTGTAGGTTAAACCACAGAGCCTAGGGTTTGCTGATCGGAAAGTTGGCGGTTCGAATCCCTGCGACGGGGTGAGCTCCCGTTGCTCGGTCCCTTCTCCTGCCCACCTAGCAGTTCGAAAGCACATCAAAGTGCAAGTAGATAAATAGGTACGCTCTGGCGGGAAGGTAAACGGCGCTTCCGTGCACTGCTCCAGTTCGCCAGAAGCAGCTTAGTCATGCTGGCCACATGACCTGGAAGCTGTACGCCCGCTCCCTTGGCCAATACAGCGAGATGAGCGCCGCAACCCCAGAGTCGGCCACGACTGGAGCTAACGGTCAGGAGTTTAAACTGAATTACATTTTGTCTTTGAATCAAACAGTTCACTAATGGGCTAATTTAAATTCATAATTATATGTTGCAGCTCTGTTCTGAAAACATTTCAAAATACTTTTCCAATTTGCCGAGTTAGGAGGCGTTATATGATGTTATCCAACCTTCCAATGCCTCTGGTTGCTGACCCCTATGGGAACAGTGAACAATAGGGCTCTGCTGCTAGACTTCCACCAGCAGATTTCTGGCGCCTTAATACTGTTTCAAGAGGCAGTGCTGTTACTACTCTCATCTGTCAGGATAGCTGTATTGAGTGTTTTTTAAGTGTAGGCCTGATATTTATTTAAACATAAGCTTATAATAATGGTGTTGTTCATAGGCACTGGGTGCCAGGGGCCCTGGGGGCTCCAGTCCCCATAGCTCCCCATGAAAGGGCACCCACAAATTTTTGCACCGGGGCTGCTCACGTTGCAGGGGTGTGCTGATGTCAGGCGCCTGCAGCGTGTGTGGCCTCGGGCACCCGCAGTCCTGGGGCCAAACTGCTGGGCCTGGTGGTGGTGTTTTCGTATTCGTATTATTTAAATATCTTACCTGCCCTTCACGCTAAAGTCTGAGGGCAAGTTGCAACAATTTAAAATACAGTTAAAAAACGAGAATTAAAAATACAGTCACTCAAACCAGGGTGGGTCCTGAAAATAAATATCTTCATCGTCAAAGGGCAGGGTAAAGAGGAATGCCTTATTGGTTAGGGTTATGCTTTTAGAGAAGCTATTCAGTGCCCTGATAGGTACCTGTAGCCAAGAAAACTGCACACACTTTGGAATTAGTTCCACTGATAATGGTGGGACGTCTTCTAAGGAAGCTTCCATACATGGCTCAGTCGGTAAAACATGAGACTCTTAATCCCGGGGTTGTAGCTTCAAGCCCCACACTGGGCAAAGATTCCTGCATTGCTTGGGGTTGGTCTAGAAAACCCTCGTGGGCCCTTCCAACTCTACAATTCTGTATTCTATAGGAGGGCTGACATACGTCTTTTTTGGAAAGAAAATCCACCATTTTGGGGGTGTCCTGGTTTTTCCTTTTTGAAATATGGCAACCCATCTTGATCTCTAGCCTCAGACTGCAGGGCAGCCGCTGGGACCAGAGAGGCGAGCTGAGCCTGAGAGAAGCTCCGGAGGCAGCACTCTTGCAGGGAGACCAAGGGTCTGGGTTAAAGGCGGATCTACACGGATCCTCATGGATCCTCCACTTTTTAAAAAATAACTCCAACAAATCCAGTGTCAAATTACATCTGGAAGGCACGCCTACAGACTAGACTATTAAAAACGTGGATCCAACACTTAGCCACGCTGCAGCACCACAAAAACATGGATCATGAATTCATATGATTTTTATATTGAAACAAAATAAAAACACCATGATACTCTACACCAATGTTTTTCAACCACTGTTCCGTGGCACACTAGTGTGCCGTGAGATGTTGCCTGGTGTGCCATGGGAAAAATTGAAAAATTCAAAAGATTTAAAAATAAAGTGTTTTATAATTTTTCATATTTCTGTTTACTTACTATTTCATAATAAAGTAATTATAAAATACTTTCTTTGTGTTTATTTGATTCCTATTCAAGAGAATTACTTTATATATAGTCAATATAGGCACAGAGTTAAATTTTTTAACATTTTCTAATGGTGGTGTGCCTCGTGATTTTTTTCATGAAACAAGTGTGCCTTTGCCCAAAAAAGGTTGAAAAACACTGCTCTACACCACATATTTGTCTGTAGGCAGAACCAAAAAAATCATGCACCACTGTTTTGTGGTACCGCAATGGTGCAAAAACATGGTTAAAAAACACACATCCTCATGATTTTTGCACTAAATCAGCCCAAAGTCACCATCAGATCAAATATCATGGCCATGGGCACAGCCTGCACCACAAAAACCACGGATCCACGGCTTCATGGCAACTCCATGGCCCCAAAACATAGTTCTGAAGCACAGATGCTTATGGATCCTCATGCTTTTTGCATTGGGCCACCCCAAACTCACCACCAAATCACACATCATAGCCAGGGGCACACCCTGCACCACAAAAATCATGAGTTGCACTACAAAAATCACAAAAATGCCCTTAGCATTAATCATATATGGTATTTCTCCAATAGCAAACTACCTAGAACTGAAAATAATATTTAGTACACTAACCTTTGTTTAACTCTTGATAAATGTCAGCTTGCTGAGTTATTTTGTACCATTGTGATTGTGATGTTATATTTGCCAGCAGGCAGCAATACAGAGTTTTGCTGATTAGCAAGAGATTTGGGGAAGTTGATCTGAGGGTGACTTCGGGCTGATCTAGTGCAAAAATCATGAGGATCCATGTTTTTTAACCATGTTTTTGGGCCATTGCGGCCCCACGAAACAGTGGGTGCGTGATTTTTTTTTGATGCTGCCTACAAACTAAGACATGGTCTACAGTGTCATGGCAGTTTTATTTAATTTGAATGAAAAAAATCATATGAATTCATGAGGATCCGTTTAAAATCAGCTGGATCCGCCTTGTAGCCGTTTCCGGAGAGGAAAGCAAACCAGCTGTGGGGCTGTATTTTAATGTTGCTCATCCTCAAAGGAGGAGGGCCACGAATATGTTTTAATATAGGCAGCAAAAATCCAAAATGCCCTCCCCAATTTTCCCCCGACAGAGGCTCTTGGTGGCCCACAGAAAAAAGAACATCGAAAAACAGAGGAACGGAACAAGAATTTCAGAGCGTGAGCGGCTCTCCTCGGGGCGGGCGGGCGACGCTTCTTCCCTTGTTTATCTCTGTGGTCAATTCTGACGCAAGGGGGCGTGGCTTCCGCCCCTCCGTTGGGCCTTCGCTTCTTTCTCGAAGGGTCGCCCTGGCAACCGGAGGAACGGAAGTGGCGTCTTGGTTGCCCGGCGCCGGCGAGAAGTGCTTCCGGGTCTTGGGCTGCTGTCGCCGGGGGAGAAGATGACTTCGCTGCGCGCCTTCACCTGCAACGACCTCTTCCGATTCAACAACATGTGAGCCCGAGGCCTCGGGGCCCGGGGCGGGGAGGGGGCGGGCGGGCGGGGCGTGTCTCTGCCTTCTCCGCCCGGTCTCTGGCCTGGAGGCGCCTCCGCTGCCTCTCCCGGACCGTGAGGGCGCTCCCCCCCCCCGGTCCTGCTAGCGAAGGAGGGTCGGAATTGCCGCCCAGCCAACCCCGGAGCCGGCCCGGTTCGGAGCACGCGCTGCCGCGCCGCCTCTTTGGGCTGCCGCCTGAGAAAAGGGAAAATTCAGTTTTGCCTGCCTAGGATTGCCAAGCGCCCAGCAGCGAGTCTTGATCAGTTACCTGTACCTTTAAACATCCAATTGATGAGCAGAAATCAGATGAAGCTTGTTGCAGATAAAGATAAGGATTATCACCTGCTCATTTCTGTAACCCAAACTGTTGTTAAAGGCACAGCTACAGGGGCTATTTAAAATTTTGGCAATTTAGTTGGCACAAGGAAATAGCCCTCCTCTACTGAATATTTCAGGATCTCTTGGAATTAAAGGGATGTTAGAACTTGCCTCTTGCTCTTCTTCGGTTATACTTTATTCCCTGACCAACCGAGTTGTATACCCAGGGTAGATCACAAAATTAATAATTGTTCAAGAGGCAAATTGAGGTTTCAAAATTGGTGTGTGGGATGGAAGAGATTGAAAGGTTTGCCCCATACCCAGTTGTAACTGGCTCAAAGTTTCTCCCTAGTAATACTTTGGGTGTTTAATCAGTTCTTGTTTCCCACAGCAACTTGGATCCCCTCACAGAAACTGTATCCTTTGAAGCCTCAAGACCTCTGAATGCTAATCACTACCTGTGAGCCTCTTCATGCATTATACTACAGAAAACATATGTTTGTCCCTGAATATTTTTATCAGGGAGCTGCAGCTATTCCTGGTGTCTTGCAAGTGTACCTACATGGCAGAAATGTTTGTTATTGTGTTCATTCTTTATTCTTCTATGGGCAGTCCATAAAAATGCAATATATGGGGCAGCCTTGAGAAGCTTCTAATATGGAAGTTACTATGGATGCCAAACAGTGTGTTGCATTTATTATTTAATTATTAAATTTCCATCTCACCCTCCCTAAGGGGCCCTGGGCAGCAAACATCAAAATAATAAAACAATTGTATTTTTTTAAAATAAACAAAACTTATTTAAAACACTTAAAAACAGTCATATAACCCCACAGCAAATACTGTAATATCTGGATCAAGTATCTTTTGACCATCACATGCCTGATTAAACAGGAATGCTTTTCAGTTTCTTCTGAAAGTTAATAATATCAGCTTCCTGCCCTCTGAAGTAATATTTTGAATATCACTTTGACTGTTCAAATTGTTTATACAATGTTTATTTGTAATCCATACAATAATATGGTAAATGTATGTGATGTTATCCCTATAATACAAATGAGCTTATGGCAAAATTGAACGAGACACTTTCTGATTCATAGCCCAGTGTTGTCCTTCAATATTATGTCCAAGCTAAAATCACTTCGTGTAAGAGGTTCTGTATTTCCTTTTTTCTATTTAGTGTCTTATGTCTCAAAGATTTAAAAAATGTCATAGCAATCAATACTTATTTAGAACTGGTACATTTCAAGTGGTCAGACAATATGTATCTTAGTAACCCATCCAATAGCCTGCAAGGAAGATCAGTATAATTAGCCACTTCTTGGCTGTGGATGCAGCTGGGCTGATAAATAGTGGTATAGTCGAAGCTGAGGAGAGAGACGAACCAGAGAATTATCACTTCTTACTCTTAATTGCTATTCCTTCTAAAATGGGTCATTCCATATCAAGTGATGTCATGTATTTTGTTGTAATGTTCACAATATGTACTAACAAGAATTCTTTCAAAGCGTTAATTCTATCATGCAATAGCAAGCTATCACTTGGCTTTGGAACAAATTTTTTAAAAGAAATGCCTGACCAGCTTTTCAGATACCTTTTAATTGAATAACTTTCTAAATAAATGCATGAAGGAACCGATATTATAACTTGACGTCTTGTTTATTCTATTATCTCTTACTCCAAGAAGACCCATTTATCCTAAATAGAACCCAATAAGGCAGACATGTATGTACAATTTTTTTAATGTGATCCCACAGAGATCCCCATATGAAATTTTGCAGGTTGCTCTTAGAAATATTAAATAATACAAATGTTTTGGAATTTTTTAATCATATTAATTTTTTTAATCACTTTTAAAATTTTATTTTATTGCTATGGCTAGTGGCTGATGCAAATAAACATTCTTCTGATTCTTCTTCTGATTTTACATTCTTGGTTTACCTGTATTGTATTGTTATTATTTATTTTTTACTCAGAAACAGACAATAGTCTTAACAATTATTTTAGTATCTTACTGTGCAAAACCAGAACTGTTTGGAAAGCAGTTACTTTGGGGGTGAGCAACTTAAGGTCCCCCAGATATTACAGAACTACAGCTTCCATAGTCCTTTACCCTTGACCATGCTGTCTGGGACTGATGGGAGTTGGAGTTCAGCAATAGATGGGGTGCTACAGATTGTCAGCCCCCACTTGCTTACTGAGGTGATATTTTCTTAACATGCAATACTCCATAGTATGGAATTCCATTTTACTTGCAGTACTTGGCTCACTGGCCTGAGTATTTTATTGTTGCAGAAGCTCCTGGTGGAGAACTGATGGGCTACAGTAAGTAGGTTAATTTTCCTTGTTTCTGTGTGACCAATCTTTGACTAACCCTTTAATTATTTGGCAGTAGCACTGCAACATTTACTCAGTTTTTAAGGGCTTTTTATCAACCATGAAGATGTCCTTGATAAATTAGGCAGAACCTTTTGTTAATATTAGTTTTAGTATGAGCATATAAAAACCGCATATGGAAACTAACATCTTAAGGTAGGGGTTGGCAGCCCATCACCTTCAGGCATCAAGATGCCTGTAAGGATGAACCATAGCCCCCAGACTCACAGTCTTCATTTTTTTTAAAGTAACTTTCTAGTTTTTATAATCTCCAGTATGAGGCAAAAGGTACACACATTCTTTTTTTGTCCGTACCACCCTTACTGACACATCTCCCACCTTGCACCTTCTCCCCCCCCCCCCCAAACGTGCAAAAGCCCGTATGTGAGAGAAATGGTGCTACACACTTGGGAGCGGAAGAAAATATGTATGTGTGTGTGAGAGAGAAGATTGTATGCATATGTGATCAGTGAGGGAGAGAGAGGTATGTATAAATCTGTTTATGTGTGGTCAGAGAAAGAAATGGACTTGGGCAGAGAGAGAGAGATGTGTGTGCGAAGTGTGTGTATGAGTGTGTGAGCAATGCATGTGTGTCTGATCAGTGAGTGTGTGCATGAATGAATGTGTGTGAGAGAGTGTGGTGGGGCCAGCTTGGATATTTTCCCTGGTTCAAGGGGATGCTCTCTGTTATTAGCTAGCAACAGCATCATTGTGTGTATGGGGCAAAAGCCAATATTTTGTGATTTTCATAGTCAGGACCAGCAGGATGTAGTGACTTCCCTTGGTAAGCCTGAAGTTGTCTGTGTGTGTGTGTGTGTTGGAAGCAGCAGTGATGGTTCTCTCTCTAACTGATATGTCATGCCTCCCATAGCAGCTATTTTGTGACTAGTACTTCCTCAAAATTTGAAATGTGCCCCCTGGTCCAAAAAGGCTGGCAGCTCCTGTCTTAAAGTATTTCCCCTTCTCTCACACATCCAAAATGAATGCTTCATCTGATGTGCATTTGGCTACAGCACATCCATATATGTGTCTTCTAAACACAAAATGTGCTTCTTGCTTTAGTAATAGTTTTTACCATATGCAAATGTATCCCAATTTAATTGATACATAGTATGAGTATTACTCATAGTAATCAATTAGAATTTCTTTAATTGGGTTTCAGCCCTCCCATCAGATGTCAAGGAATAAGCAACTGACTTTTAAAAGATATCTGAAGGCATCCCTGTTTAGGGAAGTTGTTAATGTTTGATGTTTTATCATGTTTTTAATATTCTGTTTGGAGCCACCCAGAGTGGCTGTGGCAACCCAGTCAGATGGGTGACATACAAATAAAATAATAATAATAATAATAATAATAATAATAATAATAATAATAATTATTACTTGGAAGTGAATACACTTACAATTATAGCTTTTGTTGTTCTCCTACAGTTCCGCATCTATTAGTATCTTTCTCCCTGGAGTCCTAATCACAGACTTCACTTTGATGTTGTCTGTAGTCAAAGAGTTGCATACATTTTTAGTATTTCCTCATAGTGATAGGAAGGTGGCAAGAAGAGTCTGCTAGGGTACTGACCTGAAAGACTGCTCCCTACCCACTAGAAACCCTCCTCAGGGTTTTAAAGCTCATTCACTTTAAAGCTGGTTTTAGGAGACATAAGAGTTAGAAACATTCTCTTTCTTTCTTGAAATTGGAGACTCTCTGAACATTTTGTTCAGTGCTTAATTTGCTGTGTGTGAGACATTCTGGAATCTGTATAGTCCTGATGTTCAACTTCTAGTTTGAGTCCTTTTTAATTGCCTGCATCTGTAGTAAAGCATTTTTTCTGGTTTAATGTCAAACACCATAAATCCAATAGCTAAGTTTCTGTGGGATGGCCATGGTCTAGTCCAAACAAACTAACCCATTTTATCCTACTTTTCCTTGTAGTCATGGGGAAAGCTGAAGGTTCAGTAGCCAGAGAAGAGTGGCATGGCCATGTTACTGCACTCTCCGTTGCACCTGAATTTCGGCGGCTAGGTTTGGCTGCTAAGTTGATGGAACTGCTTGAAGAAATATCAGAAAGGTGAGGGATGCCTGCATGATAAACATATATTTTCCCCTCTTAGCGATGTATTGATCTGTTTGAATTCCTGTAGATTTATTGATGAGAACAGCTGAAGGCATCATAATTATATGGAGAATTATTTTGGGGACTCTAAGAAAACAACTCGATGAGAGCTTTATAAAGTCAGGAGTGCTTCATAAGGAAGTTTTATTTTAGGAGTGTTGGGGGGCTGCTCAGCTGAGTGGTTAGGTTAGCCAGTGTCAAATAAAAGGCTAATAGCGCTTTTATCTAAGTTAGAATAGCCAACTCCCTTCAGCCCTTACCATCAGTGAGGCTGGCTGAGACTGATGGGAGTTGGGCATCCAGCAACATCTGGAGGGAACCACATTGACTATCTAAGTGGTGGAGGCTGCAATCCTGTGCACACTTACTTGGGCTAAGCCCCACTGAACACTGGGATTTCTTCCCACATAATTGGCTGCATGATATTTCCCTGGTACTTCCGTTAGCGAGAAATATGTGCCAGTGAATAGAGTTGTGGTCGTGGGTAAATATATATTATTGAATTATTTCCTGCCCCAGCCGCCAATTATTTATTGAAATTCTTTTAAATAGGGTTAAATAGGCATTTTGGGAGTGAAGGGCCTTGTTGACCTATAGGCCACATTAACCCTTTTGTGCAAAAGTGGTTGTGGCCAGTTTTTACAAACTGATTGGGAAGGGG
This sequence comes from Podarcis melisellensis, assembly GCF_964234715.1. Taxonomy (NCBI): domain Eukaryota; kingdom Metazoa; phylum Chordata; class Lepidosauria; order Squamata; family Lacertidae; genus Podarcis; species Podarcis melisellensis. Next base: position 89,060,239 of record NC_138539.1, read on the forward strand.
GTGCTTGGAGGGGGGCAGGAAATTTTTGGCATCATAGCAAGGGGCCAGTAAAAGAACAAAAAAAAAAATTTAAGCAAATGGATAAATGTGAGAGGAGCCATATTCAGTATTACACAATTACAAATGTTACATCTGCACAAGCATAGAAGCTTGCTAGAGGAACAATCTCCCCTCTGCTCCCCCCACGTGCTGTGCTAGGAGGGTTTTCCTGTCCCTCCCTAAACCAACTTGGGGGAGCACAGGGGGAGGAGAGCCTTGGCGCAGGGCTTCCGATGCCAGTGTTTGCCCTTCAAATTCATCTGTTATATAGCAGTCACTATATCAGCACTGTTTCCCCTACTTTAAGCTATGTGTTGCATCAAACTGAATTTCCTGCTTCTCTCCTCCACCAGTAAGTCCTCCAAATCTGCTCTAAAGGAAAAGGTACAGCTTCCGGGTCATGTGGCTCTGGCGAACCAGAGCAGCGCACGGAAATGCCGTTTACCTTCCTGCCGGAGCGGTACCTATTTATCTACTTGCACTTTGATGTGCTTTCGAACTGCTAGGTTGGCAGGAGCAGGGACCGAGCAACGGGAGCTCACCCCGTCATGGGGATTCGAACCGCCAGTCTTCTGATCGGCAAGTCCTAGGCTCTGTGGTTTAACCCACAGCCCCACCCACATCCCAAATCTGCTCTGGGTTCCCCCAAATCCTCTGGATCAGATTTGCAGGGGGTGGGACTCTGCAAGGAGAGGACGGGGATGTTCACGGAAGTTGTTCCACATGTACAAAGATTTAGTTTGATATATTCCTAGGTTTTCAAGACTTCATTTTATTTCCGTATTTTAATTGCAATTTACTAGTGTCCCATCGTGGTACAACACTGGCTGCATTTGGAAGCAATTATAAGCCATGGTTTGTTATTACAGAAATGAGCCTGGTTGAGACTTGACTCCTGTTCCTTCCTCCAGAGTAGCTGTGTTAGAACCTTTCTCTTCCATTATCAAATAAGTAGAATTCCCCATTATTCCTGAATCCAGAACTCCTTGGCTCATCTTAATTATGGTATTTTGAAATAAGCTAGCCTCCTGAAGCAAATTCAGACATAACTCTAAACTTGATAAATCAAGACAGAAGAATGAAACAAGTACAAGGATGATGGTTTCCGAAGCTCATTTATTTAAAGGCAAACCATAGTTTGTTACAGCCAAACGAAGTCATGGAATCAAACTTTGGTTTGTGCCAATTCCAAACCATTGTTTTAACATCCAGACAAATAGGCAAAGCGGGAGCTGCTTCTTGGTTTCATTTTCCATTTGCTCCAAAGTATTCTAACCCGAAGGCTCAATGGCCTCTGGAGGCTGGAGCAGCAACCTGAACAGATTATCAAGACAAACATCATACTAAATCAGAAGTGCCCCTTACTCTGGTTTGCCAGTTCAGACAAACTAAATGTAAACATGGTTTGTCATGAGGCATGGCCTATTTGTCAGCTTGCCTGTTTAGTGCAGAATTCCCACCCACCCCCATTGTTCACTGCTTAATTCTTATGTTTTTTTATGTAGATCCCTGTGTAGCCTCTTACAAACCATGCTGTTTTCTGTTAGTTATTTTGTCTTATTGTGTCATTTTCTTTTCTTAATGAAGAAAGGGCGGATTTTTTGTGGATCTCTTTGTAAGAGTATCAAATCAGGTTGCAGTGAACATGTACAAACAACTAGGCTACAGCGTGTACAGAACAGTTCTAGAATACTACTCTGCCAGCAACGGGGAGCCTGACGAAGATGCTTATGGTAAGTGTTGTGCAGAAAGAGACACTTTGGACAGTCCTTGTGATTCCCATGCCATTAAAATGAAAATGTGAAATTGCTTGGGATGAGCAAAGTTTTTTGCCCAAAGTGGTTGGAACAGGAGATGTGACTGTGAGCTGTGTGGGGCAGGGTGTATTTCAGGCATGCTCCATCCTTCACGGACTCATTCCAGCCAGACAAAATCACTTGAGGAAGCTGTGAGCCAGAGCTCTCTAGGGGCTCCTAGGCAGAGGAGTTGGAGCTTAGACAGAGAGACCTGAGGGCTAGAGGTTCCCCACTCTTGATCTCGAGTAGAATGATAAGCCAGTGTAAGGGCACAACTGACCAAAAAGAAGTACTCAGTCTTCTCCCAGGGAAATAGATGGCCACTTGAAGTGTATTATGTTGTAAATATGTTATTAATCATTTTCCACAGATATGAGGAAAGCTTTATCCAGAGATACAGAGAAGAAATCAATTATACCATTACCCCATCCTGTCAGACCAGAAGACATAGAATAAGCTTAAGCTGTGGATATTTAGACATGTTGAAAATAACATCTTTGAAAGCATTTTGGACCATCTATGGAAAATGGTGTTTAATTATGAATGTACTTGGGAACCCGAGAGCAACAAGGAAAGTGTGTGCAGACGCGAAGGAAAAGCTTCATTTTTAGGCTAGTGGGCTGATGCCCCCAAACCCCACACAGGTTGGCAGCTGCACTGTTGGCCACTTAGGGTTTAATCTTTTTTTACAAAAATCATTAAATCCTTGGCTGTACAGAACTATTTCTAAAAATCTAGTAGATTAAAAATTTTAGGAGCCTGGAGCTCATTGGTGTCACTCATTCATGCTTTGAGCATTGGAGCCTTAAAGTATATATTGGAAAAAAATAAAATCAACGGATTTAAAATGAATTCCTCTTGTACTTGATTCACTTTGGTAAATACAGGCAACTCACATTTTACACTTCTTTCACTTATGCAACCACAGCTTTTTATGGGGTGGAGGAAAATAAATAAGTGGAGAACAAAGAAAACTCACTCTAAATTTACTGTATTTTTCGCCCCATAGGGCGCACCGGCCCATAGGACGCACCTAGTTTTTTGGGGGGGAAATAAAGGGAAAAAATTTATTTCCCCCCTAGGTGCGGGGCTGGGGCTGGGGCAGCCCGAGCTCCCCCGACCCCAGCCCTGGGAACAGGCTGCTATCCGCAAGCCGTGGGAGAGCTGCGCAAAGTCGCGCAGCTCTCCCACGGCTAGCGGAGCGCTGCGTTAATCCCGAAGCTTGGGGCGTGCTGAGCTCAGCGGCTCAAAGCTTCTGGGTGCCGGCAAGCTCTCCGCTAGCCATGGGAGAGCTGCGTCTCCCACGGCTAGCGGATAGCTTCCTGAAGCCTGGAGAGCGAGAGCCTGGTGCACACCGACCCCCCTCGCTCCCCAGGCTTCAGCGAAAGCCTGCATTCGCCCCATAGGACGCACACACATTTCCCCTTCATTTTTGGAGGGGGAAAAGTGTGTCCTGTAGGGCGAAAAATACGGTATTTATTCCTCCCTCCAATGAACAGCTGCAATTGCGGGCTTACTTTGGGAAGGCAGTACGATGGCTCTGGGAAGCAGCCTTCCACCTTGCTGAGCGGGGGAGGGGGGTTCAGTTCCAGGGATTCCTCTCTTTATGCATCTATACGTGGATGCTCCCTCCCCCCCCCCCCGCAACCCTTACATAAGCCGAAAGTTTATTTAATCTGTTATTGATAGGCAGATTGCCCTTTCCCTTTAATGAATTAAAAAGCATCATGAAAAGTTACCATATTTTTTGCTCCATAAGACGCACCTGACCATAAGACGGACCTATTTTTTAGAGGGGGAATGCAAGGAAAAAAATATTCTTTAAAGGGAGTGCTGAGCAGAGCCTGTATGCATCCCAGGCTCTGCTCAGCGCTCCCTTTCACAAGCTGCGCAGAGTGTGTGTGCGGTGCTTGCAAGCTTTTCCCCAAGAGCCGCACACACACCCCACGTAGCTCTTGGGGGCTTTTCCGGGAGGTTGGCGAAAGGACTGAGGGGCTAAGCCAGGAGCTAGAACAGCAAGAGGGAGTGCTGCACAACGATCCCTCTTGCTGTTCTGGCTTCTGGGATAGGCGCGCAAAGCCTCTTCAGGGCAGCAGGATGAAGGCTGCCACTGCCGTGAAGAGGCTTCGCGCGACCAAGCCAGAAGCTAGAACAGCGAGAGGGAGCACTGTGCAGTGATCCCTCTTGCTGTTCTGGCTTCTGGGTTAGCTGCGCAGCCTGCATTCGCTCCATAAGACGCACACACATTTCCCCTTACTTTTTAGGAGGGGGAAAGTGTCTTATAGAGCGAAAAATGCGATATGTTTTGCTAGTATGAATGCTGTTTGAGTTATTCAGACTATTATTCTTGCCAGTGGCTGCTTCGCAAAGTAGTAAGTAGAGTGGTGCTAATATGTCACCTTACTCAGACAAGGTTCTTATTATCAGGGCCTCTGGTTTGTAAGTAGGCTGCTTCTCTAGCCATAGTTACTAATAATAGTAACATGCAAATATAGTGGCTATAATCAGCACTCCTCAGCCTTGTATTAATAGAATTTTGTACTCAGGCAATCCCAGTCAAGAAAAACAACTCTGTAATGAGTAAGAAATAGCTTTGGCTAAGTTTTGTGGTTTTCTACATTGATCCTCATTTTGGTACCCAGTACACACAATACACAGATGTAAGAATAAATCTGCCATTACATAGAAGAGAACTAGATACAGTGGGTGGCTAATCAAAATGAACAGTATCCCCAGAACTCAATTAAACAAGCACTATCAAGGGTCTCCTAGAGCCCATTTCTCACTTGGAAGCCATGCATACTTCAAAACAAACTTCCAAAATGTTGTATTTCGTAAGCCATTTGATAATAGGCTATAAATATTTCACAGCCTGTAGGAGTGCTTAAATGGTCCATATCAGTGCCCATGGAATGGACCATGTATGCACCAGATTGAAGAAACATGAAATCAATAAAAATAAGTTGCAGTCATCTCACTTTGCAGTAGCAATTAAGGCTAGGCAATAAAGGTTTTCAACACCATCTCATTAGCTAACCATCACGATATACCAGTATAGCATGATGTGTGAAATAAGGAGGGGTAGCTGGGCTGTGGAGGGAGGGAGGCTTTTTGCTGCATGATCTCCATGCTCTTTCTTAAAGCTCTGGGTGGTCCTTTCCAGCAGCATGCACAACCAAGGCGCCTGGGCTGGGGAGTGGAAAGAACAACCAGGAGAAGGAAGGATCGCACCACTTGGGCTGATAGTGCTTTTTGCTTCCCAGCAACACATCCTTGATCGCTGTACCTGGGCTGGCAATGCTGGGCTGGCAGCGCTCGGCTGTCCTTCCTAGCAGGAGGAGCGACTAGGAGAAGGAAGGGGCAGGCAGGCAGGCAGGGCTCTTTCTTAAAGCATCAACACCATGGTTAAGGGGAGGTGCCGAGGCAGACTTCTCAAATTGCTCACAATTATACCACCCCCTGAAATTTTGAATGCTGTTCACAATGTATTGCTGGGTCAAATACAGTGGTACCTCGGGTTACAGACGCTTCAGGTTACAGATTCCACTAACCCAGAAATAGTGCCTCGGGTTAAGAACTTTGCTTCAGGATGAGAACAGAAATCATGCAGTGGGAGGCCCCATTAGCTAAAGTGGTGCTTCAGGTTAAGAACAGTTTCAGGTTAAGAACGGACCTCCAGAACAAATTAAGTTCTTAATCCAAGGTACCACTGTATAATGAAACAGTTATCATGAAGTGGTCTTCAAACAGGTTTTGAATGATATATCATTATATCACACAGGCCTAGCAGTAATAGCTCATTTCTCAGGCCTGAACCTCTCCGATCTATAGATTTTGTAATTGGGGCAATGGAAATCTTTTATAAAAGAATAAATTTCCATCTGTGAATAATGCTTCAGGGCTTTACTTCTAAGTTCGTTTTCTGGTGCTGCCCATCTCTTTTTCCCACACATGGAGACATAACATTACTACTACTAGATGAAGTGTTAATGGTTCTTTCTTGCATTTCAAACATTGCCAGTGATATTTTTTGGAAATATTTATTGTATTCATTGGCAAAAATTCTGTACAAAATCGAACAGGGAAAGCAAGTGTGGTATTAGGGACTGCTTTCATCCACATCCTTGTCTGGATCTCTCTCTGGATCATCATCTTGTTGCTGCTTCTTCCAGAGTTTAGCCATTGCAAGCAGTTTGAGGTTGGGCTGATTGGCAGCATCTTCTGGGAAGATGTAATCATAGTATTCTTCCCAGCCAGCATCAGACTAGAAGGAGAAAAGTTAACATAGTTAGACACCCAAAACATTATGCCTGCTTGCTTCTTTATCAGACATAAATTTTCCTGCTCTCAATAGTGTTTCCATGCAATAGTTGATGTTTCATAGACAGTTTAAAATAGCAGCATAATAGCACTTCATGCTGCATATTAGGAAGCTGCATCTTTGAATGCCCCCCTTTGCAGAAAAAGCTGCCCAAAGAAAACTAATGCCGGGGAGAAGCCTAGGCTCCACCTGCCATGTGTTTTAGAAAACTTTTATATTATTACTTGTGTGAATACAGTGGTGCCCCGCAAGACGAATGCCTCACAAAACGAAAAACGCGCAAGACGAAAGGGTTTTTCGGGTTTTGCGTCGCTTCGCAAGATGAATTTCCCTATGGGCTTGCTTCGCAAGACGAAAACGTCTTGCGAGTTTGTTCGCTTTTTCCCTAAAGCCGCTTGAAGAGGCGCAGTTGTGACGGACCGTGCTTCGCAAGACGAAAAACATCGCAAGACGAAAAGACTTGCGGAACGAATTAATTTCGTCTTGCGAGGCACCACTGTACTTAGGTTTTGGTTTGAGTGGTTTTTAATTTTTATTCCATACCACTTCAAAAGCACTGCTATGAAGCAGTACACAAATTAAGGCTGTTATACATATGTACCTGATAGCAAGTCCTACTGAACAACAGAACTTATGAATAAAATTGCACGGTAAATCAATGAATTGTGTGTGCACATGCACACTTATACACTCCACACAAGTATAGCTCACACAAACCTTCACTTGATTCTGCTGGTGTATAAATTGCTTCTTGAAAAGCCACCCCCAAGCATGCAAAGCCAGGTCTCAGCTTGTGCTCTTACCCCATCTTCAGCTTGAAGTTTCCTCCTCTTCTTGACTTTCTCTGGCATGAGTTTGTCTACCCTCTCTTTGCTGGATTCGGTTCCAAATTCCTCTTCAAAGTTTCTCCAGGATTCCAGAAGCATAAGCCTCTCCTCTTTTTCCTCACAATTTCTCATTGTTTTATTAGCCTCTTCATATACTTGCCGACACCGTGGTAAGCTGTCATCTTTCCCTGCTGAGAGTTCAAACTGAGCAAAACTGATCCACACCTACAGCAAAACCAAATAAGTCCATATTAGGGTATATGGCAAATCTTTACACAGGAAAACAGGCTGCCAAAGGGTTTAACACGAATCCATTGTTATATAATGCATATCAAGTGCTCTGGAGCTGTGTATGTTGCATGCAGCGCTCATAGCAATAAATAAGAGAATATATTATAGAAGTGAGAAAAGGTGCTTTGGATTTTTTATAGTTCTTATTAAAATGGAGCATTGAATTAAATTATTTTATTTCTAAGTGTATGACTTAGAAGTCAGATTGCTCTCAAAAGCACACACAAAAATAACAATTTTTTAAAAACTGGGTAAGGAAAGGTGAGGGAGAGAAAGTACCATCTGAACAGAAGGATTGTCATACATTTTGATTGGAGGAACAAGACAAACAAAGATCTGCTAAACAAAGACTGTATTGCCCAGTAGCTTCAGGGGTGATTGTGAGTGGTGTCTGGACAAAGGTATGAAGATGTGGATTATGGAGTAGGTCTCTAATTTAGTCACTCCCTATACCAGAGGCATTAAAACTTAAAATGATGGATGGCTGAATTCCCTATCCACATTTCCCCTCACTAAACTCTGCATGACAAATGTCATGGATATGACAGGTTGTAGCTCCACCTTGCGGCCAAAGACAAGAAAGGCAGACTGTTTATTGGACCATCACTCCAACTGGAAAAAATGCAAGCTGTCCCTACACTGTTGGCAACATCTACAATGGTACCTCGGTTTATGAACTTAATCCGTTCTGGAAGTCCGTTCTTAAACCGAAATGTTCTTAAACCGAGGCGTGCTTTCCCTAATGAGACCTCCTGCCACCGGTGCACTTCCACCATTCGGATTCTGTTCTTAGACCAAAGTAAAGTTTGCTAACCGGAACACTACTTCCAGTTTGCAAAGTTCGTATACTGAATAGTTTGTAAACAGGGCTGTTCTTAAACCGAGGCACCACAGCATTTGCTTTTCAATACAGTGGTACCTCGGGTTACAGACGCTTCAGGTTACAGACTCTGCTAAACCAGAAATAGTACCTCCGATTAAGAACTTTGCTTCAGGATGAGAACAGAAATTGGGTGGTGGCAGCACAGCGGCAGCGGGAGACCCCATTAGCTAAAGTGGTGCTTCAGGTTAAGAACAGTTTCAGGTTAAGAACAGACCTCCAGAACAAATTATGTTCTTGACCCAAGGTACCACTGTATGTAGTAGTAAGTTGGCTTCTTTGCTTTATTGGTTCCAAAGCCCTGAAAGATGGATCAGTTTGGGTGCGATGTGGGCCATGCTGAATGCTGTTTAAGAGCTCGGTAAGTTCTCCTGGCCTATATTGCCCCAGGCCTTAAAATTCTGTAGCAATTTTAAAGGCAACCCCATCAAAATAAACTCATTCATTTTCTAAGCAAACCAGAATTAAATTAACAGTTCTATCAAGGTAGCCTAAATTACAAGCTTGCTGACTTCTCCAGTGGGGTTACTTAAGCTTCAAAAAAACTGCACACAGACTTCCTGTTTCCGGCAGTGGAAAATGGCTGATCCCACACAATCAGACCTCAGCCGTTCCAATAATTCAGGGCTGATATGGGGGTAATTGGGGAGGACTGTCTCAACGACCCGCGGTCTGCCCCAGATTGCCGATATGGCAGACGGCAGGGGCACTAGGTCACGGAGCTAGGGACGGCTGACACTCCTGCGACGCCACCCCATAGCCGGACGCATCTGTTTGGGAAAATATAAAGATTTGGAAAACAAACAGACACGCTCTGAATTGAAGAAGCTGGAAAAAACCTGCAGTATGTACAGTCTCTGGTGCAAAAGATCGAACTTCAAAGAGATCCTCATCATGACGTTTGGAATGTGGAGGGGCTTGGTATGTAAAAAAATATTCTTTTATCCTTAATATCAACAATCCGTAATGCATGCCAAGTCTCATTAAGAACTTAAATTGCTCTTCAAAAAGTGAGTTCAGATGGACTTTCATATATAATTGGGATCTACTCGCAGCCACTTCTCTTCTAAGACCGGAAATGTCTGTTAAAGACGAAAACAAAGGACAAAGGACAAAATGGCTCCCACCCACCACGTCGTTACTGAATATCTGAGATACTTCCCTGATTAAGAGAAACGGGAGCTAACAGATGATTGGTTATAAAGACTGGAAACAATATTACATATTGTATATTACATATACAACTGTTTGCAAAAAGATTTTTTGTATTATTATTACAAGCGAGAGAGGGCTAAATGGATGTCTGGCAGCCCCCCTCTAGGGCCCGGAGGGGGGACTGAGAGGATTCCAAAGGCCAATTGCTAACTGTGTGATATATGGCTACATTGCAAACAGTCTATTTAAGATAAATCAACAAGGAGGTTACAGAAGGAAATTTCTCTCTCTTTCTTTGATAACACCTGGACAGGAAAGATTAACGATCTGGGAGCTGCCAAAATAACAACTCTCAAAGAGCTGGACAGAACTTTGAAATTGGATGCAATGAAATGAAGCGGTGAGATGAAAAAACAGCTGAAGGAGTACAATATACGGATAAATCTGCACTCCATAGGGGAAAAAAAGTATCTGTTTTCTGACATGAATGAGGATCGTAGAACCAGAGTCAAAATGTGGAAGGGAAAAATCGGACATGGAATTATGAATAACATTGAGGATGATGAGAGGCAGGACTATGATGTTGAATGCGCTTCGAAATTCAGACCGTGGGAAGTCAAGACAAAATTATTACAATTTGGAAGACAATTGGACCTTTTTTATTTTAGTTTTTTATTTTTATTGGATTTGATTTGATATGTTAATTGGATGTTTTTATTTGAAAATTAATACATGCTTAAAAAAAAAACTGCACACAGCCTTTTATACCAATGAACTACAGTGGAATCTAGTTCTGCCTAACCGAGTACATACCTTGACATGCTGCGTTCTCTGAAGCAATCGCCGATAAAGATTTCTTGTGTTCTCATATTCCTCTTGTTCAATTTCAAAGTCTATGTAAGATTTCCAAAGAACCTAGTAGGAAAGCAGACAGGCCAGTTATTAAGGTACAGTAAAGTGAACATTCCCACATCAATAGGTTGTCTGGGCAATCAGCTGCAGCAGATCATTGCACTTTGTATTCAAAATCCAAATCTGTTTATTACTCCCATATTAGCCGAGTTATAATATATTCCCTCCAGAGAAAAATATGTTGCAGAGCACAGCAAACTCCAGCACCCCTCTTACCTCTGGCATGTCTAATCGTGGCTGGCCAATAGCCAACTCATATATAGCTCTGGCCCTATCAACATCACCAAGAATGGTTTCTAACTCTGCAAACTTGATCCATGATGTGCAGTTTTCAGGTGCAAACTCTAGAAATTTCTCATACAGTTTCCGGCAACGATCAAACTCTCGTAGCTGCAACTCCAGTTCAATGTAGCCTTTAAACAGTTTGTTCTTTGGACATTTACCTATGGATGTTCCCTGTAAAGAGTAGAGTCAGAAATTGCCCAAAGCCTGTTAGAGAAAGAGCACGAGATTCAAACATGCTTTTTTGAGGCACACCCAAAATTACAGTGAGTGGGCTTCTAAGGTCTGATTCTCACTCCCAGTTTTGACATGCCCTGACAACTACAGCTATCATTGTTAGAATGTTATATTTTGGGCCTGTTCAATATACATTACAAAAGAAGCTCAGACGCACCAGGAAACATGTGCAGGAGGAAGAAAGACAAAACTTCTGGCAAGTGGTCCAATGGCTAATGGTGGTATGAAGACACTTCCTTAAATGAAAGTCAATTACCCTGTGGTGCCCAGAGTGTTGATCAGGTCCAGTGGGTTCCTTTTCCTTACCAGAACTTGGTTAAAGAAGCAAACTAGGGATGAAGCATTTCTATAGGCTAAATCAGTTTGTCGGGAAGGAAGTGGCCTGACCCTCCCCTTCCAATTCAGCTTAGAAACCCCACTGGGTAGATCGGTTCATCTCTGGGGACAAATGCAAATGATCACTGGTAGAAGGTTATCTATGGCATTGAGAAATGCAGTGTTACACTTAACCCTCACTTCAACAGCTAACAACAAAATTCAAAAACTGCCCCTTGATAAAATATGGAAGGATCTTTAGCTATACCGACTAACCATTTGAATGAGATACTTTCAGTAACTGCACAGCCCCATAATTATAGAATTACAGAGCTGGAGTCATACTGTTGCTTTTATATGAAACAAGATAGCAAGTTTTGTTATCTGTAACTGTTGTTCAATATGCAAATACAAAACATTTTTCTTTAAAAAATGATGAAAAATCATGGCAGATCAGCAGATCACCCTCATTATATCACAAAGGAATTAACCTGGAGAATCACTTTATTTTCCTTACCAATGCTCGCCTGGCAAACTGGAGATTCTTCTGTCTTATTTCAAATTGAGCATACAACAGCCATATTTTGGCAAATGTAAACTGAAAAGAGAAATAATAAAGATTCTCTGAGAGCAATGCCTCCAATTCAACTAAAATAAAGTCTTCTTAAATATGCCAATGCAGAAAACTTGTCCCAAAGAATGGTTATTAACAAGCACAAAGCATTTTCCCTGATAAAGAGTTTTTTTGAAACACATGGAGAGCCATATCTGTGTGTGTTGCTGCAGTGATGGCAGGGGGTAAATTCTGCAGAAAACTGTCCAGTGCTTTCTTTTCCATTGAATATTTTGTTTCATAAGTTCAAGAGTAACAATTAATGGATGCCAGTTGCAAATAAATATTAGAAAAGCTTGGCAGTTTCAAAATTCTTAATTAGTTTAATAAATAGAAGTAAATACATTGCCATATAATATCACTCTCTAGGGACTTCAGAAAATGTTCTAATTTGCATAGGCAATTTTCCAATTCAAGTTTTCCCAGGGAACTCACATCACTGTGTAGCTGTCTTTTTTGTCTCTGCCAAGCCTATGTTCACTTGCCTTCCTGCAAGTCCCATGGGGCAAAGTGTAACTTGTTTCTGAGGGAATGTGAACAGGTTTAGACTACGGGAGAAATCAACTGCAACCAGCTTTTATTGGTTCAGTGAACCATAGCCAAAACTTTGGCCAAAACAGGGCCAATATTTCTATACAGGGGGACTCTTGAACTTAGAACTGAGGTGAAAAATGACCTCCACTCACACATGTACACCCTTATGTACGAACCCCAGGCATACAACAGAATGTAGTACCTTTTTATGAGGAATGAGTTCAACACAAGCTTGATACACTTGTCTTGTCCGCTCTGGATCCTGAGAAAGAACACATTCTATGTCACATATTCAGAACAAACGCTTCTAAGCAATTATATTCAGAATGCCCCTTAGGAAAGTTGTCTATCTTGCTGCCTGTGTTAAGTTATACTACTTAAACCTGTACTCCTACTCTAGAAACCTAGACCTGCTTACAGCTCTCCACCATCAGCTTTCCCCCCTCTTCACGTCCCCATTTCTCCTCATTCCCTCTTTTACTCTCTAGGGGGTTCAAAATATAGCTGCTATACTACTAATTGCAACTAGATATTGGGCACATATCACACCAGTGGCTTGAAGTGTTTCAGTGTTTTCTGCTCCATTTCGGAGCACAATTCAGACTCCTTTAAAGCCCTATACAACCTGGGGCCCACTTTCCTCAGGGACCATTTTCTTGACAACCAAACTGCCTATGCATTGAGACTGTTTAACAGGACCTCTGGAAGTAACCCGAGGGTGAAAGTAACGCTAGGTGCACCATGGCAGTGGAACTCTTTTCCCAGAGAGGCTCACATGGTGCCCATGGTGTGGGCACTGGGTGGAAGCCTTTTCACTTCCAAGGCTTTTAAATAAATGATGCGTATTTTTATCTCTGTTTTAGTTTTTAAATGCTGCTTTTAATCACTGTTCTACTGTTTATGTTGTTCTGATATTTACTGTTTTTTAATTGACAGGGAGGAGGCAGAATAAAAGGGCAGCAAATGGATTTTGCCCACTTGAATGAGTCATCATTTATACATATACATATACACATATATACACACATACACACACAAAAATTAATAATTTATTTAAAATAATTCCATAGGTAAACACAAGTCACATTTTGTTACTCAGAAAATCAAAGAAATTCAGGAGTTGTACCTTTGCCTCTAGCTCTTCATACAGTGCATAATTGATCCACAGATAAATATACCTCTTCCAGTGCCTCTTTTCTTGAATTGGAGGAACATTGGCAATGGCTCGTTCATAAACTTCACGTACAGCATCAGGATCCGCATCACTTTCCACAAGCCTCAGGTAATCAAACCAGGCATCATAATTATGTGGATTAGCCTTTAAGAGAGAACAGAGAACTTCAGAAATACAAGCTCTTAGTAGTATTCTGGAGATGGCAGTTTATGCTTCCATTTGCCCCCAGCAGTTGCTGCACTCACTTTCACTTCTTCTTCATACTGGAATCTTCTCTTGCTAACTATAATATCCTCGATGCCTCGTCGGTCCCCAAACTTCTTCTCAAAAATGGTGTAATTTTTGAAGAGCTCTTGAGCTTCATGCTTTGGGATTCTGTCCAGGGCGTATTTATAGATTACTCTCACCCTTTCAAACTGGAAAAAGCAACAGCTTAGAAAGCACGAAGAAATATGCTCTACATGAATGCGTAGTAGCACAAACTTTTCAGTTAAAGGATAGGCAGATGATCTTGGGAAAGAACCCTGGCTGAGACCTTGAAGAATAAACAGTACAGGACTAGATGAACCAACAATCTGACTCCGTGTGCACTGACTCACAACTCAAATCCTCAGCCATTTCTCAGAGTAAAGTTCTACAAGGCAAGAGATACAACTATCAGCTTGAGCACATAACAAGGTTCTCATTTTACTCAAATATATATAAGCTAACATTTTTTATAAAACCAAGAAGTCCAATATAAGTTCTATGTTGCACTGTGGTCTAGTTGCTAGAAACTGACAACAACAGAAACAAATAGACCCAAGTCACAATACTTAAGCAATTTATTTGGAAGTAATGTTCTACTGAAATAATGTTATCTCCATATTAAAATTGTGTAGAACAGTTGAAGGAGCTGGTGATGTTTAGCCTGAGAGGAGAGATGAAAGTCATCTTCAAATATCTCAAGGGCTGTCACATGGAAAATGGAGCAAGCTTGCTTTCTCCTGCTCCACAGGGTAGGAGCTGAACCAATGGCTTCAAGTTACAAGAAAAGAGATTCCGACTAAACATCAGGAAAACGTTCTGACAGTAAGAGCTGCTCTGACAGTGGAACAGACTCCCTTGGGAGGTTGTGGACTCTCCTGCCTTGGAGGTTTTTAAGCAGAGGCTGGATGACCATCTGTCCTGGATGCTTTAGCTGAGATTCCTGCATTGCAGGGGTGGGACTAGATGACCCTTGGGCCCCCTCCAACTCTACAGTTCTATGATTCTATAAATCATGCCCAATATGAAAAAAATTAACTTTTTCCCCCCATTCCCACTTCCTCCCCCAACCCTCAAACTGCCTTGAAATATTGAGAAAGAAAATGTATGAAGATGTTTGGGCTTCACTTGCTCACTAAGGTATAAAATTCTTAAAGAAAGTCCACAATTGATAGGTGGACTTTAGCACACACATGCAGACCTGATAAATAGGAACTCTGAAAGCAAGACACCTTCACCTTCTCAGGCAACTAACAAACCCATACAGAGCAAGCTGGAGAACAAGCACAGATGGATGGGAATCTGGCGGTGGGAAACATTGAATGGGAAAGGAAGGTTTTGCAGTATCAGTCAAAAACATACATTTGATTGCAAAATGCAAGCTATATTTTCTAATAAGCAAAATGTTACCTCTTTCTGGTTCTCTTCAAATTTGGCAAAAGCTACATAAAGATGCTCATTCATATGTTCTTCCCCAAAGAATTCCACTGCTCTCTCAAATACTTTCCTTGCATGGGCAAAATAACTATGTTTTTCTTCAAAACGGGCATACTTGATCCAGTTCTTAACATCGGGATGCACAATGACAAGTGGAAGATGTTAAGGAATTCAAAGTATGAAGAATTTCATTTTAACTTCTAACTTTTAAGAATAAAATGCCACAAATATATTATGCAAGGATAACAAAAGGATGGTGAAGTTTTATATTTCATGGGGAAACAGAATGATTTAGGATACAGATCTAAGATTTTGGGAAACTGGTAAATGCAGCAAGACTCAAATAATTTGTTGTTGTTTTTAAATCTCAATCAAGCTGGCAGCACTTTAGGGGCACCTTTATCCTATATAACCTCCAATAAACCTTTGTGCATGTGGGTCCTGATGTGAAAGCAAATCCCTTCCTTCCAATGTTGCATGCTTTTCACATGTTTCAGCACGTCTCCTGTTATGTTACTCTCAACCCAACAACATTCAAGATAAAAACTGGTTTCTTCAAAGCCTAATTCATACCAGGCAGAATTAGTGAAAGCATTGCGGTCACTGAGCATAACTGAATGCACAACATGTAGTCTCATCCAACAGGGAGCCAAGGGGCACCTACGTCTGCATAGGATCATGCTTTTGGAATGGCGTCTTTTGCTGCTAGGTTTCAGCAGCAGATGAAAAGGTGACACCCAGGGCCTAATTGTCTCTGAAGTGATACACTTGTACCTGGCCTCTAAGGCAGTGTTTCCCAACCGGTGTTCCGCGGCACACTAGTGTGCCGTGGAACTTTGCCTTGTGTTCCGTGGAGGCGGGCGAGTCGGGCAGTGAGAGGCGGGGCGGCGGCGGCGAGCACATGCGGTGCGGCGAGCGAGCGAGCTCCCACATCCCATTGCCGCTCGCTACTGGGCCTGCGCATCCGCTCGCTACTGGGCCTGCCCCAGGAGGTGGGGTTGCGGGCATCACACCCTTCCCCACGTGAGCGGGGAATCCCATCCGCCCCCACGTGAGTGGGGAATCCCATCTCAGCCCCCGCGAGAGCAGGGGAATCCCATCCGGCCACGCCTCCTGGCCAGGCAATCGGCTGGCTGGAGGGGGCGTGGCTTGCCCTTTTTAGGGCCGGAGCGGAGGGGGCTCGCCCTCTCCGGCTAGCCCCATCGCCGCTCGCTACATCCTATCGCCGCTCGCTACTGGGCCTGCGCATGCTCGGCGAGCACACGCGGGGCGGCGAGCGAGCGAGCTCCCACATCCGACGGCACCAAGCAGGGGCCCTTGGCCGTGCTGGTGCCCACCGTGCCCGCCTCCGCCCAGGAGGGCGGCAAGCAGCCACCGCCACCACCACCCCCGCCGCTGCCCGGCAACCGCGCCGCCGCCCCCGGCTCCCCGCGGCAGGCTTCGTGCAGGCTTCGACGGGCGAGCTGCTCCGCTGCCTGGGGGACTTCGTGTGCCGCCGCTGCTACCACATCCCATCGCCGCTCGCTACTGGGCCTGCGCGATCACGCCTTCGGGATTCCCTTCAGCAGGCATCAAGCAGCCTGCCTCCCTGCTTTTTCCAATTAAGGGAACCTCCACTCTCCTGCCCCTCCGTGTTTCTCACCCCAAAGCCTTGTGGGCAGCAGGAAGTGGGGCCGTCCTGCGCCGGGTGGCTGCTGACACGTCCCTTGGGCAGGAGAGGCATCCGGCTGGATGAAGGCAGCGACGCCGGGGGAACGAAACAGCACGGCAGGTCTGAGTTGGCGCCTGGAAGGACACAGACTGCTTCATGTCGCTGCATTCCACAGCTCCGAGGCTGGCAGGTGAGTGCGTGCACTCCTCTCTCTCATTTTATTTAATGTGCATTTTTGAAGCATGTGGAAATATCCTGCGTCATCAACCACTTTGGGGAAAGTGTGCGTGTGTGTGTTTGGGGCTAGATTTCATGCATGCCTTTTTTTTTAAGTTCTCTTCCTGCTTCATCCACATTCACCCCCCAAAAGGCCATTTTCTGTGTGCTGAATAAATTCTGCAACTCAAACGGCATGAGGTGCCAATGCATCGGGGCTGTGGAATTTATTCTGCTTGCAGAATTCTGCAACTCAACCGCATTTTGATGTTTAAATGTTGTATTTTAATCCTGTATTTATTTAATCCTGTATTTATTTGAATCCTATTAAAGAGAGTTACTTTATATATAGTCAATATAGGCAAAGAGTTAATTTTTTAAACATTTGCTAATGGTGGTGTGCCTCGAGATTTTTTTCATGAAACAGGTGTGCCTTTGCCCAAAAAAGGTTGGGAAACACTGCTCTAAGGATTCAGATGGCAAGAGAATCATCACATGACTGAAGGCTCCTTCAAAGTAAAAACAATATTCCTCAACATAGGAAATTAGCTGTCAGGAAGACAGGTAAGTTAGTACCCTTCTCCTTCAACTTCCAAATTCCTACATTCCGCAGATAACCAGGTTGGAAAGATGCTGCTTTCATTTGGCCTAAAGACAAAATGTGAACAAAGCAACAACAGAAAAGTAAAACCTTAGGCTGAAATAGAAGCAGCCTCAAAAGGATATATCTCTCATATATAGAGCGTGCTCTGTCCACCTCCTTGTACCTCAGCTCAAAGTTAATGTAAGAATGCCAGGATTGTTCTTCTGGCTGCCATTCCATCCAGCGCTCAAACACCTGGCGGGCTCCAGCAACATTTCCCAGCATCTCTTCCATGTACGTATATTTGTACCTTTCCAAATAAAAGCAACGTAAGAAGCTTAACCCAGGCTAATCACTCTCCACACCTAAGTCTATGTTCTAGTTAACATCTTTTTTAAAAATCGCATATGGTTCCTGAATACAGAGTGCTTGCACATTTGGTATCTAGCACACCCAAGTGCAGATTCCTATTCTGGATCCTGGTCATCGCCCAGGGCAAGCAAATAGTTCACCAATAACTATGCAAGATGCAGTGACATCTCTTTTTCAGAAAACTACAATCTATAGAATACAATAAATACACTTTCCAATACAGTATTTATTTATTTTTATCAAATACTTTTCAGATGATCAGAAATAGATGCTTTGTCTCCCATTTAGAGAGGAAGATATACTATGGTTTACCGATTTGTCTGCCAAGCAGCAAACCATACTTCGCTTACCAGAACTGGTTGACTCTTGGTAGAGTAGTAATAGCACGATCCCAGATGTTTCGGGCATGATTAACTTGGCGGTTCTTCATTTCCATCTCGGCATACTTCAGCCAAAGGGTGACATTTCGGTAGTCTACATCTAGAGCACGTTCGTAGATGGAACGAGCCCTGAGAGCAAAACATTGTTGAAATTAATACATGTGTGATTCATATTAAGAGAGCTGGGCACTGTAAGTTATTCATATGGCTGGTGGTGCTTGAAACGCAACTCTTAACAAAGTACCTTTGTACTTCCTTGAGGCTTTCCTCCCATTGCGCGTACTTGATCCAGTTACTGATAACTGTCCGGTTTTTTCTTATATTATCTTCAAAGGTCTAGGGAGAAAAGTAGAGTGTGTAACTGTACTGTGTAACCAAAAGGAGATTGGTAAGGAATTTGACTGTCTGAGTTCTGGTGTTGTTGTTTTTTAATCATGGAGAAGTATTCAGTCATGTGATTTAGGTCCAGCATACCTTAAGGACTGCCTGATTCCTCATAACCCTGCCTTGATCACTGAGGTCTTCAGGAGAGTTTGTGATAGTGGGATCCCATGGCTCAGGTGCACAACTATGTATTCAGTATTGTTGGCCCAACTCTTTAGAATTTCTTCCCAGCTGGGATCAGACAGGCCCCCTCCCTGTCAAACTTTTAGCACCTTTATTTCAGCAGGCATTTAATTTTTTATGGCTTTACCGATTTTATCTTTTTAACTTTACTGTACACTGCTTAGAGACTAAAGTGTTGAATGATATATGTTTTTGAAAGAATAATGACAAATACTGAAATGCCACTATTAAAGGATAATTTTATCAATCGATCCACTGATAGCACTTCTCAGAAACAACTATCTTAGAGAACACTACTTTTCTTATATATCATCATGTTCCCCCCAAAACCCAGCAAGTGACAACTGCATATGAAGATGTGTTCTTAATAGCTAGTGAAAGTCTGGAGTAGCTCTTCCACGTGTATAGAACTCCTTCCTCTTGAGCGTCCCTAGAATGAAACCTTTTAGGAAGCAATGTATTGTATGGTTAGCATCAGGCAGCCAGACTTAAGCCACGGAGGGAAAGGGTTTTTTAAGGTTACAGTATGTTTCAACAATGGGACGCAGGTGGCGCTGTGGGTTAAAGCCTCAGCGCCTAGGACTTGCCGATCGAAAGGTCGGCGGTTCGAATCCCTGCGGCGGGGTGCACTCCCGTTGCTCGATCCCAGCGCCTGCCAACCTAGCAGTTCGAAGCACCTCCGGGTGCAAGTAGATAAATAGGGACCGCTTACCAGCGGGAAGGTAAACGGCGTTTCCGTGTGCGGCTCTGGCTCGCCAGAGCAGCGATGTCACGCTGGCCACGTGACCCGGAAGTGTCTCCGGACAGCGCTGGCCCCTGGCCTCTTGAGTGAGATGGGCGCACAACCCCAGAGTCTGTCAAGACTGGCCCGTACGGGCAGGGGTACCTTTACCTTTTTATGTTTCAACAAGTTATTACACATCAAGAGATTCTGGGATACAAATTCAAATAAATAAAACCCAAATATTTAGCATTTGATAAGCATGATGTTTACTTGCCTTTCTTTTTCGAAGTTTATAATCATTTAGCTCCTCTTCATCTGTGATCTTCTGTTGAGGAGGTGGGGGAAGAAGCTCAAGTTCTCTTTCTTTAGCTTCTCTTAAAAGTTGCTCTGCTGTGATCTGTACCTCGGCTGGGGCTTTGTTTTTCACCTGGGGGACAAACCATTTCTTGTAATGACATATTTTAGCATTCTATGCATGGAGGTAACAAATGTAATTCCACAAGTGTTCACACACACACACACACACTCTCTCTCTATCTATATATATATAATTTTATGTAAAAGTACCAAAAACCTTCTGTAATTCAGCACAACACTGCAACAGATATTCTTAATATTTTATTTTATTCTTAAAAGTTACCTAGAGGGTTTCTTGTGAAACAGAAATATATGCACAAAGTCATTTTTAAAAAATCAATAAAGTTCGCTCATGCAGTGTATGTGATGCTATGATAGAAATGTTGGCTATGACAAAATGCAATCTTTCAGGTCAATTTGCCTTTCAAAAATAAAAAATTAAGTCATTCACCAGAAGAGGAATTAACTCTTTCTTTACACTCACACAATCTAAATGATTCAATTTTGTTTGAAGTTTTGGTTGTTCCATTCTTATCAGAACACTTTTTGATTCCAGGATGTAATCTATTTATAGCATTTTTAGTTATTTGTAATTTGGGAATTACACAATGAGTTTTTACAGACATTGCTTTTGCTGTCAGGAGCATTTCTCATTTTAAAAAAGTATCCTAATAGATAACTGTACATTTTGCATGGATCATGATGACCATTAGGAAAGGTAGAATTAATCAGCATGCCCTCTACCAATACCCTGCCATTAAGATGGTGGCTGACTGCATGCAGTTTGACACAATGTTACCCGATAGGGCAGGTGTTGCCTCTGAATTCAACAATAAAAAACAATGTCAATCTATAGTTTTACTGTGGTCACAATAAAATCCTTTTGGGTCCACTTGTTTTGTGCTGCTCAAGACAGCAAATGGTTGGGTCATCCAAAATTTGCTTAATAAAAGGGTGGTGGCTATACTTTATTTTAACTTCCCTTTCAGGGAGGGTGGCAAGATACAAATGACTCCCATTTGTTTTAACAGTTGTGAAGGAAAAGAAATTTCAGCAAGTGCAGCTTTTCTCGCTTTCTGCACAACAAACTGTGCCTGCTAAAGTTTCTTCTCTTAAAAAGTAAAACTACTTTATAGCCTGCATCTACTCAGAACCAAATCCCACTACGTATAACCAAATGTGCATAGAATCTAAGCCTGGTCCTCAAAAGCAAGCCCCGGTCCAAATGTATTTTTGTGCTTTTATACTGTAAGCCATCCTGTGATGCTTGGATGAAGGGTGGCATATACATTTAACAAAACAAAAACCGTCATTTAGGGTTTCAGTATGGTCAAACCTAGTAGTGTTGCTTTACTTATGAATAAGCATGCAACTCCATGGGAAATGGTTGCATTTGTGTGGCTGAGCCAAAAGGAGGTATCCCCCCCACTTTACTATCCCATTTTGCAAGTGAAGTGGCAAAAATGAGGGTTGGGCATTTGGACTTTCCTCCAGAAGAGTGAAATTAGGGGGCACAAAATTCACTGGTGGCATCAGCAGCAGCCGTGTTCTGCTGGTGGTCATCATCTGGGTTTTGTTTCCCCCCATGATCCTCCCTCTGACCCGACTGATGTCATGATGCAGATCAGTTTCATGAGGGAATCTGGGGTGGGGGTTACAGCTCCCAGGCTTAGTTCTTAATTATCACTGCCTTCTACTTGGGGGAACTTTGACTGCATCCTCTCCTCTTGATTCAATGCACTAGGTCTGTATGGTGGAAACGCTGCATGTCTACTGCGGTATTTCCTGTAGGGGCATACATGACCCTGGGGGTCCCAGGTTCATGAAATGCCCCATCTTCTTCTGCATCAGGTTGCACCTGCCTTCCTATGCATCTTTATTATTACTACTCCTACTGCACTATCCTACAACTCCAGAGCAGTAAGGTTCCCGGAGGGTCCCCTAATCCAACCCCTGCAATGCAGGAATCTCAAGCAAAGCATCCACGGGAGCCAACCAGTGGTGCCCATTATAGATACAGTTAACTGTCTAGAAATTGGTGCCTTTTTTAGAGTTTTATTTCCCACTCCCCTCCTTGTTCCTCGTTCCTTGTGCGTTGCGTTTTTATTAATTTGCCTGTTTGTTTGTTCATTAGAATGTAAGCCTGCGGGTTGGGAATGTCTTGTTTCGATTTCGTGTAAGCCTTTTGGGCTGACGAGCGGGGTGCAAATGCTCTAAGTAAATAAGTAACACATTTATTTGCCCCCCGCCTTCCTCCTCCGGCTCCTGCCTCCCCCTTCTCGGTCCCCGCCATCTCTCTCGGCGCCGCCTTCCCGCCTGCTTCCTCCCCCCCATTCAGCTTTGCCCGGGAAGTAAAGGCCTCGCGAGGCCCTCGGAGGCCCAGGCCCGGATAAACGCGCACAGGCCGCATCCCGTTCCCCACCTTCGCCACTTTAGGGATCCGCTGCTTCCCGGCCGCCGTAGACGCCATCTTCCCCTCCGTCTCGAGCGGCTCTCCGGCCCCGCCCCTCCCCTTTGACCCCGGCAGCATCCCAGCATGCCGCGCGCGGCGGGAGGCCGGGCCTCTGCGTCGCCATAGCAACGGCCAAGCGCGTCCGAGCCAGTTGGCGAGCCCCGGAAGAAAGCGGCGCGGGCGGGCAGGTGAGTCCCCGGCTGTCCCCCAGCAGAGGCCAGATGACCCTCAGGGATCCCTTCCAACTCCACACGGCCCTGAGCCGAAGCTGCTGCAGCACCTGGCCTGACCCCGCCATTTGGGAGCCCTAAGGCCGGCAGCGCGAACCGGGGTCCCGGGCAGGGCTCCTTCGTCCCCACCCAGCCGGCGAGGGATCGTCACGCGCGTGAAATGTTAGGCGGAGGCTGCGCTTGCAGGGGAGAGAAGCGTGACGGGTTGACACCCGAGGCGAACCCCGAACTTGCTGCGGGGCGGGATTCGCCCGGGGAAGGAGGGTCGGGGCAGAGCGGCATCAGGAACAAGGGAGGAGGAAAGAAGAGCTGCTATAATTAATTAAGGTTTATAATTGTCCTGTCCTTGATGTGTCACTTACAATGTGTAGGGAACTTTTTGTGAGAAAGAGCATTTAATATGACTTCACTCTTGCAGATTGTAGTGACAGAATTGCACTTGTTAGTATAACCTTTCATGTTTTTGACTCCTTTTAACACTCAGTAACACTCCAAAAATTGTCAACTTCCTTCTCTATACCTGAATGTACTCGAGGCAGGCCATTTCTATGCACACTTCACTTTGAAATAATCTCCATTCGACACATTTAGGCCTACTCTCCCATCAGTTTGCGCAGACAGCTACTTCAACTGCCATTCCTAGAGTTCTGTAGTGGTGTTAAGGACAGTAGCATAACCTTACAAAACTAGGGGTTCTGGAGAAATTTGGTGGGATTCCTCTCCTGTCCTCTATTTCAGGTGAATTCACCTGATCCACACCACCTGGATAACAGACAGATCAGACAAATTCTTCATGGGAATCTACACACACACACACACACACCCTGAAGTTCTGTGAGGTGCTCTGAGTGGAGTGCTCCCAAGACCATTTGTAGCTCTGTTTTCCACTCTTATCACAAGAACCTTGCTTCCTAGCTGCTCCAAGCAGCTGTTACCAGGATTATAAAAAATGTAAATGGCAGACTACGTTGTGAAAATGTAAGTGGGGGATGGGGGGATCCAGAGGTTTGTGTGATTTTTTATTGTCACACATTTATGCAGAAATGGGATGGAAGGGAATGAGGGGCAAACCATGCAAAAGGGAAACCAAACAGAATTAGACTGATCTGTCAATCTCTGTACAAAACGGTAACTCCCATTATTTAAGTGCGACAGCTGACAAATACAAGAGGACTGTGGTGGTGGTGTTGTAGACCTGCTTTGTGAAAGCAGAGCAGTTATAGAAATTCTGTAACATTTATTCAGATAAAGCATAAATCACAAATTTCCCAATCCTAACCAAATAAACGTCAGTCTACAATTCTAAGTGAGCTTATTTCATTGTAAGTGTAGGTTTAATTCAAATACATCTGACCTACTTTTAGGGAAATGTGGCTAGTATCTGGCTGTTGAAATCATTTTTTGTTTAAATTGTATGAATTCATTTTTGTGATTCTCAGTGATATGTTTTACTGTCAGTCATTTATTTGAAAAATAGGAAATATTTTCTTTTCTTTTTTGCTGCAGAATGCACAATGTCTTCACTGTCTCCTGCAACAACATCATCTACCCCACCATCTTCTGTCATATTCAGTGCTAGAAGAACAGAATCCCATGATATTCCTAATATTGTCCAACACATGAAATACAATACAGAAAGATTATTTGGCAGAATTAATGTCATCTATCTTTTGTAAGTAGCAACATTGCAACCATTTATAGTGCATCTAATTTCCTATTAGTTGTTTCATTAACAAAAGTTAAATGTTTGTTTTACAGAGAAAAAGCCAATCTTGCAGTGACTTTAGTTAATCAGAAGAATGTAACTGTTGCTCATGCTGTATTTCTGGACTATCCCAATTGGGATGTTGTTGATCAAGCCAATTGGGAACAGTACTTAGAACAAAATTATGTTCAAAACAAGTGTACGGTAAGGAACATTTTCCCCTTCAAAATGTTAATGATAAAGGTTTTACATATTGTGTGTGGTCATTGCAGAGAATAGACAAGGCCCGCTTATACTGTGCACGCTTGAGCACAGTAATTTTAATTGTCCTGTTCAAGAAGGTAAATGTGGAAATGTACATGACACTAAGCCAAACCATTGCTAAGCATTAATGAGCAAGTGTGCTGCTCCACAGACTGAAAATGCAGGCATTTCCCTCCTTTCCTGCTCCTGCTATTGCCACAGTATGTGGAGCTAAGCCATGATTTGGCTTAGCATTATGTGTGAATCTCAGCTTGTGGTTTGTCTTGTTCCAAGCAAACCATAAGTAGTAAACACCAAATAAACTACAATCCCAGATTCACATATAATGCTATGTGTCACTTCTAATATCATAACAGCAGCAGAACTGAGTGAGGCAGTCTGGTT
Source organism: Podarcis melisellensis (assembly GCF_964234715.1). NCBI lineage: Eukaryota > Metazoa > Chordata > Lepidosauria > Squamata > Lacertidae > Podarcis > Podarcis melisellensis. The sequence goes on from NC_138539.1 coordinate 89,085,183, forward strand.
TTTGATCTCTGTACCTGTACTGCTCATTTATGCTAAGCCATATTTTGGCTTAGTATTATGTGCAAACCAGGCTATTTTGCTTTAATTCATTGATTCAGTGCCTCTTTCCTGTGGAATACCTCCTTGAATATATTGGAGAATAGCCACACTCTTCATTGGAAAGATGTACTACAGATTGAAGATAAGTGGAAATAAACGTTTTCTTGGTCATAAGCCAAAAGGGGTGGGATCTATAGAATCTAAGAAGAGGCTTATTTTACACTCCAATTCAAATCCTGTCTGTCTATTCTACTGATCATGTCAAAACCATCCTCTGTGCATGCTGGGCTCTAAATGGTAAAATAATTTGGAAGACTCCCTGAAGTAAATAGAAAAAGTAGAGACTATCAAATGTAACTTTTCTTCATGCATGTTCTATATCTCCTTTAGCAGCTAATTTTCCCAAAGTGTTGGTAGAGAGGAAGGTATAGGATAAGAAGAGAAAAACAACAAAAAGCCAAACTAGGCAGCACCTGTATAATCTCCACTCAGCTTTCTTTGTCTATTTGTGGGGAAGCCCCCACAATTCTGAACAGAGCTGAATTTACACATTGATGTTACACTCTTCGCATGAAACTGCTATCTAGTTAGCATGTGCACCCTCAAGTTTTGCTGTCAGAAGCATATACATGTCTTCTGACATATATTCTCACTGACTCTATATATAGCCATCATAAGGCAAACGGGTGGCACTGAGCCTCTTGGGCTTGCTGATTAGAAAGTTGGTGGTTCGAATCCCCATGAAGGAGTGAACTCCCTTTGCTCTGTCCAAGGTCGTTTGGAAGTGTGATCCTGTGTAATAATAATAATAATAATTTTTTTTTTATACCCCGCCCTCCCCAGCCAAGGCCGGGCTCAGAGCGGCTTACAAGCAATAATAAAAACAAGATGAATGATTACAACTTAAAAACAAAAATAAAATACAACATTAAAATAATGGAACATTAAAATATTAAAATGTAGCCTCATCGCAGGAAGAGAAGAAAAGAAAGGGGGGAAAAAGAGAGAGAGAGGGAGGGTAGACACTCTTAGGATTGCACTGTTATCCTTGCTAATGAACATAATTGATACTATTGCGCTTTAAATAGATGTTTTTTAAATGACTTAATTCTGTGGCGATCTAATTATTATGTGACTATTTTGTTGCAGCATTTTGTACACATATTTTACAAGATCAGTGCCTAAGCTACCATTTTGCAATTTATTTAATTGAATGGAAGTTGTGCTGAATTGTTTGTATCTTTCATTCACAGCCTTTAAATACACTATTTATGCATCTTTTTGTGGCAACAGACGGATATGCTGTTGACTGTTGCCATGAAATTATGACGTAAGTTGATTTATATAGCGAATGTGGAGGTCCTGGTTGGTGTTTTAATTAAATAATAATGAAAGTGCTTAAATCCCTTTTTAGCTGGTAGCATGTATGTACAAATATTCACTGGATTGTAGGTAATGCTGTTTTCAGTCTCTATTTTTAAGTTTTACTGTCACAAGGAGAGTCTTGGTTAGGTAAACAGATAACTTCTACATTATCTATTTTAGTTCTCACAAGCATAACAACCTTCCTAGTGACAGACAAAAAGATCTGTGTGAATTAGCCACAGGTTCCAAGTATTTGCACAGACTTTGAGGTATTGATTCACATGCTGTGTGCGTGTGTCATAGAGACAGACAGAATTAACGTTGAATTTTGTATGTGGTACTTGATCATGAGATATTTGGTTCATTTTGCCTTCTGCTCAGCTAGCCAGTATTTGTGCAGATTGAACAGAAATTACAAGAAAAATACAGTCTGAATTCTCCAAATAGAGGACAAAATCAGACTTCTTTATGAAAAATTACATGGGTTAGGTTAGTTTTGGAAACATTTATTAGAATGAAAATAAATAAATGTTTACTGTGCTTCATCATGTAGCACAGTAAACATTTACTGTAAACATCTTGCAGTTAATTCTTTCAATCCCATATCAAGTATACTGACTCAGTCTTTAGTAGGATGAAGCAGATACAGTATCGTGACAGTAGTCCCACTTTGTTCAGTAGGCTGTGGGGCAGTTTCCTATGGAATATTAAAAGTGTGTTTGGTAGAACTCATTGCTCCAGTTAGATAACCTTTGCCTGAAATCAGGATAAGGCTGAATTACATAATACCTCTTATGCTTCCTATAGCTCATACCTCAGTTTAATAAGAAACCTGCAGATTTCGCCTGAATGATTAAGCTTAATTTATTTGCTTCAGCCAGAGATCAGGTTGGTTTTCTGCAAGCTCTCATCTGGCCTTAAAATAAATTGTCTCTGGAATTTCTTCATCATTTGATGTGGTACAGTTTCTCCTTTTGTAAAAATGCCTTCCTGTTTTACTATATCTTATTGCCCATCTTATTTAACAGAGAAATTTCAAACACAATAACCAATATTTGAGTGCAAAATAAATGTTTTTCAAAACTAAAACAGAAACTATTACTATATATAATTCTCTTTTTTATTCAGGACTGTTTTTAAAACTATCCCAGAGCTACATTTCATACTTCTCTTTGTACCATACGAGGAGGATTTAGGTAAGACATGTTGAGGTCCTAAAACATTTAGGGGGCAGGTTTCTCTTGAATAGTTGTGCTTCAAGCAGAGGTATGGGGTTTTTTTGCCAGATCATCTAAGGCCTAAACTGCATATAATGTAGATTTTCCCAAACATGTTTCTCACCCCCAAAGAACAGCATCTATGGGAGGGATGGTCGGCTGTGGGGAGGGGACTACTTAATCTTTTTCCAACCACTTATTCATTTAGTCAAAATAAAAATAAAACCACCCCCCGGTTTTTCTGAGTGGAGGAAAAAAATATGAGGATCAATGGATCCTTTAAAAATGAAATAAAATGATACATATCAACAAGTAACTTGCAGTTGGCCTTCAAACTGCGTAAGTGTGCACAGCTATGCATTGTTTTTTATTTTTACAATTTTACTTCCCTAAAAGTCCTATAATATGGGCTCCTCCAATACACTCCTGGATGTAATGTGAAAGCTCGCCAGCAAACCCATGTTCCTGTGCCTTAGATGCATAGCTGTCAACTTTTCCCTTTTCTTGCAAGGAATCCTATTCGGAATAAGGGAATTTCCCTTTTAAAAAGAGAAATGTTGACGCCTATGCTTAGATGGCTCTCAATATTGATAAAAGAGGAAACAAATAGTGTATCCTACTATTCTATTCTTCAGCTTGAACTCCAGATCCTATATTTTACTTGGTACCAATATAAACCCCCTTCATGGATCACTGCCTTGCCGTGGCGAAGGGGCTTGAAGAACTCAGAGAAGCTATGAACTATGCCGAGCAGGGCACCCAAGATGAACAGGTCATAGTGGAGAGTTTTGACCAAACGTGATCCACCTGGAGGAGGAACCGGCAAGCCACTCCAGTATCCCTGCCAACAAAACTCCATGGACAAAGACAGGCATATAAAAGTTATGACGCTGGAAGATGAGCCCCTCAGGTTGGAAGGCGTCCAACATGCTACTGGGGAAGAGCGGAGGACAAGTACAAGTAAATCCAGAGCTGATGAAGCGGCTGGGCTAAAGCCGAAAGGACGTTCAGTTGCGAATATGCCTGGAAGCGAAAGGAAAGTCCAATGCTGTAAAGAAAAATATTGCATAGGAACCTGGAATGTAAGAACCATGAACCTGGGTAAGTTGGATGTGGTCAAAAATGAGATGGCAAGAATTAATATTGACATCCTGGGCATCAGTGAACTAAAATGGACGGGAATGGGCGAATTCACTTCAGATGATCATCATATCTACTACTGTGGGCAAGAAACCCGCAAAAGAAATGGAGTTGCCTCATAGTCAACAAAAGAGTGGCGAAAGCTGTACTGGGATGCAATCTCAAAAATGATAGAATGATCTCGATACGAATCCAAGGCAGACCTTTTAATATAACAGTAATCCAAGTTTATGCACCAACAACTGGTGCTGAAGAAACTGAAATTGATCAATTTTATGAAGACTTACAACACCTTCTTTGACACCAAAGAAGGATGTTCTTCTCATTATAGGGGACTGGAATGCTAAAGTAGGGAATCAAGAGATAAAAGGAACAACTGGCAAGTTTGGCCTTGGAGAGCAAAATGAAGCAGGGCTAAGGCTAATAGAGTTCTGTCAAGCGAACAAGCTGGTCATCACAAACACGCTTTTCCAACAACACAGAGACGACTCTACACATGGACATCACCAGATGGGCAGCATCGAAATCAGATTGATTATATTCTCTGCAGCCAAAGATGGAGAAGCTCTATAGAGTCAGCAAAAACAAGACCTGGAGCTGACTGTGGCTTAGATCATCAGCTTCTTATAGCAAAATTCAAGCTTAAACTGAAGAAAGTAGGAAAAACCACTGGGCCGGTAAGATACAATCTAAATCAAATCCCTTATGAATACACAGCGGAAGTGAGGAACAGGTTTAAGGATTTAGATTTGCTGGACAGAGTGCCTGAAGAACTATGGATGGAGGCTCGTAACATTATACAGGAGGCAGCAACGAAAACCATCCCAATGAAAATGAAATGCAAGAAAGCAAAGTGGCTGTCCAATGACGCCTTACAAATAGCGGGGGAGAGAAGGCAAGCAAAATGCGAGGGAGATAGAGAAAGATACAGGAAATTGAATGCAGATTTTCAAAAAATAGCAAGGAGAGACAAGAAGGCCTTCTTAAACGAGCAATGCAAAGAAATAGAGGAAAACAACAGAATGGGAAGAACCAGAGATCTGTTCAAGAAAATTGGAGATATGAAAGGAACATTTCATTTAAAGATTGCCATAATAAAGGACAAAAGTGGTAAGGACCTAACAGAAGCAGAAGACATCAAGAAGAGGTGGCAAGAATACACAGAGGAATTATACCAGAAAGATATGGATGTCTCATACACCCCAGGTAGTGTGGTTGCTGACCTTGAGCCAGACATCCTAGAGAGTGAAGTCAAATGGGCCTTGGAAATCACTGCAAATAACAAGGCCAGTGGAAGTGATGGTATTCCAGCTGAACTATTTAAAATTTTAAAAGATGATGCTGTTAAGGTGCTACACTCAATATGTCTGCAAATTTGGAAAACTCAGCAGTGGCCAGAGGACTGGAGAAGATCAGTCTACATCCCAATCCCAAAGAAGGGCAGTGCCAAAGAATGCTCCAACTACCGCACAATTGCACTCATTTCACACGCTAGCAAGGTTATGCTTAAAATTCTACAAGGAAGGCTCAAGCAGTATGTGGATCAAGAACTTCCAGAAGTGCAAGCTGGATTTAGAAGAGGCAGAGGAACCAGAGACCAAATTGCAAACATGCGCTGGATTATGGAGAAAGCTAGAGAGTTCCAGAAAGACATCTACTTCTGCTTCATTGACTATGCAAAAGCCTTTGACTGTGTTGACCACGGCAACCTATGGCAAGTTCTTAAAGAAATGGGAGTGCCAGATCACCTCATCTGTCTCCTGAGAAATCTCTATGTGGGACAAGAAGCTACAGTTAGAACTGGATATGGAACAACTGATTGGTTCAAAATTGGGAAAGGAGTACGACAAGGCTGTATTTTGTCTCCCTGCTTATTTAACTTATATGCAGAATTCATCATGCGAAAGGCTGGGCTGGATGAATCACTAGCCGGAATTAAGATTGCTGGAAGAAATATCAACAACCTCAGATATGCAGATGACACAACCTTGATGGCAGAAAGTGAGGAGGAATTAAAGAACCTTTTATTGAGGGTGAAAGAGGAGAGCGCAAAATATGGTCTGAAGCTCAACATCAAAAAAATGAAGATCATGGCCACTGGTCCCATCACCTCCTGGCAAATAGAAGGGGAAGAAATGGAGGCAGTGAGAGATTTTACTTTCTTGGGCTCCATGATCACTGCAGATGGTGACAGCAGCCACGTAATTAAGAGATGCCTGCTTCTTGGGAGGAAAGCAATGACAAACCTAGACAGCATCTTAAAAAGTAGAGACATCACCTTGCCAACAAAGGTCTGTATAGTAAAAGCTATGGTTTTCCCAGTAGTGATGTATGGAAGTGAGAGCTGGACTATAAAGAAGGCTGAACGCCAAAGAATTGACGCTTTTGAATTATGGTGCTGGAGGAGACTCTTGAGAGTCCCATGGACTGCAAGAAGATCAAACCTATCCATTCTGAAGGAAATCAGCCCTGAGTGCTCACTGGAAGGACAGATTGTGAAGCTGAGGCTCCAATACTTTGGCCACCTCGTGAGAAGAGAAGACTCCCTGGAAAAGACCCTGATGTTGGGAAAGATGGAGGGCACAAGGAGAAGGGGACGACAGAGGACGAGATGGTTGAATAGTGTCTTCGAAGCTACCAGCATGAGTTTGACCAAACTGCGGGAGGCAGTTGAAGACAGAAGTGCCTGGCGTGCTCTGGTCCATGGGGTCACGAAGAGTCGGACACGACTAAACGACTAAACAACAACAACAACCCATATAAACAATTATGTAAAACTACTTGTCAATAATTACTGAAGCCCATTGATTTCAGTGGGTCTCTTCTCAGTGCGACTCAGTTGGATACCACCCAAAATATCTCACATATTCTCAGTAATTCTTATAACAGCAGGAGAGAGACCAAGGCTGAGATATAATGGCTTGATGAAGGCTCCCTTTTGAAATGAGATATTAAGCAAGCATTTCCCAACTTGCACTCATGCTCTAGCCCCTATACAACACCAGCTTCCAATGCAGGATCGGGCTATAAGTACTGTATTTTTTGCTCTATAAGACTCACTTTTTCCCCTCCTAAAAAGTAAGGGGAAATGTGTGTGCGTCTTATGGAGTGAATGCAGGCTGCGCAGCTATCCCAGAAGCCAGAACAGCAAGAGGGAATACGGTATATATATATTGTTAGTTCTTGGCAGTGTTAACATACTGGAAAACTTAACAAGTCATTAACTACATCTTTGCAAAACCTAGTTCTAAATTACCAACCAGGTTCTAAGTCTTCAGTCCTGTGACTTCTTTCTGAGTGGACATGTATAGGATTATACTATTTTATTATATTCTTAGTATTATTGTAAAAAGCCATTCTATACATCTAGACAGAACATGCACTCTAAAAAATACTTATTGATCTGTACTGGATAATACCTGCCAAAAGTTGAGAAAAATAATGAACTAGTAAAATATTTTATAATAAGAGCATTTGGAAAATATACCATGATTAAATGACAATAGCAGGTCTAGCATATACTAGATATGGAACACTTGTGTACTGATTAAGACAAGAGTCAAAATTTATAGAATTTTTCTTTCCTCTCTGACATCAACATTTAATATAAAAGTATTAGCTTGGGTTTGAGCTCATATTTTGTTCAAAAGCTCTTGGTAGTTATTCATTTTATAATGATTAATAAAAAAGTATAATGAGGAAAAATTGAGAAACTAACACAAATCATCCAGCCTATCTTGGTTCATAACCCTTATTTCACTTTAAGTATGTGACGTCGCTCTTTATTAAAAATGTTCAACTAATAGCAAGATTTGTACCAGAATCCAAAAACATTGTTTACTGAAGCATGTTTACTAGTGGCTGAAGATATTTAGTGCAAATCATGAATCATTTTCAGAATATTTTATTGTCTTCAGGCATAGACTTAGCAACTGCTTTTTCACCAGTGGAGAGCATAGCAGGTTCAACGTGGGATTCCGACTGTAATCTGTATGTGTCACACAGGCACCAATATTGTCCCCAGCTGTATGTCCGCTGTGCCAGGTAACAGTTATGCATTATTATGTGATTTTTGTGATAGTTAACTTCCTACTCCCTTCTTCATTTGTAGCCTCACAAATTCTAAGTCAGCCATTTTCATATATACATTTTGTTCCTTTTCAAGTTTTAGTTGGGTCAATAATTTATATGGTTATGAGTTGGCTAATTATCTGTTCTATTCATGAAGTATTTCCCTATGTTTAAATACGAAGTTCAATATTTTTTATATTGCAAAGAAAGTCTGTATTACATAAGCAAAGAAACCAGTGATATTTCTAAATGCTGGAACTTCCTGTGGCCTAGTTCTCACTGGGGCAGTTTTTGTGTCTGAAATCCAGCACTTTATTCTTCAGATGAGGGTGCACATGACTGAATGTTCTGCCACATTTTTTTTAAAAAAACCCCTTCTATATGTATAAAACTAAGTGTGAGGGAGCATCATTCTAGTTTCTAGTGGCTTATAGGGAGCACAAAATATGCAGGCCGCTGGCTCCCAAAGAGGAGCTCACAGTTGCTTTGCTCCTCGCTGGCTCTTTTTGTTCCCACACTGCACTGAACTAAGCCAAGGTTTGTCTTGTGAACCAGTCCGCTGTGTGTCTATCACCTTTTTGGCAACTAGACCTCTTTAACTTCAGCAAGTGTTCTCATTTGTCCCATGCACATCATTTTAAAAAAAATTATGAAGAGATTTATATTAAATTCATTATAGGATTTGGAGCATTTTCAAGGGTTCAATTGTCTAGTAGATTTCTGAAATAGTTTATTGAACTGTATGATATTTTCAAATACCAGCAAGCAATAAATGAGTTAAAAAGGTAAAGGTAAAGGTACCCCTGCCCGTACGGGCCAGTCTTGACAGACTCTGGGGTTGTGCGCCCATCTCACTTAAGAGGCCAGGGGCCAGCGCTGTCCGGAGACACTTCCGGGTCACGTGGCCAGTGTGACATCGCTGCTCTGGTGAGCCAGAGCTGCACACGGAAACGCCGTTTACCTTCCCGCTGGTAAGCGGTCCCTATTTATCTACTTGCACCCGGAGGTGCTTTCGAACTGCTAGGTTGGCAGGCGCTGGGACCGAGCAGCAGGAGCGCACCCCGCAGCAGGGATTCGAACCACCGACCTTTTGATCAGCAAGTCCTAGGCGCTGAGGCTTTAACCCACAGCGCCACCTGTGTCCCCATAAATGAGTTAGGAGTACCAAAATGGAAGAAGCACAATAGTTAGTTCACCAGTAGAGGTCATCATAAGCCTTGTAACAAAGAACCTGTGCTATAGAAATCCCTTTGTACGGAGGGGATTAATGAATGGCCAGAAGTACTTTTCATATCAGAACATTAACACAGTGTCTAAAAGCACTCTTTAGCTTTGGGTTTGTTTACCAAATGCAGTTTAATTAAATGCTAGTTAATGGCATGTCAGTTTAATGGGTGGATTTGGAGTGGGTGTATGGTTGTGGCAGGAGGGGGGTACTCTTCATTCCCTTCTATACTCTTTCCATTCTTTCAGTTACCCCCCTTCTCCTTTTACTGTCTATTATTTCACCTTTCCTTTCTAGAGATGCTGGATGACGACAGTGCAAAAGAATCGCTAATCAGTCCCCACAAAGTTTGTCATCAATGACATAGAAAGCTGTACAGTGGTGCCCCGCAAGATGAATGCCTCGCAAGACGAAAAACCCGCAAGACGAAAGGGTTTTTCGGTTTTTGCGTCGCTTCGCTAGACGATTTTCCCTATGGGCTTGCTTCGCAAGAAGAAAGCCCATAGGGAAATCTTTTGAAGCCTCCCCCCGCCGCCCGGCACCGGAACGATGTCCCGAAGCTGGGCGGCGGGGCGGGAAAGCCTTCCCCCGCCGCCCGGCTTCGGGGCATCGTCCTGATGCCGGGCGGCGGGGCAGGAACGCCTCCCCCCACCGCCCGGCTTCGGGGCATCGTCCCGATGCCGGGTGGCGGGGCGCGAAAGCCTCCCCCCGCCGCCCGGCATCGGGGCATCGTCCCGATGCCGGGCGGCGGGGCAGGAACGCCTTCCCCCGCCGCCCGGCTTCGGGGCATCGTCCCGATGCCGGGCAGCGGGGCAGGAACGCCTCCCCCCGCCGCCCGGCTTCGGGGCGGGAAAGCCTCCCCCCGCCGCCCGGCTTCGGGGCATCGTCCCGATGCGGGGTGGCGGGGCGGGAAAGCCTCCCCCCGCCGCCCGGCTTCGGGGCATCATCCCGATGCCGGGCGGCGGGGCGAGAAAGCCTCCCCCCGCCGCCCAGCATCGGAACGATGTCCCGAAGCCCGGCGGCGGGGCGGGAAAGCCTCCGCCCGGCTTCAGAACGATGTCCCGAAGCCCGGCGGCGGGGCGGGAAAGCCTCCCCCTGAAGCCCGGCGGCGGGGCCGCGAAGCCTGGGCGCGCTGGCAACTCTCCGCAAGGAGCGCTCCCGCTGCTTGCGAAGAGGTCCGTGAAGCCTGTCCTGGACCTCTTCTGAAGGCAGGCGGGGGGCAAAAGTCTTTGTCCCCCCTGCCTGCCTTCCCAGGGGCTTTTAAATCGCCCCGGACAGCGGAGAAGTCCTCCGCTGTCCCGGGCGATTTTAAAATGCCGCCTGCCAGAAGAGGTCGGGGGAAGGCGGTTTCCATAGGAACACATTAATTGATTTTCAATGCATTCCTATGGAAAACCGTGCATCGCAAGACGAAAAACTCGCAAGACGAAGAGACTTGCGGAACGAATTAATTTCGTCTTGCGAGGCACCACTGTATAACCTTAACTAACAAGGACCTCTTTCCAGCAATGGTGTGCTATAGCATTACACAGTAATCTGTGCCAGGATGGTATTGTGCCATCTTGTTTGGAAAAGAAATCACCAACATTCCCATGCCTTCTCCTTTGTTATGTACTGTACTGGCCCAAATATAAGCTGCTCCTTTAAAATTGGAGGGGGGAGAGAAAAAAAGAAAAAAAACCCAAATATAAGTCGCTCCATTCTTCACTGCTCCTGGCTGCATACTTGTGGGGGAGGTCGTGCTGCGTTGCTGGTGGCCTTTCCCCTTCCTCGCTCTCTCCCTTCCCGGCCTTGGGGGAGAGGATGGGGGACTATGCACAGGGCGGACTCCGTTTTGCCATGCTCCTGGCTGCATACCTTAAGGCCGTGAATATAAGCCGCACTTTAGCTTTTGACGGTCGGAATTTGGGGAAAAGGTGAGGCTTATATTCAGGCCAATACGGTATTTTTAGTATATGTGCTGCCAAAGCGAGCACCCAATACGGTATTTTTAAAGCCCCTCCTTTTTATGATAAAATAACTTCTGTGGTGTTCTGTTCCCACCTATGAGCGGCTTGTTCCAAGTAACCAAGGCATTTTGCAGATGATTCCAGTAGCGCTTTGATTGTATAGTTTTGTGTATACAAGGTGCTTATTTAATTTTATGCTGCTTTTAAAATAAATTTGGTTGTAAACAGAGCTTCTAGAATGTGCTACTGCATCAAAAATATATTCATCAATAGCTGTGTGTGTGTTGTAAAGCCAAGTTAGATTTACTCATAAACAGCTTGTCCATGTAAAGAGATGTTCCTAGCTGCCAAGTCAAATGCATTTCACCAATCTGATGCTGATCAAGTCATAGAATCATAGAATCATAGAGTTGGAAGAGACCACAAGGGCCATCGAGTCCAACCCCCTGCCAAGCAGGAAACACCATCAGAGCACTCCTGACATATGGTTGTCAAGCCTCTGCTTAAAGACCTCCAAAGAAGGAGACTCCACCACACTCCTTGGCAGCAAATTCCACTGTCAAACAGCTCTTACTGTCAGGAAGTTCTTCCTAATGTTTAGGTGGAATCTTCTTTCTTGTAGTTTGGATCCATTGCTCCGTGTCCGCTTCTCTGGAGCAGCAGAAAACAACCTTTCTCCCTCCTCTATGTGACATCCTTTTATATATTTGAACATGGCTATCATATCACCCCTTAACCTCCTCTTCTCCAGGCTAAACATGCCCAGCTCCCTTAGCCGTTCCTCATAAGGCATCGTTTCCAGGCCTTTGACCATTTTGGTTGCCCTCCTCTGGACACGTTCCAGTTTGTCAGTGTCCTTCTTGAACTGTGGTGCCCAGAACTGGACACAGTACTCCAGGTGAGGTCTGACCAGAGCAGAATACAGTGGCACTATTACTTCCCTTGATCTAGATGCTATACTCCTATTGATGCAGCCCAGAATTGCATTGGCTTTTTTAGCTGCCCCGTCACACTGTTGGCTCATGTCAAGTTTGTGGTCAACCAAGACTCCTAGATCCTTTTCACATGTACTGCTCTCAAGCCAGGTGTCACCCTTCTTATATTTGGGCCTCTCATTTTTTTTGCCCAAGCGCAATACTTTACACTTCTCCCTGTTAAAATTCATCTTGTTTGTTTTGGCCCAGTTCTCTAATCTGTCAAGGTCGTTTGAAATGTGATCCTGTCCTCTGGGGTGTTAGCCACCCCTCCCAGTTTGGTGTCATCTGCAAATTTGATCAGGATGCCCTTGAGTCCATCATCCAAGTCGTTGATAAAGATGTTGAATAAGACCGGGCCCAAGACAGAACTCTGTGGCACCCCACTAGTCACTCTTCTCCAGGATGAAGAGGAACCATTGATGAGCACCCTTTGGGTTTGGTCAGTCAGCCAGTTACAAATCCACTGAGTGGTAGCATAGTCAAGACTGCATTTTACCAGCTTCTTTACAAGAATATCATGGGGCACCTTGTCAAATGCCTTGCTGAAATCAAGGTAGGCTACATCCACTGCGTTCCCTTCATCTACCAGGCTTGTACTTCTGTCAAAAAACGAGATCAGGTTAGTCTGACATGACTTATTTTTCAGAAATCCATGCTGACTATTGGTGATCACAGCATTCCTTTCTAGGTGCTGGATGCTTGCAAACCAGGTGTCTCTCACATGATCATCTTCATCAATTGATAGACTCCTACCTTCAGGAGCACTGTCTCCCTCCCCCACATTAGTCAGTTTAAAGCACTCCTGATGAGGTTTCTGAGATTTTTGGCAAAAACATTCCTCCCAACCGTTGTGAGGTGCGGCCCATCGCTTGCCAGAAGTTCATCTTTAAGAAACTGCAGTCCGTGATCTAAGAATCCAAACCGTTCCTGTTTACACCATTTGCGAAGCCAGCTGTTCACTTCCACTATTTTTCCCTCTCTGCCTGGGCCACGTCGTTCAACTGGGAGGACAGATGAGATGACAATTTGTGCATTTAATTGCTTCAATTTCCTGCCCAGAGCCTCATAGTCTCTTTTGATCTTCTGGAGGCTATTGCTTGCAGTGTCATTGGTTCCCACATCAACCAAGAGGAAGGGGTATTTTTCTGTGAAGGGGAGACACCCTTTTTGTCTGTGAAGGGGAGACACCCTTTTCTTTTCCATTTGAATTCTCTTTACTAAACTCCTGTCTGCTATTACGATCTCCAGAGTGACTCTGACTCTTTTACAGACCATATTTGCTATTCCCACGAATGAGCAAGTGAAGTCCAACAATTTTTTTATATATTTTTCAATATTAAAAATGTTACTTAAGCGTTTAATCCCAGTAATAATCTGCTATGTAAGACAAAAAAGAGGATAAGAAATTACTGTATCTAATTTCTAGCATGGAACATGTTCACCTTCTTGGAACTGTGTGTGTGTGTGTGTGAGAGAGAGAGAGAGAGAGAGAGAGAATGGTAAATAACTGATATTTTTTCATTACTTTTGAGAGAGAGGCATTCTAAACGTGATCAGAGAAACTCCGTTTTATTGCAAGCATAGGCAAACTCGGCCCTCCAGCTGTTTTGAGACTACACTTCCCATCATCCCTGACCACTGGTCCTGTTACCTAGGGATGATGGGAGTTGTAGTCCCAAAACATCTGCCTGTTTTATTGTTTTGCATGCTTCAGTCCTGAAACACAAACTGAAATTTGTTGGTATGTGGTAAGCTTTGGTTCAAATGAAGTCATTCATTTGAATGACTTTAATTTGGGTGCAAGGGCCATTTCTCAAGTGCACTGAAATATCAAATAACTGGAATATATTTCAGGGTCACCTACTCTAAATGCTCATCCTGATTTTAAGAAGATCCTCTATACATTGAACATCCTCCACATGATTTTTTGCAAACTTTGTCTTCTGCAAAGTAAAATGTAGATTGTTTCCAGACATTCTTAAACAAGTCATCTCATCTGTAGAGTGGAAGACCATGATGATCTCACCCCTATCTTTGCACGCCACAATGATACCCTGAGAAAAACCTATGGAGATTACTTCCTTGCTGAACTGATAGAAGCACAAGATGAAGAGAATCGTGCTGTAGTTTGTGAGGTGAGTCATAATCTTATTACAAAATAACTGCTGGTCTACTGCTTTTTACCTTTTTGATGGTTACTGTATGTGCCAATAGGAGGGTGGCTTGGATTAATTTCCAAATACCTGAGAACAACAGTTCATCTGGAGGTTGGGACACACTGCCATCACTTCATTTTTTGCATATGATCTGCAGTGTTTGGATGATCAGGGTTGCTTATAATACACCTCTGTTTCTGTGGAAGAAATAATCCAAGCAGTCTTTGATCTTAAATTTACACAGAAATTCACCTCTCCTGAGGAGAAAAATAAAGCTGAGGCAATGGGTAGACCCCACCTTGCTAAATACATATATTCTATCTTTGGCATACCTTTGATAGATAACTCCAGCCAGGATTTGTCATAAGTGTTATCTTTCATAATTTAGTATTGAAATTTTACTTATTTAGTCACATTTGCATCACATGTCAAGGAAATACAGCATCCAGAAAAATGGACGTGTGCTCAGCAGATAATAGCAGCAGAGAACGCTGAAATATTTTTAGATACCATAAGTCTTTGGTATTACTTGGGGTTGTTAACTTCTGGTTTTAAAAATCCTGCCCCTCCCATGTGAGGCTGAGGAATGACACAAACTGGCATGTCAAGGGCAGAGCATGGGAAAAGCTAATTGGCACTTGGCAAATCATGGATAGAGCTTAGCAGAATCTGGTGCATCAACGGTGGAGTTGGCAAAATCAGGATTCTACTGGCTTTTCACTTTTTAGTATAGAATCATTTAATGCAGAAGACTCCCTGGAAAAGACCCTGATGTTGGGAAAGATGGAGGGCACAAGGAAAAGGGGACGACAGAGGGAAAGATGGTTGGATAGTGTTCTCGAAGCTACTAACATGAGTTTAACCAAACTGTGGGAGGCAGTGGAAGACAGGAGTGCCTGGCGTGCTCTGGTCCATGGGGTCACGAAGAGTTGGACACGACTAAACAACAACAAATTTCTTTATATTGAACTGAACTGATTCCTTTCTTCTGTGGAATATTTGGTTGTGGGCTTTCGTTTCTGTTTTAAATCATCTGCTACAGTTACATTATAGGATAGTAGTGCAGAAAATATGAGGTTTTATAAAACACAACTCCATTTAAAAAGTTACTTACTACTGAGTCTGCCTAACAACTGGAAAAAAACAACATCATCTCATCTCTCACTCAACAGCATTTTATAAATATCTAGACAGTCTAGTATAGTGTTAGCGTGTTGAACTAGGGCCTAGGAAACTAGGGTTCAAATCCCCATTTGGCCACGAAGCTCACTGGGTAACCTTGAGCCAGCCACTGCTTCTCAGCCTAACCTACCTCACAGGGTTAAATGAGGAGCAGGAGACCCATCCCATGTACTCCTTGGAGGAAAAAAAGCTTGGATATAAACGCAACAATAAAAACACAGCATCTGGCATCCAGTTTGACTTGGAGTTTTCATTTTACGCTTTGCTAATGAATACCTGTGGGCGCAAAGTGGGAGCATTTTGATTGCAAACATTGCCTTTAGATAAGGAGTTGATCACTCCCTTCCCCAGTGTTGCTGTTGCAATCTATTTTATAGTCCTCCTTCCCTGATTGCTGTCTTTACCTCCAATTTAGGTATAATAATACTGAATTCTGTTGCAAGTTTCTTGTGTATATCTCTGATTTGTCCTAACCTTTCACCTGCAATGTTAATAGCGGACTACACTGCAGAGTTGACATGAACCATGCAGAGCCACAAACTCCTTTTCAACTTGTTACACTAGGATAATAACAAAGAACAATATTTGCATTTTCATTGGAAAATCTACACATACAAAACAAAAACATTCACAGAAAATAAGAGAACAGAACTGCCTTTGCTTCTGTCTTTTTTCCTGGTGGGAAGGGCAGTGGTACAAATAAATCATGGGTTTTCTCATTGTTTCCTATGAGCTCAAGTCAGCTACAAAATAAGTGGCATCTTTGATGATGGAGGGAGGATGGACCCCCTTTTTGTAGAGGTTCCCCAAAAATAATCCTGACAGGCTGCTACCTGTCAGGCTGAACGTAGCCTGACAAACCCGAGGCCAGCCTTCTCCAACATGGTCCCCTCCAGATGTTTTGGACTACAACTTCCAAGCTGGCTGGGGCTGATGAGAGTTGTGGTCCAAATATCTAGAAGGCACCAGGTTGGGTAAGTCTGGTTGAGGCTGTCTGTTTGGAGAAGTGTTTGTAAGTCAGGGATAGGAAACCATCAGCCCCAGCCTACATGGCCAGTGGTCAGGGATTCTGGGAGCGGTTGCCCAGCAACAGGTTCTCCATCCCAGTTCTAAGCCCTACTGATAAGTGCCCTTCCTCTATTCCACTTCTAGACAAAATAAAAAGTTTTCCCAAACTCCAAAGGACACAGGCTTTAAACAAATCCTTGTAAAACAGAGCACAAGGGCTAGCTTATAACTGTGCAGTCTAGCACACGAGGAAGATTTCAGTGAGTAATACTGGAGAAATGCCTTTTCAAAACCAGTGAGGTTAACTGTCAATGTTTGTTTGGTGGGGAAGAGGAGGAAGAAGATAAGGCAGCAGATCACATCCATAGACTTTTACATTTAAGCAAAACCACAGTCTGAGAACACTTAGTCCCTTACAGAGCATCTCTGGTCAGTTGTTTAATGTGCTTCCAAAGGAGACTAAAGCACTAGGGTGATGCTTCACATTTTTGTGGTGATCTGAGGCCAGTAGAAACCCATCCTTCCTTTGGCAGAGTATAAAGAAAGTTGAATGGTAGTAAAACAAAAAATATGGCTTCCATGTAAGAATCCAGATTCCCAGATACTTTAGATGTCACTGTTGGTCTAAATCAGAATATAGGGATTTATCATGGCATCAGAAGTAACTGGGAAGTTCTGTCTCCAAGCAACAGAATAATAAGTATTTTTTCGCCCTATAGGACGCACTTTTTCCCCTCCAAAAATGAAGGGGAAATCTGTGTGCGTCCTATGGGGCGAATACAGGCTTTCGCTGAAGCTTGGAGAGCGAGAGGGGTCGGTGCGCACCAACCCCTCTCGCTCTCCAGGCTTCAGGAAGCTATCAGCGAGCCTGGAGAGCCTGCGGGAGTTCCCACAGGGCTCCCCAGGCTGCGGATAGCAGCCTGCTGCACGGAGCGTGGGGCGCGCTGAAACAGAGCGCCCTGCGCTTCGGGCAGACATCGGGCAGCCCCACAAGCTTGGGGGACAGTGGGGAGGCGCAGCACCACCATCCCGCTGTTCCCTGACCTGGTTTCGATTCCCCGACCTGTTTTTTGGGGGGAAATAAAGGGGGGAAATTCCTTTATTTCCCCCCCAAAAAACTAGGTGCGTCCTATAGGCCGGTGCATCCTATGGGACGAAAAATACGGTAATCTAGGTTTGTTATAAGCCCTTGGATTTCATTGGTTTGCTGGTGCTCTCTGCCATGTTCTGACTTCAGTCCAATGAAACATTGGTTTCTTTACCTTAGTATTGCTAAGGTTAGGCAGAAGTGACTGCTTATGATTGAAAAGCAGTTGCCAGCCAGTTTCTTGTTTTAGTTTCGCAGTAGTAACTGTAAACTCTGCTATGGAGTTCATTAGAGGAAAAGTGTTTATTCTTTTACATCATCTTAAGGATCTAGCACTTCCAGGGGGAAAGGGCTGGCTGTGGGACTTCCCTCTTGGTGAATCATCTTCAGGGCTTTGCCTGCCGCTCTTGAATCAATGCAGCAATTATCAGTAAGTAAAGAAGGCATTGGCAGAGTATAGCTGTGAAACTTTAGCTTAAAAAATGCTAGCAAAAATAAAATACTAGCCAGTGGTCTGTCAATCTTAGTCATAAATTAGGTATTTATCTGTTTTTAAGGGAAATGCATCACCATGTGTTCAAGTGTTAAGAGTTCATGGGCTTATTTAATTTTGAGTGCAAAGAAGGTTCATTGGTCTCAAGAGGTTGAAAAACAGTGGTGCAGAGTATTTTTAATAAACTCCTTAGTTTAAATGACACCAGTGTAGCGTGCTTACAGCTTGATTTCAATTAATCATTTAGCAGAGTAAAACACTTGTTCAAAGCTTATCTTATAAATATTGCACCCTTGTCTGGCAATTATCAATACAAACCCAAGAAAATCCTTTAGAGGTTCATCAGTGCTGCTGTAGCTTGGGAAAGCACTGCCGTGTGGGCCAAGATAGAAGTCAGTTTGCCCTCCAAAGAATGAAGCTGGCGGGCTCTTTCTGCACATATGGCAGATAGATTGTTTAATCAGCTTCAGCTGAGCCTTGGGCCTAAAATTACATTGGAGCCAAGCAACTGCAGGGCTCCAGCTTTGTTCAGCTAAGCAAACAAATGATCAAGGGGGAAGGGGAACTATATGTGTTTTTATTTTTATTGAAGTGTTGATGCCAGCTGTGTCAATTCAGTTCTTTAGAAAAATATTGGTTTAGGACCTAGACGAAAAGTTGTACCACTTGGAAAGCTATTTTTGTCTAATACTGTTGGTCAAACAATTGCATGATGCTAAAAGACAGGGCCGTTTTCCTTGGTGCTATGACTTCTGTGTGTAACAAAGGGCCAAACAAGATGTAGCACTAAACATGAAGTCACTAGTTAAACAGCAGCAGCAGCAGCAGCAGCAAAGGCAGGCAGCCCTGCTTTTCATTGGAAACACAGAATGCAGAGAAGGAGTTTACTCTTTTTCTTCCCAGGGGCAGTGCCAACGAAAATTGTCCCATTAAAAATTAGTCCTGGGAGAGGAAGGTGAGGGATGGTTCCTCACACTTGCTCTAAAGTTTAATTATACAAATTTTGACTGGGAAAATCCTAAGTGTATTTATCAAGGAGACGTTCTGAATAAACCTGCTTAGGATTCATCCAAGTATCTAGTTTTGCTTGTATTTTTTAATTTCCCAAGTTTTTATTAACCATGTATTTGTTGTAATGGGATCTTTTTCAGTCTTGACAAATGACTATTCAGTAAGCTATTATTAAATAGATTGTAATTTCTACCACTTTGAGGGGTCCATATAATACAATCAGGAGGTCTTTGGGCATTTCCTATCAAGGAGTATTTATTTCTGCCAAGACTGTTGGAGAGAGAGGTTTGGAAGAGCGATCCTTTACTCTCACATAGCAGGGTTAGCACAGTGGCAGTTACAAGCACATTAAAACGTGGTTAATTTATATCTGTCCTCAGCTACCTTTAAGCAAACATTCCCCGTGAAAATAATATTCTAATTTCAATTACAGTGGTACCTCGGGTTACATACGCTTCAGGTTACATATGCTTCATGTTACAGACTCCGCTAACCCAGAAATAGTACCTTGGGTTAAGAACTTTGCTTCAGGATGAGAACAGAAATCATGCTCCGGCGGCGCAGCAGCAGCAGGAGGCCCCATTAGCTAAAGTGGTGCTTCAGGTTAAGAACAGTTTCAGGTTAAGAACAAACCTCCGGAATGAATTAAGTACTAAACCCGAGGTACCACTTTATTTCACATTGCATTTGGCATTGCATATTAACAAATACACTTCTCTAATCAAATTCTACTTTATAATACATTGCTCGGTTTGCTCTTAAGATTTCTCCAGAATAAATAGATACTTCTTGTAAATATTTCTATTTGAGATATTCTTTAGCTGTGTTATATGAGAAAGCATTCTTTCGGGCATATTGAATTAGATTGGCCAATGGTTTCCCTCAGTGCTTTTTTTCCTTAAAAAAAACGTTTAGTGGTACTCTCATTTTCCTACTCATATTGAAATACTGCCCCTCAATGAGGCCAAACTTAGATCCACAAAATGTTTAGGGGGGTATGCGTACCCCTGCATCCCCCCAGAAAAAAGCTCTGGTGTCCCTTTTTAGCTTTTGAAATACTTTTTTTAAAAAGATTGACATCTGTTCAATTATCATGTTTCAGGATGATGGCGTAGCAGTGGGCTTCATGAGTGTATGCTCTGAAGTGAGTATACAGTTGCTTCATGACTGTTTTGACTTGGGTCCCTTCCACGGACTATGTAAACCACACCCAGATGACATTCTGAAGCCACCACGGAAGCCAAGTGACATAGGTAAAAATGCAGCGCTTTGTACAGTTTAATTAACTGCATTGGTTTGAAAATTGTTAAACGCTCAGGTGAGAGACAAGGGAAGTAGGTGGTATTTATATAAGGAACTCATTTTTATAGTAGATTTTTTCCTCCTTTTTTGTTCAGAGGAGAAAGGAAATAGGTGAAATTGCCCAGTCTGTCAGAAGGTTTGAGAAAGTGGTTTCTATACCTAGCCCCCAGGTGAGAGTTTGTTATTACAGAGAGAATCCTACCCCCCCCCCCGCTGCCTCCAGTGAGAAACAAGGGGAAGTACTTGGTATGAATGTTTTCCATGGGCATTAGACATGGGTTAATATCTGCCCCAAAGTCCAAGGCAAGAAATATTTAAACTCAATGAGTAAGCAGCTACTTCCTGTTGTCTTTCAGTCCATTAGGTGGACCTTTCTCTAGCTAATTCCAGCTTGCTCTAACTGTAGACCTTAGTTTTTCTATGTATGCTCCAGTTGTCCTGTGGAGAAAGCTTCACCTGAACTAGGGTTGGCATACACCTGGAATTTCCCAGACATTTCCCAAAAAGAGCTCAATAAGTTTTTTGTCCTGAATTTACTTCTAGAAAATGGCAACCCTACTTGAACGCAATCCATTTTTCATGGTTAAAGCTGTGCAGGTTGGAGCACAGTCACAGTGTCATGCAATAAGGCAAATACACCCATTGTAAACTTTCTATTTTCTCAAGTTATTCTAGCATATTGAAGTGTGAACATTGTTAACTTATAACTGAAAGATAATGACATGCATGAGCCTGGGAAAAATGCATTACCATCAGGGGCTTTAACTGAGCTCTTGCAAGTAAATGTACAGCTTCCAATACCTGCTTTTGTGGTTACGCTATTGTGTGTAGCTTTGAAATGTGGTTAAATAAACCCATGGAAAATTTTACACCAGCAGGGGATGCTACCATTATGTTTTGCACTTGGTTTGACAAATGCTGTTTCATAAGTTTGCTTTTACAAATAATTATGTTTTCATGCAGCTTTAATAAAAAACGGTTTTGAGCTGATTAGCTTGAAAATGATTATATATTTTTTCTCTCTGAAAATGTAATAAAAAACCATTTTTGAGCCATCTTGATGTAAGTGGTATTTTTCACAATAATTATAGTAATTTGGTTGTTGCTGTATCTGGAATTAGAAATTAGTAGTTACAGCATTTCTAACAGAGAATGAATTATTCTGTTGTAGCTTTCACACTGAATTGACTTTTTCAGCCAACCTGCTGATTTTCACCTCCAGTATTAATTCATCTCTTCCTATTATATTGTTTAAGGACTTTTTAAAAATTATAGTTAAAATAAAGGTTATGGTCCTCCAATATTTATTCTTGGCATATCTAAATCACAGTAATAATGCAGTAATTAAATTGATGCTGGTGAATTATAAGCATGTTTAAAGGAAGTTCTTAAGTTCTAATTAATTTGCATATAAAATGTAACCCTATTATATTAAAAAATATTATTTGGCAGTTAAGTATGCTAATTACTTGTTCACCCCAAATAGTTAGAATATGTTGTGGTGAGAGCATCCTTAATTATTCCATGCAGGGTAAGCTTATTTTTTTACTGTTAGTGTTTTTCTTTATCTGTTCATGTTTCCAACCCCTAAGGCTGCAGTTGAAACCACATTTACTTGAGAATAAGCCTCATTGAATTCAATAGGACTTGCTTTTGAATTCTTGAAGTCTAAGTGTGTAGGATATGAGGTTTATGAAAATACCCTTTAATTCTCTACCTTGGGAAGGATTTACTCTGGCCCTCATATGTTGTAAATTTGCTGTCATAT
This sequence comes from Podarcis melisellensis, assembly GCF_964234715.1. Classification (NCBI taxonomy): domain Eukaryota; kingdom Metazoa; phylum Chordata; class Lepidosauria; order Squamata; family Lacertidae; genus Podarcis; species Podarcis melisellensis. The sequence goes on from NC_138539.1 coordinate 89,107,173, forward strand.
TGCTTTGCTTACTGATTTCTCTGTGTCACTTAAATGATCTGTATTAGGTATTTTGTTTTAAGATGTTCACAGCTTTGAGGCATTTGTGGTTTAAAAGCAATATATAAATAAATGTGAATAATGTATCATAACAGTATCTTAGTTGTGCAGGCAATAACAGACTCTCAAGTCCTATTAGTCTTTCTGGAATGTACATGTATTAATCCCCAGATGTCCGTTTGGGAAACCAATAAAGAAATTTATTGCAGTATCAGTCAAGGCAGTCAAGGAGATGCAAAATAGCAAATACAGTGGTACCTCAGGTTACATACGCTTCAGGTTACAGACTCCACTAACCCAGAAATAGTGCTTCAGGTTAAGAACTTTGCTTCAGGATGAGAATAGAAATCGTGCTCCAGCAGCGCGGCAGCGGCGGGAGGCCCCATTAGCCTAAGTTGTGCTTTGGGCTAAGAACAGTTTCAGGTTAAGAACGGACCTCCGGAACGAATTAAGTTCTTAACCCGAAGTACTACTGTACTCTTGAATGACCAAATCTTCACTATTTCACTATATCCTTCACATTATGCCAAACTAAATGTGAAAGTACACTCAAATGCATGAAAAGGAGTGAGTTAGGCCCCATCCCCTTTTAAAAAAGAAATTCAAATTTGGGAAAGCAGAAAAGAGCCAAACATGTAACAGGAGAAGAAGAACCTTGGCGGTAAGTAGTTTTAAGGAAGGATATAATAGAAGAATTGATTATACCATTTTGAATATACCAAGGGCAGCAGAGAAATAAAGAAAGCAAGATGGAACAAGGAGAATAGCAAATAGATTTGTATTTTGTTCAGTGCTTAAAGCAACAGGAACTTTTTAATGCAAAAGTCTTTAGGAAATTGGCAACATTGCTCTTAAAGCAACAGTTTCAGCATCTAATGAGGGATACAAAAAATTTTAAGGTACTATGACCTTGCCTCAAACTAGGGAGGCAGTCCTCCTCCATATGTTGCTGGGCTTGCAACTCCCATCATCCTTAGCCATGGGCCATGCTGGCTGAGGCTGGTGGGAGTTGGAGTCCAGCAGCATCTGGAGGGCCCTGGGTTCCTGCTGTCCAAAATTGAATAAATGTATAGCACAGAATATAAAAACTCAGAACACAAGCTTGCAAAAGAAATTACTTCATGATGCTTTCCATTTCATTATTGATCCCATTATTAATCTCTTAATTTTCTTCTTTTTATTCTCTCTTCACTTCTCACCTCCATCCAGCTGATGAAACCAGCGTAACAAGTCAAAAAGAAGAAACACCAGATATGGATAGTGAGGTAAATATCACAAAGAATTCATTAGACTGAAAACAAAACGATTGAACAGATGGTGACTTTAAAAATCACATGACATGGTGTAAGTGATGTCTCACAGCGCTTGGAAATGAATGATGGAAAGGCACATTTTTAAAAAGTGTATTGTTAACAATATACGAACATATAAAATTCTCAGAAACTATTATTCATTCATTCATTTATTCACTCAGTTTATACACCACCCTATACCTGGAGGTCTCAGGGCAGTTCACGTGCAATTAACTGAGTACAATCAAAACACGGTCACTTTTGAGTCCATTTGCACTTCAGAAGAGTGAACTAGTTTCGTGTTTATCTTCCTCACTGATATAGGTGGGACATAAATGTAAGTCTAGTTTGTGCCCACTTTTAGCTCTGTGATTCAGAAAGAGAAGCATATTTTCCAGGATAATGCGCAGAGTAAGGCACCCAGCTGCCCGAGTCTCCCAAGATCCTTGGCCCCTTAAAAAGACTGAAGTAGACCAAAAAGCAGTGAAGATAGCTTGAGAAACCTGGGGGAGATCAGGGCAGGCAGGGTGTGGCTAATATGAGGAGAAAGTGTTTCTCTGTCAGGCAAACACACTTCTGATGAAGTGGACTGTTATTATGAAAGCTTGTTTCATAATAATAATCATAATCATAATCATAATAATTATGAAATAACATTTTTAAAAAAATATTATTATTTATACCCTGCCCTCCCCAGCCAGAGCCAGGCTCAGGGCGGCTAACACCAGTAAAATTATAATTATACAATTATAATAAAGCAAATTATAATAAAGCAAAACATAATAGGGAAAAACAACAGCAACAAAACAATTTAAAATACAGGTTAAAATGCAGCCTCATTTTAAAAGTAGCCCATGGATCAAAACTGTAAGGGGAGGGAAAACATAAGGGTTCAGACTGAGTCCAAACCAAAGGCCAGGCAGAACAGCTCTGTCTTGCAGGCCCTGTGGAAAGATGTCAAGTCCCGCAGGGCCCTAGTCTCTTGTGACAGAGCGTTCCACCAAGTCGGGGCCAGTACTGAAAACGCCCTGGCCCTAGTTGAGACCAATCTAATCACCTTGTGACTTGGGACCTCCAAAGTGTTGTCATTTGTGGACCTTAAGGTCCTCTGTGATATACCAGGAGAGGCAGTCCCGTGGGTATGTGGGTCCTAGGCCACGTAGGGCTTTAAAGGTCAAAACCAGCACTTTAAACTTGACCCTGAACTCCACCGAGAGCCAGTGCAGTTGGTAAAGCACTGGATGAATGTGGTCCCGTGGCAAGGACCCCGTAAGGAGCCTCACCGCGGCATTCTGCACCCACTGGAGTTTCTGGGTCATAATGAATGAATGAATGAATTTACTTTATTATGGTCACAGATCATCATAAGCAAAACATCTAAATAAATAGCATAACAGTATCTCTAAGCAGATAATTATTAAATTAATTGGGAACAAGAGCCAAATGTAGATTAAAACATATACATAGAATACTTGATTAAGCATAGATAATGGATGAATAAAAGCCGATAAGGAAAATTTAAAGGAGATCAGTTTTAAAAGACCAACTGTGTGGGGCGGGGCTTCAAAAGTTTCATAATGACTTTATTAGGCATAAGACTCGTCATTGTTTTTGCTGCAAGAGACTAACATGGCTGTCCCTCTGGAAATTATTTAAAACATTGATGCTGATTGTTTCACTATAGAGATGTACACATAGTGTTTAACAAAACATTTCATATTCTTTTATTTGTATTTCTCCAGAGAGGTAGCAAAATTGGGAGCTTCGTTTCTCAAGCTTCACATGCTAGTGCAAACGCTAGTAAAAGAGAAAGCATTCTTCGTACAACGTCAGAGGTGAGGCCCATTGAAATTAATAGTTTACAGCCTTAGTTATTCATATCTTGATACTTTATTTTTAAAATGTTCTCTCTGCTGCTGGACGTCAAAATTTAAGTCATTATCACTAGTTCAGAATATGGAAGACTCTTCAGTACTGGTGGTAGCTCAGACTAGAATGGTACAGAATAGCTGTGATGGTGCTTGGAATCTAGAGCTAAATGGCTGAAAATTCTGCATCTTAACTTCTCCCAGTTCTGCTTACCTTAGAACAGTGTTTCCCAACCTTTTTTGGGCAAAGGCACACTTGTTTCATGAAAAAAATCTCGAGGCACACCACCATGCCAGATGGGGAAAGGTCACTTTTTACTTATGTAAAAAAAAAATAAAAAAAAATAGTAACAGCATAGAAGGTAATGGTTATCTCTTTGATGTCTGATGGGAGGGCATTCCACAGGGCGGGCGCCACTACTGAGAAGGCCCTCTGCCTGGTTCCCTGTAACCTCACTTTTCACAGTGAGGGAATTGCCAGAAGGCCCTTGGCACTGGATCTCAGTGTCTGGGCTGAACGATGGTGGCGGAGACGCTACTTCAGGTATACTGGACCGAAACCGCTTAGGGCTTTAATTGTGCTCGGAAAGGTACTGGGAGCCAATGTAGGTCTTTCAAGACTATCGTTACGTGGTCTCGGCGGCAGGTAGCAGCGCTCACAGCTTACGGACTGCACCGTGTAACAGGTGTCTGGCCCAGCAGCCTAAGGCGGACAAGCCACTGAAACAGGCATTCAGAATCCATTCATTTCATAAAACCTGCAGGGCTCAATCTCTGTGTTTGTGTATGTGTGTGTTTCTGTTTTGCCCAAGGGTCTGGGGGTGGGAGAGAGCTCTTTAGCATGATGCTTTTAAAACAATTAAATTATCAACAAACAAACCTGATGATACGAATAGCAACGTCAGGTGCTACCGGGGGGGGGGGGAGGAAGGGGGCCTACTCGGAAGTAAATACCGCGTCCAGGCGCAATTAGCGCTGATTTAAGGTGCACCAAGACTGCCTAAAAACCTCACCAAAGATATGCAACAAAGCGCTTCGTTGCAGAGGGGAGAGTTTGTGCACCGTGGAGGCTGGAGGGCTTCTATTCTACATGCGGGGGTTGGGGGGGCGAGGAAAATGTGCTCCGTGGGGGGGCGGGGAAGGCAAGAAAAGGAGCTGAGCTCTGACTATAGGCTCCCACGCTTGAGCACGCCCGACTCGGTGGGGCGGACCACCCTCTCTCCTGGAGGAGGAGGAGGAAGAGGAAGAGGAGATTCCCATCCACGGCGTGGCCTCCCGCGCTCCTGAACGGGAAATCTCTGCAGCCCAAGACTCTCCGCGAGGCAGCTCCTCCCTTCCTGCCTTGAGCCGCCGCCAGCCGCGCCCCCCTCCCCAGTTATCTGCTGCCTGCCAAGCCCCGCCCCTCTTCATTGTCCTCCCCTTCTGTTTATTCCCCTTCCTCCATCCCTTGCTTTTTTCCCTCTCTTTCCTTTTTTTAAAAAAATATTTTCTCTTCCCCTTCTTTTTTCCCACCCTTTCTTTTTTCTCTTTCTCCCCCCCTCCCCGCCCTCCTGGGTTAAAGGATTTGAGCAATGGGTCTGGAGGTGGAGCTCGTCGGAAGATTAGCCTGACTCGCCCGCCTCCCTCCCACGGCACACTAGGCAACGTCCGGCGGCACACTAGTGTGCCGCGGAACACCGGTTGGGAAACACTGCCTTAGAAGTAACAAAACCAGCTTACTTAAATCACTCCTATTTTGATCACAAATTGATGCACAACAGTTGGTGATACAATACTTTAGTTTGTTCATTGTTGTGTTTCAGCAAAAGAAGGAAAATTTATAGAACCCAAATTACAGCACTAGGAGAAATCAGTCAACTGTGGGCTGAGTGAAATAGGTCAGTCAGGAAAGGGAATGTTGATAATGAGCCAGTAAAAGTTTCTGTCTCTTCTCCCAGGATCCCACCACAGGTAAGTTTGATGTCCCACTCGGGCATTGCAGTTTGGAGTGCTCTGCAAGGGTTGGGTCTTATTGCGTAGCCTCTGGCAGTGGACCTTCTCTTGGCATCAGGTTAGTATCAGGCAATATGATCCCTAAGGCTTCTCTGTTCTGGCACCAGGCCAGGCCTCAAGCTCTTCAGACAGGTCTCACTATTCTTCACCCTCTCTACTTTTTTCTTCTCTTTTCTGAGTCACCTTGTCTCTCTTGCCCCTTTTTTGCAACCAGTTGTCTTCAGGGGAGTAGGAAGGGCGGGCTGCCACCTCGATCCAGTTGTCTACAGAGATCATCTGCTAGGGTGACCAGAGCCGTCTCGGTCCCAAAACCAGGACGGAATCCGTTCAATTCATTTGAAGAATACAGTACTTACACATTTTCACCTGTTGTAAGAAGTGGGATGAGAAACCCCAGCCTTCCTCTCAGTTCTTGCAAGGTGGGCAAGAATTGTCATGGATTGTGCAGCAATCCTCACCCCTTCCTAGGTCCAATGTTGAGAAGAAGTCTAGGGTCTTGTCTGGCCTTACACAGCTCAGTTACCTGTAGTACCTTTGGCCACACAGTAGCCAAATCACATGGGGCCTTTGCCTTATGTACACTTGTTATTGCATTTCTGTCACACTCTACTTAGTAATCTTCAAATTTCTGTATATTACATCTTTCTGCTATTGGGAAAGCTGACTGTTCCCACCACTGGAGAGGCATGACTGCAAACACACGGTAAACACATGCATGCAAAGTGTTGGTGCTTGGTCTTGGCACTTCAGATATTCTCAGTCTTTGTTCTTTTATTTCAGCCTTGTGGTCCAGCAGTTGTTTGACTACTTTCCTAATCCTCCTTTTATGTTGTTCCATGTCCCTGCAAAGGCTACTTCCTCTTTTTCAAGAAACTAGCCTTTTCTACACATCTTCTTTATGTAATTTTTTGTCCTCGTCTTGCTTTTCAGTTTCTCCATTTCAGAAAGGTTTTCCCCCCTCTGTGCACCGTTTCAGTTGCTCCCATTCACAGATAAAAGGTTGGTCTTGCACATTCACAAAAGTACCAAGTGCACTATTTGGGTGAGCTTCAACTGTGCTCTCTCCATACCTGCAGGCTTGATATGTGACTAGACTATCGTGTCTTTTTCATATCCGCTGTTATTATGTTGGGTATTGTACATAATTTGAAATTTGTTTCATTGGGTTCAGCTGAATTCAGGGCCCATGTTTTATAGTATTTTGATTGAACCTGATTTGTTTCTGAAACTTGCCTCGAACATATGGGGAGATAATCAGATTAAACTCTGGAAAGTACTGGCTTGGTTTCAGATGTGGTGCCAGTTCATCACTGCAAACCGTGTTTGGCATCTTTTCTCATTTAGTGCTAGGATTTGTATTCATCATAACTTAATTCTCTTTTCTATCGCCATTTAATTTTAAGAGATGATTTCCTGCCTACCTTTTCAATTTATGTAGCATTAATATAAGTGATCTAACCAGATGTAATGGTTTCACATTTAATATTCAAACAGATATTGCACACTTCAAAGTTACTGCATAAATCTCTCCTTTAACACCATGCCATTCTTCTGGAGTGGTTAACATAACTCTTATTTGTGACCAAAGCAGATATTTTCCCCTTTTCTACTTCTATTTTTCAACTGATTTTGTGTGAGATGATTTTGCCAAGAATACAAATAGATTGCTATTTTGTAATGATATTACTTCCTGTAAGTTATATTTAGGGTTCAGTCTTATACTGAAGATCTGTTTGCTGATAGGCTGTAGGATTAGACAGAAGCCCTGGCCAAGCAGCAGGATGCCTGATACACTGTTATCATGACAGGTACATTGGTGGAACACCTGCAATTGACTAGTGGAAACATCCTATCATGTGGCATGTGAGGAGGAGGCAGCGGTGTAGCTAGCCACTCGGGTGCCCGGTGCGGCACACACGTCCTGCAGCCGGGGGCAAGGCGAGCTGCCCATGGGGGTGGGGTGCGCTGTGTGGAGCCTCTCCGCCGCCTCCCCCTCAGCTGTAGGGTGGTTGAGGGAGAGGTGGGCAGACGCAAACCCCACGCTGCCGTTTCAGGAGAGACGCGTGGCTCGGGCACACTGCAGGCCCGGCGGTGTGGTGCCCAGTGCCAGCCACGTTTCTTTATGTTTGTTAACTGAACTAAAAAGTTTCGTGAACCCATTTTTTAATACACTATGGTTTTTAAAAAATCTCATAGTTTTGTCATTTTGTCACCCCCCCTCCAGTGATGACACATGGGGCGGCCCACTCCACCCCCTTCCTCCTGTCAGGATTCATCCTACTTGCATGTAGGACCTCAATAGAGACACATGCCGACTGGCATGTTCTCTCCCTCCTTATCGGTCGTTCAGGAGCTTCAAAATCTTTCTCCAGCCCGAACATCACAGTGGCTGATACCAAGAGGCATCAGCACACTTAAGGATCCGCAGAGTGTTAGCAGATTGCGTAACAGACTCAGCAACGCAGCATTTTGGCTAAACTACTTTATTTACATATAATACACTCGGAGCATTCTGACTCAGCTCCTTCCTCTTTCTCATCAGACAGCAAAGAGAGAAAGAACAAAGGACAATACAGTAGTCCCACATCACGGAACACAGTATTCCAAACATCCTGTCTCCATCACTTCCCACACTGTGGAATGAAAACATACACTGTCATGTGATAGAAAATAATCCCATGACTGCAAGCACGGAGCAAGAATCCTAACACCTCCGCCACTGGGAGGAGGTGCTGAGCCGCTGGCTGTTTTCCCACTGAAATTTCCTCTTTCAAGCTGCCTTTCTCTTCACAGTGAGAAAAAACACAGGAATTTTTTCCTCTTGGGAAGGAAGGGGAAGAACATTGAATGGATGATTTTGAAAAGTAAAATGGCTGTCATTGAGAGTACTAACTAACTCCACACTCACCATTCCTCATTCTCATCCTAGCCTCAAGTAGCAATCAGAGAAAAGTTACACTGGAACTCTGAATAATGGTTCGTTCACATCAAATTTTCTGCATTTATCATGGCAGTAAGTGTTTAAACAAAACCAGTACAGTGGTACCTCAGGTTACAGACGTTTCAGGTAACAGACTCTGCTAACCCAGAAATAGTGCTTCAGGTTAAGAACTTTGCTTCAGGATGAGAACAGAAATCGTGCTCCGGTGGCGCAGCGGCAGCGGGAGGCCCCATTAGCTAAAGTGGTACCTCAGGTTAAGAACAGTTTCAGGTTAAGAACAGACCTCCGGAACGAATTAAGTACTTAACCCGACGTACCACTGTATTGTACTAGTGTATAAAACTGTACTTTTAAAGTTGCTCTGGGGGAGGGGCTATAAGCCATTTTATTTATAATGTTAAAGCTACCATTATAAAAGTGAATTTAGAAATATCTTAATTGTTTTTTCATTGCTTCTCACTGTAGAGAGAGGGAGGACTTGCTAGAGTTTCATTAGAACGGCCAGAAACCAGCAGTTTAGAAATCAGCAGAAGCAAGGATTTGAAAACCTCCAAGACACCATCCATTCTGACTGTGGAGACAGAGCCTTTCCGTCCTACATATAAAGGAGAAGTGAATGCTTTTTGTATACAGCTCTTTTGTATTGATGAGAAACATGAAACAAGGCAAGTACCGTAAATAATCTAGATATTTGATTTTAAATGGAAAAAAATGAGAGTACAGTCATACCTCAAGTTGCAAAAGTGATTCGTGCGGGAGGCACGTTCGCAACCCGCAGCATTCGCAACCCGAAGCACCAGGTTACTTCCGGGTTCCAGCGCTTCTGCGCATGCGCGAGCTTCGAAACCCAGAAGTAACCTGTTCCAGTACTTCCGGGTTCAGCGCAGACTGCAACCCGCAGCGTTCACAACCCGAGGTATGACTGTATATTTTATATTTTTGATTTCTTTAATGTTTACTGACTTTTATTTATTTAAAATGTATAAGATTAAACTTCCCAATCAGTCAAACCAACCAACAAAATCCATGGTGTTTTAAATGGAATCCCAACCAGTAATCTGGCAGCTGCATTTTGAAGCAGTTGAAGTTTCCAGGTCATCTTCAAGGACAGCCCCTTAGGAATTAAGGTTGCCACCAGCCTCTCAGCACTTGGGTCGTCATTGAGGCAGAGGGAGCCGTTCTCTTCCTTGCCTGCCCCTATCCATGGTCCTGTTCAAAGCACTAATAGCTGTGAGGCGGTTCCTTCAGCCGTCTCTTCAAGTGTTCCGTCTCCTCCCAATGAATCTCTGTTTATCTCTGCATGCTGAGAGAGCAGGCGTGCCCTCCAGCCTTAATTTCTTTCCCACGGAAGCTTCCTGCAGGTGCTCAGAGGTGGTCTGTTTGGTCACTGTGAGAACAGAATGCAGGGCTAGGTGGGCCTTTGGTCTGATGCAACAGTGCTCTTATGTTTTCAGAGTTGGCATCATAGCCAGCAGCACAACCTCACTCCAACTTGAATAAGGCTTATCATTGTCTTGATGTATCGTTTTAAAGCTGCCCTCAAAAAACCTATTTAAGGTTGGAGAATGCTTTCTAGAGTAGGTAGGAGTATTATAAAATAAATACTGCACAGTGGAAAAGTCAAGATTTTTGTAAAATTATTTGTTTTTATTTGCAGGTCATTAGATTTCATGAATTTTGTTTTCAACCTTTTTCCAGTAAGTATGTGCATTTTCAAAGCCTTTGCTTTGCAATTAATGAATGAAAGCAGTTTACCAGACATTGTATTTTCTTGTATTGAGCCAACTTCCTTTTAGGGGAGCAGAGAAATGGCAGGATGATTTTAAGGACTATTGCAAGGATTTGCTAGTGCACAAGTCAGAGGGACTGCAGTGCAAATCAGCAGAGAATAAACGATATCGATCCTAGGATAATAGGTTTCAATAGAGCCAAGGGGGTTAAAATGACATTTCCTCCTTCTCTTCCTACCCAGCTTAGCTTCCAGGCATCCAGCTACTAAACTTCAAGGGATTTTTTTCTGGTCTCCAGCCCTTAAACCCTAACACCCATTTCCATTTCCTAAAATATCTTTTGTGACTGCTATCTCCTAGGAGACCAGAGAATGTCTCTTATTACCTAAAGTATGCCTGTACATACCTGAATGTGCAGAGTCTGATACAGAGGCATTTTTGTGCATGCAAGAATTCCAAGCTTCTGTGGGGGGCTGCTATATTTATTTTTTAATATATGTTACATTTTCCCCCCCCCACCCCATGCAACCAACAACAAATCCATAAATGCAATCAATTTTCATTTACAATATCACAGCTCTCGTGCTTGTAGAATAAAAATGGAAAATATACAAGTGGAGCAGGGTAACAGCTTAATAGTTGAGGGTGAATAGTTTCAAGGTTTTCTGGCTCCCTTCAGCTACTTGCCCTTCCATATTTTAAAGCACAGTACAAGGAGCATGTGGCTCTGGCTCCATCCTTGAGGGAGAACTGTCCAAGCCTCCTTCAGGTCCCTTTCAGCTGGACAGCACGTCCTCAATGCCCTCTTATATGCCTGTCTCCAAAGTCCTGCCAAAATCGAACACTGCAAAATAAGCCAATGGCAGTCAGTTCCCCTGAGGAGGTGAGACTTACTACACTTGAGGTTCAGGTGGATTTTGGTACTTACAGAGACAACAGCAGGACTTGAGGAGCTTTCCAAGGTCATGCATATGCTTTAGATTCCTGTCAGATTTCCTCTATAAGCCTCAGGCTCTCACAGGGCTGCTGGAAACCTTTAGACTCCCAACTCTCATCAGCCCCAGCCAGCAGGGATGGTCAGGGATGTTGAGAATTGTAGTCCAGCACTATTTAGAACACCGGGACGCGGGTGGCGCTGTGAGTAAAAACCTCAGCCACTAGGGCTTGCCGATCACATGGTCGGCGGTTCAAATCCCTGCGGCAGGGTGAGCTCCCGTCTTTTGGTCCCAGCTCCTGCCCACCTAGCAATTTGAAAGCACCCTTAAGTGCAAGTAGATAAATAGGGATCGCTTTATAGCGGGAAGGTAAACAGCGTTTCCGTGTGCTGCGCTGGTGCTGGCTCGCCAGAGCAGCTTCGTCACGCTGGCCATGTGACCCAGAAGTGTCTCCGGACAGCGCTGGCCCCCGGCCTCTTAAGTGAGATGGGCGCACAACCCTAGAGTCGGACACGACTGGCCCGTACGGGCAGGGGTACCTTTACCTTTAATATTTAGAGCAGGAATGAGGAATCTTTTCAGCCCGGCAGGCCAAATCCTTATTTCCCCCATCGCTGGCAGACCACTGAAACACAGATAGGGCTGCTCACCTACATCACCAAGACATCAGGTAACAATTTTTTTCTTCCCCCAAGTTTTTCCATTTTTCCCAGGCCATGCTGCAAAGGAGAATCGAAGCAAGGGGGTTCATTGATACTGTCTCCAAGCTCTGCTTTCAGCACAGATTGGCTAGACTCCCCCAGTTGGAAACTCCTGAGTGTAGCCAAACGCAGTGGGGCTTGAAGTCATTGCCAATCAGCCTCACAGGCCAGAGGTTCCCACCCCACTCATCTCGAGAGCCACAGGTTCACTGGTTCATTTTTAAAATCATCTTTTCTCATTTTCTAATAAAATAAATGGAACTCATATTGTCAATTTTTAAAAACAAAACCAGATTCAACATTGTGTAACTGAAATAAAGAATGTAACTTGGATGCTTCCTGCTTCCACATTTTGAATATACCATAGAATTCCAGACACAAGATTAGTGGCAATACAATATGCATGAATGGCTTGGTGCCCATATAGTTAGATAAAATACGGAAACATTAACAGCAGAAAACCTCTGTGGCTAGTTACATATTCAGTTACAGATTCTGTGTTCAAGAACAGGTCATAATTGTGGAAAGTGAAAGTGCAAAGTATGTAGAAAGTATCTCTATTTACTGTGGACTGAAATATTTATTTTCAAATTCAGCCTTTTCCAAATGGACAATCTTTTACTATTTCATAAAATGCCTAGTAATTAATAAGGACTATATGTATTACAAAATATTATATTTGTTTAAATACACTTAATCTGTGTGGAAAACATGTTCTCATGAGGCTAATGTAATAATAAATAATAATTTTTTATTTATACCCTGCCCTTCCCAGTTCAGGAAAACCAGGCTCAGGGTGGCTAACAACACATTTAGAACACATTTAAACATTAGGAAGAACTTCCTGACAGTAAGAGCTGTTCGACAGTGGAATTTGCTGCCAAGGAGTGTGGTGGAGTCTCCTTCTTTGGAGGTCTTTAAGCAGAGGCTTGACAACCATATGTCAGGAGTGCTCTGATGGTGTTTCCTGCTTGGCAGGGGGTTGGACTCGATGGCCCTTGTGGTCTCTTCCAACTCTATGATTCTATGATTCTATGAAAACACTTAATTGATGCTCCACAAAAACCAGATAAAATACGGTATAAAGAGTAAATAACAATAAAATCAAGAATCAAAAATCAGTTTAGGGAGGAAATCCATCCAATAAACATTAGATGATCACCAAGGCTAGCTGGCTAAATCAGTCTCACTTGGGCCAGCGAGGAGACCAGGGGAGAACCAGCTGTGGGATCTCAGAGCGGGTAATCTTCACAAAAAGGGGAGGGGGGGAAGGAAGGGGAACAAAAGATAAGGCCAGGTTCAGATTTAAAGCCAGGCGGAATAGTTCTGTCTTACAGGCCCTGCGGAAGGAAGTTAAATCCTGCAGGGCCTTGGTCTCATTGGACAGAGCTTTCCACCAGGTCGGAGCCATCACTGAGAAGGCCCTGGCCCTGGTGGAGGATAATGTAGTATAATGTTCTCCCGAGCAAGCCCCATTGAAATGAATAGGAATTGTGCAAGAGCACAGCCAAGAGCATCATGCATTTTAGTGGGGTTTGCCTGGGAGAATTTCACAGTGAATTGATCTCTGTAGAGAATAAGGGATTAAGCAGATATTTCATTTCATTTCACTTTTAATTTGTAGACTGCCTTTCTATATTACTATACACAAGGCGGTTATGGAACTGTGACTGCTTTCCCGCAGTTACTATTACACTTCTTGTGATTTTATGAAAATGAGGTGAATATATATATCACATTGAGTCCTTTTTTCATGCATTATGGCTTGGATCCAGAGAACTGCTTGTGCAGCAGGATTCCTCCTGCTACCCCTCCCCACAGCAGTTTCCTGCAGCACATCCCATCCCATCCCATTCTGGAGGGTCCTCTAACCTTCAAGAGCCTGAGCAAAAAGGAGGAGTTGCAACCACGCTTCTTTTGATGCCATTCTATATGTTGCGTATAATATTGTCTTTCCCTATGTGTATTTCCTTAAACAGCTTACATTTTTTTTCCAATTTTTGTGGCCTAGTGTAGTATATTATTTCTTTCAGGACAAAGACTTCTGCATTATCTCGGTTCCACATATGGTGCCTGAATTTTATCTGATCCAGAATTTTGTCCGGGTTATACCCTTTAGCAGCTGTACACTGGATCAAGAGCTCTATGTGTTTCACCGTTCAGGATTACTCAAGTTAGTGGCACATTTTACTACTACAGAAGATTTTGTGGTATTGCTTGTATCTGAGTTGTTGTCACACCATTTTAGTTTTACTCCATCAGTTTATTTCTTTTTATAGTCTTTGCTAATCAGTTGCTTTGTTTGTGGGAAACAAATTATCTATAAAAAGTTCTATTGCTAGGGTCTGTATAATTTAAAGGGGTATCTTAAAGGATTTTAATAGTTATTCTGTGGCAAAAGAGTTGGGTACTTTAAGCAAGATATGCATTTACTGGCAAATGAAAAGACAAAAGTGAAAGCATTATAGGCAAGAGTTGGATTGAATATAAAGAACTAGACCACCTAGTTCTTGTATAAAGATACCCAATTTAAAATAGTATAGTTTCTGGATAAGATGTGAATGTGAGCTGAAAACTAACCAGTAATGGAAAAATTCTGAGTAACATAAAAGCCAGTGTCAAGCCCTTAGTAATTCCTTCCTGATGAGGAAGTAAAACAAAGATCAATGTGATGTTTTTGTACAGTGAGGTTTTAAAAGACATATGAATAAAAAGTGAGTTGCTCAAAATGGATGAAAAGCAAAGCCCACTGAAGGAAGCCTAGAGAGACAGAGGGAGGACTTGTGAAAGTGCAAAGTCAGAGAGGTAAAGGGAATGGCTCTAAATGAAATACTGATTAGCAAAGCTTTTGACAAGGAAAGTCCTCACACAGAATTTAGAGGATGGCAAATTCAACTCTAGGCCTGCTACTTAACAAGAAAGGATGAAAAATAATACATAACAGGGTGTAGGCTGAAATGCTTAATGGATACTTCTCTTCAATTTTGACAGCAAATCATCATAATTATGTTAAATGAATTGGGCTTCTAGAATCAGTTGATTCCTTACTTAGGGCAAAATAAACATAAAGAGGCTAAGTATATCTTTTTTCTTAGTCTTTGATTCTCATAATGGGTCAGCTTTTTATGTAGATACCAATTTTTCAGGTACTGTTCTACCCATTTTCAGCTGCTTATTACTAATTGCATGTACAGAAACTCCCTGTATTTTGTGAGTATATACTGGGGAGGTAGAAGTAGTCAGTGTTTGACATCCAGAGAAATAGGAGGAAAGTATCAAAAGATGTCATAAAATGTATCCTGTACTATATTAATAATAGATAAGCGACAATTCTGATTTATAAAAAATTCCCGTGTTTCAAACTTACTGCTCTTTCCAACTCAGCAGCATTTCTCACATACAACCTCTACTCTGTGGAAAGTTTTCAAAAGGAAAATAGCATTGAAAAATAGTAGCAACCTCAAAATATGCTCATTAACTTTCCCATAGTAGTTCTTTTATGGTGCTGTTTTGATGTTTTTGTGGACTAGTAGAGTTCTTGCCTCTTTAGGCAAATAAACAACCGCAGACGTAATGATGCACGTACTACTGGTTTTTTACTTATTATTTTGCCAAACATTCTATCTGATGGCTCAGTCATTTGATGGGCAAGGATCAACAAGTGGTAAAATGAATGTGTGCCAACTCAGTCTAGATGACTCCCTGGTATATAAATAATAAAGGAGTCTACAGAATGTGCTCTGCTGCTTGTCAATGAAAGGTTAGTGGTTTATCCAGACATAAGCAGGTACCTAGGAGTATACCTACTACAAATCTTTGGGCACTAGAATTTAGGGAAATATGATTTGTAATAAGTACAGTTGATCAAAATATGCAATTTTATTTAGCTACTTTTCACTGTTCTTGAATGGAGCAGCCAAGCATCCATCAGCTCAGCCAGCGGTATGCTCTCTTTGGGTGAGATGGCCACGTGGTACTTGTAAGAGTGGGTGAATATTTAACAGTTATTGGACATTGTGCTGATCTGGAAGGGTTTTTGAATTAGAGGCTCCATCTTTGAACACTGATATCTAATATGGGCATTTTAGAATCAAGTGGTGGTTATGTTTCATGAGAGATTCTTAACGATTACATTTAAAATGGAAAGTGTTAATCCAGAACTGGTTCATAATGATTGGCATGTTCACAAATACCCAGTACTTTTCAGAGCAAGTGGAGAGATGCTCATACATTCATACACCAAAATTCAGCTCCCAGAATTCTTTGAGAGAAGCCATGCCAGTTACTGATCCAAATTGATGTATGTTTGTTTATAAGTACACTGTGAGGTGTAAGAATATTGAATCCAACTTCAGCTTTTTGTCTACTAGAGGAGCAACTCAAACCAGCATTAAAGGGTTTTAAGTGACTTGATGTCACTGCAGTGTGCTAATGCAGTATCAAAACCAAAATTTTCCTAGTGATAATCACATTTGGGTATTTAAGCCTGGAATCTGAGACAATTTGTAGATGCCATTGTTTGCTGCATATACAGGATTTGGGTTTATTTCCCTAACAGGTCCTTTATTGTAAGACCAGCAAGAACCAGTGATGTCGCCGGTGTTGAATTACTAATCCAAACTTTGAAATTGAACAAAAGTATATTGGATGACCTAAATGGCTACATATTGGCACGAAGAGATCCAGTAAGTTGTTACACTGCATTATATTGCTTCTGTTTGAACTTTATTGTGAGAGTGTTCAAATAGGAATCTGCTCATTTGTGTATGCTAAACTGGCAGTCTTCAAAATTGCTGCTATACTAAACCAGTGTACAGAAGACACCTTTCTGGTGCAAAAAGTAAAATGCCCTTTGGGCCTTTTATATTATTATAATCCATGTCAGAGTGTACTGTGTGGGGGGGAGCTGAGATGAGATGGGTGTTTAAATAAAGAACATTAATTAAAGTATTAGAGTAGAAGAATGTACACCAAATCTTTTGCTTTGTTTTTCAGGATGGAACACCAATTCAAGCATTTGTAGCAGAAGTTTTGCATCAAATTGTTGGAATATCAGTTATTAGAAATGAAACGGTATATATTCTTATATGCAGATCTTTTCCTTTTTGATGGAAGGATTTAGAACACTAAATTAATTTTAAATGTTCTCAAAGGCAGGAATGTTTTTATTCAGATAAACATTTTGAACATTCACTTCCTTCCACAGCTAATGTGTGATGTGTGAATAATGTTTGAACAATCCTTAGTTAAAGGAGAAAGAAAAACAAGATTGCTGGAGGAGAAAATTTTGTATATCCCAGCAATATACAGTTTTTCTCATCCACAGTCTTGTTCTTCTTTAAAACAAAATGAGGCACTAAATTCAGAATGATATTTACCATAAATGCAATTTGTATCTTTTTGTCCCTTTTTTCTTGAAAAACAGAGATTCAAGGTGATTTATTCTGCCTTCAAACAGAAGAAATAGTTTTGAAATGAATTATTATTTGCTCCCCTTTGCTATTTTACAAAG
Organism: Podarcis melisellensis; assembly: GCF_964234715.1. Lineage (NCBI taxonomy): Eukaryota > Metazoa > Chordata > Lepidosauria > Squamata > Lacertidae > Podarcis > Podarcis melisellensis. The sequence continues at coordinate 89,124,183 of NC_138539.1, forward strand.
ATAAGGAAGTTTTATAAAGGCAGGCAGGATCCATCTGAGAAACTGAGTGACCTTGCCAGCAATTCCTTGTTAAATTTCTCATTTTAATATGGTAGAAAACCATATGACTTTAACTCTGGATGATATGGAATGCAATATCTTTAAAGGTATATTAATTGCTTCCAACAGTTAGGGGATTCCTGTAATTTGGTAATGAGGATCAATCCACAGATTCTAGTAAGCCAATAACTGGTCTTTTTAAATATAGTTGTAAATAAAAGCAATACTATGTTGTTTTTTAAATAAAAACCCCACCTCTACCAATATGCTTAATTTTTAATAGTTGTCCATATGGTCTTGGTTTTAGCACACAAAACAGCCAGACATTTTAAATATAGTGTGTAAATAAATGCAAAGCTGTTTTTAAAAGCTACTGTTTCATTTTCAAAAGCTACCTATATGGTCTCATTTTACAGTACAATCAACTGGGAAATGATCTGCACAAATCCCACTGACACGGAACTTGTGCAGGAGAGTTTCCCGGTGTATAGTTACTTCCTTGGTGGTAGTGATCCCTCTTTCTTGAAAGAAAAACAAATACAAATATTTGCATTATAGCTGTTCCAAAACAGAAGCACAGCTCTTTCCTTAATCAGTATATTGAATTGATATGTTTTCCAGGATATAGAATATATTCGCTCACACTACAACATTGAAGACTTTATTTATTTCAGTCATCACCAGCAGGAAGAGCATGGTCACCTTTACCATTTTGCACTGAATCCAGTCTTTCATCACTATGCAAAACATTTTATGAAGGAGATGCTTCGACTAGCCTACAAATCTTGTCTCTATTACCCTATTTATCCTCAGCCTGAAGATGGCAAGGTAAACTATAATCATTTAGTCAAGAAGTAGTTTGATTTTATATATGTAAATGTTGCTGACTGGTTTTTAATTTTATTTACTCTTTCCCTTGGGTGTATGTAGAATTTGCCAACAAAAATGTACACATATGTGTAACAATTGGCAACCATTTCTAACTTACATAGTTAGAAATAAATATAACCAATAGAGATTCCCAAGGCTCACACCGAAGGATATATTATGATAATTAATTACTAATTACTAATTATTAATATTATATGTTTTGCGTACAGTCGCATCTGTTTGTCTTTTAAAACCCACAGAAGTGCGCTTTCTATGTAGAATCCTAGAACTAGAAGAGAGTCAGTTGGTTGTCTCAACTTATTTCCATCAGCAAGAGCTACGTTGTGAACTTTCTTGAAAACCTCCAGGAAAGAAGATTCTTCATGCAGTTCCTTTTTAAATAGTTAATTTTAGGGCCCAAACTTACTTTTATCCAATGAGCTTCTGGGTCACATTCCTTTTAGTGTGCATAGGACAAGCTTTTTATTTAGGATACCTCATTTCAAAATGGCTCAATAGTAAAGCCTAAAAAAGAATAAATAGCTTTTCTACATCGTTTTCATTATTGATATTTACTTGCTTAAAATAATGGTATAGACTGGGTTACGATGAGGTTACCTGAGGAATTCAGCTTGCTTTAGCCAGAGCTGTAGTCACGTTGATATCCATTTTAGAGAAATTCCCTATAAAATAAGGGTGCAAAGCTGCCACCTACACATCATGCTTTATTTTTAAACCTTTACATCCAAGTTTCCATACTCGGACATAAATTTGAGGGATAGAAATATAAGGATCTCAGATTTCAGTATGTTCTGCACACACTACAGTGGTGCCTCGCAAGATGAAATTAATCCGTTCTGTGAGGCTCTTCGTCTAGCGGTTTTTTTGTCTTGCGAAGCAAGCCCATTGACAGCTTAGCGGATTAGCGCTATTAGCGGTTTAGCGGCTTTTAGCGATCAGCTGTTAAGCGGCTTATCAGCGGATCAGCTGATTAGCGGCTTGGGAAAAGGGAAAAAACCCGCAGGAACTCGCAAGACATTTTCGTCTTGCGAAGCAAGCCCATAGGGAAATTTGTTTTGCGAAGCGCCTCCAAAAGGGAAAACCCTTTCGTCTAGCGGGTTTTCCGTTTTGCGAGGCGTTCGTCTTGTGGGGCACCACTGTATACCTTTTAACGCACATTCTTTCCCTCAAAGAATTCTGGGTATTGTAGTTTACCCTTCACAGAGTTACAGTTCCCAACAACCCGTAACAGACTATAGTGCCCAGAATTCTTTGGAGGGGGGAAAGTGTTTTAAAGGAATAGTGTGGATGCAGCCTTACTCCCTCATCTCATACTGAACAGTTGAATGCTCAGCTCTTGACAGAGGACTCTCAAAGGACTTCCTTCAAATACATGATCCCTCACCCTCTCTCCTTTTGATATTCATTAGCATTAGGAACCAAAAGGCCATACGCTTTGGTAGGTCAGCCTCAAATGCTTGCAGATGGACTGATTTTGAACAAGGACTCAAGAAAATGTCCTTTGTACAAAAAAGACAGTGTAAACTCCAAAGGAATGGGCCTCGATCCAAAGAAATCCCTCTGCACATGCTCCCCATTCTCCATTGCTTCTTTTAAGCTCTGGAAAATGACTCCCCTAGTCCCTGGAAGGGAGAGTAGGACAAGTTTCAGTGCATACCTGGAATGTTGCACATGGCTCTTGGGATCACAGTTACCGAGTGCTCTTGCTGTTCGTAGCCCTTTTTAAGATCTCAATTTCAGGCGAGCAAGTTACATTTTATGACCTGAAATATTACCATTACCCCTATTCAGGCATTTAAGCCCTCACACAATTAGAAATACATGAGGCGGGGGGGGGGGGAGTAGGATCATGCTTGCAGGCCCCATCCCCTCTGTTGCACCCCTGTTGCCTGGCTCTGCCGCCATCCACATAGCAGAGAAAAAGAACTGAATTGGGCAGCCTGTTCAACAAGTGTAGGCTCCTTACGTGGCTTGGAACCCTGGTCACATGGGGGAAGCTTATGCATGTAAAGAAGACTCCTTGCTTCAGAACCTTGTCTGACGTGTGTGTGTGAAGCCCGAGAAGTTGGCCCTCCTTTCCCCTTGCATAATTCTAATTGCATATGGGATTGAATGAATGCCTCAATATAACTACCGTATATGCAGCTGAAATGGGGGGAAATTATGCAGGAAAGAAGCATTAGAAATACTTGGTTCTCTTCTACACCGAAGAAAATTAAGTTTTTATTTATGGGATGTCATTTCTGTTTAAACAACAGGTTCCAGACTTTTTTTTTTTTAATGTGACAGACTTTTGGAAAATTTTTGTTTTTGCATTTCCTGTTGCTCCCCAACTGTTGTTTAAATGCAGATTATAACTAAACTTGCTGCAGTAAGGTAAATGTATTTTTAATCATTTCCTGTATTTATGGAAGGATGGAGATTTTTTTCCTTCACGTTTATGCTACTTCATTAAGGTTTGTATTTGAATGAAAACGACTTTTTACTTCATGTGCATTTTCTATGTGCATGTTTAACTTCTCCTTTGCCAAACAACCAGAGGTGAAGAGTAAGCATGTAACGTCCTTAATGAGCATGGATGAAGATGATTCATGATTGCACTGAATGAATATATTCCTGTGGGGAAACTACTTGTGCTACAAAATCCCATAAACCAAACCACTTGTTTATCTGTCGTTCCCACTGAGATAGTAATATAATTACTCTCATAATTATCTTCATTAGTGTCAGGAATTAGCTGCAATCCATTCCTCTGCTCTGAGAGTGTTTATTTATTTTTTGGTGATATTTCTCCTGGATTTAATCAAGAGGATAAAGGATTCTTAAATTCACAAAGCACCGCAACAGACATCTGTGATGCACTTTTATGACATTATCTGCGCTAAAATATAGCTTGTTGTCCTTCAGTTCCAGAATCCCTGTGCCCATTCCCTGACATCTGCCCTTCATTACATGGTTCCCGTGCGACCAAGACGACAGATTGTCTATCCTCTGGAAAAACTTGGCATAAATGCTCCAGCAAAAGAGGTCTCTAAGGATCAGGTGGGTAACAGAAGCAGCAGTAAGCAAAAGGCATAGCTCCAACTAAATGTAGGATTTGGCAGATGGGATAACATTACTGTCTTAATGTTGGTGTGCTGCTTCTTAATTATCTTGAACCTGATGTTCATGCCCTTACTTTGTCGTGCTCTGCTATCTTTTCTTAGCATGTATTTCAAACAGAGAATTGCAACTAGCAGCCTTTAAATTATTCAGAATGTTGATAATAATAATTTGAGTATTTAAAATGGTCAGATTCACAGAATGGATATTTTATCAGACTATTTTATTCTGCAGTTTGATCCTTCCCTGAAAAAAATAGCTTACCCCTCGTGAAAAAGGCCATTTGCACTAGTGAAAAAAGCAGTATCTGACTGTGATCATGAAAAGAGCTCTTCTGAACCGTAGCAGCAAAGTTTCATCTAGCCCAGCTTTGTTTCCTTTCGGTGGCCAAAAACAGATGCCTCTTGGAGCCCACAGCCTCTCTTGCTGTCAGCTCCCAGCAACTCAATGCTTTACCACCTCTGAGGTTGCTGTGTAGCCATTTATTTATTTATTTAGCTGTGTATGTGCAGTCAGCACTTTAAATAAAAATATATCAATGCTGATTTTGAAAGAAGAGAAAATTCATGTTGAAAATTATGGCAAGTAGCTGGCCTCTCCTCCATGAATTTGTCTAATCCCTTTTTCATCATGTCCCCAGCCCCAACAAGGGAGAAGTGGTGTGCGCCTTGAGGATGGGGTTGGATGCAGTTGGTGGGCCACCTGTTGCTGTGCATCTAGATCATTAAATCGGAATCTCTTCATGTGGCTGTTGGACATGGGGGGATTTTGTGCCCCCACTGTTGCCCCTTGCATATCTAAGCGTGGAAACCTATTCCTGCACATAGATTCACTTTTCTCTGATTGGGGGACATAAAATGGACCCACATTTACAACTGCATTCAGCAATATTCTTTACATTTTTCTCAGTGTATTTTTTAGTTTCTTAGCTGTTTATTTATATTTCATAAAATCATGTACACTGCTTGATTGTAAAACACACACACACACACACACACACACACACACACACACAAAACAGTTTACAGAAATAGTGTACTGATGCTAATTGGACATGCAGAATTTTTTAAAACAAGGAAAATGGATTTGTGTCTGTTCATTTCCATGTTTAAGTAACAAAGGAAGAAATATGCCAAGATACCTCTTCTTTGTTGGTGCTAAGTCATCTACTTGCAAACCACCTAGAAAAAGATACATAAAGGTTTTTGTATTGGTTTCATGATGAATGTTACTTTTCTGACACAAAGAACTTATAGCACAGTTCAAATTTTCCATTTCATATTTGCTTAATAGATTTTTGGCTTCACAAATCTCAAGTAGCTAAAATGTTTCAAACTGTGCCTCAACCGTATAGATTGTGGTTTTGAATTCCCCCCATATTTCTAGGAACTTTTTCTCTACTTCTTTACTTTCTGCTACTATTCTATGATGAAATCTCCTCTGTACTTCTATTTTCTAATTCCATTCCTTCCTTTCTGTCCCGATCTTTTAGTAATCCTCAGAACCATTACATTTTACATTTTTCTAGCACAATTTCACCCTGCTTTTCTTGTGCTTGCTGTCTCATTTGTGAAGAATCCTTTAGTTGAAAACAACTTTTATATACACACATCTCTTTCATTGTCTATGGAACTATATATCTATATTAATATATAGTTTTCTCTCTATATATTTATTGTTAAAATAATTCCTAGTTTCCATTTTCTCAAGACCCTCTTTTCTGATTAGTTCATGCTCTTCAAAATAGGAATTTGTTGTTTGTTTATCTTGGTATTGGACTAAAACCTAATTAAATACTAACATATTTATGCCTTGATTCCATCCTCCACACATATATATTGTTCTATCGGCTGTTCTGATCCCTTCCACATTCCCTTCTCATGTCCCTTTTCAGCTTCTTCCCAGCATGCTTTCCTTTAATTCCTGGAATTTTCATAATAGAATTTCTCAGTGACATTTCCCCACCAAATTCCCCTACCAGCCATCTCATTGCTGTCCAGATCTTCTATCCTAGCTGCATCCCATATGCCCTCTCCTATCTCTGTTCGCCTGTCTCCTGTGTACTGTCTTATACCTTCGTTGTTCCCGTCACCGGCTTGTCCTCAGTTGCCATAAGGAAAAAGTGTTTCTATGTGATTTCACCAATGCGTCTTGGAATGTAACCCCTGTGTAAATGGGGGGGCTGCCTGTATGAGGGGGAAATATCCTAAATTAGTCTTTTGTTCTAGCATGTGCAATTCTCTGCCTGTGAAAAGTGACACTATAGGAAAGTTGCAGGAGCACTAAAGCTATATAAAGAGGCAAATAATAAACTCATCTCTTTCTGGCCTCTCACAGGCTCTGACATTTAAGGTGTATTGGACCCCAGACGTCCCAGGGCACACGAGGCCATTACCTTGCTGAAACAAAGGGTGCCTGGGTCTGGTCATTGCATTGATGGGAGACTGCCTGGGAACCAAGGGCAGTCCTACCAGCACATGGGTTTCTACTTGCACAATGGGACATTCCCCCTGTCCCTCCCAAAAAATATTCGCCAGGGGTTTGGAGGAACCCCTAGACCAGATTTAGGAAATGTGCAAGGGGAGGAGAGGAGGAAATACTCAGTTGCACAAGCAGAAAACCTTGCGCTGACAGAATGTTCACATAGTTCTACTTTGGATTCAAACATACATGTGTGTCCCTTTAGGCTCCATGATGGAAGAAAGCCTTGTGCATGCTACGCTAAGTTGCTGTTGTTTGAGATTGATAATTATTGTGTGAAAAAAAATACTTTCTTTGGATTGTATCCAACTACGTTACACTCAGACTAGACGCTTTGTTTGTTTGTTTGTTTGTTTGTTTGATTGATTGATTATGTGTTCTTTTATTAAATTTGTATTCCACCCTATACCTGTAGATCTCAGGGCAGATCACATTATATAAAAAAAGAAAATGCATAATAACAACAAAAACAAAGTCAACCCAATAATCCCCCTTTCCACAACACATTTTAAAAGGGCACTGGATGCCAATCAGCCAAAGACCTGGTTGAAGAGGAACTTTTTGTGTGTATAAGGTGTGAAGGCGCCAGCCAAACCTCCCTGGGGGGCCACTGCAGAAAAGGCCAATCCTCATGTTGGCACCCTCTGGACCTTTCATGAGAAGGGCCTCAGAAGATGATCTCAGGGTCTAGGGTAGGTTCATATGGAGGGAGGCTAGAATTAATGAACCTAAATTATTCATGAAAATTATTTTCAGTGGTTCTACCCTGAGTAGGACTAACATTGGATACAACCCTTTGGTAATAAGTCTGCTTTTAAATCATCTATCTGCTGTGCTTACTGTTTAGAATTGCCACCAATATTTCTGTATGTGTGTTGCTCAATTTTCTTTGGATTTTTTCTTCCTGACAAAGCTAACTTGATTTATATATTGTACAAGTGTTTTTGTTTTATCAATAACTGTACAAAATCTGTTATATTGGAATGCTAGTCTGCAACTATTAATATTTCCATTTTACTCCAGAAAAGAAAAGAATAAATATTTAGAGCAATGTATTTTCGCATTCCAGTCAGCTAGTTATTCAATTAGTAATGGTTTCTTCATTTGTCAGGACACTGCCAAGGTTGCCAAGGAAGGGGAAATTGATCATGTGGTTTAGAAGAGAATAAAGGTCACAAGAAATTCCACAGATATAGGGATACCAATGGGCTCTTCAATAAGCCATAATAGTTAGAGGTGTTTCACAGGGAGAACAGATTCTTCAGCGAGAGTATCCCTTTTGGATCAAGGGGGAAATGTGGTTTAAGCAGAATATCTTTTGACAATATTATTGTTATCCCATGTGAATAATTAGCTTGAGATTAGCTAATTTTTAATAATTGTATTTTATACATTTATTTTCAACTTACTTTCTCACCATCTGGAAGCAGTCTGCTGTCCATCTGTCTTTTTAAATTATGAATATGACCCTGAAATAGGTGCTATAATTAACAGTAATAACTGTTCCATGATGCAGAATAAAAATGTAATATGTTTATTTAATTACTTCTTGATTCTGACCATCCATTGTTCATGTTTTATTGTATCTTTATTGCGCTCTGTCAAGTTTTATTATGTACTTCAAGATTGTTGTTTCTCCTGCTGCTGCAAACGCAAAAAGGCTGCAGAATCTCTTGTTATTGTTGAAAGATTTCTCAGCTTGGTAATGGTTTATGAAATTGCATTTCCTAATCCAAAGACAGGTAGAATATTGATCACAGTCCACTGATCAAATGCAGCCTGGATAATGGCGTACTGGTGACCATTATGTGATGAAAGCGGCTGTTGCACAAGCATTAGCTTATGCATTTTCAGTTTGGCAATCCATAGCTCACAGGACTCCATATTAGCAGCTCTGCTGCCCATGCAAAGCCTGGGGCTCCTGCTATGAACCTGCTTAACTCTTCCCAGGGATTTGCTACAGTTTTGCGTCCAGGGGTCTGTCAGCCAATTCTGTGGGGCACCAGAATATTTGGCTGTGGAAGTGAGATGTAGACCCAGATTCACAGGCCAGGCTAGTCAGCACTCCATTTTGGAGGTGGTATTAGTAGAGTCCTGAGATAAGAAAAACTTGCTCCCCATGGGTGAGAAAGATGAGCACAAGTCTAAAGCCCTGCAGCTCTTTCAGAATTAATCAGAACCACTTTTTGCTCCCATGTGAAGGTTTCAAGGCATGTTAGAACTGAAAGAGCACTCATCTGGGCATGCAGGACCTCAGTCACAAAAGCCTCCATATTCATCTTTAAGTTCACAAAAGGAACTCCTCAGCCTGACACCAAACCTGCACTGGTGCATGGGTCTGTTGGGGGCAGATTACTGCACTTTGCCCACATGTGGAAGAGCAGATGGACAAGTGGGTTTTGGACCCAATGTTGGCTGGATATTCTCCAGAGTTCACTTGTTTGCCAATGCATAGCAATCCCACAAACCAAAAGTCTTTTCAGAAGGCAACTCAACATTTGTTATGCATCAGAGCCATAGAGTCAGTAGTGCCAAAATTGGCAACAAGGGCAGTTAGTTTTCAAGAAAATGAAGTGGAAATTGGGTCGTTTTCAGATCAGCTGAAAATAATATAGAAATCCAAAGGAGCTGAATGGGACTTACTCCCTGATACATGTGCTTTTGAGTCCAGCCTTTTAGTAAAGCATCAATCTATGATATTGTAGATGAGATCATGTAAAACTAAGTATGGTTCAACAGTACAGCTTTAATTTAGCAAGGTAGAGAGTGATTTTCCAAGAAGTAACTGTTGCTCAAGATTCTGTTGTACGTGAGTAACAAATTGCTAATGATTTGTGTAAAACATGCATGGATGAAAACCCATTACTTATTCTACCATCACTTGTTCCATGTAGTTGATGATTTTATAGCACTAGCAGTCATGCAAACACATTTGTTTTGAGCTGATGGCTGATCATAAATTTTCTCACTGTAAATGTCAGCAGGTTTGTGTATTGCTGCCATTACATCTTGTCTGGAAGCCTGAGCATTATGCAATTATGAGGAGGCAGCAGATGGCATCATTAACAAGAATGCTCTGAATGTTTACCACTTATGTGCATGTGTGAAATTAAAAGTAAGGTGACCTATCTTCACTTTGAAAGCATGATGTCAGTAGTATACAGGTGTTAATGTTGTTTTCCATAAACTGGAATATTCATTCTGGCCTGCAAAGCTGGTTCTTTCTTCATTAACCTTTAGCACAAATCTTATGGGTTGATATCCTGCTGAATGTGATGAGAGCTGTTTGGAAAGGCGAGATAAATATTATTCTTCAAATACTAATACTCGGCAATGCCCCCAAAGCGAGATGCACATTTCTGTTTATATCCCATTGTTGCTATTCAGTTGTGCTGTGATTATTAATTTAAGTATAAAATCTGGATGCTTAATTATATGGCACACCAAGATAGAATTTCAAAACTTATTCTATAGCAGTTCTGAAAGTAGGGAAACATATTTTTGTGTATTTCTTTTGTCTTATGTGCATTCACAGAAAAGACAGTACGCTCGTCCACACTGTTGTTTAATGTGAATAGTAAGTTTCCTGTACCTCCATTGATTATCCATTATGTTCTCCTCCAGATCACTGTCATCCCATACTTCCTTCTCCCTCAGTCCAGATTTTCTCATACTAGGAATACTCTGAAAAGGAGAAAGTACAGTATGAGAAAATCTGGGTTGAGGGAGGGGAAAGTGTGAGAGGGCAGTGATTTGGAGAACATAATATGGACAACGGAGAAATAATGAAGGTACAGGAAGCTTACTATCCACATAAAACATGACCCCACTATCAGTAGGGTTCTGTGATTTAATCCTACTTTGAAAGTATGGAATTGTAGCTGTGTTAAAGAAATTATAGGCCTGGGGTATTGTAGGCAAGGTATTGTGATAGAACCAGAGGCTGGTCTTGACAAGCCAGGCAGCCTGCTGAGTTTTGGCACATTAAATCTCAGCAAGTGTTTTCTGGGACCCAGCTGCGAGTCTTTCGCAGAGGTGCAGCAGGAGCTTTCCTGGGTTAGACTCAGAACAGAAGCTCTTTCAAAATTAAATGCATATCAAATGGAAATGTCTGACATTTGAAGTCACAATATTAAGGGCTCAGAGCATCAAAGTGTTAGATTGAATTTAAGTATGTAACAACATTAGCTATACTGAAGTAGATTTGAACATGCCTTTTGAGGAGCCAAATAGTGTTTTAAATTTTTTTTATAACAATAAACATTGAATATTGTATTGGAATGTGTGTGAATTGAATAAAATTTTGTGATCCTGCATGCAGAATCACATTTTACCAGTTTTCTGCATGAAGGTATCAGGCGCCTATCAAAAATAATATTTCATGCAGAGTTTTTAAAGTAAAGGGGAAAAGTTCTTAAAACATGTTTTTAAAACACAGCAGTGTTCTTAAAGCATTTCATGTAATAAGTGTAGTTCTGGGCCTGGGTGCGTCACTGCTGTCTCAGTGAGGAGGTTCACAGGTGTCTGGATGCCTCTTGAGGATCAGCATGGACTTGAATTTGGAGGAGCAACACAGAGTGTTAAGGCTCGTCTCTTTTTCAAAAATATAAAAAAATCACCCTTGGCCACTTTGTAAGTTGAAGGTAAGAGACAGGCAGCCCATGCCCAGCAGACAGACGGTAGAGAAAGGATCTTTCCCCATTTCTAACCTTAAAAAAAAAAATTGTATTGGTTGTCAGATGCTCTGAAAGTAGTGCACAGATAACCTCAATAAGTTTTCAAGAAGGGTTGGAGAAAGGGAAGGGTCCCTTCCTCACAGCCTGAAGGGGATGAATGAGTCTCTTTTTCTTTCTGATGAGTGAAAGAAGGGGGGCTTGTATTCCCACTGCTTACCAGTAAGGGGTGTATGGGGTGTTAGGGGAGGGATAGTATCTCTAGTGGGAGACACCTTGTACTCCTTCTGGGACAGTTTGTCTACCTTTGGTCCCCAGCCTGCACTCCGCTCTCACCTGTGGTTCCTAGAAGCTGTTAGCATGTGAAAGCAGCCTCACCCTGAAGGGAAACAGCTTCAACTGGCTGGCTAAACCAGGTGAGGGTAGCCAATGGGTCTCAAATCCTCTGTGAGTTAGGGACACTCCCTGCATGTGAAGACAGGCTCTGGCAGATTGAGCGGACAAGACCAACAGTGGGTCTAGAAGGCTGTTTCTGCACATGCAGAAACATTTTGCTCTGCTTTCCTTTGGAGAACATCACTGGGGCCAAAAGAAGGGTCTTGTCATCTTGGGCAGTCCAGGACTTTCATATGCACTGCCCAGTCTTGCACCCCAGGGAGGTCACTTCAGTGTTGTTAACGCAGCAGCTTGACTTCACCCCCAGAGGTGCAGTCGATTGTCTTTAAAGACGGGTGGATGTTGTCAAGAAGTGGTGATGCCTCTTTTGCTGCCATTGGCTTAGCTGCTCTTACATCAAAATGTGACTGAGCAGGCAAGTGCTTCTTCAAGGTAGTAGAAGCTTCAGAAGGCAGGGTATAAATAAAAAGAAAGAGTAAAGAGGTGTGGAGGATACAGCAGACCAAGAGAACAGGAATGGAGATATTGAGGAGATCAAGGGCCCAAAGAAAGAAATGGCAGAGGAAACAGACATGAGATGAGTCTCCTCCTGTAGAGAAAGGCAGGGCGGCAAAATTCTCAGATGAGTAAGAGTAATAAAAATGCTAGGAGACTGACAGAAGTGGGGTAGATTAGAGAAATTAGAATGAACAACAAAATGGAAAGTGGGAGATGAAGAAGGAAACTGTAGATGGGCAGTTATCAATGGAGGGTTGAAAAAAGTGAAAAGAAGTGTTGTATGTAGGATAGGCAATTTTTGTTTTTGTCTGAGGTATAGCAATACAATTCTGCTTCCCAGTATGACAATCCAGAGGGAGTGTAAAGTGACTCAATCGTGGTTTCCATGGTTACTGCAGAGCTTGCTAGCTGACCTCCTGCTGCCATCTTGAAGCCAACTGGCCTGAAACAACACAGACTTGAAAAGGGTTCCTGCTATATTCCATCACCTAGCAGACTTCATCTTCTATTCATTTATTGGATGTGTGTATGCATCAGTACTGTCTTGGGTACTGATGCATACACACATCCAATAAATGAATGTTCCATATAGTAGGATACTCAGAGACAACACACTCAGAGTGACTACATTAGTAGTGATCCATTCTTGTACATCAGACTAACTTGCAGCCAGCAATTGTGTCAACAGTCCATTGTATCACAGAGTCTGAACAAGGGGAATACAACAGTTTTTGTTGATTTATTCTTTCTTGCACCTCTAATATGTTCTTCTTTTAAAAGAGAATGAAATAGAAGATACCTTAACAGCATTTTTCAGGCAGATTCACTGTTGTAGAAGCTCAGAATGGGTGTTATAGAACTGGAATTAGCAGGTGGTTGGTTATTTGTATGGCAAGCAGTTCTACATTAAATGCCTTACAAAAGGTTTTTTTAAAAGGTATTTAAGCCACAAATAAATATTTATAGTTTGATAGCAATGTATGTACACTGATCATGGATTTGGCTTCATAAATGTATGACCAGACATTTTGAATTGCAGAGGAAATACTCAGATTTGAAAGTGGATATTTAAACGGAGGCTGGATGGGATGAAATACACAAGATTTAACTTGAGTCAATCTTACAATAATTCATTTCATCCAGAGTTTACATCCTCTCTCCTCTTACATTTCTGTAACTTGGGATGCAATTTTACCTCTTTTCTGGTTGAAAATCGGAACTGGGCTACATGTTGTGCCCATGTTGGTTGCCCCCCAAAACTCAGCCTCCCTGCCATTATGTCTAGGATGACTGAGTAGCATCTCTCAAGATTCCCAGCCTCTGCACTGTTAGTTTGGGGATAAGTGTTGCCTAAAGACTCCTAGATCTGGTGGCAGATCTCTTAACATTTTTGTCTCTTCTTTTTGCATTGGGACTTCTTTTAGCATAGAGGACAAATGGTTTGTTTTTGATACCTTTCTAAAAAAAAACCTTATTTGGAAGAGATAGCCCAAAAGTTAATATTTATTTGGGGCATAAGAAAAGTGGAACACAAATAATATATTGATTTAAATCTTGCTCGTTGTGCTAGAGAAAGGAAGTAGTTAATACTGGAGACACTAGCTGCACTGACATGAGATTTGCAGTATGCCCATGGGTTTGTGAAATAGTGTGCCTCTTCCCTAAAGTCCTGTGTATGCATTTTAAGTGGAGGTAAATTGTTACTTAAAATCAATGGAGTTGACTTGCCTCATGCAAAACCGATCCTTGAATTTCACACCAGAAATGTCCCCCTTGCCAGCAACTGCCAGAGAAGTAACAGGAGAGCACTCTGCCCTCCCACGTGGAAACAATGTGACAGGCGGCCACAGTAGGAATGGCTAAGCTCAACACAAGGCCTAGTGCTTGTATTCACAGATAATAAATCTTGCTCTGTTGCATATTAGTTAATGATTACTTGTTCAGGGCTCACAGAATTGGGATAGCCTCCAAAGGAAGGAAAATGGAAAAAATACATCTTGCTTATCTTTCCCCTTCTCTTGAATCCTTCTACCATTGTGCCATATAGTATAAAAATTACTTAAAATACATACAAAATACTCAATAGTGCTTTATTGACATGCGACATGGGCATCTAGTTGGCCACTGTAAGGATGGAATCCAACAGGGCAAAATTCTTGATCCTGTGCATACTTATGTAGGAGTAAATCCCATTGAATGGAACAGGCATTAGATTGCCATTTGTGAAGAATAAAGCAGACTTGCAGTCATTTTTCTTCAGATGGCCTGAAGCAGATTAAGGAAGTAAACCCCCATACCAACCATTTATTAATATACTTTTCACCCACTTTTCAAACAATTTGTATCCCAAAGTGACTCAGATCAATTAAAAAGAGAGAAGGGGGTAAGTGCTGCCACAAGACTTACTGTCATGGCCCTCCAGCTTCCCAGCACCACATGGGGGAAGGGAGTTCCTGGCCAACAGAGAGTACACAGCTCTGCTAAACCTTACCCTTGGACAAAGCTGCCCCTCCAGCTGTTTTGGGACTACAACTCCCGTCATCCCTAGCTAACAGGACCAGTGGTCAGGGAAGATGGGAACTGTAGTCCCAAAACAGCTGGAGGGCCAAGTTTGGCCATGCCTGCCCTTAGACCTTTCTGCTGCCTCCAGGTAAGCAGTTATTTACTGCCGTGCTGCTTTTTCCCAATTAGCCTAAAATGTTTCATGAGTTTCTCTAAGAACAACTCAAAAGTAGCATGTAAGAGCTTTTAGACTAGGGTTTTAAGAAGCTAAAAGTTTACTTAAAAGATATAAAAAGAAGGTAGTTCCTAGGAAGAAGGTTTAAACCCAAGAAACGTTATGTGCACACAAAGGAATCTCCCCAACTTTGAGCAAAAGAACAAAATCCATCCATTTTCTCTATCTAGACACAGTAAGCTTAGTAAGGATTGCCATTCATAAACTTAGTACCAAAGCAAGACACTGGCAGATGTAGTCTGTGACTCATATGCCCCACAATCAAGGTTCAATCAGGTTCTTGGGTATTAATTCCCAACTGCATACAGACTGTGCGTGACACATGCATCTTCAGTGGGTTTTCCAGCTCCCACTTTGAACCCAGACAAGTCAGTTTGGCAAGCCACCCCATAACCCTCAAACAAACCTATACCCCAGGTTTCTATTTTTATGACATAGTACAGTTTAATAAGGTGAAGTCCATCCTCTTCACACTTACAAACTAAAAAGACAAGACATGCAAGGGGAGGGAAGGGAAGTAACAGGAAAAGACAGAGAAGGGCGAGCAGTTTTTCAAGTTCAGAACGAAGTTGTAATTTAGAAGGAGGTGTTTTTATCTAATGGGGTTAGGTTGATTTTCCTTTCCTGGTGTTCTTGATGGCTCTTGTCCACCCTATTACATTTTGTAGCATTTCAACTTAAGATCTCATAGTCTTTTCCGTATTTCAGCATTTGTAGGCAGTCCAGCAGTCCTGTCACTGACCCCTTCTTCGGATACCCTACAGTGACTCCCAGCAGCTCTGTCCCATTATATCATCTACCTAGAAGGGTGGGGTGGTAGCAGAGGCCTCTTTTTGAGGCCCCCTGTACCTCCTTGCTGGCTGATAAAAAAGCAGCATTGGAGTCAAGAGACTGTAGCCCCTCAAGCCTTTGCCCTTCTCTTTCTCTCCCCAGAAAACCACTCTCCTTCCTCTGTTCCTACCTCTGAGCTCCATGAGCTCTTCTTTAAGAGCAACAGCTGCTCCAGGCCTGCCATGCTCTAGGCTGGGCCTGCTGAGTGGCAGCAGCTCTGGCTCCTGTAGAGGGTGGATTGGTGTCTCTTTAACGGGGCAGATATTCAGTGCATGTCTACATAACCAATCACTAATGTTAACTATCAGCACTCTCACACACACAAATTTCTGAGAATTGTATTTCATATGAGTGCTAAAAATTTTGTTAGAGATCGCTTTCCATTCAACAACAATTCAGAGTTCCCATGGAAGAAGGAAGAATTAAATTAGTATGTCTCCAGTACTGCTGTACCTGAAATACATCTTTTGAAATTACTAGGTATGTAATCATCAAAGAATGTTGTAGAACATATAAAGGAATATTTTTAGGGACACCACTTGACTGATCCTAGTCGCTGACATTGGCCACTGGATGTCATGATTGCACTGCAAAAGTATTATCAGAGGGAAAACATGTATCTGGAGTTTTAAAAAAAATCTTAAAAAGAACACACATTTAAAATATTAACACTTTTATCTTCAGGAATATGTTTCCTTTATTTGGATTCTGTACTGGAATTTTGTTGCTTTTCAGGCCAGCAAAGTGAGTCAGCAGCTAAACCTGTTCAGAGAATCCAATTTTTAACTCTGCTTAAAACTTTAGAGAAGCTCCAAGCACTAGCATCGTTGTGAGCAACAGCAGTGTCACACCTAGGATCACAAAATGATAGAATTGTAGAGTTGGAAGAGTCTAACCCCCTGCAATGCAGGAATCTCAATTAGATCATACAAGACAGATCATAAGACAGACCTCTGGTTAAATATCTCCAAGGAAGGAGAGTCCACTGCAGATGTAGCTGTCGAACAGCTCTTCCTGTCAGAAAGCTCTTCCTAATGTTTACTTTGAGTCTCATTTCTTGTAACTTGTATCCATTGGTTTGGATCCTGGCTTCCAGAGCAGGAGAAAACAAGCTTGCTCCTTCATCCATGTGACAGCCCTTTAGATATTTGAAGATGGCTATCATATCTCCTCTCAGACCCCTCTTTTCCAGGCTAAACATACCCAGTTTGCTCAACTGTTCCTCATAAGGCTTGGTTTCCAGACCCTGGATCATCTTGGTCGCCCTCCTCTGCACACATTCCAGCTTGTCATTATCCTTCTTAAATTGTGCCCAGAACTAGACACAGTGTTCCAGGTATGGTTTGAAACTGCTGAAAAGATCAAGGCTTTTACTTCCCTTGATGTGGACACTTGACATTTGTTGATGAAGCCTAGAATAGCTTTAGCTTATTTTGCTGCTGCATCACATTCGTGGTCTACTAAGACCCCTAAATCCTTTATTAGTGTACTACTGGCAAGCCAGGTGTCCCCCATCTTATATTTCTGTGCTGGTTCTTCCTGCCTAAGTGTAGAACCTTACATTTGTCCCTGTTGAAATTCATTTTGTTAGTTTGGGCTCAGTTCTCCAAAGCTGTTTTAATTTGGTATTTATATTGGCTTGCTACAATGGTCAGCTGTCTTTCACAACAATGGCTCATCATTTTCAATAAATTTTCTGTTCTTATAGGAATGAAATTAACTATATCACAAATTGTTTAGTCACGATCTGTGGTGGCAGCTCCATAGAAGTACAGTGTATGCCATTCCTTCAAATTTTGGAATATCTGCATATGGTTGAGACTGTTTCCTTAGTAATGCTGTTAGAAATCATTTAAAGAGTTCTCATCATTTTGTTATCACTTCTTTTTTGTTAACTCCTCTTGCAGGTAAAATATGCATTGAACCACTTTAATCGGAAGTTGTCCTTGGAGCCTAAAGTGTCGGTGAATGCTAGAATTGTAGTAGTTGGGGCATCAAATGTTGGAATCTCCTTCCTAGAAACATTGACTTTTTGGTAAGTATTTAATGTGTGTAGCTTCTTATAATTAAGGAAATCCTGTATGCTTTAATATTTCTCTGTTTTTTTTTCTACATTTGAGTTTCTTCAGCTTTTCTAACTTACGTATGCTACTGTGACCCAAAGCTCTGTGTGCACACTGTGTGTCTTTTCCCCTTCCACATTCACTCCCATGTTGGGGATGTCTCAGGCTGGCTCTAATGTGTATACAACAAATAAGATTGCTGTAGGTACCTAGGTGTTTCCTGCAGCAAGCACTTACAGGGTAGGCAACATACCCCTTATAGCAAAACATTAGAAATGGGAATATTCACTTAATCCCACTCATTGCTTGCAGGGGGCTTCCTTCCTTCTTCCTTTGCAGAATTTATGCCCTGGGAATGCAGAGGTGAGGAGAAGAGTAAGTTGCCAGCTAGAGAATGAGGGATGTATGATGACTGTAACAGTTTCCTCCCAGCCAGAATACCAACATGGAACAGATCTGCTTAGTGCATATTGGCATTCTCAATTTAACCTTCCTACCTTTTCCCTCTACTTTCCTTCCCTTTCATGCATAGTCTTTTAAACTGGTTGCTTAAGGAAAGGTCCTGGGTCTTATTTTGACTTGCACAAAGCAAATACTGTAGGTGATTTAGAAATAAATGTGCATGTCTGTTTACGTGCAGAGGGGAGGCTCAGCCATGCTGGGTATTGTAGACATGTCTGTGTGGTTATTTTAAGAAGCACATACATCTTCCCCTCCAGATGGGTAGGGTATTAATAATAATAATAATTTTAAAAAATGTTTGTGATGGGAAAGCAGTGTAACAGCAGTATACCCATGGCAAGCAAGTTTGCCTCATAAAGTGTGGACAGTTATGCATGGGGGTTCAGATGTAAAGTGAGTCTCTTGTTCTAAGGGTACCTCACAATGTGTTTATTTTAAAGTATTTTAGCCAACATTTCTAGTTTTTGCACTCAAGGTGGTCTACAGCATAAGAGTTTAAGGCTGAATCCTATGTATGCTTGCTTGAACTCAGTATAATTTACTTTTGATTAAACACAAATAACATTGCAAAACAAATAATTAAAACAATACTTGAAACCATTGTTGTTCATGCTCTCATAACTTCCAAATGAGACTACAGTGGTACCTCGGGTTAAGTACTTAATTCGTTCCGGAGGTCCGTTCTTAACCTGAAGCACCACTTTAGCTAATGGGGCCTCCTGCTGCCGTCGCGCGATTTCTGTTCTCATCCTGAAGCAAAGTTCTTAACCCAAGGTAATATTTCTGGGTTAGCGGAGTCTGTAACCTGAAGCATATGTAACCTGAAGCGTATGTAACCCAAGGTACCAATGTACTGCAATGAGTCTGCCTTTGATGACTTTGTCCAAAAACGGTCATACAGATGGGTCATACAGAATACATCTCAGCAGTTCTTAATTAAACTACTG
The DNA here is from genome assembly GCF_964234715.1 of Podarcis melisellensis. Classification (NCBI taxonomy): domain Eukaryota; kingdom Metazoa; phylum Chordata; class Lepidosauria; order Squamata; family Lacertidae; genus Podarcis; species Podarcis melisellensis. Next base: position 89,143,303 of record NC_138539.1, read on the forward strand.
CCTATCATTTCCAAGCACAATTCAAACCTTTGTTGCTTAGCTTTGAAACCTACACAGTTTGGGAACTAGGGTATTTGAAGGAATGCCTACAGCTACTGAAAATAAAACTGTAGGAGCCTTCAGCAAAAGTATCTCTGTGTTTTTCCTTTTTGTATACATAATTTTAGGTGAGCTTTTCATTCAGACAATTTCCCGTGGTTTGGCCTGCAAACATGCCAAATATGAACCGAGCCACCATTATTTCTACTACCACTAGCATATATCCTACAACAAACAAGCATATGTTCCTCTACAAACACATTTAATAATATTTAATAATGCTTATTGTGGAGTTTTCATGGTGGCTTCACCTATTATTTTGTTTATTTTTTGAAATATGGTGTTTCCGGACTTCCGGAGGCGGCGCGAAACTGTGATGGCGGCTCTCTTCGATCTTTGAAGAGGGGCTCCGCAGGAAAGGGTCGTTTCGCTACGGCGCAGCGGCGACCCATCAAGAAAAACCACGGGCAGAGTGAGCCCGTGGCCGTGGGACTCAGCGGGCACCTGAAGCGACCCCGAAATCGCAGAAGGGACCCCGTAAGGGGCTCCGGAGTGAAGGAGGGGGAGCGGTGCTGTGAGTGTATCGCTCTTTCTGCGGAAGCGAAGCCGCGCGGCTGTCACAGATGAGCGCCGACCTTTCTTCCTGAAAACATCAGGCTGAAACAACAAACCCGTGAGTAAGGACGTTAAATCCAGGAAAGATTTTACTGAATTTGGCTGAAACCGGGAGACGAGAAAAAGGAAGTCCGCCTTCCGGCACTGCTTTTAAGATCAAAGCAAAGGATTTGAGAAGCGGAAAGCGCTTGAAAAGGGAAGCGTTAAAGTGGGACTTTCGCGTACTTATAGAACTGGCTTTTAAAGAGAACTACTCGCAAGTAAAAGAGACTCTTAAACGTAAGTCGGATCAATCCTCCTGTTTAGGGGCTATTGAGACTTAAATACCAAATCATCGGCTGCCTGGGGGAAACTGTTTAACTGCGGAACTGTTACAAACTTTCGGTTATTTAAGTGATACTTTGGAGCATAAACAAGTTGGATTGGATATTGTTGCAGACACCGTTCTGAAACTTTGTTTAAGTCCAAAAGAGCTCCGGAGGACTCTTTCTTTTACTGTTTTGGGACTATTGTGTTTTTAAATTGGAACAACAGGGACTTTAATGGCGGGAAAGTTTCCTTCTTTTTTCTGAGTTTTGGTGGCACTCCCCCTAGAGGACTTTGGGAATATAAAGGCCTGGGAACAGCTTTTATGTTTACCTTCTCTCTCAGGATTGTTTTTAAACTGGATCTGTCTTTCCCATGGGACAACAAATAATTTGACCTTGAACATTGTTTGATATGTAATGAGTGGCACAGGAAAGACAAGAGCAGCTAAAGCCAAGGAGGCTAAAGAAAAGGAAAAAGAAAAAAAGCAGGCACAGCTTGTACAAACAACTTTGACTCAAGGACGCAGATCATCCGTTCCAGCTGTGCTAGTGGCACAAAAGGTAGAAGTCGAAAAGCCTGACAAGTTTGTAGAGGGAGATATGGCAGCAGGAGGATCTGAGGCAGTCTTGAAACAAATTTTGGATCAATTGGCAACCTTAAATCAAAAGGTAGATACTCAATCATTAAAAATTGACCAAGCTACATCCTCGATCCAGAAATTGACAGATCAGGTTTCCCAGCATACACTAGCTATTGAAAAATTGCAAGGTGCAACAGAAGAAAATCGTAAACTTGCGGGGGAAGCCATTCAAATAGCACAGTCAGCGAAGAAAGAGGTCGAGGAAGTCAAAGAAGAAGTCAAGCCTCTGCACAAACAGATAGGAGAACAACAAGCCTATCTCTCTATGGTGGAATTGAAAAATCGCGAGAATAATCTTAGATTGAGGGCAATTCCAGAACTTGAACAAGGGGATTTGATTGGTTTTTTGACAACAGAATTTTCAAAGTTCTGGGACATAAAAGAAGAAAGTGATTTCAAAATAGTATCGGCTTTCCGACTGGGAAGATTGGTAAGGAAGGACAGATCCAGGGACTGTTTGATAATTTTGAGATCAAGGGAAGAGAGAGACAAAATATTAGGCCTTCATTTTAAAAATTCATTGGAAATACAGGACAAAAGGATGGAAATTTACCGGGATATTCCGAAACAGCTATTGGACTTGAGAGCCACCTATTCAGAATTGGCAAAATTGTTGAGACATAACGCAATTCCTTATAGGTGGGAGTTCCCACAAGGACTATCATTTACCTACAAACAAAAGAAGGTTAAAATAAGAACATCAGAGGACCTACAAAAGTTCCTGCACGACCACGGAGAAGATCTCCAAAAAGGAGCAGCAGCATCTTGGCCTCTACCTCAATCTACACCGCCTGGAGGCGGATTAACGCCTATACCCTCGGGACCAGAGGATAAAGAAGATACACCACTCTAGAACTAACAAAATAGTACAGGATGTCTCTGCAGCTACTCAGTTGGAATATAAATGGCGGAAATTCCCCGGAAAAAAGAAAGAGAATATTTCATATATTGAAGAAAGAACAATTGGACATTATTTGTTTACAAGAAACCCACGTGACTAGGCTCCACAGGAAAGTTTTAATCAACAAAAGACTAGGCCAAGAATTTATTTCATCAGACAAGGTAAAGAAAAGAGGTGTGGTGATATATGCTAAGGAGAACCTGTCACCGAAATTTTTATTTAAGGATGACCAAGGAAGAATCTTGGCGATTGAAATCCAGACACAAGGAGAAAAAATTTTGATATTAGGAATATATGCGCCAAATGATGGGAAATCAGAATTTTTTAAGAAGCTGCACGAGATTTTGCTGGACTACATGGACTATGCCAACATCATAATGATGGGAGATATGAATGGAGTGGTGTCGACATATATGGATAAGTCTCAAAACCAAAATCTAACAACAGATGGCAGACTGCCTAAAACTTTTTTCGAATTGACTGACAATATGGACTTGATCGATATATGGAGGACAAAGAACCCCCTAGGTAAAGAAGGAACTTTCTTCTCTGAGGCCCACCTGTCATGGACAAGGATCGACCAAATATGGACATCTAGAGGGCTGGCACCTAAGACCAGAAAGGTGGAAATCTGCCCAAAAACATGCTCCGACCACAACGCTTTGAAAGTAGAATTTAGACTTACTCAAACCGGTTCCTTCAGATGGAGAATGAATGACACCTTACTAAGAGACCAAGAGATTGTGAAAAAGGCCCAAAAAACGTTAAAGGACTACTTTGAGATAAATTTGAACACCACAGTAGAAAAAAGAACGATCTGGGACGCCAGTAAAGCAGTCATGAGAGGGTTTCTGATACAACAAAACACAATTAAGAAAAAACTCTAGAATAGCAAGAAGGAGAAAATATTGGAGAAAATACATCAAGGAGAGAAAAAATTGAGAACCAAACCAAAGTCAAAGGAGGTGCTGAGAGAAATCAAATTCCATCAAGCACAATATTCTAAACTGATAAATCAAGAGATTGAATGGAAAATTAAACAAATGAAGCAAAGATCGTTTGAATCAGCAAATAAATGTGGAAAGCTGCTAGCATGGCAGCTGAAAAAAAGACAAAAGTTAAATACAGTTACAAACCTAGAGATTGAAGGAAGAATGGTTCAGAAACCAGAGGAAATTAGGAAGTGCTTCCACAGATACTTTAAAGAACTTTATGCACAGGGGCCTCAGAAAGAGTTTGAGATAGACCAATTCTTAAAGACAAATGGACTATCAAAAATAACTCAAGATAAAAGATCAATCTTGAACTGTAAAATAACTTCACAGGAAATTGAGGGTGCCATTCAGAATACGCAACTCGGCAAATCTCCAGGCCCGGATGGGCTTACCTCCAAATATTATAAGACTTTGAAGGACTATTTGATACAACCTTTGATGGAGGTATGCAACCAGATTATGGAAGGGAAGAGGGCACCGGAAACGTGGAAAGAAGCATTCATCACATTGATACCTAAGTTAGAATCTGAAAAGACTCAGCTTAAGAACTACCGTCCCATCTCACTCCTGAATGTGGATTACAAAATATTTGCAGACATTTTGGCAAGCAGATTTAAAAAGGTACTAAATGAAGTAATTCACAAGGACCAAGCAGGCTTTCTCCATGGTAGACATTTGTATGAAAATACTAGGAACATCATCGACATTTTGGAACTTTTGCAAACCAACAGGAATACAAGAGCGGTGTTAATTTTTATTGATGCGGAGAAAGCATTTGACAACATATCTTGGAGGTTTATGAAGAAAAACTTGGAAGGGATGGGAGTGGGACGGGGGTTCGAAAATGGAATAGAAGCAATTTATTCAGAGCAAAAAGCCAAATTAATAGTGAACAATGTGGTGACGGAGGAATTTAAAATTGAAAAAGGGACAAGACAGGGGTGCCCTCTATCCCCTCTTTTATTTATTTCAGTCCTGGAGGTGCTATTGAACATGATTAGGGAGGACCGGTTGGTACAAGGGATAGAGGTCGGAGTGAAACAATATAAACTGAAAGCCTTTGCAGATGACTTAGTCTTGACATTACAGGAGCCAGAACCCAGCACAAAAAGAGTTTTAGAACTTATATCTGAGTTTGGTCGGGTTGCGGGATTTAAGTTGAACAAACAAAAAACTAAGGTTTTGACTAAAAATTTGACATCTACAGAAACAGAGGGGTTTCAGAGAGAAACAGAATTAAGTGTGGTGAAAAAAGTGAAATACCTAGGGATCTATTTATCCTCCAAAAATTTGAATTTATTTAAAGATAATTATGAAAAATGTTGGTTGGAAATTAAAAAGGACTTGGAAATTTGGTCAAGATTGAAACTTTCCTTGTTGGGTAGAATTGCAGCTATAAAAATGAATGTATTGCCGAAAATGTTATTTTTGTTTCAAACCCTACAGATTGTGGACAGAGTGGAATGTTTTGGAAAATGGCAGAAGGATATATCTAGGTTTGTCTGGCAGGGCAAAAAGCCCCGAATAAAGTTTAAAATTTTAACCGATTCGAAAGAAAGAGGGGGGTTTGCCCTGCCGGACCTGAGGTTATATTATGAATCTGCAGCCTTCTGCTGGTTGAAAGATTGGTTTCTGTTGGAAAACACTGATGTCCTAGATCTGGAAGGTTTTGACAATGCTTTTGGTTGGCATGCATATTTATGGTACGACAAGGTTAAAGTTCATAAATTGTTTAAAAACCATATTGTTAGAAAAGCAATTTTTGCAGTCTGGTTGAAATACAAAGACTTATTAGAGAGTAAAACCCCGAGGTGGTTATCACCGATGGAGGCTAAGGCTCGAAAAAGACTCAATATGGAGGCCTACTGGCCGAAATATTGGGAAATAATTGAAAAAATTGGAGACAATTGGAGGTTGCAGAGCCTGGAGAAATTAAAAAATAAGGTGCGGGACTGGTTACACTATGCTCAAATTCAAGAGGTTTTAAAAATAGATAAAAAAGTTGGTTTCCAGGTGGAAAAATCGAAATTGGAGACAGAATTGTTAGAACCAAAGACCAAGACATTATCGAGAATGTATAACTTGCTGCTTAAGTGGAATACACAGGATGAGACAGTTAAATCTGCCATGATAAAATGGGCACAGGATGTTGGACATAACATTATGTTCGAAGACTGGGAAAGGTTATGGAACACCGGAATGAAATTTACGGCATGTAGTGCCTTGAAGGAAAACATTATGAAAATGATATACCGGTGGTACATGACCCCAGTCAAGTTAGCTAAGATATATCACCTGTCTGATAACAAATGTTGGAAATGTAAGGAGGCAGAAGGGACATTTTTTCATCTCTGGTGGACCTGCCCAAAAGTGAAGGCCTTCTGGGAAATGATTTATAATGAATTGAAAAAGGTATTTAGGTATACCTTTCCTAAGAAACCGGAGGCCTTCCTGCTGGGTATGGTAGACCAGAAAGTGTTAAAGAAGGATAGAACTTTCTTTATGTATGCTAGCACAGCAGCAAGAATACTCATTGCAAAGAACTGGAAGACTCAAGATTTACCCACGCTGGAGGAATGGCAGACGCAGTTGATGGACTATATGGAATTAGCCGAAATGACTGGCAGAATCCGAGATTTGGAAGAAGAAACAATTGAGGTGGATTGGAAAAAATTTAAAGATTATCTGCAGAAATATTATATGTTGTATGAAGCTTAAGTTAGTGCACGATTAGGAAATGTTATGCTTTAGCAAATAGGACTAAGTAAATGGTAAAATAAGTCATAAAAGAGAAAAGGAGACAATCTGAACTAAAACATTATGTTTATTATAAAGGTGTTAAAATTGAGTTACAACATATTGAATTTGAAGACATAATGATTGGAAGTTACAATAAGGTTTGAAATAAGGTAACAATTTGCTGACATTGTTAATTTAAAGAACGCAGATCTGGAAGGTGTGGGGAAGTCCAAAAGGGATTCAAGGACAGTTGAATTGTTAAGTATTTATAATCTTTTTGGGTATTTTCTTTCTTTGGTTAAAAAAAAAAAAATGTTTCTTGTATTTCTTTTTTCTGTACCGTTTGGAATGCATAAAATTATGAAAAGAAACGCAATAAAAAAATTTTATTAAAAAAAAAATGAAATATGGTGTTTCCGAATTTTGTAAATAAAATCAAACCTCTAAAAATAAACAAATAAAAAATACCACAGCAGCAAAGAAGTATCATGCCATTTAAACAGACCTGGAAAAATGAAATCAATTTTCCTTCTTTAGTCCTTTTGTGGGACAAACTAGATGTGACAAAGGCAGTAATTGCAGACCTACTCACAGTGACACACACCAGAGCAAGACCTGAGCCAAGAAGGTGAACAAACTGGACAGGACAATGTTCTGGGATTTTAAAACTGGCCACCATTTTATTGATTCCAGATATAGGTTGGATTTGGCTTAGGCATTGGGTATATATCCCTCACAGACCCGCTGGTGGAGGGCTATCGCATGATAGCCTCAAGCCCAGGATTAATGGGTCATCTGCAAGCTGGAGGTCAACACGTATGACCCCCCCCAAACCACTAAAGGAAGCTCTCTAGCACATCGACCACATGCCTTGGCTTTCGGACAGAGACGTCCTAGTAGATCCCTCTAACAGTGTAGCATGTTATCACACAGTTCTGAGGTGATGCACCACTGCAACACACACACGTTGTTAGACTAGAAGGATTCCACCTTATCCACCAAAGTTGTGACTGCTGCTGTCAAACATGCCAAATGCCAATCTGTTTGGAGGAAAATTTCTTCCTGGTTCTGAAAAGGGCAACCATTACTGAACCACAGCAAAGTCAATGAATGCAGTGCCCTAGAAGGAAAATGTTAGCACACACAAACCCACAGCATCATTGAATATGTGGCAGGTAGGGAGGGTTGTTTTTCGGCCAACTGCAGTCTCTGGGATTGGGTGCAGCCAGCTTTTATCAGGTCCCAAGCCCTGCTCACCTGACATGGCCAGATTGGCCAGAATTCAAATGAACAGGTGGCGGGAAAGCCTGCCAATCTCCAGCAGCTGGCTTAGATTCCCCAAGGGCTGACCACCTAGCCCTGGCATTGCTCCCTGGGGCAGGACTTCGGCACGACAGGCCACAACCACCACCCAGTGTGTGATGAGGGAACTTGCATCTATCCTGTCTTCCACCTTACCTCTCTGTACCTTGTTGCTCCAGAGGTTTTTCTCTCAGCCCAGCTCACTTCCAACTTAGCTATGAGAAAAGTGGAAAAATAAAGAAAAATGAGAAAATGGAAAGCTATTGTGGTATAGTGGTTAGTGTGTCTGACTGGGACCTGGGAGACAAAGGTTCAAATCATCACTCAGCCATGAAGCTCACCAGTTGTGGGAATTAAATGAGGAAAGGGAGACCCATGTATGCCTCCTTGAACTCCAGGGAGAAAAAGGCGGGATATAAATGCAATAAATAAAATAAAGATAAAAGTGCTAACACTAGAGCAACTGAACATAAGGAGGTTTATTTCCCTTTTAAAATTAGTCAACCTGCCTTAGATGTAAGCAAACATGTTAAGAACAAACTTAGAATCATAGAATTGCAGAGTTGGATCATCTTGTCCACCCAGCAACCTCCAAGGAAGGAGAGTCCATAACCTCCCAAGGGAGTCCATTCCACTGTTGAACAGCTCTTACTGTCAGAAAGTTTTTCCTGATGTTTATTTAGAATCCACTGGTTTGAGTCCTACCCTCTAGAGCAGGAGAAAACAAGCTTTGTTCCATCTTCCACATGACAGCCCTTGAGATATTTGAAGATGGCTATCCTATCTCCTCTGAGTCTCCTCTTTCTCAGGCTAGACATACCCAACTCCCCCAGCCGTTCCTCATAAGATTGTTTTCCAGACCCTTTATTATCTTGGTCTCCCTTCTCCATAGCAAATGTACCCTCCAGATGTTGATGTGCTCCAACTCTCAGTATCCCTGAACAATGACCACCCCCTTGGCTACCCCTGCTCTATGCCATACAATTTAGGCCTTTTAAACTCCACCTTCCCCTTTCCCACACCTTGGTTCATTTAAACCAGGGTAGATGACTTTTTGTTGTCCTTATGTTGGATTCCAACTGACATCAGCGACATCCAGCATGACCCAGTGATGAAGGATGCTGGGAGCTGTGGTGCAATGTAGTACAATGGCTACCACAGGGTAGCCAACCCTATTTTAAATAATATGCATTCCCTCCTGTATTATAATTCTGCTATCCATTTCCATGTCCTTTGATACACAATATTCTTTATGACCAGTCCCAGAGTAGGAATTCCTTGTGAGATTGTAGCACCACATGTACACTATTAAGCTCTGGAATCAGGGTGAAAAGCTTGCGCTTTGTGGGTTTTGGTTTTGGTTTTAATCTATTCCCTTTCTTTCCTGGCTCACTGTCCCCTTGATTGTTCGCCTTTTTGAAAGATTATTTTAAAGACTGCAGCCTGCTGCCAGAGATAGTTTTTTTGTGTGTGTAGATTTTCATATGTATTTTTGCTAAAGGTCAGTGTAAAGCTACTAAAAATACCAAACAGTATTAAAATACCAAATCAGAGCTGTCCAATTATGAATAAAATCAGTACAAAAGCAGTTTCTCAAAATATATCAAGGAAGGAGAAGCTAAGCCATGTATATCCTCTGTATATTTGTGGTTGAAGCTGTACAACACCATTCAGGAAGGTCAAGAGATTGATTTTTTTAAAAAAAAATAATTTAAAAAATAGTTTTTCAGTTTAAAGTTTTATGGTCAGTTACCAATAACCAACATAATCTTCCTGATTTCTGATTCTTCTGGTTATTTTTGCCATTTTGGCATAATCCATCAACTTAATCTGCCATTTTTCTCTGGTAGGGAAGATTGAATTATTTTTGGATTATTATATAGTTCATTTTTTCTTTTAATATCTTGCCTATATTTAACTATATTTCGAGCCTTATTGTATATATTATATATTACGTATAAGGTGTGTTTGTGTGAAAGCACAAACACTCAAAGTGTGTCTGGGGGCAGGAGTGTGCATGGAAGCCCCGCTCCTAATGCCCTCATATGCATGCCGCTCCCCTTCCTTCTCCAATCATCTCCATGTTGTGTGGGGTAGGTCTGCAAAAGGCTTCTGTTCACAGAAGTAGAACACCTCACATGATCAGGGACCCTAATTTATCAGCATTCCGGATCACATGAAGGGTTCTGTTTGTGTTCAAGTAAAAGCAAGTAGAAGGCCACTGCATAATTTATACAAGGTCATCCCTACAGTTATGCTGGTCAGCAGGAGCAGTACAAAAGGCACAACTCTTTTGCAAAACAACAACAATGAGCTAGTGAATATCTTTTTTTTGTTGCATGTCCTGTTTTGGTTCTAACATGAGTTTGGGAGCTACTATGTGAAAAACCTTTAAAATCAATCAAGCATAAAAATCTAGCTTCCCTACATCCTAGTCCAGCAAATTCCCTAGAATGACTATTTTGACTCAGTATTGTTGTTGTTGTTGTTTAGTCGTTTAGTCGTGTCCGACTCTTCGTGATCAGCCTTCTTTTTGGTCCAGCTCTCACTTCCATACATCACTACTGGGAAAACCATGGCTTTAACTACACGAACCTTTGTTGGTAAGGTGATGTCTCTGCTTTTAATGATCCTTTCTAGGTTTGCCATCGCCTTTTTCCCAAGGAGCAGGCGTCTTTTAATTTCATTACTGCTGTCACCATCTGCAGTGATCATGGAGCCCAAGAAAGTAAAATCTCTCACTGCCTCCATTTCTTCTCCTTCTATTTGCCAGGAGGTGATGGGCCCAGTGGCCATGATCTTTGTTTTCTTGATGTTGAGCTTCAGACCATATTTTGCGCTCTCCTCTTTCACCCTCATTAAAAGTTTAATTCCTCCTCATTTTCTGCCATCAAGGTTGTGTCATCTGCATATCTGAGGTTGTTGATATTTCTTCCAGCAATCTTAATTCCGGCTAGGGATTCATCCAGTCCAGCCTTTCGCATGATGAATTCTGCATATAAGTTAAATAAGCAGGGAGACAATATACAGCCTTGTCATACTCCTTTCCCAATTTTGAACCAATCAGTTGTTCCATATCCAGTTCTAACTGTAGCTTCTTGTCCCAGATAGAGATTTCTCAGGAGACAGATGAGGTGATCAGGCACTCCCATTTCTTTAAGAACTTGCCATAGTTTGCTGTGGTCGACACAGTCAAAGGCTTTTGCATAGTCAATGAAACAGAAGTAGATGTCTTTCTGGAACTCTCTAGCTTTCTCCATAATCCAGCGCATGTTTGCAATTTGGTCTCTGGTTCCTCTGCCCCTTCGAAATCCAGCTTGCACTTCTGGGAGTTCTCGGTCCACATACTGCTTGAGCCTTCCTTGTAAAATTTTAAGCATAATCTTGCTAGCGTGTGAAATGAGTGCAATTGTGCGGTAGTTGGAGCATTCTTTGGCACTTCCCTTCTTTGGGATTGGGATGTAGACTGATCTTCTCCAATCCTCTGGCCACTGCTGAGGTTTCCAAATTTGCTGGCATATTGAGCGTAGCACCTTAACAGCATCATCTTTTAAAATTTTAAATAGTTCAGCTGGAATACCATCACTTCCACTGGCCTTGTTATTTGCAGTGCTTTCTAAGGCCCATTTGACTTCACTCTCCAGGATGTCTGGCTCAAGGTCAGCAACCACACTACCTGGCGTATACGAGACATCCATTTCTTTCTGGTATAATTCCTCTGTGTATTCTTGCCACCTCTTCTTGATGTCTTCTGCTTCTGTTGGGTCCTTTCCACTTTTGTCTTTCATTATGGTAATCTTTGTACGAAATGTTCCTTTCATATCTCCAATTTTCTTGAACAGATCTCTGGTTTTTCCCATTCTATTGTTTTTCTCTATTTCTTTGCATTGCTCATTTAAGAAGGCCTTCTTGTCTCTCCTTGCTATTTTTTGGAAATCTGCATTCAATTTCCTGTATCTTTCACTCTTTTGTTGACTATGAGGGCCACTCTATTTCTTTTATGGGATTCTTGCCCACAGTAGTAGATGTGATGGTCATCCGAACTGAATTCGCCCATTCCCATCCATTTTAGTTCACTGATGCCCAGGATGTCAATATTTATTCTTTCCATCTCATTTTTGACCACATCCAACTTACCAAGGTTCATGGTTCTTACATTCCAGGTTCCTATGCAATATTTTTCTTTACAGCATTGGACTTTCCTTTCGCTTCCAGGCATATCCGCAACTGAGCGTCCTTTCGGCTTTGGCCCAGCCGCTTCATCAGCTCTGAATCTACTTGTCCTCAGTAGCATGTTGGACGCCTTCCGACCTGAGGGGCTCATCTTCCAGCGTCATAGCTTTTATATGCCTGCTGTCTTTGTCCATGGAGTTTTCTTGGCAGGGATACTGGAGTGGCTTGCCGGTTCCTGCTCCAGGTGGATCACGTTTGGTCAAAACTTTCCACTATGACCTGTCCGTCTTGGGTGGCCCTGCACGGCATAGCTCATAGCTTCTCTGAGTTATTCAAGCCCCTTCACCACGGCAAGGCAGTGATCCATGAAGGGGGACTCAGTATTATTATTGTTAATTACCTACCCTTCACCCTAAGGTCCCAGAGCAGGTAAAAACATTAAAACATTAAAACACAATATTAAAAACAGTTTAAAAGAACTTAGAATCACAAAAACTGTTGGTTTTAATCTTGTATTTTTCGGTAAAAGATAAAATACTAGATATAATACAAAGGAGAATTACCTGGATGCCTAGATGCAGGTTTGGGGGCAAGTACTCTTTGGTGAGAGAGCTCCAGCAGAAACTTAAAATCACAAAATATGCAGTAAACAAAGTATAGAAATATACCCTGTTAGACCTTAAAAATATCCCCTTCTAAGTTGCTTCCATAATTCCCCATTTTCCTTAGCATTGAAAGAGACCACATGTTTAGTAAGTTAAAAATGGCTTACTTACAAATTCTTCAAAGGTCAGATTCATACAGCAGCAAGAAAAGACAAACAGTTTAACTTGGGTTCCAAAATCATACATGTTTCTTAATTATTTGTATAGAATCACAAAGTTGGTTTGCATAAGACACACAGTCTAAGCTTGGTTGGTCTTCATCGATGTTGCTTCCTCGTTTGGTGTTTGGACTTCCAGACAGAGAGGCAGGAGTCAGTTATAGTCTGTTGCCAATGCCTAAGCCAACACCGCTCACTTTGCTGTAATCAATAAAGTTGTGGCCTAAATTTTGCCCAATAACTTAAACTAAAATTACGTGTCAGTGTGAAGTTATTTTCAGGGGAACGGCTTGGGGGCCTCAGAACACAAGCAAAACTAAGCAGTTAAAGCAGGAGCAGAATATACACTAAAATCAAGATTCTAAATTGGTTTGCTTAACTAAAATCATTTTTACCCCTACCCCACAAGCAGGTGGGATCTCACTAGGTGTAATTCCACATCCTGGATGTCGTAACCAATAAGGGTGTCCACTTGGGTGTCTCTTGGGTGTCCACTAGCCTCTGAAATGGAACAAAGTTTTCAGATACAATCACATTGCAGGGTGGGAATCTGATATATTCTGGATATTTTAAGATGCACTAATAAAATATGCCTTGTTATAACCACATCTTTATCCTGAGCAGTCACTTTTATAAATCCACACAATGCTGCAGTTTTATAATTCATTCCTGAATTTATAAACACTCCTAGGACCTGGATATTAAGTCCACTCAGCCTTTCTTGATTTTCTTGCAGGAGAGACACATGCTAAAAATAGAATCAATTTTAAACCTGATCTTTAAAAAGGAAGCCATTTCCTCTTCATTATTCTTACTGCCTAATTATTTTGCATAAGCAGTTAGCACAGGAGCAGAAAAATATAATTCATTTTCAGGCAAACTAGTTACTGTTATTGGGGCTTTGAAAAGATTTAAAACATAAATGTTTTTTAAAATGCTGGAAAGATATAACCCCCCCTCTTTTTTTTACTTTTGTTAAGGTGCTAACATTAGTCACTGCTGTTTTTGTCGCAGAGAACTGCAAACTAGAGTAGCATCTCAGCTTCTTACCTGAGCATGGAAATAGGCTAAGGAGCATTCCTTTAAAATGTGTATGTCCCACTGAGATAGAAAATACCTCCTGCATTTTTCACTGGTGCTTCTTTATTTTCAGTAGAGTGGCATAAAGAGGTTTTAGTAGCAAGGTGTTGCCTTAATGGATCTCATAGACATTGTTTTCATTGCCCTCTCATGCTTCTCCAGTTATGGAAGTGGGGCTACGAGGGGCCTTGTACATCACAAGCCATGTTCCATTACTGATACAGCTTCTGCATTTCTGAAGAACCAGGGATCACAATTTCAAGGGTGCACTGTAATGTCAGTTGTGAATGCCACATTAATATTTTAATTGCCAGCTTTCCCAATAACCATGGAACTGGTGATAGGGGAAAAGTTGTATATCTCAAAATAAATATCTATATTGCAGGGAAAGATGGTCACTTAAATGTGCACGTACCATTCACAGTGGATAGCACTTCCCTTGCTAATATATAGATACATTTCGTGAAAGCACTGATTTTCTGTTTAGAATGAATTCTTATTTCCTTTTCCTTCCGTTGGGGCTGTTTAGCTGTCTAAAAATAGCTTAGAAATTGCATGCTTCTAAAACCTAACTTGTGACAGAATAGCTACAAGTCCTGTTATCTTGTAGCCCAATATTACACAATATCCTGCACAGCTGTCTTGTTTGGCAATAGGTAGCATAATGCCTGCTGTTTAATTAGGCTTTTAATCTTACATTTGTCTGAGAATGTCAGGAGTCTTCCATGTCGCCTGCTGCTAATTAGTTGACTAATTAAATAGTTAGTGCTTACTTGCTGATCACAGGGCTAGCATGTAATGAATGTTTTAGTAATTGTTATTGTTTTATGCTATCTGCCTTTTGCCACATGAATTGGCTGGAATATGTGCCCCCTTTCCCCACTGTTTTCCCCTTCGTACTGAGGGTAAATTATTCCAAAGCAAAACAATACAATGGTTTGTCATGTGCTCAGTCTTACTGGAGTAGCTTCATTCAGATATTGTCTCTTTGCATGGGACAGAGATAAATAGGGCATGTTCTATCTTGCCTTGTTGTGAAATCACATTTACAGTGGATGTTGTCCATGACAAATGTGCCACAAACCCAGTAGAGAAAGTGCCTTAAATTTGCAACAATCAATTTAACATATGTAGTTATACAGTACATCCAAACATATTTTTTGGGAATTATCTTTAAATATATTCTTTTGCTAGCATAAATTGAATACTTCTAACCTGGGTTTTATTTTCTCTATGCACAGATCTCCACCATGTCTTTCCTTTCATTTCAGTAGAGGGAACAGTTCCTCATATCCATCCCTCAACTGGTATAGAGCAGCCCCACCACTGAAGTAGATGAGGAGACAATTTGCTCAGCATGTGAATCAAATGTGAATCAAAGCACACACAGACCTTTGAGTTGGAGACAATATTCAGCTCTGTGTGTTTGTGTGAATGGCAGTGTGCAGAGGCTTCCATACATGAGACAAGACCTAGATGTTCACAGATTCAAAGTGCACATGATACCTGTATTCAGGCACAAATAATTGTACATGTGTAAAAATGCTCCATATACCATGCCAAATAGGCCACTTTGCACCAGACTGTGGTATGGCAATGGGGGACAAAAACAGCATTGAGATTTCCATATATTATCTGACATTCCCCACTAATTTATCTTTCTATCCTGCTTTTCTTCTGCGGACCTCACATCAACATACATAGCATGGCTCTGCAGCCACTGACCAGGACCAGATTTACTCAGTTTGAGCAAGATGATTGCATTATCTGCCTTCAAACCATGTGCTAGAATATTTGCCTTCTAATGGTTAAGATTTACAAGTTAGTGTAATGCTCACAGTGTGTCTGACATTTACTGAAAAACATTTTTTGAATATTGCTGGGAAAAGGTGTGTTTTGGTTCATTAAACAAAAAAGTAACTACTCCATCCATTGGAATCATTAAAAGTACTGATGATCTGACTGATTTGCCATTAATGAAAAACGTAGAAAACAGCAATCTTTTACAGTTTCTTGTATTTCCAATAAATTGGCAACATGATCCTTTTTATTTTAAAGCCAAGGATGTTGAGTCCTTCTTTTCTAGCTGCCCTCTAAAACCAGGCAATGAAACCCAATACCTTTTACTTATTTCCCTAGATACTCTAATCCCTACTGCTTTACAAGTATCTTTGAGCTGTTCTTCCCATTTTGTAGTCACAGCAACATGAATCTCTGCTGGAATTATTTGCTTCAATGATGCAGGTGCACTTGTTTAATGCTTCATTGGGTTGAGCTCTTAACTTGAAGCTTTGTTTTTTAACCAAAGGGAGCCCAATGCTTGTACAACACATGGCATCCAGCATTCTTAACCTACCTTAAAAGTAGAAGCAATTCTTCTTAGAGATATTTCATAATTTCCCTCATTTTTTCCAGTGACCAGAAATTTATTTTTGTTGTATTTGCTTTCAGATGGATAGCAAGGAATATAAACCTAGGATATATGAATCACTATTGTGTCTGTAATGAATTGAGTCCTTAATCAAAATTATTGCATAGATGTAATGCAGTAATTCCCAATTGTGTGCTGTGAAGAACTGTTACTGTGCAACAAGCAAAAAACCCCCAATTATTGGCATGCACACAGCAGGGCTTATTTCTGAGCAAATATGCACAATCTTGTATTGTAAGAGTTTTTGTGATTCAAAATGTTCACCAAAAGAGGAGGCTGTCCCCTAGATCTACATGTTTCACTACCCTGACCTTGCTTCTTCCAATCAGCCTCTTCTTGAGGCAGTTAATTCTGCCCATTTTTAGATTGTGTGTGATTGAATGATTTCAATCATAGGAGCCAACTTCTAGGGGCTGTGGGGGCTTCAGCTCCCACAATAAAATATTTGAGGGGGCTGGGCCCCCACAAAGTGGATGGGCATTCCCATTCAAATCATGTGTGTGCACTTCATCATGTGATTGATTATGCAGGGTGGGGCTTACCTAGACCTCCACAATATTTTATTCATGTTGGCACCCCTGATTTCAATCCTTGTGTTTCCAATATTTTGGAAGTGGACCATCTGACTGGGTTGCCCCAGCCACTCTGGGCAGCTCCCAGCAAAAAATAGTAAAAGCATTCACAGAGTGGGTGCAACTACTGAAAAGGCCCTCTGCCTGGTTCCCTGTAACCTCACCTCTTGCAATGAGGGAACTGTCAGAAGGCCCTTGGAGCTGGATCTCAGTGTCCGGGCTGAACGATGGGGGTGGAGACACTCCTTCAGGTATACAGGCCCGAAACCATTTAGGACTTTAAAGCTCAGCACCAACACTTTGAATTGTGCTCAGAAACATACTGGGAGCCAGTGCACTCCTTTTAGGATCAGTGTAACAAGGAACTCTGGCTAGTTAGATAAAGGGGGTGCTCCAAATATCTTCTCCATGGTTATGCCAGAGAAGTAGAGGGAAGTGGAAAATACATATTCCAAGTCCTTTTCACCTAATGATAAACTATAACTTAACCATAGTTTAGCACTGTATCCAAATCAGCCCTGCGAAATATGGGAAGAGAGCAGCTGGTAGAGATTGGGTTGTCTTAATACTCTTCAGTGAAGGTCTCACCCTATCCATAAACTGCATTTCTACATTAGGACCAAGAATACACTGAGCAGTTGGTTCTACAAATATATAGAAATTATGGCAACAATGTGTGGTTGTTTTTAAGCATCAAAATAGTTTGTGAAAGCCAACTAGATTACTAATGACCACATTGGCAAAGCATATACCTTTAGTTTTTGCATGATTGCATATGAAATGCTGAACAACCAAGAAGAACTCGTAAGTTGGTGGGGAAGTCAATTGCTTACAAGTACTAGACACGAACATAAGCTAAGTCTCAGCAGTGGTGCCTCCACAAATCTGATTTGGTCTTTCCCCCCTTTCCCCCCTCATTTAGTCCACATCTGAAATTTAACAACCTAACCTTGATTTCAACTCATGGACTTCCTGGGAAAGAAGAGTCAAATTGTCTACATAACCGGTTTTTATCTAACAGGTTTGTTTAAATCATTTTCAGTAATGTTGGACAGACTGAAATGTAAACATTCTTTTCAAATAGTGAAATATATATCTGTTATGTGGCTGGTTTGTGTAATGAATGACAGGGACAGTTGTCATGTTTGGCTTTCCTACTTTCCTGTGATCCCTGTCATCTGTCCCTACCTGATCACTCCTCAATTTGCCTTTTTAAAATGTTGGGGATGCCTTTTACAATGTTGTTCGTGTAAAAGTCTGACTGAACTTCTATTCTTCAGGTTTCAGCCCATAACCCCAATGTTCCTAAAATTTAAAACTCACAGACTGGAGGGGAGAAGGATGCATCTTTCTAGCTTAGGAACACATGCATGTAACTGTTTACACTTGATCATTAAGACATCAAGTGTAGCTCACCATTTCACCTGCTGCAGCTGGTAACCTTAATTTTGAACTGTTGATAGCCTATTATGGTATATCAGAACTTGTGGGAAGACTGGAAATTTATAACCAAAAGGAATAATACCTTCTGCTTTTACATCAATTCAGGACAAGTCTTGCTGAGTAAATGACTCCATAAAGTAGTCTTCAGCAATGAGTAAGGGGACAGCTGGTGATCCAGATTTCTGACCCCTGTTCTAGAGGGAGTTCTACAAAAACCAGCAATTCAAGTATTGCCTTCTTTGTGTAAATTCATGATAATGATGGTAGATTGTAATATTTCAGTAACATCTCTATAAGCTTTAAAAATAAATGTGGAAGAAGAAATAATTATTGTTCTTAGAATCAGCTTTCAGACTTGGGGCAGGATCTCCTCACCCAGGCAACTGGGCAGACTGCAGCTTGTGACTCTTCCCAATGGCAGAAGAGCCTGGTGAAGGGGGGTGGAGATGATGGAAATCCCATCTCCAGATTTAAGCCTAGCTGTCTGGGTGAAAGATGCTCCACAGTTACCAAAACATCTGGTGCTACATGACCTTGGTTGAGGATATAATGGGAAATACTCTGTTTCAAAAGTTTTTAACATGGGGGCATTCCAACCAAACATGAATAAATTAACCAGGTTTTCCACAACCCTTTCAACATAAAGGGGAAAGAGAGGGGTTAATTTTTGCATCCAGTACCAGCAGAGAATGACCTTGAGTGAGACCTCCTGTAAGAGAGCAGAGATTTTTTTAGGGGGGGAGTGGTCCAGTTACCCTCCCATTTGTGATTTTCAGTTGGGTGGCCTATTTCTGATTCCCACACCATGTGGAGGCCTCTGACATCTCTCACAGGTCAGCAATGACTCACAAGGTGTCAGTGAAGTTAACTCTTTATCCAAAGAAACAAAACAGCTCAGGCCTAGTGAGCACAGCAACCCTTCCCAGTAGGTCTTGCCCCAATGAAGCAGTTGCTCCCACCACCTGCCCTGACACATGACCATTATTTCTATGAATAACTTTGCATCTCCATTCACGAGAGCTATCACCCTATATGATTTGGCTTTCATAGGATCTCCCTGGTTTCAGAAGTAGTATCAGTTTTGAAAAACACCATGTTTGTGGTGCTTCCACCACCTCTAGGATTGAATTGACTTGTCGGACATAGACACAATAATGGCCATTCAAAGGGGACACTACATTGGTGAGAAGAAGCTTTTTAAAAAGCATTTCACAGTGAGCTTGCCCCATGGCTGACTAAATTGTACATTCTTTTTAAAGGTCCAAAGATTTAGTTAAACATGCTTTAGTCACTGCATTGGTAAGAGGTCCATTCTTCTGCCCCAGTGTGGTTGGGCTGATATCCTAGAATATTTCATTGTGTATATATATATATATATATATATATATATATATATACCCGTGAAAATCTACGAAAGCAAATATATATATATATATATATATATATATATATATATATATATATATATAAGTTTGCGGTTTTTCAAAGATACAAACTACAAAAACACAAATCACATATATTTCTAATACACATCTATTTGTCTTCCCTCCTCCTCCCCTTTGTGATTTCTTTTTAGCTTTAATTTTTACACTGCATTATCTACATTACTCCATCTCTAAGTTATTCTTTAGTTTCTCTTAAAAATATGTTTAGCTGCTTGTTTTACATTTACCCTGCTAATGAACTTATTTGCATATATGAATTTTCCAATTACTCCACAATTTCCCCCCAATCTTTAATATTTTCTTCTTGGTTTCTTATTTACACCTGTTACAATGGTGGCTTTGTTGTATTTTAGGTTTCTAACATTCCATAGCACTCTGCAAATTGAATCTTTGAGCCCATAGTGTTCAAAGAGAATGACCACATCTCTTGGAACTTCATCAGTTCTGCTTCTGCCTCTTGGAACCCAATGGGATCTTTCCATGCCATTGGTGGCAGTGGCGTGGCGCTGGTGTGGGGCTGCCATGCAAGGAACTTCTGGGCACACCACAGCCCTCTCTGTTTCTCGGCCATCCCAGCGGCGAAGCTCCTTGCCGGCCATGAGGCAAAGGAGGCGTAGCCGCCCCGGAGGCCCTGCCTGGCACAGCTTCCCTCTCTGGGCACTCTTCTAGAGAAGGGTGCCTGTTGTGTGGGCACAACCAGCACCCCCCACCCTCTGCAATGGCACAACGGCCCTCTCTCTCCCTGGAGCTGCTGCACCGGGCCTGTTTCCCTTTCCCTCAGGTGAAATCCCCAATGGAGAATGAATCACGAGCAACAGTGGATTTTTCTTTTTGGAAAACAGGTTGCAAAAAAACTTTATTATAATAGATGTAAACAATGAGTTTTGGTTCTTCTTCTTCCACAGACATGTAACAAACAGTGCTGTTGCTTTTTATTAAAACATATACAGTACTGTTTCAAGTTATAGGCTGTATGCTGTTCAGGCTTAAGGTTACTTTCTTTTACACATCTCCCATAGGTATAAATAAAAATTATTATTATTATTATTATTATTATTATTATTATTATTATTAAATTCAGGGTGAATATCCAGTCATTAATTGAGCCGTGTCGGCCCCTTCCTGGTTCTCCTATAGGCCTCCTGTGGGGGGGGGGGGTTACCCTTCTTTCACTGTCTGATTGTTCCTCCAGTTTAATAACTAGTCATTAAACTCGTTGTTTCATCAGTGTGAGCATTTCTGCTTGCCAGACCAAACAGTCTCCTCTTTCCTACCCCTGTATATTGGCCTGGGCTCTCCTATCACTCCCCAGGCTGATACAGGGGTTGGGGAGGGAGCCCCATTGTGCTAGTGAAATTCATTGCACTTGTTTCCGCTGCCTGACTAGTTGAATCCAGCCCATAATGTCCATACCTCAAGGAATTTACAGTTTAACATAGTTGCAATGTAAATTAGCATCTCCACACTTTATTGTTGAATTGTCCTACTACTCATCATAGTTGAAGCAAGTAAGGTAAAGGTAAAGGTAAAGGTACCCCTGCCCATACGGGCCAGTCTTGACAGACTCTGAGGTTGTGCGCCCATCTCACTTAAGAGGCCAGGGGCCAGCGCTGTCCGGAGACACTTCCGGGTCACGTGGCCAGCGTGACATCGCTGCTCTGGCGAGCCAGAGCCGCACACGGAAACGCCGTTTACCTTCCCGCTGGTAAGCGGTCCCTATTTATCTACTTGCACCCGGAGGTGCTTTCGAACTGCTAGGTTGGCAGGCGCTGGGACCGAGCAGCGGGAGCACACCCCGCCACAGGGATTCGAACCGCCGACGTTTTGATCGGCAAGTCCTAGGCGCTGAGGCTTTAACCCACAGCGCCACCTGCGTCCCTATTAGTTGAAGCAAAGTATGATTCAAACTTCATATGTATTTTAATATCCTATTGTTACATTTACAGTATTTTATAACGTGATCTAATAGAACGGGTTATTGTTTTACTTGTTTGTTTCAAGTTCTTTATACTGAATAATTTCTCATTGTGGACTTCAGTAAACTTCTGTAAGATAGAGCACTTGATGCACTCTGAGACTTTAACCAGCTCACCAAGTATACAATTCATGCTTGCAGTCAACTAATAAAAAATCACATGTTCTTTTTTCACAGCCATTGTTTTAATGAGAATGACTACGCACTGATGTCACTTAGTTCATGGATTAATGTTGTGGTTGGAAAAATGACTGGCATAGACAGAGCTGCAAAACATGTACTGGTTTCCAATGGGAGAAAAGTGCCTTATGACCATCTCATTCTCTGTGCTGGCCAGCAGTATCAGGTGAAGATGGAAACTGAATGAATGACAACCCACAAATGTAGAGAAATCAAAGAGCACAGAGAAAGTGACTTCTTTGCAACAATAGAAAATTTGCAATTCTTTAATGCACCAAACTTAATACAGAATTTTGCTTAAATACAAGTAAAACATAAATTTCAGAAGTTGGGGATGCAATCCCATGCACTTCCACTTAAGTGTAAACCTCACTAAACTCAGTGAGACTTAAATCTCAACAAATATGCATTGGATCGGACTACATAAGTCCGCTAGTGGAGATCACGAAGGGCACAATCCTGTTCTCTTTCACAGGCCCTGCTGAAATGAATCAGAACTATAAAACAGCTCTTCTTGATATCAGTAAGGATATTTGCTCTGAGTAATGGGTGACTTTAATTACCCTCACATGCTCCATTCACTACAAAGTAGAGGGAGACTCCACTTTCTACATTACTCCATGGAGAGAATGTCCCACTTATTCCTATTTTCTGGTTCCTGTTCCTTAACCAATTTCTGATCCATAGTAGGACCTCTCCTCTTATTCAATGACTGCTATGCTTCTCAGAAGTCTTTGGTGTAGTACTTTGTCAAAAGCTTATTGAAAATCTAAGTACTGTACATAGTGTCAACTAGATCACCTCTATAATGTTTGTTAACATTCTCAAAGAATTAAAAAATATTAGGGAAACCAAAATTGCCCCTGCAGAAGTCATGCTGGTTCTACTTCAGCAAGACTTGCTCTTCTGTGTGCTTGGTAAGTCTATCAATCTTTGAGTTCTTTAAGAACTCTTGAGTGGATGCCATCTAGACTCAGTGCAATGCCAGTTTTTAATTTGTCAATAAGACTTAGAACTTCCATCTGTTGCCATCAATATTTGCCTCAGTTCCTCAGAATCCCTGTGAAAGTTAGTTGAGGTTCAGGGATCTGAACTATTTTACTTAACAAAATTTGCATAGCATTTAGGATAGGGGAGTGAGACAGGGATGCATTTTGGCCCTTACTTTGTTCAGTTTGTTTCTGAATGACTTAGCGGGAAGCTTAATGGACCCTGATGGCCATCTTCCAAAAATAGGGACGAGAAAGACCCCTCTCGTTGTATGCAGATGACACGGCCATCCTCTCCCAAACCAGACCTGGCCTGCACTACCAACTAAGGAAATTCTCAGACTACTGTTCTGGTAATGGGTTATCCATCAATTATGAAAAATCAAAAGTCCTGGTGGAGAAGAGATTCTCCCCGAGTAAATGAGTACTGGATGGTCACAAACTAGAGCAGACCAAATTCTTCCGGTACCTAGGTCTTCTATCCCATCATTCCAAGTCCTGGAAACATCATTGGCAGACCGCCTATCAAAAGGCGGAGGTAAGCAAACTGGCTATACTTCGATTCTTTTATACAAGGGGAGGCCATTATGTTTCATCAGCCATTAAGGTATTTAATGCAAAATCTGTCTCTCAACTCCTCTAGGCCTCAAACATCTGGTTCAATGGCTCATTCTCCAGGTTTGATGGCTTCCAGGCAAAGTTTTTCCGGTCCCTCCTACAAGTTCCAAATTGTGTTCCAAATGCAATACTATTTTTTAAAACAGGTGAATGTCCTCTATCAACTAAAGCATGGTGGGCTGCCCTGAGATACTGGCTCAAGATCTCTGTCTTTGGCCTAGGGAAGGAGTTACTTCCATACCTAAACAACAAGGAGTTTACCAGCTTTATGGATGAAAATTATGGTTAGAAAAGCCACTTGGCTTGGTATGCCACCTTCTCTCCTGTACCATCTGGGCAATGATACTGCCCTTGAATCTCTGAGGCAAAGGCTCTGGGACATATCACATAGTGATCTCCGATCTCAATCTCATGTTATCTGTAGCCCATTAGCAGTAGGAATTCACTATGGGTTCGAGTTTCAGATACCTGCATATCTTAGAAATTTGTCTGTACCAACATATCAGTGTCTTTTCACCAAAGCCAGATTATATTCCTATCAGAAGTGTTAAACGGCAAACTGAGAAGTATCCCTTATCAAAATAGGATCTATGTATGCTCTCAGGACGTTGACTGCATGAGGCATATTTTATTGCATTGTGGACAATATGATCAAGCTTGGGAACTATTGATTAAACCACTATTGGCAAATTGGGCGGGTCAATCTGAAGTCTACTATATCCAATATCTTCTGGACTGTGCATATCTTCTGGATATCACAGTGGCCGTGGCAAAGTTTCTTTCAGTAGTCATACAAATCAAAGATCAACATAACATGATTAAACAAATTATATGTGTGTGTGTGTGTGTGTGTGTATACACACCGTTCATGGATCACTGCCTTGCTGTGGCGAAGGGGCTTGAATAACTCAGAGATGCTATGAGCTATGCCCTGCAGGGCCACCGAAGATGGACAGGTCATAGTGGAGAGTTTTGACCAAACGTGATCCACCTGGAGCAGGAACCGGCAAGCCACTCCAGTATCCCTGCCAAGAAAACTCCATGGACAAAGACAACAGGCATATAAAAGTTATGACGCTGGAAGATGAGCCCCTCAGGTTGGAAGGCGTCCAACATGCTACTGAGGAAGAGCGGAGGACAAGCACAAGTAGATTCAGAGCTGATGCCGAAAGGTTGCTCAGTTGCGGATATGCCTGGAAGCGAAAGGAAAGTCCAAAGCTGTAAAGAAAAATATTGCACAGGAACTTGGAATGTAAGAACCATGAACCTTGGTAAGTTGGATGTGGTCAAAAATGAGATGGCAAGAATAAATATTGACATCCTGGGCATCAGTGAACTAAAATGGACGGGAATGGGCAGATTCAGTTCGGATGACCATCATATCTACTACTGTGGGCAAGAAACCCGCAAAAGAAATGGAGTGGCCCTCATAGTCAACAAAAGAGTGGCGAAAGCAGTACTGGGATGCAATCTCAAAAATGATAGAATGATCTCGATACGAATCCAAGGTAGACCTTTTAATATCACAGTAATCCAAGTTATGCACCAACTGCTGGTGCTGAAGAAACTGAAATTGACCAATTCTATGAAATTGACCAATTCTATAAATGACGCCAAAGAAGGGTGTTCTTCTCATTATAGGGGATTGGAATGCTAAAGTAGGGAATCAAGAGAAAAAAGGAACAGCTGGCAAGTTTGGCCTAGGAGTTCAAAACGAAGCAGGGCAAAGGCTAATAGAGTTCTTTTCCAACAACACAAGAGACGACTCTACACATGGACATCACCAGATGGGCAGCATCGAAATCAGATTGATTATATTCTCTGCAGCCAAAGATGGAGAAGCTCTATACAGTCAGCAAAGACAAGACCTGGAGCTGACTGTGGCTCAGATCATCAGCTTCTTATTGCAAATTCAAGCTTAAGCTGAAGAAAGTAGGAAAAACCACTGGGACAGTAAGATACAATCTAAATCAAATCCCTTATGAATATGCAGTGGAAGTGGGGAACAGATTTAAGGATTTAGATTTGGTGGACAGAGTGCCTGAAGAACTATGGATGGAGGCTCGTAACATTATACAGGAGGCAGCAACGAAAACCATCCCAATAAAAAGGAAACACAAGAAAGCAAAGTGGCTGTCCAACAAGGCCTTAAATATACTGGGGGGGAGAAGACAAGCAAAATGCGAGGGAGATAGTGAAAGATACAGGAAATTGAATGCAGATTTCCAGAAAATAGTAAGGAGAGACAAGAAGGTCTTCTTAAACGAGCAATGCAAAGACATAGAGGAAAACAATAGAATGGGAAAAACCAGAGATCAGTTCAAGAAAATTGGAGATATGAAAGGAACATTTTGTACAAAGATTACCATAATAAAAGACAAAAGTGGAAAAGACCTAACAGAAGCAGAAGACATCAAGAAGAGGTGGCAAGAATACACAGAGGAATTATACCAGTAAGATATGGATGTCTCGTACACCCCAGGTAGTGTGGTTGCTGACCTTGAGCCAGACATCCTGGAGAGTGAAGTCAAATGGCCTTAGAAAGCACTGCTAATAACAAGGCCAGTGGAAGTGATGGCATTCCAGCTGAACTATTTAAAATTTTAAATGATGATGCTGTTAAGGTGCTACACTCAATATACCAGCAAGTTTGGTAAACTCAGCAGTGGCCAGAGGATTGGAGAAGATCAGTCTGCATCCCAATCCCAAAGAAGGGCAGTGCCAAAGAATGCTCCAACTACCGCCCAATTGCACTCATTTCACACGCTAGCAAGGTTATGCTTAAAATTCTACAAGGAAGGATTAAGCAGTATGTGGACCGAGAACTCCCAGAAGTGGAAGTTGGATTTAGAAGAGGCAGAGGAACCAGAGACCAAATTGCAAACATGCGCTGGATTATGGAGAAAGCTAGAGAGTTCCAGAAAAACATCTACTTCTGTTTCATTGACTACGCAAAAGCATTTGACTGTGTCGACCACAGCAAACTATGGCAAGTTCTTAAAGAAATGGGAGTGCCTGATCACCTCATCTGTCTCCTAAGAAATCTCTATGTGGGACAAGAAGCTACAGTTAGAACTGGATATGGAACAACTGATTGGTTCAAAATTGGGAAAGGAGTACGGCAAGGCTGTATATTGTCTCCCTGGTTATTTAACTTTTATGCAGAATTCATCATGTGAAAGGCTGGACTGGATGAATCCCAAGCCGGAATTAAGATTGCCGGAAGAAATATCAACAACCTCAGATATGCAGATGACACAACCTTGATGGCACAAAATGAGGAGGAATTAAAGAACCTTTTAATGAGGGTGAAAGAGGAGAGCGCAAAATATGGTCTGAAGCTCAACATCAAAAAAACTAAGATCATGGCCACTGGTCCCATCACCTCCTGGCAAATAGAAGGGGAAGAAATGGAGGCAGTGAGAGATTTTACTTTCTTGGGCTCCATGATCACTGCAGATGGTGACAGCAGTAACAAAATTAAAAGACGCCTGCTCCTTGGGAAAAAGGCGATGGCAAACCTAGACAGGATCATTAAAAGCAGAGACATCACCTTACCAACAAAGGTCTGTATAGTAAAAGCTATGGTTTTCCCAGTAGTGATGTATGGAAGTGAGAGCTGGACCATAAAGAAGGCTGATCGCCTAAGAATTGATGCTTTTGAATTATGGTGCTGGAGGAGACTCTTGAGAGTCCCATGGACTGCAAGAAGATCAAACGTATCCATTCTGAAGGAAATCAGCCCTGAGTGCTCACTGGAAGGACAGATTGTGAAGCTGAGGCTCCAATACTTTGGCCACCTCATGAGAAAAGAAGACTCCCTGGAAAAGACCCTGGTGTTGGGAAAGATCAAGGAGAAGGGGATGACAGAGGACGAGATGGTTGGACAGTGTCCTCAAAGCTACAAACATGAGTCTGACCAAACTGCAGGAGGCAGTGGAAGACAGGAGTGCCTGGCGTGCTCTGGTCCATGGGGTCACAAAGAGTTGGACACGACTAAATGACTAAACAACAACAAACACACACACACACCATTTAATTGTTTTAAAAAAACCAAAAGACCTCAAAGTGGTTTGTTGTCACGGTGATAGATCTCCAATTATGGGAGCTTGTCTACACACAGGGTAGCACTTGTGCTATACAATTGCTAAAGATGGGACTACAGTGGTGCCTCGCAAGACGAAAATAATCCTTTCCGCGAGTCTCTTCGTCTAGTGGTTTTTTCGTCTTGCGAAGCAACCCTATTAGCGGATTAGCGCTATTAGCGGCTTAGCGGCTATTAAAGGCTTAGTGGCTTAGCGGCTAAAAGGCTATTAGCGGCTTAGAAAAAAGGGGGGAGCGAAAAAAATCGCAAGACTCACAAGACATTTTCGTCTTGTGAAGCAAGCTCATAGGGAAATTTGTCTTGCGAAGCGCATCGAAAAACGGAAAACTCTTTCGTCTAGCGGGTTTTTTGTCTTGCGAGGCATTTGTCTTGCGGAGCACCACAGTAATAAACTGAGGGCTTAATCCAGACAAGATGGAGATTTGGATGTGGTGAAGTTGTACATCCTCTGAAAGAGCAGGTTTGGAGCAGGGGAGATAGATTCCTCCTAGATCCCTCTCTTAGGTAAACCTCTGCAGGTGAGTGTCCAAGTGGTACAAATGGTTCAAGGTGCCTTTTACTAAACTTCAGCTGGCTCTCTAACTGCAGTTTCTCCAAAATAAACCTGATCTTGACTGATCTCCATTTGTCCAGGTTATATTACTGCAATGCACTATATGGGGTGTCCATGAAAGCTGTTTGGGAACTTCAGTTATTATTATAATAATTCATTATTTATACCCTGCCCATCTGGCTGGGTTTCCCCAGCTACTCTGGGCGGCTCCCAATAGAATATTAAAAACATGATAAAACATTAAACATTAAAAACCTCCCTAAGCAGGGCTGCCTTCAGATGTGTTCTAAAAGTCAGATAGTTGTTTATTTCTTTGATATCTGATGGGAGGGCATTCCACAGTTAGTGCAGAATACAGCTGCTGCTAGATTACTGTCTGGTTCCCATAAATTTTGCTTTATCTTACCATATCTTAAAGTGATAGCCATTGCAGTTCTTTATTTTCCCACACAATTTGAAGTGTTGTTTTTGACTGTTAAAGCCCTAATTTACCTGGAAATGGAATGTCTTAAGGACTACCTGCTTCCTTGTGGTACTGCACATATCTGAAGATGGAGGCCCTTACACAGTGGTGGCATCCAGACTGTATTTTCAATGTTTCAGAGCAAATTAGAAATACAAGTAGCTTCCCCACACTTTTGGTGACTTTGTTGTGTGCACCCGCTGCTGGAGTCATTACTTTTCCCTAGCTAATGTATTGTGATAGAAAAGTACACTACAATTTAAAAAATAAATCCATGAGGAAACTGATGTAATCAAACAATAATACTGCAATTTTTATTCATCTGTTAATACAGGCCCCATGTCCTACTGGTGCAGATATCAAAAAATTGTTCACCAACAGGGAGGTCTCAACAAACTATAGGCAAAGATATACAGGAGTAGTGCCTTCCAACCTTTTTGCTATTTCTGACGATGAAGATGCCTTAATAGCAATGAAGTATTTAAAAGACAAAGTTGTTAATACCTCAGGTAAGGAGGATAGGGGCTGTTGATGCATTTTTTGGCTGAGTGTATCTCCATTTTCAGCATATAATTATAGCCTAATTAATCCTTGCAAAATGCTTCATCTGCCATTATTTGTTTTAGGCATTAATTTACAACTTCATGTCAGTTTGGGAGGCCATCATACTTTTTTTGCTTGAAACAATCCATAATTTGTTTAGAAATATCTATAATTATTTCATGAAATAAGCAGAGTCTGGCCTTAATCATTAATTAACAAATTAGATAATTTCATTGGTAAATGTGTTTTGCAGTTATTTACAACATTTTTAAATTAAAATATGCTGGAAAGAATATGAGATCTGAAGCACAGCAGATTCATTGGACTTTGAGCTTTCTGCATGTTCTGTACAAGTGTGCCAACGCTGTGTGCCACTGGTACCATGCACATTATGTTAATATAGACACATATTTGCCCCTTCATTAAGATGCATAGATGTGCTTTAGGAGACTGTTTTCACATTTAAACCTGTTTCTGCCAACTCCTATGCCAATCCACATAGAATTCCATCATTATACATATGCAGGGGGGTGTCATGCAGTTTTCTACCTTGTGAGCAAACAGATCTTCTCAGTTGTTGTAATAGAATGGGGTATTAAATTACCTGCCCTTCACCAGCAGGTCCCAGGGTGGGTTACAACCATTTTAAATTCATTATTAAAAACAGCTACAGCTAATTACAGTCACATGAATAGGGTGGGTCCTGAAAACACATATCTCAGGTATCAAAGGCCAGGGTAAAAAAGTACATCTTCAGCATTCACTGAAAACTCTACAGTTATGTTGTCATGTGTTCCTCTGTGGGGAGGGAATTTCACAACTCAGGGGCTGCTGTAGATAATGCATTTTCCACCAAACCTCTGAGGGTCTGTAGGGAAGGAGGGTGATCTCTCAGATTATTTGGAGTCTAAATCATTTAGGGCTTTAAATAAACACTAGCATGAGCACCTTGAATTGGACCTGGAACTGAACTGGCAAACAATGCAGGTGTTTTGGGTTATATAAGTTCTAAAGATAACCCCAGCCAGTAATCTGACCTGTTGAAGTTTCCGAGTCATCTTCAAGGGTATCTTCACATAGAGCACATCATTGTAATAATGATGTCCTTGTTCCTTGCAGAGGCATAGCAGAAATAACTTTCTATATAATATAGAAAGGCTCTTCAGACTTGATCTATGGGGACTCTCTGCCCCAGTGATGAAGAAAATATTATCTGTACCTCAGGAGTGGATAGAAAATATGCTCTCCACCTTTGGTCACCTGCATTGCTGCTGCATCTTGGGACAGGAAGAGGAAAGATAGTGTTGAGGCCGCAGTTGGAAACACACAGACTCCCCCCTGTCACAGTATGCAGCCGTGACTCAGGAACTGGAGGTCAGGTGACCAGGCTCCCCTCTCACCTTCTGCTAATATCTTTTCTGCTTAGGAGCATTTAATTTTGTTTCTACTTACTATGTTTCAAGACTGAGCCCAAACATTGAAAATATGCCAGGGCTGAAGCCTGGTGACCATGGCAGAAATTAAACTCTGCTGAGAATACCCCAAGAGACTGGAGATGCTATAGTTTTCACTGCATATCTGACTTCCTCCAGTATAAGAACACTTTCCATTGGGATGCTTGTGATAGTCTCATCAGAAACTTCTATGTACAAATTTATTGAATACACTATGCAGCAAAGAGCTCTCAACCAACACACACACACACACACACACACACACACACACACACACAGAGTTTGTGTGTGCAGGGGTATAGTTACAAGAGATAAGGGCTCTGGCTACTAGATGACCATTCTAGGATTTTTAGGAAGTCATTAGCTTGCATCAGGCGTCCTATTGGCGAGACCCAGTTTTCTGAGTGCATGTTCTGGAGTCTGGGCAATAAGAGCAGTACAGAATTCCTATTGGTGTACCGACCATCCCGCTGCACCAAGGACACCCTGCTCAAGCTTTTTCAGATTGTGGCGGATGTTCTCCTGGAAACAACTAGCCTGGTTGTCTGGAGGGATTTTAACATCCATGCTGACACGACCTTACAAGGGGCCGCTCAGAACTTCGTGGAAAGCATGGCCTCCATGGGGCTGTCCCTGAATAAGTTTATCCATTCTTGTCATGTGCCTCTTCATTGTCTGTGGCAGTGTGGATGCAAATCATTATGTTAGTGATCTAGGAAGTCTTTATGCATTGTACCAGTGACTTCCAGGGTTGGGAGGAACCCTCCCTTTACCTATTGTACTAGATTTCCCTGTTAGAATTAAGCAGGATATAGCTATTATAATTCTGATTCTAATGGTCATTCTTAAGTTTCCATTCATTTTCAATAATGCTAAATGGGCGGATGCAAGAAGCAAAACTGCTTTAATGGATCACTTATTTTTCTATTTACCCAAATGCAGGTTGTAGCTCTTCTAAAAACATGCTTGAAGGAATGTTATAGCTTTCAAATTGTTGTACATACATCATGAAGCTGTAGCTCCAGCTAATGTGCTTTCTTTTTAATGTGATTTTTGCAAGCCTAAGAATTCAGGTCATACTAAGATCATGAAAGTTTTGTATTCCCAGTTATAGGAAATGAGTGAGATTCTCAGTAGTGGGACAGGAGCATCTAATAGTAAGCCATAAATCCATTGTAATGGGCTTTATTTATGATTGCTGTAACTTCTCTGAATAATAAAGTTTTTCTCTCAAATATGTTTTCATGTAGTGAAAGCATATTTGGAAAATATTACGATTCTATTGGATTAATATACAGTGGTACCTCTGGTTATGTACTTAATTCATTCCGGACGTCCGTTCTTAACCTGAAACTGTTCTTAACCTGAAGCACCACTTTAGCTAATGGGGCCTCCTGCTGCCACCGCGGCACAATTTCTGTTCTCATCCTGAAGCAAAGTTCTTAACCCTAGGTAATATTTCTGGGTTAGCAGAGTCTGTAACCTGAAGCATATGTAACCTGAAGTGTATGTAACCCGAGGTACTACTGTAGTTTATTCTGCAATTACTATCTAAAAGGCATACATAGGATGTTTATAATATATTGAAAACATGATTTCTTGAGGCCACATAGAGAACATTATTTGTCTTGTGGCAAGTAAACGTAAATTTAAATTGCCTTCAAAAATAAAGGATTTATGCTAATAGGAGTGTTGTTGTAGTTAAAGAAGACTGTGGGTCCAATAAAGGATAGTGACAAAAAGGATGTTAACCAAATTCCCACCTGTTCAAGGTGTAAAGCCCTAGAATACTCTATCTAGAACAATTGGAGCACTAAAATTTCCTCACTGGATGAAGTGGGCTTTCTTTTTGCTTTCCCCCCTCTGGTATCTCAATTCTGGTCCATGAGGATTAAAATGAGGAATTTTCTCCTTTCCAGAACTTTGGTTTCTTATTTCCTTTTTTCTTGAGCATCAGGAACAGCCACACATAGAGAAAGATACTTGGTGGTGTAGGTGTTAATTCCTTTGGGGAAGAGCAATCAGAGAAGAATCCCTTCCTTCCCTCTATGCTCCCCCCACCCCCCAACATTCCAATATTTTCTCTGTTTGACTTGCTTGCGCATTTGTTCATAACACTTTGCTTATGCTATTTTGCACACAGAACTATGTGGTCCTTTTGTTGGAGACAGACATGGTGATGTGCCTGCTTTGGTTCTGTTAATTGGATTTGATGACCTTTGAGTCCCAGCTCTGTGGGTGGAATTCAGTGTTGTGCTTTTCCTGTCATTCCATCTGCACAAGCATTCCTGCTTGCCAGAAGGAATGACACACACCCCACTTTCCCCATGCACAGTTCTGGGGTTTTTCCTGACCCCCCCAGAGCCAATGTGAGGCACACTTAGGGAGGAGAAGGGGGAAAGCCCTGTGGTTCAAGCAGAAGTCCTTGTGCAGGACTTCTGCTGACAAGGCTGTTTAGGTCAATCCTGCTCTATGATGCTTTATGCATGAATCTATTTAAGATACAGTAGCTCGCCTTTTTCTGACATGTTAAGTTACTTAGATTTGTAGCAGGTTGGCAATATAGTTCTCTGTGTTATGGTGCAATGCTGGCTCTTTATGCTCATAATATGTTATTCACTACTGCAGAACATTAAATTTTTAATGTTGATCTTGTCATAGTTACACATGCCCTGGTTACATCCAGATTTGACATCTGCAACTGCACTATGTGGGGCTTTCCCTTCAAAAGGGTATGTAAGCTTCACTTGGTGTACAATGCAGCAGTGTGACTGATTTATGGGGGCTTGGGTGTTTGAGTTTGGTTCCGGCTCAATTCAATGTGCTGGTTCTTGTCTTCAGAGCACTGAACAACTTGGAACTCTCTCCTCTTACATGAACCTGTACACATACTGAAGCTGACAGGTGAAGCAAGGGCAGCCCTACCATGAGCCACACTGAGCCACATGGCTCAGGTGGCATATAGAGATGGATGGAGCATCATGTACCCAATCTGCTGTCCATGGGATCACTTGCCACCATTGCTTCCATGGCAATGTCTTGTTGGCTGGCTGGCCACCCAACTGCTGTTGCTCCTATGGGTGCTTGGATGCCAGCCAACCACCACCCAACCTGCTGTCTGCCTCTGCATGCTGCTATGTTGCTAGCTATCAACCAGTCAGCAAGGCTTCTGCTGAACTCTGTTGACCTCTTGCCCTATCCTTTGCTCTTCCCCAGAGCAAGGCTTCTCCTGAACTCTGTTGACCTCTTGCCCTATCCTTTGCTCTTCCCCAGAGCAAGGCATTCTGGGTGTCGTGGCCCTAGCAAACACCTGCAGCACCTGCTGCCAGCTGGGAATTAAGTTTGAAGTTATTTTATATTTTAAAATAATTTTCCATCATCATTACAAAGCAATAGTGGTGAAGATGCTCTTCAAGGCCACCTCACACACAGATGCAGCACTGTGACCGTTGGGCTACCACAATAAAAGAAGTAAGCTGCTAGGAGGATGTCTTGCGTCTGGGCCCTGAGTCTGGAGAGAGACTCCCCAAATACCTCTTGGAGGTGGAAGGTCTCCCTCAGAGAAAGCAGGGACCAAACTCTTGAGTGCCTCTGTGGTTCACAACTAGAACCCTGCCTCTTTAAATTCCTGAAACTTCACTTGTGTTGGGCTTTGGCAATCCCCAATCCTTTGGGGCTGTAAGTGTTCAAATAAGTTTTGAACCTTATCAGAACAACATCTGTCTTCGCTGGCAATGAGCTCTCCTAGGGCCTGCAGAAGCTAATACTGACCCAGATCGTTCTACCTGGAAATTTGCCATCCATTTTCATTGCAGAAAATCGGCTGTTGAAGTTCACCCTCCTTTCTTATCACCTTATGGCTTCTTTGGAATAAAACAACATAGACATATACAATTGTTTTCTTCACCTTGTTCTGAATGGTGAGAAATCCAGTACAATCTTTGCTGGCTCTGATTCTTCTGAAAATGAGAAAACTGTAGTCTTATTTATTTATCTTATTTGTACACAGCTTAATGTAAGTAGAATTTCTAAGCTGTTTACAAAGAATATAAAATGTTCATTAAAATTTACACTGTTTTGGAGAGTTATATGTATGAAGTAAATATTTTTTAAAATGCAGCTCCAAAGCTACACCACTCATGCCTTTTTATGAAGGACTGGATTGTGGTCAAATTCCAAAACTATTTCTTTGTTACTTACCCTAATTCAGCAGTGTTAACATAGCAGAATATCTTCAATACTACTTTTGATTTTATAGTAGGATTTGAAATGAATATTGCTTTGTAACATTTCTAAGTACTGCCAACTGGGACTAAAATAGTCCCAGACAATTCTCATGCAAGTCAGGACAGTCGCAACAAAATAATTAGAAAACTTAATACTACTGAAAGGAATGTCTGTTTTGACCGTTCTCTAATTTTGAATATTTGTAAATGTATCAGGAATCAGTTTTCTGTAAAGAAGAAAACCAACCATAGGGAATATTGTATCTCCAGCTAAATGCTAATTACATTTAATCAACTTTTTGCTCATCCAAAAGGGTGCCCCTGTTTAATTAGGTAATAAATGGGTTGTTTTTTTAAAGTATTTTTAATGTAAGTGCTTATAACAGCTTCATATGGTGGGTGTCATCTCGAAGAGGCATCCCCCTTCACACATACAATAGAATAAGTATTCTAATATTAATCTTGCTGTAATACAAACATTGCTGCCTTGAGCTCCTTTGGGAGGAAGGGCAGGATAGTAATTTTACAAGTAAAATAATAAATATATAACTTGAAAAATAAAGTCTTTTTGCTTCATAAATATGTTTTTAATTAATATGCACATTTAATTTCTAAATCAGCTAAACCAGGGGTGGCTGGTGCCCATCGGGAATGGTGCAGCAGAAGGCATGGAGGCCAACAGCAGATGGAGCCAAAGACAATGATAGCCTGAGCCAACTAATTCTGGTTTTGTCCCGATCTCCCTGCCGAGTTCTGCAAGGGCAACACAGAGACTAAGGAAGAGGAAGATGATAGTCAGGGCCACCCCCCTGAGTCAGGCAGGTGTGGGTTGGTTGAAGACAAACTTGAGTTGATGGGGCAGTACCCCATTTGCTCTTTTGGACCAGCCTCCACAGAAGTAAACCAGGCCATTCTTTAATCAGGAGTTAGCCCTGGTTTGTACACCATGTGTGCATAATGGAAACTTATGAACATGGCAACCCCTTTCTTTCAATGGGCAAAAGAGAATTACATGCCTAACTTTTTGTTTTAAATT
The DNA here is from genome assembly GCF_964234715.1 of Podarcis melisellensis. Classification (NCBI taxonomy): domain Eukaryota; kingdom Metazoa; phylum Chordata; class Lepidosauria; order Squamata; family Lacertidae; genus Podarcis; species Podarcis melisellensis. Next base: position 89,178,952 of record NC_138539.1, read on the forward strand.
AAGTGGGATTAAGGACCACTTTACAAATTGTGAGGCAGCAAACCCAAGTTTACCACTAACAACTGCAGCTAACCAGGGCTCCTGAATAAGTTCCCTGTTCATTTCTCCTGTGCATCTAACCCATTCACACTTTATTTAGGACCTACACCCCAAAATACAGTATAATGCTAGAAAGCTTAACTTTGCTTGGAATGAGCCCTATACATATTTATTAGACAGGCCTTCAGTTTCTTTGGGTTTTCCTGCAGCAAGTCCCCAACTCCTTAAGTGAATGTTCCCTGCCCATTGTGGATTTCATTATATTTGACCAAGGAAAAGAAACACGAGGAAATGGTAGATATGTAAGAAACACACATTTTTTCCCCTGGTTGATGAGAGAGAATGATGAGAGAGAATCCTCTGAATTCTGATAGCTATGTTACTTCTTCTCTCCCCTCCCCCAATTCCCCATATCCTTTTTGCAGGACTTTTAATTTTTATTTGAAAGTACTGTAACCAAACAAAAGATGAGAAATGGCTGGGTAAAGGAGCTTGCTAAAGGTACCCCCCCCCCCGAAAAGGTTCTCAGACTAAAGGGTTTCAAAATCTGGGGGCATAATTAATGTCCAATTCTGTGTTAAGTGCTTGCTACTTTGTCGGATGTATTCTGTAGAGTCTTCACTAAATTATCCTAGCAACTGTTGCTAGGTAACATTGTTTACTTCATAGCATCAGAGCAACAAGAGGGTCACAGATCAGTTCAGTATTATTATCATCTGAGTTACACTAATAAGGTTTTTATTATATGTCTTAAATTATTTTTTCTCTTTTCTGCCCTCCCAGGGAATGTTATTGTCTATGGGAATACAATTGACATTTACACTACTATAGCAGCTCTCTTATCATTAGGAATTAATGGCAGCCTCATACATCTTGTGCATCCTCCATTATGCTCAAATGTTACTTCTCTTAATAACAACGCAATAGAAAATGCTGTCCAGAGAGCCCTGTCCAGAGCTGGTGTGACTGTGTATCATGACAGTCTGCTGGCCCAGTGGAATGATGGCACCCACCCGGACCCAATTGAGTTTGCATCTTTCACTACTAATACAAAGCCATTCAGATTGCAGTGTTCTGTAAGTATATATGTCTTTGTTATGTAACATCCTTCCATTAAGCAGAGGCACTGAACTATTGAATTTAAAGGATGCAACAATCCACAGGGACATCCTCTCGTGCAATGAAATGAAAAAGAGCTGTGCAGGGGCATTTCCTTGTGGTGGCTGAATTTTTTAAACACAAATCAACTTTTAAAATAAATTTTCATAACTTGTTTTTATTTTAATGTTCATTTAAAAATGTTGCTGTTTTCTGAGAACTGAGCCCATGTCAGAATGATAATTAAAGGTATTGCTTTGCCAAATTGTCATGAAGTTCAGGTTTTGATCCAAAAGTTGCTGGTAAGAGAGGTGGGAAGATCCACCAAAAAACAAACCCTCTACTGTTCCCTGTGCCCATTTTTTCACATCTAAAGCAGTCAATGTTTCTCCAAATTGCTGTTCCTTCAGCAGCCCCTGCCCTTGAAAGAGTCAGAAGCTAATCTGGAATCATGTTCTAAATACTGATACCACGTGAAGCTATATGATTATGTCATGCTAGATGAAGCCTTTTTCATCGCCCTCACTCTGAAGGTGAAGGTGTGCATGGAAGGAGAAAATGCTTTCGCATTCTGTTTGTGGTTTCAACGCCCTCCAAGCCTAGCCCTGTGGAATTATGTTTGACCAGCTGAGAAAAAGAATGTGGATCTAGATGCACATTCAAAATCAACACCCTGTTGAATATTAATTCAATGTAGGTGAATGATATCATCACTTGGATGCCCATCTGGATACAGATGTTCTCCATCTGCATTTCATTATTTTCAGTGGACATACATTCAGATGATTATCAAAATGCACACATTATGGTCAAGTGCATTTGACAGGTGAGAAATGACTTAACTGAGGAGTTAAATTAATGTATTCTTCCCCCCATTAAAATAATATAATTGGTGTTTTGATTAATTATTTGGTTTAAATGTTGATTAGAGTCAACTGATGAATTAAATTAATACTTGGGGAGTGCTTAGGAAATTGTAACTATATGCTATGTTTTTGGTTTTGCTTATGTTTGTTTATGCTAATAATGAAAGGAAGAAATAGATAAATCAATGGATTACTGTGTTTTGTACATAAGTCAGAAATTTATGGAGCAGTAAGATAACATCTTTCTCAGTTAAGATGTCACCAAAAAGATACCCAAAGGGGAAAGTGTCCCAGGAAGAACAGTATGGGTTTCCTAATTTACAAAGCATTTCAGACAATAAACAGAGCAATTTAATTTAAGAAAATTACAGCACAAGGCTATCTGCCTTCCCTATTCCAATTTGCTATTGCAATTGAACCATTCACCATTGCAACAATGGAAGATTCACAAATACGAGGGATCAAGCTTAAAATGGGTCACATTAGGATCTTCCTATATACAACTGATGCCACATTGTCTTAAGAAAGCCCTAGGGAATCTTTAAATCATGGGTTCCAAATAATTGACAAGTATGGAGCTGTATCAACATATAAAATACACAATCAGAAAGTGGAAATGGTTTCAGTTGGGGTCCCTTTGCTCAACATTATAGGTTGGAAATTAGTAACCATCTGGTTATACACGTATGTATAAAATTAGGTAACAGTATCAAAAAGAGAGGGAACTATTGTTAAAAAAAAATAAAAGTGGATTTTTGTAAATAGGAAAAACTGAATTTGTCATGAATGCCTCAGATAAATGCTAGCAAGACTGTGATCATACAATGAATACACAGGAACTAAAAGTTTGGCAGAAAATTCTTGATAAATGTATATAGCAGGATAAATGTCTCACAAGAGTAACCAATAATACTAGCTGAATTTGATTAAAAATATGGCTTGCACAAGATAGGGTAAAGATTCATGTCAGTTGGACAACTTAATGCCCCATTTGAAACATTAAGGTGAACGTCTAAAAATGAGAGGGGAAATTTATTAAAACAAAGTTAAATTCCACATTCATTATTGAAAAAAATGGGTCAAGTACAAATGGGAAATTTTTTACTTTTATCTATATTAAGTCATCGTATCAGTGTCAATCAGCTGTTGGATTTTGTTAACTAGGAAAAACATGTGATATATAAATTTGGGTATCTAGCAAATAATGGACTGATGTTAATAAGAAATGTAATTAGTCAAAAAAACAAGAGAACAGATTTTCCCATGGTTCCAATATCTGCTGTCTAAATTTGTAGGTTCAACCTGTGGGGTAAGGTATGGTTCCTTGGGGGGGAAATTACATCAGATAATATGGCAAAAAGTATTTCGACCAAAAATTATAAATAGTTAATGGATTTAGGGAAAGGGACTCAGTAGTCAGAACAAGGTGGAAAAGAGATCTGGGGTTTAGTATTTCCGAGAAGCAATTGGTCAAGATTTGGAGCTCTGTGAGAGAGTCCTAACTCAGCTTATCATTAAGAAAAGGTCAATATAAACAGCTTTTATGCTGGTACTTAATTTGAGCTAGGTTCAATAAAATCTACTCATAAATCATTTTAAATGCTGGAAGTGCTTAGCCAGAACTGTGCAATTATTACATATGTGGTGGGAATGTCGAGTCACCTATGATTTTTGGAGGAAAATTATACATATAATAATAGCAGTGACACAATTTACTTTGAGACTGCCCCTTGTACTGATCTTATTGAATTAGATTAAGGAGAATATCACTGGAAATTTGATATCTCTAATCAAGAGAATCAACATGGCGGACATATGTCAGACCATGTATGTCTTTAGAATATGGAGCATTTTGGCCAGATCCACCTCTACTGATAAATAAATGAATAAATCTATTCCAAGTTGTATCAAAAGTTTCAGTGTTTGTTATTTCCAATTGCCCTAAACAGAACAAGTCTGTTTTTTTCTGCTGGGCTATGCTCCACACCCTTTCATACCATGAAAATGTCCAAGGAGACTTCCATTTTTTAGCAGCCTCAAGCCTACCAGCTATTATCAAGCAAATAATCAGATCCTTGGACAACAGAGCTTTATTTAAGCTAATAAGCGCTAATTGGATCCATCAATATTTCTCACCCCATAATTTCTGAGATCTTCTCAAAGACACATAACTAAAATGCATGAAGCAGTAGGTACTCCCAATGCATATGAAAATATGTGCCTAAGTTCCAGTTACAGATAGGTAGCCGTGTTGGTCTGCCATTGTTGGTCTGCCGTGTTGGTCTGCCATTGTTGGTCTGCCATTTTTTTTGTTGTGCCTAAGTTGTTGCACCTTCTCTAACATATGTGTGGACTTGATAACTTGATGTCCCTCAATGGGGCACAATAACCCCAGTGGATTGCCTTTGTAGCAGGGATGGGGAAGCTCCAGCCCAAGGGTCACATTTGGTCCGGCATGAGTCCCAATTTGGCCCACAAGCCATTTTCTCCAAACCATAACTACCTGTCCTACACCTGACATCATATGCAACGTCAGGTGTAAGGCAGGTAGAGATGCAACTGCATCAGCTGTGTGACAGAGTTCCCCATGGGAATTGCACAGCTGATCCCTGCAGATTGCAGACTCAAAGGCACTGCCCCTTAGCTGAAAGTGGGTGCCTTCAAGCATGATGATTAGTGTAGCTGCATCTGAAGGGCACCATGTTGGCTCTGCCTGTTTTATAGGGTGACTAATTACTGCCTTATTTTTAGGCATTCTTTAACTTTACTGAAAAAAGAGTGGATTATGAGACCTTCAAGGCAATTAATGATGCATGTCTAGTTTACGACGGGAGGCTTGTGATTGATACCAACTTCCATACTAATGATATCGCCATCAGAGCTGCAGGTTCTTTAACCAAGTTCTCCAATATATACTATGCCAATGAATGGACACACAGCAATTTCAGCTCAAAAGAGGTTGGCTTCCAGCTTGCTGCAACCATGCTAAATCTTTTTGATCCAACTCTGGAGCCAGTTTTTGAACCCCCAGAAGATTTGGATAGACTCATCCCTATATACAAGGGGTGCAAAGTTCAAGGTGGGCCAAGAACATTCCTTTTCATTGTCTAGCATTACTATAATATTTTCATCTTGTGCAGCATGAAATGTGAAGTGAAGGAAATTAACATTTGTATAAGGCAGGGGTAGTCAAACTTTTTATACCTACCACCCACTAATGCATCTTTCTTGGTGGTAAAATGTCCTTACCGCCCACCAGTGCTCGATGGAAGGAGGATTCAGCTTGTGCTGTAGAACCCCCGACTGCCCACCTAGAATCCTGAAACACCCACTAGTGGGCGGTAGGAACCAGGCTGACAACCCCTGGTATAAGGTGTATAAAGTATCAGTTTTAGAAAACTATTGTTCCTATATTTTAATATAAGGAGGATTTTTTCCCCAGGCAGAATTTTTTCTCATGAACATCTGGCATAGATGTCAAGTGCAAATTCATATATAGATATAGTTGCATGCCGCCACTATCACTGAGCTGTGTAAGATTCCAGGGGTTCTAGGTGCTTACACATGGTTCAGATGAACCTATGAAACAACAGCAAGGTACTACCTGTTCTTGCTCCAATCACCATGGCATTGTTTTAGAAATAACAAAAAAAAATTGTAACAAAGAGTTTTAAACGTGGAATTATCATATTTTATGATTAACAAATTAGCTGTCACATATGCTGGCAGCCATTATAGAGATCTTCACAATACCTCTCATTGCTTCTGACAGGTGGTGTTCTACCTGGAAAATATAATTATGTGCATATTTTTAAACCTGGAATTCCTTCTCGCTTGGATGTACAAGAATCACAACCTAATTACGTAAGTTCTAAAAATATGTGAGTCGTGTAAAGCAGGCCCATGTGATCTGGTACTGCTGCAGCTTTCAGTTTTCTAGGAAATCTGTGGCTGTATTGTAAGCCGAACATAGCGATGCAATGATAGTGAAAACTTTACCACCTGAACTTCTCTGTGTGTTTAGGTTAAGGTGACAACCTTACTCAGTGCCCTCCAGTGTTGTGGGTGTCCTGGTGTATGTCCTCTTCAGTAAAAACACAGGACACTAAGGGTGATATTCAGTGACAGTCCTACTCAGAGTAGATTCACTGAGGTTGCCAGATATGGGTCTGCTCTAACTTAGCTGAATACCACCTGTCAGGGTTTCAGGGAGAGAAGAGCAGATGGGGGAGGAGACAGAGAGCGAGGGGAAAGAATCCCAGAGAGATGAGGAGGAGGATGACGATGACCAAAGGTCGCCCATGAGTCTGTCCAGTGAGTCAGAGGACTCCTAAAAGGGGGCCCCCCTGGTCAGACCAAGGGGAGGCCAAGGGGGAAGCAGTCAGGAGCAGGGGAGCGAAGGGAGAACCCCCAGTGGGAGTTGGACACCGGAGCCGGCTTCTCAGCCGGAACGGAGTGAAGGGGGTGGAGTTACCAGTGTGTCAGAGGGAGCAGAGCAAGAAGGAGACAGGGGGAGGAGATCGGAGCAGGACGCTCTGCCAGAAGGGGCGGAGAGTAGCACCGGGAGCAGTGTAGCGGTCGAGAGAAAGGTCAGAAGCAACGTACGCGCGCCAAGTTCAAATGTGGAGGCGCGCGGAAGTGAGGAGAGCCCTGGGGAGGAGCCCGGCCCCAAAGCAAGAAGGAGGGGGGCAGAGGCGTCAGAGGATTCAGCCTCGGGCGAGTCCCGGCGGGGGGGAACCCAGGGGGGCAGAAAGACCCTGCGGAAAAGGAAGGAGAGGAAGAGGTGGTCCAGCACAAGCCTCTTAAACTGGTGTAGGGGCGGTACGGATTCAGAGGGGACTTCAGCGATCTAATGTTACAGACGTGGAGCCACGGAGATGGAATGTAAAAGGAGCAATGATCTTCAATAAAGACTTTTGTAAATAAACTGGATTGGACTTGGGTCTCTTGTGAGCTGGGACCAACGGGTGGCTCTGACAGTAAGTCCCCTCTCCTTCCACGCAAAAAATTTTTTTTTGCAAAGCTCACCAACGGTAGCAGCCATGAGTACGGAGGAACAGCTGCTAACGCTGAGGAATCAGGTTACCGAACTCACAGCTGCAGTCATTGCATCTCAGAAGAAGAATGACGAACTGGAGAAGGCTTGCCAGGACCTGCGAACAAGGTGGGAGCATGCAAGCGGGGCAGGGGTCCCGGGATCCAGATCGGAGGGAGTTGGACTTGGACGGCGGGGGGGCACCCTAGTTACCCACTTCGATGGCAACCTGCAAAACTATCCTAACTTCAGGGCAGATGTCGTGTATGCACTGCATTTGCTTCGCAATGATTTTAAAGATGAGGAGGAGAGAGTGGGGTTTATAATTTCGCATTTGCATGGAGAGGCTAGAACTTGGTTGCGCAATTTGTGGCGCGAAGATGGCCCTGCCCGCCGCAATTCTGATGAATTTATTAAAGCGATGGATGCTTGTTTCCAGTCATCTGTGGATGTGGATATTGCTCGTAGACAGATGCACGGACTGCGGCAAGGCAAAGCCACTGTACGTCAATATCATTCCAGATTCTTCGCATTATTAACTGCGTTGGGCTGGGAGAAGGACAGTAAACCAGTAAGAGATCTGTTCTGGGAAGGTCTTAGCCCCCCCATCAAGGATGAGATTGCCAGAGGAGATAGACCCCAGACCCTAGAAGACGTGGTGCAGAGGGCTCTTGCGATCGGAATACGACACGAGGGACGCCCTTGGCACGATGGGGAGGGACCCCAGGCGCGTGCACCAGCGAGAACACCCCCTTTTGTCCCCAGGGACTTCAGCCAGACGCACCCCTCGCCCTTGGGGAGGCAGGGAGAAGAGCCGATGGAAATTGGTGGTGCTAGGGCTCAGACACCATCCACAGCCCCTGTTTCCGGTGCAGTGAAGGCGAAGCCTCCTAGAGGGACCAGGAAATGTTACATCTGTGACAGTGCACAGTATATGGCGAAAGAGTGCCCCCAGAGGCTCCAAAAACACACTGCAGCTCTAGCAACAGTGGCAGCGGAAGTGGTGCAAAGAGAGCAGCCTCAGGGAAACGACAATGCCTGGCTGGAAGCGGAGCTACTGGGGCTCAGCCAGGCGAATCTGTAGAGCAGTCCCCAGCACCCTTGCAACGCACAGACCCTTTACCACCCAAGCCAGCAGTGCAACTCACTGCAACCCTTCAGCTGCCGAATGGACACTCCCTGGAAGTTCCCATCACGATTGATTCAGGGAGCAATGCGGATTTTGTGGGAATGCAATTTGTCAAGCAGCATCGCATAGCGCTCCTGCCTGCAATGACGCCTCTGAACGTAGTCACGGTGGACGGCAGGAAATTGCTGGGAGGGCAAGTTGTGCAGCAGACGCCTCCCATGGTGATGCAGATTGGAAATCATCGAGAAGTAATTAGCTTCAATGTCACCCACCTGTCAGACACGCCCATCGTATTGGGCATGAGTTGGCTGGAGAGGCATAGTCCTGCTGTAGCGTGGTACCAGCGGCAAATCACCTTCTGCTCATCGTACTGTGCTCAGCATTGCATCCAGACCAATCAGGAGGAGGGGGCCGAGCAGCAGCTGCAACTTGGCATGGTGCAGGCAGTGCCTCGCAAGTACGAAGGATTCTTGGAGGTTTTCTGCGAGAAAGAAGCTGACAAGTTGCCGCCTCACAGGCCTTACGATTGTGCGATCGACCTGGTGCCAGGGGCGCAACTGCCAACTGCAAAGCTGTATTCCATGTCTGAGGACGAGATGCAAGAGCTCAGAGAGTTCATAGAGCATAATCTGAAGCGCGGTTTCATCCGGGAATCCAAAGCAGTGGGAGGCAGTCCTGTTTTCTTTGTGAAGAAGAAAGACACGCCCCAAAAAAGACTCATTGTGGACTATAGATTCATAAACAGACTGACTAAGCCCAAGGCCTTTCCCATGCCCAAGATTGACGACCTCCTAGCGACCGTTAGGAAGGGTAAGATCTTCACCAAGTTGGATTTGCGTGGAGCGTACAACCTCATCCGCATCCGGAAGGGCGATGAGTGGAAGACTGCCATGTTCACGCCTCTGGGCACGTATGAATACAGAGTTATGCCGTTTGGTCTCCAAAATGGCAGCCACGTTTTCCAAGCCTTTATGCATCACGTGCTGGCGGGACTCCTCTACAAGAAGTGTGTGTGTTTTCTCGACGACATCCTGATCTTCTCGGAATCGCCGGAAGCTCACGAGAAGGACGTAAAGGAGGTCCTGCAGAGGTTGCGGGAGCACAGGCTTTACGCCAAGTTGGAGAAGTGCCAGTTTGATGTAACGGAGGTGGATTTCCTCGGCTACAAGCTGTCCGACGAGGGGCTGGCCATGGACAGCGTCAAGGTCCGAGCGGTGTTGGACTGGAAGAGCCCACGCAATCGGAAGGAAGTCCAGAGATTCATCGGATTTGCCAATTTTTATCGCAAATTCATCAGAGGTTTTGCAAAGGAGACGGCAGCAATCACGGACACCCTCAGTTCCAAGAAGAAGAAGTTCGCTTGGACGGAACAGGCAGAGCGCTCCTTTCGGAAGCTTAAAAGCCTCTTCGCCTCCGAGGAGCAGCTACTGCACGTGAATCCCGGCAGGCCCATGCGGGTAGAAACCGACGCGTCAGACAGAGCGGTTGGAGCCGTCCTTCTGCAGGAGGATCCGCAAGGGAATTGGAGGCCTGGCGCCTTCTACTCCCGGAAGCTCAGCAAGACGGAGCAGAACTACACCATATGGGACAGGGAGCTGTTGGCCATTCACGCAGCTTTCAAAGCGTGGCGACACTTCCTCATAGGAGCCAAGCACACAGTGCAGGTGCGCACGGATCACAAGAACTTAGAGTATTGGCGAACAGCGAAGCTGCAGAGCCAAAGACACATGCGCTGGGCAGAATTCTTCGCGGATTTCGACTTCAGAATAGAATACATCCCGGGGGATTCCAATGTTATAGCCGATGCGCTCTCCAGGAAACCACAATATCTTGAGGAGACGGCACCAGTAGCAGCGAAGCACATTTTCGCACCGCAGGCGTGGGCGTGCGCTGCCATCGCAGTCAACCTGGACGCGATGCGACGCGTGTTGCAAGTGGATCAATTTGCACAATCCAAGATGGAGGAGCTGCACAGGGGGTCGCAGAGAGACAATGAGTTCCAGTTGCGAGACGGGCTCTTGACTCGCAAGGGTGCCCTCTACGTGCCAAGCGACGAGCTTCGCGCAAAGGTTCTGCAGCAGTTGCACGACGCCCCCAGTGCGGGCCACTTCGGCAAGGAGAAGACAATAGAACTAGTGGCCAGGGACTTTTGGTGGCCCCAGATGCGGGGTGAGGTGGCGGATTACGTTGCCAGGTGTGACACCTGTCAGAGGTCCAAACCAGTACACCAGAAGCCAGCGGGATTGCTGGAACCGCTGGAGACGCCGCAGCAGCCGTGGGAGAGGGTAGCCCTGGATTTTGTTACTGATCTGCCCAGCTCCAGGGGCAAGACGGCGGTACTGGTGGTTGTGGACTTGTTCACCAAGATGGCGCACTTCATTCCTTGTGCCAAGGTGGCGACGGCAGAACAGACCGCCAAACTCTTCATCGACCACATGTTCAGAGTGCATGGGCTACCGCAGTCCGTCCTGTCCGACAGGGGGCGCCAATTTGTTTCCAACTTCTGGCAGAAGCTTCTAGGTATCCTGCACGTCAAGATCGACCTAGCGTCGGCGAGACATCCACAGACCAACGGCCAAGCAGAGAGGGTCAACGCGATCATGCAGCAGTACCTGAGATGTTACGCCAATCAGCGACCCGCAGCGTGGGTGGACTACCTGCCGATGGCTGAGTTTGCCTACAACAACACAAAGCACGCATCGACAGGGGTGACGCCGTTCTTCGCGAACAATGGCCGTCATCCCAGAACCTTTCCGAGGCTTATAGCACCAGGAGAGGGGGTGCCACAAGAGGCCGACCAGTTTGCAGCAGAGTTGCAAGAGGTGCACGAGGAGCTGCGGAGACATTTGGAGCTGGCCAAACAAGCCTATAAGGTGCAGGCGGACAAACACAGAAGGGCGGGAGAAGACATCCAGGTGGGGGATTGGGTATGGTTAGCAGCCCAAGCGATGCCAGCCAAATCGTTAGCCAAAAAGAAGCTAGGACACAGGCAGCTAGGGCCATACCAAGTTGAGGCTAGGATCAATCCTGTAGCATTTCGCCTGGCCCTCCCAGAAGGCTCCAGAGTGCACCCGGTCTTTCATAGGTCGGTGCTCACTCCCTACAAGGCCCCACACAGGTTTCAGGAGTCAGAAACAGTACCAGACCCACGCAAAGAGTCACCCAAGAGGGGGGGGTCGCCTAGGGCCGAACCGCTCAACGAGGTCACAGAGATACTGGACTCGAGATGGGGGGCAGAGGGAGTTGAATACTTTCTCGCCAGAGAGGGGACCCCAGCCAGTGCCAATAGTTGGGTGCCGGGCTACGCGTTAGACGAACCCCTTTTGAAAGATGAGTTCCATGCACTTTTCCCACATAGACCCATGCCAGCTGAGTACTTTGATGACTGGCTTTTCACGCCCACATTGTCAGATACCACGTTCAGGGGCTTTTCTTCCGCCGAGGAGGGAACGCCCGAATCGAGCCCGCCCAGGGGATCGTGTTCGGGAGTGGACACACTACCTTCGGATTGGTGGGAGGAGCAACCAGGGGAGGACTGGCGTAAGAGGTGGGTGAAGTGGCCTTGGAAGGCAGCACCAGACGAAGTAGCAATGGAAGAAGAGACTGAGACCGCGTTGGGTGAAGAACCCGAGTTCGAACACACATACACAGAACTGCCAGCAGAGAACATTGAAGTAGACGACCTGTATCCCGAATCTACCCCCGAAGAGCCGCAGCTTCCACAACCTGCACCCGACGAGCGGGAGGGGGGAAGGGGGGGCTTCGAGGGGGGGATGGATGTCAGGGTTTCAGGGAGAGAAGAGCAGATGGGGGAGGAGACAGAGAGCGAGGGGGAAGAATCCCAGAGAGATGAGGAGGAGGATGACGATGACCAAAGGTCGCCCATGAGTCTGTCCAGTGAGTCAGAGGACTCCCAAAAGGGGGCCCCCCTGGTCAGACCAAGGGGAGGCCAAGGGGGAAGCAGTCAGGAGCAGGGGAGCGAAGGGAGAACCCCCAGTGGGAGTTGGACACCGGAGCCGGCTTCTCAGCCGGAACGGAGTGAAGGGGGTGGAGTTACCAGTGTGTCAGAGGGAGCAGAGCAAGAAGGAGACAGGGGGAGGAGATCGGAGCAGGACGCTCTGCCAGAAGGGGCGGAGAGTAGCACCGGGAGCAGTGTAGCGGTCGAGAGAAAGGTCAGAAGCAGCGTACGCGCGCCAAGTTCAAATGTGGAGGCGCGCGGAAGTGAGGAGAGCCCTGGGGAGGAGCCCGGCCCCAAAGCAAGAAGGAGGGGGGCAGAGGCGTCAGAGGATTCAGCCTCGGGCGAGTCCCAGCGGGGGGGAACCCAGGGGGGCAGAAAGACCCTGCGGAAAAGGAAGGAGAGGAAGAGGTGGTCCAGCACAAGCCTCTTAAACTGGTGTAGGGGCGGTACGGATTCAGAGGGGACTTCAGCGATCTAATGTTACAGACGTGGAGCCACGGAGATGGAATGTAAAAGGAGCAATGATCTTCAATAAAGACTTTTGTAAATAAACTGGATTGGACTTGGGTCTCTTGTGAGCTGGGACCAACGGGTGGCTCTGACACCACCCTTAACATTTAACTACAGCTAATTTTGCATCGAATAGCAAGACAGACGGTGTTATTGTGTATAACCCACAACAGAGAATAATGACTTCCTAGATATCCAACAGTATTGATGATAAAACACCTCAGAGTTTGCTAATCCCTCTTTAGCAATATGCTGTCCAACTTTGTTTTCCTCTGTCTGCTGTCACAACTGTTTTCTTAATTTATCACAGGGGATGGCAATCACAACAGGAGATGCAATAAAGGGAAACTACTTCAGAATACATGTCAACCAGTACAGTATGATAGAAACAATTACCTGCTTTTCAAAGGATCCTGTTCCTGTCTCCAACTACATCTGTTTATTTGCACAGCACGAGCGTCTTCTTAATAATCTTTGTTCTCGCTGGAGGGAAGGACTGATCACAGATCTCTACAGGTGAGTTAATTTTAGTACATAAAGTCTGTCTTAATTCAGTTATTATTGGGGCACTTTTGGCAAAGCTCCTCCTCCTGGTTGTAGGCAGGAGCAGAAATAAGAACCCCTGTCTGGTTAGATGAACACAAGGTCCATGGAGAGCACTGCACAGGTAAATCCCAGCTCCCCTGGTACTGCCAGACTAATTGACTTATCATTCATTTATTTAACAGTTACACCTCACTTTTCCTTCTAGGAATTTAATGTTTCAATGTGAGCCAATGGATGCTGAATGAGTGTACAAGTGTCGCAGCAGTTTTAGCAATCTGGTTTGCATTGGGGGGGTTAATATTTACAGTGCTATTCCAATGAAACTTGAGCTGACTACAGCATGGTTTATGTTATGTATTGAAGTTCTCACCCTGGGCCAGCAGGGGGATACTGTAGATAGTTTTCACTCAGGTCCACATATGCAAATAAGGAATTGAAAGTGACGTTCAGTGATTGGATAGTTACAGAAAGTGGTTACTGTTGCGTTCTAGTGGAGCTCTAGTGGAGCCTTCAGTTCAGTTCTGTTCTGGCCTGTGAATAAACAAGAGCTGTTTGAAGAATCGCCGTGACGTCTGATATGTTCACCCACAACTTAACAGTTTACCATGGAAATGTGGCATACACATAAAATGATGAAGCTGCTGGTGATAAAGGCATTGTCCTCTTCCCTGCCCCTGCTCTCCACTAATCCTCACAACAAGCCTGTGAAGTATGTTACGCTGAGAGTTGGTGGCTGTCCCAGAGCCACTCAGTGAGCTTCATGGCTGAGTGAGGAACTGAACCCAGGCCTCCCCATAGTAAGAATCTAGTCCATTTCTTTGATGATTTGTAGTACAGAGCAAACACTATTAATATCTTAACCGATCTGCATTCAGTGCTGGTGATGGAAATTCCCAAGATCAATATGCTTTGAGACCATGGGTGGTGTTACTCTGAGTAAAAATTAAGTTTTACTCAGAGTACACCTCTTAAAATCCATGAATACATCTAATTTACATCCATTAATATCAGGAAGCCTACTCTGAGTAAAACCTAGTTGACTACTACCTCATGCTACTTTTTCTAGAAAAAGAGGTGCCAGAACTCACCATGAACGCCTCCCTCATGCTCTTATAATGGCAATGGTGCCCACCTGAGAGGTGCTGGAACTGAGTTCTGGCAAGTTCCAGATGAAAAAAATGCCCTGCAACTAATACTCATGCAAGTAAAGGTAAAGGACCCCTGGACAGTTAAGTCCAGTCCAAGGGGTCTATGGGGTGTGGTGTTCATCTTGCCTCAGGCCAAGGGAGGCGGTGTTTGTCCACAGACAGCTTTCTGGGTCATGTGGCCAGCAGAACTAAACAGCTATTGGTGCATGGAGGACCGTGACGAGTGCTGGAGCACCCAGAAACGCTCTTTACCTTCCTGCCACAGTGGTACCTGTTTATGCAAGTATTCTCTGCTGGCTTGCCTGTTACCTGCAAGACAGCAGAGATGGTTGTAGCAAGCAACATAAGCCTCTTGAAATGTTTACATAATCCTGGTAGTATCATTAATGCCACAATAGCGCAAGGAAATTTATCAAAATATCCAATTTACATAGGTACCTATTCAACAGGGAGGTCACGGCATCTTTCTTGCTTTTTTGGAAATAGGGTTGTGGATTATCTAATTGTATAGTTTTCTTGGGCAGGAAATACAAAAATATTATATTGGCTTATTTATTTAGTTTTGGCTTGTTTTGTTTAATTTTTATTGTAGCTTTCCCAATGGTTGGAGGAGATAACAAGTTTAGGAAAAAGATACAATAAAGTTAGTACTGTATACCACCCCTTCTGAACTTCCGACTCCTTCTGAAAAGGGTTTTTTTTAATTCCAGGAAGCATATTAATTGAAATTTTATTTTATAGTTTTAGCTGATTTTTCTTTTTATATTGTGTCTTTAGAAGCTGCTTAAAGACTATTGTAGTTAAGTAGTATATAAATTGTTTTAATAAAGAAATAAAATTTGTCAGTAGTACTGTTAAGTTTCAAATGCATACCGTACTTTTTGTCTCTTTTTTTTGTAAGGCTGAAGAGTGCTTATTGTTATCCTTTTGTAGCAGGATTATATTTTTCCTCTACACAAAATCCATTGCCCTATGAACTCAGTAAAACAGCTGTCACCTGGGAGTTATTTTGCCTGTCTATGACATGCAAATTATCTTTTAAATTAGAGGCCATATCTAACCATGAATTTTCTCACTGCCTTGCACTCATCAGGTTGAAGGCTTCAACCCTGTAGAGCTAGATTTCATGATAGCAATATTGTTTCAAAATTAATTAAATTTCTGAATTAACAGTGACAACTAGGCCCAACAGACATGCATCCTATGAGTTCTAACAGTGTGACTTATCCTGTATTGCATATACAAGTTAGACTGTTGTACCTCAGTTGAGTTCATGATGTTAGCTACACTTTTATGGAGCTTTTCCTTTACATTTGATAGTTACCACTGCACTGGAAATGTAAATTGATTTCAGTTTTGTAAAATTGCTTCAGCAATTTGGAAAGTAGGCATGGTAAAGCACTTTTGAATATCAATGCAGATGATTATCATTCCTTGAAGTATAGTGAGATTTAGAATGAAATCATACTCACAAATGAATCCCTGTCCTATTTGTTATCAATGCAGCACAGGTACAAGTTCCAGTACCCACTTCCCAGTTGTTTCTCGGGACACATACAAACACAATCCCCTTTGTCTAGTTGCAGGTACCAAAGGCATGATTTGAATCAGATGCAGACCACTTGGTAATCTCTCAGCCAATGGAAGCTTGCTCTGCGTGGCTAATTGGTTGTATTTTAATGCACTTTGCCCATTGCATGTAACATGAGCTTGCTAGTGTTGCACCCACCTGGACTATTGATTACTGACATGTTAAGATTAACACATGAATGAGTCATACATGGAAATATTACATGTGTAACAGCTTTTCCTGTGGCCCATATCCTATATAAGTGAGACCTAGAGGAGTTTGGCAATACTCTCATATTTCCAAATGCTATCTACTCATACACTTGTATGGTATTTGATCGTTATGGGTAGAATCAAAGTACATATAATAATACTTGCATTGGACTATGAAGAGGATGTTACTAATGTTGTTAAGAAATTTCGTGATAGAATTTTCTTCCCCTACCTCCATTTTTAATGAATTTTACCAAGTGAAAATACATACAGAAAGGATAAAAACAAGAAGAGATTAACAAATTGAGTCAAGTAAAATTTAACACAAACGTTAATAGAAAATGTAATCCACCTCTCCCATAATATACCTGTAATATATTTCCAATCAAAATATATCCAAGACGTTATTAAATCACTAACACTTCTGGCTGTAAATATTCTTCAGATTTAACCCTGTTCCAACAAAAAAGGAGATCAAGTGACAGAAAAACCATCTGTTGAGCGTATTTTCCAGTCTCACAGATGCCTAAAACATGTTCACTTATTCATCAAGGCAGTCTGCCACATTTTCCTCAGCCATTTGCTGAAACCTAGTTGAATAACTCTTCCAATATTTTCCCAATTATATTCTAGTTGTTAATAATAAATTTCAACCCAAACACAATAGTAACTTTTTACAATGCCTCTTAGTTAGTTGTGAGTAATAGACTCTTAAATTATACAATTATAGTGTTATAGGGGGAAAATATTACAAAGATATCCCTAAAGCAAGCAGGGTGGGGGACACACAGTGTGTGGCTTTCCTTTTATTTTTACAGTACTGATAAAATATATGCATTAAAAAAGTCTACAGAGAGAATCCTCATTGCAATTAAGGGATTATATTAAACCTGGGATGGATGCTGAATATGAAGATTAGATGTAAAACAGACGTTCAAAACATCAGGCTTGTTGTTTACTCAAAGCCAGAACATGATGTGCAGTTCTGTGGAATCTGGTAGTTCCAAAGCATTATCAGGACATGTTTGTATTGAAAAGGATTCCACCTTAACGCTTCAGTTCACCCTGAAGGCTTCCTTAAGGTTGCCATCAATTTTCCTTTCTGTCAAAAAGAGAGGCTGTGAGCATGGCTGAATATGCCTAATGCCACTCAGTACACTTTGCACCCTAATTAGAGGTAAATAGGTGTGCATTTTTTGAAAAGACAGAATAAAGGCAAAGTAATACATGAAAGCCCTAACAGCTTTCCTATTCTGCTAGAATTAAATCCTAACCTTGAATCATACTATTCATACATGTATAAAAGATAAATATAAATGGCCAATGAATATTTGGAAGCATTAGATATTTATTTTCTGTATTACATCACTAGGTTTTTAATGAATAACTGTGCTCCTAATGAGCAGCTAGACTACCAAGAAATCCAGGGATTAGAATTTGAAAAGCTTCCTTGTACTAAAAATTTATAATTAAACTTGATTAGGTAAACCTTTGAGCAGTTGTTAATGTATATTCCATATTCCTGTCCTTTTTGAATGTCAATTGCAAACTGTTAAATAATATTTAGTGTTTATTTAGCCCTTTAATCTGCATAAAATGCTTTTACATGCATTGAGATCAGAGTTATTATCCCTGTATTGTAGATAGGAGACTGAGGGTGAGAAACACAGGTTATATTTAGCTAGAGGGTTTACTGGATTCAGGATTCAGATAGTTCCTCTCTCAGTGCCATCCCAAGCATGAATGACAGGACTCCTTCTGTAGTGTGCTTCAGATTTGGAATATATGTCAGGCCCCCTCCTTAAGCCATTTTTGTTAGAAACTGAAGACATTTTTATTTTAGCAGGCTGTAGAAATTTATTTTAGATCTTTCTGTTGCCTGATTTTGCTGCGATTTTCCTGATTCTTATCATTTGTTTTTACTTACCGTATTTTTCGCTCTATAACACGCACCCGACCATAACACGCATGTAGTTTTTAGAGGAGGAAAATCCGTAGGCATGCCACCTGTAGGCATTCCCTCCATAACACGTGTTATGGTATTAGGGGGGCTACTCGTGCGTAAGCGTTTAAGCCCTCCAGGCTCTGCAAATCAGTTTCTAAACTCTCCCAGTCCGCGGAGCCATGGGTGCATGGCTACCTCAATCGCTGGCAGAATCCGTCAGTGGGCGCTTCTGGAATTTACGCCAATATAAGAGTTCCTTAACGGAAACTCTCCGTCTGGATTCTCTGCGTGACAGTTTCCTGCGCGGAGTAGGCGTCCCCAGTGGAGGTCCTGAGCCCTCCCCGCTGTTCTCACTGGAAGCATCTTGGAGCCATTCCTCCGCCTGAGTTTCTGCAGGAACTCTCCCTCTCCCCCTGCTGGTTCCTTCCTCAGCATCTGAGGGTCTCCTAGCCTCCTTGAGCCCTTCCACCACCTGACTCTCCAATGGCAGTTCCCTGACATCCACCTCCCCTCCAGGACCCCCCTCACCCCCTGTTTCCCCCTCTTCTCTGGGTGGTGAGGTCGGGAACCCCCTGAAAGAATCCTCCTCATCTTCAGATGACTCGAAAACCGCTCTCCATCTACTACTGTCCCTTCTTCCCGAATACTCTTCCCCGTCTGATTCTTCTTCCTCTTCCTGTCCTGATTCTGGGAACCACTCGAACTCCTCTTCCTCGTCAGTGGTTCCGAAGTGTTCCTCCCAGAACCTAGCCAAGGGCTGAGGCTTCCTTGGGAACCGGCGATGAAACATTTCTACTAATACCTCATCGTTGACCGTTTCTGCCGGTACCCAGGTATTTTCAGACTCCGGTTCCCCTTCCCATTCTACTAAGTACTCCACCTGTTTACCTTTCTTCCGAGAGTCGAGTATTTCTGCTACATGACTGCTGCTTTCCCTCTCTTCCACTTGCGGTGCCGCGAGAACCTCACTTTCACGTCCCAAAATTTCCCGCCCCTCCCGGTATGGTGACAGTAATGACCTATGGAATACTGGATGCAGTTTCATGTTGTTGGGCAGCCTGAGCCTAAAGGCTACCGGATTGACTTGCTGTATAACCTTGAAGGGTCCCAGTCGTTTCAGTCTCAATTTCTTGCAACCCCCCTTGAATGGCAACCCTTGTGTTGACAACCACACCCAGTTCCCCACCCTTATGGTCTCTCCTTCCCTTCTGCTCTTATCTGCCTGTCTCTTGTATTCTTCCTTAGCCCTATCTAAATTCAATTTCAGCTGTTGATGTATTGCTTCCATTTCTTCCACAAAATGTTCCGCTGCCGGTACGCTCCATCTTTCCCCTCCTTCCCCCGGAAAGGCCCTGGGGTGAGACCCATAATTGGCCATGAATGGACTCATGCCGGTGGACACATTTTCTGCATTATTGTAGGCGAATTCGGCCAGGGCCAATTTCTCTACCCAATCATTCTCTCTGTCATTTACATAACACCTCAGATATTGTTGCAGAATACCGTTTGCCCTTTCCGCCTGCCCATTTGTTTCTGGGTGTCTGGCGGTCGAGAAATTGACCTCTACGTGCAGTAAGCTCATGAGCTTCCTCCAGAACCTGGACATAAATTGTTTCCCTCTGTCTGAGACCACCTTCAAGGGGGCGCCATGCAACCTAAAAATGTGTTCTACAAACAACCTGGCGGTTTCTTCCGCTGTGACCGCATGTGAGCAAGCAATAAAGTGGTAAATCTTGGTTAACAGGTCTACCACTACCATTACTGCCGTTTTCCCCTTGGATTTTGGCAAATCCGTCATAAAATCTATGGACACTGCCTCCCATGGCCGTTCGGGTGTGGGCAATGGTTCCAGCAACCCCGCCGGTGCCGCCCTCTCCCCCTTTGCCCGCTGGCAGCGGTCGCACCCCCTTACATATTCTCGTACCTCTTCCCTCACTTTGGGCCACCAGAACTGCCTGGTAACTAACCACATGGTTTTGTGTTGTCCAAAGTGCCCCGCGGTGGGGCTGTTGTGCAGTTGTTTGAGTACCCTGTAATACAACGCCTCGTTCTTTTCTTCAAAACCCCCTGTGTTCTCCCCAGCTCTCCTGAGCTCTCTGAGCTTGTTTTGGGCATATTCATCGCTTTCTGTCCCTTCTACCAGTTCTCTTTGCCCCACCAATGCTGCTCCACACACCCAGTGGTCCTCTGGGATGATATGCCTTTCTTCGGGCGCCCCCTCCCCCTCCATATACTCTGGCTTTCAGGAGAGAGCGTCCGCTCTTATGTTCTCCGGCCCCGGTACGTAGCGAATCTCAAAATGGAATTTGGAAAATTCCTGGGCCCATCGCATTTGTCTTTGGTTCAGGACCTGGGCCGTTCTTGTGGTCCGTGCACACCTGGACCTTGTGTTGCGCTCCAATTAGCAGGTGCCGCCATCGTCGAAACGCTTCATAAATGGCGAGCAGTTCTCTGTCGTACACGGTGTAGTTCCTTTCGGACTTATTCAACTTCCGCGAGAAGAAGGCACACGGTCTCCAGTCCGACGCATCCTTCCACGGTTGGAGCAGAACCGCTCCTACCGCTCGATCCGATGCGTCTGTTTCCACCCTTATCGGTTTCTGTAGGTCTACGTGCAAGAGCTGTTCTTCCGAAGCGAACGCTTTCTTTAGCCGTTCAAACACTCGCTGCGCCTCTTCCGTCCATGCGAATTTCTTCTTACTACTGAGACAATCAGTGATGGGTGCCGTTAAGTGGACAAAGTTTTTGATGAACTTCCAATAGAAGTTTCCAAACCCCAGGAACCTCTGCACGTCCTTCCTGGTTCTGGGTGTCTTCCATTCCAGTACCGCTTGGACTTTGCTGGGATCCATGGACAATCCCTTGTCTGACAACCGGTACCCCAGGAATTCCACCTCTCTGGTATGGAACTGGCACTTCTCCAGTTTTACCCACAGCTGGTTTGCTTGCAGCCTGCGTAGGACCTCCCGGACATCTCGGACATGCTGCTCCTCGTCCTCTGAGTAGACCAACACGTCGTCTAAGAAGGCCACACAGTTCTTATAGAGCAAAGGTCCCAGGACGTGATGCATGAAGGATTGGAAACAGGCTGAGCCCCCCTGTAGTCCGAAGGGCATAACGAGATACTCAAAGGCCCCCAAGGGGGTGAAAATGGTGGTCTTCCATTCATCCCCCTTCCTCATTCGTATCAGGTTATACGCTCCC
Source organism: Podarcis melisellensis (assembly GCF_964234715.1). Classification (NCBI taxonomy): domain Eukaryota; kingdom Metazoa; phylum Chordata; class Lepidosauria; order Squamata; family Lacertidae; genus Podarcis; species Podarcis melisellensis. The sequence continues at coordinate 89,200,212 of NC_138539.1, forward strand.
CTCAGGTCCAGCTTGGTAAAAATCTTTCCCTTCCTCACCCTGGTCAGGATGTCGTCAATCCTGGGCATGGGAAAGGCCACTGGTTCTGACACCGAATTGACGGCCCGGAAGTCCACGACCAACCTGGGTTTACTAGAGTCTTTTTTGTCCACAAAACACTGGGCTGCCCCCCACCGCTCTTGACTCCCTGATGAACCCTCTTTTCAGGTTTTTGTCTATGAACTCCCTTAACTCCTGCATCTCCCTGTCCGACATGGCGTACAGTTTGCCCACTGGTAGCTGGGCTCCCGGGAGTAAGTTAATTTGACAGTCAAAGGGTCTATGTGGGGGCAGTCTATCTGCTTCCTTCTCGCTAAAGACTTCGCTCAGGTCTGCGTATTGTCGTGGTATTTCACCCTCCTTCCCCATCGCCGTCCCGGCAAGACTTGCCCTAGCCAGCCCCTGAAGTTCTCTTCCCTTGCTGTGCTCTAAGCCAGTGTTTCCCAACCGGTGTTCCGTGGCACACTAGTGTGCCGCGAGACGTTGCCTGGTGTGCCATGGGAGGGAGGCGGGCGAGTCGGGCGGCGAGAGGCGGGGCGGCGGCGGCATCTCCTGCTGGATGCAAATCCAAACATGGCGGGCGCCTCCCTCGCTCCTTTGTAGGCGGACCATCGAGAGAGAAAGAAAAGGAGGCGAAAGAGCGAGAGAAGGCGCCTGCGCGGAAAGAGGAGCGAGCAGTGCGCCTGCGCGCCACGGCGCCCGAGTGCAGTGAAATTCTGTGAGGGGGGCTGGAAAAGAGAAAAAGGAAAGATTTTTCATTTTTTTTAAAAAAAAAAGGAAGAGGGAAAGAAGAGAAAAAGCGGCAGAAGCTGAGGGGAAGGTTTCCGTGAGGGAGAGAGAGAGAGAAACGCGGGGCTGGTGGGACCCCTCCTCTTCCGCCACGCGTCGCCCGCCACCGCCTCAGAATCTCCTCAGGAGCGGCGGCGGCTGCTCCCCCTCGCCCCCTTCCTCCCCCCAGCCCCCTCCCAACCCCCGGACGAGGACGCGAGGCGGCGCCGCTGAGAGGACGGGAAGGCCCCCGGCGGCGGGGTCGGCTCGAGCAAGGAGGGGCGAGCGCTAGCCGGCTGGCTCTAGCCCGGCAAGAGGAGGAGGAGGAGCACGCCGTCGCTTCCACAGCGGCCGCCCCACACTCCCCTTCCCGGGCACCGGCGGGGAGAATGACGGAGCTCCAGTCCGCGCTGCTACTGCGGAGACAGCTGGCAGGTCGGTCCGTCCGTCGGTCGGGGCAAAACACACCACAGCGCAGGCAGAGGCAGGCAGGCCCGTCTCTCCCTGCCCCCCCTCGGACCTGGCCGGCCTGGGGTTTGCACCCCAAACATGTGATAGTTCAGAACTTAAATGGTTAAGTGTTCTGAGTGAGTGCGTCACCTACTGACGTCAGTTTTAGAAGCTGAGGAGGAGCTTGTTTCCTGTACGTTCAGTTCTCTCTGTGTATCTGAGAGAGAGAGACATGTTTGCAATGGCTGCCAGCAGTGATGGACTTTGTTGCTGAAATGTTTCAATAAAGAGCTGTAAATAGACGGAGCTGTCTGTGTATGCTTGCTTGAAGGAAGTAAGACTGCTTTACACCGCTGTGTGCACTACTCTGCTAAAGCCGTGGCTGAGAAGACAGCAGAGTTGCGCAGCTAGAAGGAAGCGGCTGGACGCCGGAAGGCCACGGTTCATCGATCAAGCTTGGCAGATCGATATCGCACAAAACATTCATGTCCACCCCAGCTACACAAGCCACACCTTGCTCTCAGTTCGATCTGTCAAATAACTCACCTATCATTCACATAAAGAACCTAGTCTATCCTCAAACGTCAGAATGTACCTCCTCTCTAGCTTCCCCCACTTCATCTAGGCACTTTCAGCCCTTACTTAACCCACCCCAGCCTGCTTACTCTTCCTTCATTTGCTATAAAAACTAAATACAGAGAGAGACTGAGAGCTGTTGACGAAGAGCTACGTGTGTGTCTTTCTTCGATTCCAGCCAGAATATCAGCTTTGTGTTCAGCCAAACAGGCCCAGGTTGCGCACTGAATAAAGTATTTTATAATTTTTCATATTTCTGTTTACTTACTATTTCATAATAAAGTAATTATAAAATACTTTCTTTGTGTTTATTTGATTCCTATTAAAGAGAGTTACTTTATATATAGTCAATATAGGCACAGAGTTAATTTTTTAAACATTTTCTAATGGTGGTGTGCCTCGAGATTTTTTTCATGAAACAAGTGTGCCTTTGCCCAAAAAAGGTTGGGAAACACTGCTCTAAGCAGTGAGCGGACCCAAAAGAGACTGTTCGCTGGTGCCATCCCACTAGCGGATCATGTAACGCCAGCCAGCTCATTCCCAATATGATGGGAGGCCCTGCCAGGGTGGCTACATGAAAAGCAATGACTTCCGTGTGCCTTGCCACCCTCATTGTCATGGGAACCGTCTGTTGGGTTACTTCTCCCCCCAGGAGTTCCCTCCCATCAATTGTGGTCACCTGCAAGGAACTACCTAAGGGCAGTGTCTGTATCTGGTGCTCTGACGCAAACTCCTTACTCATAAAATTGCAGGAGCTGCCTGAGTCTAGCAGGGCTTTTATCATGAGTGGATGTCTGTTGGGCAGCTCTAGCAGCACCTCTATGGCAAGGGATGCTCGGGGGGTTCAGGCTTGGGCACATTCACTGCTCCTTGGCCTGGCTGCTGTGCCCTGTCGCTGGCAGCCAGGCGTTGGCTTTTACCTGCTCCTTAACCCCCTCCTCCTCACTCCCAACAGCCCCCACCATTCCTTGCCATCCCTTCCTTTGTGGGCAGACCCTGGCAAAATGTCCGGGCTATAGGCAGAGGAAACATTTTTTGGTGCTCTTCCCCTCCTCCTTCCGCCCTTCGTTGACGTTTGAAGTTCCGCGCGCGCGCGCACCCCCAATCTCCATCGGTTCCACTGGCGGGGAAGGTTGCTCCGGCATCTCAGGAATGCGGAAATCATTCCAACGCTCTCCTCTCCCTTCCCGCTTCTCCAGCGCCCTCGCCTCCTGGCGCGCTCCAATCGCAAGCGCTGCCTTAGTCAGCTGATCCATGGAGTCTGGACGGGGCGCGCGGGAAAGTTCGTCTTTAACCACTGGGGCTAGGCCTTCTTCAAACAACATTTGAATTGGGTCCGAAGATAGGTCCCACCCCAATTTATGTATAAGCATGGTAAATTGTGTCCAATACTCCCGGACGGATTGATTTCCCTGTTTGCACGCCATTAACTGCCTGTTCGATCTGGCTGGAAAACATCAAGTCCATTGCGATAAAGAATTTCCTCAAGTCCTTTAAGGCGTCATTATTTGCTGCCATCAGGGGCCTCACCCAGTCTCTCGCCCCCCCCCCTCGAGGTGACCAATCACAAAAGCCACTCTCGATTCCTCATCGGCAAAGTCATCAAACTGCAGATTCAGGGCGTACTGCAACTCTGTTTTAAAGGATTGGTAATTCCGTGGGTCACCCCCGAATTTCTGTACCAACCCCGGTACCTTCCTTGCGATGGGGGTGGGTTTTCCCTGCGCATCCTGAGCTCTCCTTTCCTCGAGCCGCGCCATGAGCAGTGCCAGCTGGTGTTCCAAAGCCCTGTTTCTCTCCTCCAGAGTTGGACCCGCTCCAGCTCCTCCTCCTGCTCCTCCGGCTCCATCTGGGTTGCTCATGATGCCTCTCCTTCGCACAAGTAGCGTCAAAGACTGACGGATTGCTGTTATGGGATTAGGGGGGCTACTTGTGCGTAAGCGTTTAAGCCCTCCAGGCTCTGCAAATCAGTTTCTAAACTCTCCCAGTCCGCGGAGCCATGGGTGCATGGCTACCTCAATCGCTGGCAGAATCCGTCAGTGAGCGCTTCCGGAATTTACGCCAACATAAGAGTTCCTTAACGGAAACTCTCCGTCTGGATTCTCTGCGTGACAGTTTCCTGCGTGGAGTAGGCGTCCCCAGTGGAGGTCCTGAGCCCTCCCCGCTGTTCTCACTGGAAGCATCTTGGAGCCATTCCTCCGCCTGAGTTTCTGCAGGAACTCTCCCTCTCCCCCTGCTGGTTCCTTCCTCAGCATCTGAGGGTCTCCTAGCCTCCTTGAGCCCTTCCACCACCTGACTCTCCGATGGCAGTTCCCTGACAACACGCACAGACATTTCCCCTTACTTTTTAGGAGGAAAAAAGTGAGTGTTATGGTGCAAAAAATACGGTAATTGCTTCTGCATATCAGACATGCAGACCCACAGTCTCAAGCAAATATGCAAGAGGTTGTTGGGGGTTTTTTTAGGCTGTAATTAATATTGAGCTGGTCAAACAAAATGACCAAGCTTTAAAAATCTAATTTAGGTCCTTCAAATGTCCCAAAATCAACTCTCCTCCTCCTCCTCCTCCTCTTCTTCTTCTTCAGCATCTATTTTCTTTTGCAGCAGTTGGATGGCAGCTCCTCAGCCAGCAGCACTTCACTTTGTGCAAAAAGGTTGTCATAATCTGAACAGCCTTAGAAAAGGGATTTAGCTGCCTTCTCCAGTTAACTGTCCCACCCCAAAGGGCACTAGATAGGCTAGCCCATGGGTAGGTAAACTAAGGCCCGGGGGCCGGATCTGGCCCAATCGCCTTCTAAATACAGCCTGCGGACGGTTCGGGAATCAGCGTGTTTTTACATGAGTAGAATGTGTTGTCACGGCTAAAGTGGCTGCTGTTTCTTTAATGCGAATAAAGCTGGGTCAGCATGACCCAGTGGTCTGCACCAAGTTGTATATATAAGTGAGAAATGTTAGTTTGTTGCTGAGGCTGGTGTTTGGGTTGGTTGGTTGGTTGGTTGGTTAGTGCTGGTGTGTATAGTTATTCAGTCGTGTTTTGCACAAAGACTTTTAAGAATAAAACTCTGCAAGGATATTCTCGTGGACTCTTTTGTGCCGACAAGGGTCCGAGGACCAGGCTGAGGAGACAAAGCGAGGTCAGAACCCTTTCCTTCTTTTTTTTGCTTTTTACAAACACTGACATGTGTGTTTTTATTTAAAATGTATCTCTGGGTTATTTGTGGGGCATAGGAATTCGTTCATTCCTCCCCCATATAGTCCAGCCCCCCACAAGGTCTGAGGGACAGTGGACTAGCCCCCTGCTGTAAAAGTTTGCTGACCCCTGACCTCTTCCTTCAGTAGGAAACAGCTTACACACATTCAAAACAAGAAATAAAATATTTGGTCCCTTCCCTTTTTCCTCAGGCAGCAGCATTCTTAGACTTGTGAATTCTTGAAGGCTTACGGATTTACACCTTGGTTCAGAGTAAATGTTGGGTGTCAGGGAGAATGTGATCCCTGGCCTTTTTTTCATTGGCACTGGTCATATGTGAACCGGCTTTAAAAGAAGCAATCTCCCCCTTCTTGAATATTCATGAACATTAACTCATGAATATTAATAGCTGTTAACTCTGTAATTAGTACTAACGACATGTAAAATGAGAAACGCTCATTGTACCAAAATTAATCGATCTTTTTTATTCATAACAATTTTTCTATCCTCAAAGCAAGTGCTTGCTAAACCATCGTTCAGTAATTGGGAGAATTCCTGAAGGCTGACACCCTCCGCCCTCTCCCTCTTTCTACATGTGCTCACACGCCTTCTTCCCTTTCTGTTCCATAATTTGGGATTAGTGTTTCTTGCTGTGGCATCTGAATCGGACAAGCTGTGTTGGTCAGCTGCCCTACTTTGCCTACAAACCAAAAGCTAAAACTACGCCAAAGCTCACTTTCACTTGCTGGTTTGAAGGCAAGGTATAATTTGTAATAACCATAGTTTGCCCATTTATTACATCATACCACCCTACAGTTATCTCAAACTATGGAAGGGAGGGGGAAAGGGAGTGCACAAGTCTGAAGCATAAGGAAAAGGGAGTGCTGTACACAAACCAGCAAGCGTGACCCCAGTTACTCAATTATGTCTTGGTAAATACTTCCTTTGGTGTGCAGAAAAAACAAGGAAGAATTTTGGATAGAATGAGAGGACTGACAGGGAATTCACAGGGAGAAGAAGGTTGCAGTAGACGAGCTGAGAGATGACCAGAGTATAAAGCAAAATTTTGGCCAAATACAATCTGGTCATTTTTGCAAAGTTGTGTAGGGGCAGTACTTTTTTTCTAGAAAAATAGGTGCCGGTACTCACCATGAAGTTGTTACAGTAAGTGCCACACTTTTTAACAACAAAAAAGAGGCACTGTGTTAAGTTGTGGGTGAACATATCAGACGACACACGGATTCTTCAAACAGCTCTTGCTTATTCACAGGCCAGAACAGAACTGAACTGAAGGGTTCAGCCAGCCTGCTTATATAGAGCTCCAGTACAACGTAACTGTAACAATTTTCTAAAACTATCCAATCACTGAACGTCACTTTCGATCCCTTATTTGCATAACTATCTACAGTATCCCCCTGCTGGCCCAGGGTGAGAACGTCAGTACATAACACACTGGTACTGAGTACCCCTGGAAAAAAGCACTGCGTTAGGGGGAAATGAAATATTTTGGCAATGTAGAAAGCAAATGAAAAGGAGCATTAAAGCCAAGGCAACTGTTATAAAAAACAAAGTCAAATAAGTTATCACTATTAATAATACTTTTATTACAAAACCTCAAATCAAATCAGAGATCTTCAGGTAGTTACTGTCCTTTGGCATCTAGTAAATGTGGATGGGTCCAGGAGTAAATCTGTTTCATGGCTTCTGATTATAATAGGAAGAGGAATACTAGCTCAACAAAATAGTCTGGAAATTGTATGTCTTTTATCCATGATTAAAATCCCATATTCTCCTGGAACCACTGTTGAATTGAGAGAGGCCTCATAGGTTTCTATTTTTCGCCAGTTTGAAACTCTATCACAATTTATTTCTGTTACTATTTCTTTATTGCAGTTATATTTTCCTGCAATGAGCTCAAAGTGGCATAAACGTTTCCTCTCTTTCCTCATTTAATTTATACAACAATCCCGTGAGGTAGACTAGGCTGAGAGGCAGCGAGTGGCCCCAGGTCACCTAGTGAGTTCCATGGCCCAGGACGCAATTGAACCCTGGTCCCCTGGTCCCACATTCTAATCACTGTGCCACACTGGCTCCAGCATTACACTACACCAACATATCGAGTCTCTCCTAGCCTACGGACTGGAAACCAGGGGTTGCATTTACTTTGGGTAAACTCATTGAGATTAATGAACCTAAATTAAAAGGGTAAAGGGACCCTGACCATTAGGTCCAGTCGCGGATGACTCTGGGGTTGCGGTTGGTCAGCTCTGAGTAGGAAATAATGGATCAAACCCTCTGCCTGGTCTCCAGCTGAAGCTAATCCACAACTGTATACAGAATTGTCTACTCAGAAAGATGGGGCAGAAGCCTGCAAGACAAAGCCTCCCTCCCACATCCCAGCATATGTAATATGTGCCCTTAAACTACACCTTCTTGTACTGTGTGATCTGATCCACACAACAGCTCTGCTCTTTTTCCTGGCCACTCCAGCTATGCTTCTTGCTAACAAATTATCTGAATTGTTTGCCTTGAACTAAAGCAAGGTGTCCAAGTTCTATAAATTAGGGTTACTTTCAAAAACTGAAAACCAGGACACCCTGAAAGTCGTTGATGAAGCAGCAACTTTGAAATCCCGGTAATGTGTGGCAGCCCTATGCACGTGAAAGGGTAAAGGGACCCCTGACTATTAGGTCCAGTCGTGGCCGACTCTGGGGTTGCGGCACTCATCTCGCTTGATTGGCCAAGGGAGCCGGCGTACAGCTTCCGGGTCATGTGGCCAGCATGACTAAGCCGCTTCTGGCGAACCAGAGCAGCACACGGAAATGCCGTTTACCTTCCCACCAGAGCGGTACCTATTTATCTACTTCCACTTGATGTGCTTTCGAACTGCTAGGTGGGCAGGAGCAGGGACCGAGCAATGGGAGCTCACCCCGTCGAGGGGATTCAAACTGCCAACCTTCTGATCAGCAAGTCCTAGGCTCTGTGGTTTAACCCACAGCGCCACCCTTGTATGCAAGTGTAGAGGCTGTGTAAATTGACCTTTGGAAATAACGTTTACTTGTTACTAACTTAGTTGTCATTACTTTATATTACAGCACCTAGTAGTTACTAAAATAGATATGCTTATATTTTATATGCTTATACTAAAAAAAATTCATATTTATCCCCTGCCCTTTAAGACCTGGGTGGCTTACATAAATATTTATTTGCCCAGAAAATAGGTTTTCATAGCTCTTATGTTGTTTATTGCAGGGAATATAAACACTGAGGATTTCCTTGTATGATAAATTCAATTTAGCTTCAGTGCACTAGTGCAAGGAACATATTGCAACACTGTTGTGTCCTGTTTTTCTGGCCTTTATTAATCCAGAAACCTTAATGATGAACAACACTTTGTGTCATTGTCTACACAAATGTAATTTGTTTATGCAGGAGTTCAGTTAATCCTGCCATCTGCTTTTCTCAAATGAGGGCAGATAATAGAGACACAGTTCCTCACAGGTCTTCAGGCTTTTAAATTCTGATAAAATCAGGATTCTTCACTGGCTCTTGCCACAGCTCTGAATTAAGCCACTTTAAATGTAATTACTGAAGCTGGCTGTACATCAGGAACATCCATTAAAAGAATTGATTGACCATGTTGTTATGGGAGGCATTTTATGAACAAACTATCCTGATGGGTCCAGAACTGTAATTTATAAAAGCAAAAAAGCAGGTAAATACTTTATTAGAGGCTAATGAAAGGCTTACTCGCTAACTAAATTTCTTCTTTTTTAACTAGCTACTTGAAGGAACCTTGGGCTTTGACCATCTATCATGATCGCTTTATCGATCTGAAGAAGGAACTGCGCCAGATTCTAGTATCTGTCCAGGTAAAGAAAATGTCTACCAAATGCATTTTATCATGTGATCATTTTAAGATTTGGCTTTCATCTTCCCATTTGCTTTATTTTCCTCTTTATTACTTGTGAAAATCTAATGACCCACCACATTAATTTTGGATGCTGAGAAGAATACTGCACCTGCTTTTAGAACAACTGTTATTGCTGGTACTTCTGCTTGGACCCATGACTCTATTACATTCTCTACTATTTAATATCTGCCTGAATTTATCTAGGATTAACAACATAAAAGCAGAAGAAGAGCCCTGCTGGATCAGATCCAAGATCCATCCAGTCAGATATCTCTTTCCAGAGTGGCCACCCACATACTACTTCTAGGAACCCAGCAGTGAGGGCATGAAAGCAACAGGAGGGGAATGGAGAGCAGAGGAATTAAGTTTTAAACTCTTTCCCCCATATCATTTTCCCAATGAAAGTACCACTACCAGACCCAAATGCCTATTTCCCTCATTACTTTACCACACAGGCCCAGAATGTGCCTTCATGTTTTTGCTACTAAAAGATAACTGTTTCAGAGTAACTGTTTTCATTGGAGAAATGGCATTTGCACAAACTTTCTCCACACTGCATTTTCAATCCAGATCATGCACATGGCTGCTATCTGAAATAAATTTGGCCATCAAGGGGTGCCAAGTAGGGGGGTGGGAGGCCAGGATCTCCAAAAAATTTCAGTGAAGGGGCCGGGCCCCCACAAAGTTCTCTGGCGGTGTGCCCCCTCAATTGCAGGAACTGTTGGTTTCTGCTTCCCTCACTGAGCAGCGGAAGGGCTTGTCACAAGACAATGTTTACATTCCACAGGATGTACTGTTGGGTTTTCCCACGGGAACGGGAGACTGGATGTGACGTACACTGGTTTCCTGTTTTTCACTGTTCTTTGCAGTTTCAGTTTGAGATTCTCTCCGTGCCTTAGAGGAGAGATGACGCTTTCTCTGCTCCGGCAGAGGGAAGATGTTTTTCTGTAACTTACCAGCTTTGAACTGTAAATAAAGTAGTATAGAGCATGTTGGCATATACTTCTCATCATTCCGCTGTGCACTGGACACTGCTTATCCCCAACATTTGGTTATGGGCCCAGAAAAACGCAGTGTTTTGAGAATGGACTCCAGAAGTCGGGCTTCTGGCAAAGGAACAAAGGAGCAAAGAGACGAAGTGCCGGCAAAGCATCGGAACAGCGGCAGAGGCACAGATCGCAAGGTATCTGCTCTGCACGTCAAGATGATTGATGAAGGTATGTGCTACTGCTCCGGGCAGCCTGCCAGCTTCTAATTAATGGCTTTAAGGCTGGACTTTGAACTTTTAAAGCCGTTTTCCACGGCACAAGCGTAGTGGCTTGGATGGCTGGGAAAGTGAAAGTAACTTTGAATTTGCCTTTGGAATGAGGTTTGAAGTAAGCAGAGCAGCACAGACACAGCTTGTATAAAGCAGTCTGATTTATAACGCAGCAGAAATGGCGGATGCAAAGCTAGCTGATGCTTTTGGGATTCCTAAGCTCAATAAGAAAAACTATACGGACTGGGTTCTCTATGCAGAGGCTATTCTGCGGAAAGAGGGTCTGTTTAAGGTAATTTCAGAAACCCCCCCAGCTCCAGTTACAGATGAGTGGAAAGCTATGGATTCCAAGGCAAGGGGAACTCTTACGTTGATAGTATCCCCAGAAGAGCTCTGTCTATTGCGTGATAAGACCTCAGCCAGAGAAATTTGGGACGCTCTGAGAGAGGCTCACTTGAGGACAGAAGCTGGATCCACTATGTTTTACTTTAACAAGCTGCATAATATGGCTCTTGCTGAAGGTGGAGATGTGCGTATACATCTGATGGAGATGCAGAATCTGAGACATGAGCTGCAACAGAGAGGACTCAACTTTCCAGAGGCTGTGTATTCCTTCATGATACTACAATCTTTGGGTTCAGGTTGGGAGTCTGTTGCGACTCAGATTGCTGTACAGCCAACTGCTCAGCTAACAGTGGACTATGTTACTGCCGTGATATTGAATGAAGCGGATCGCCGCGGTGCTAGCTGCATCAACAAGGGGGAGACTTCACAGTCGTCATCCCGCAGTGCAGTGGAACCACCAGATGGCGCCAAAGCTTTGAAGGCAGTGAAATGCTACTCGTGTGGACGTCTAGGCCATATGAAGAGGGAGTGCAAATATCCCAGGGCCAAGACAGAGCAGCGCAGCGAAAGCTCATCGCGTGGAAAAGGCCAGAGCAAAGGCAAAGGTCCGGTGTCCAGGACAACACAGCACAAGGCAATGGTCTCACGCTACGCTCCAAAGGTTGCAAAGGTTGCAGAGGTTGCAGAGGTCAAGAAGACGTCTAGATCGTTCTTCGTTGTTGATTCGGCTGCAACGCATCACATGTGCAACGATAAGCGACTGTTCGTGTCTTTTACACCGCAGGAAGGTGCGATTCAGCAGGCGGATGACCACACAATCCCCAGTAAAGGCTACGGAACTGTTGTTCTTCACAGTTTGGACTTATCGATACAGGATGTTCTTTATGTGCCGGATGCGAAACATAATCTGCTCAGCGTTGGACAGCTGATTGAGAAGAAAATTGACGTTTCCTTTAAGAACAATAGATGCATCATCACTAAGAAAAATGATTATCAATTGTATGCTGAATTTGTTGGTCGTTTGTTTGTTTTGTATTATGATGATGTTGTGCAGGATGACACTTGTTGCATTGCAGGTTCTAACAAAAGTTTGCATGCAGAATGTATTCATGATTTTCACAGGAAATTTGGTCATTTGCATTTTGAGGCAGTATCTAAAATGCCTGCCTTGGTTGAAGGTATGACTATTAAACCCTGCAGGTACCACATGAAGTGCAAGGCATGCGCAGCAAACAAGGTGAAAATGGCTGCGAAAGGTAAGGTGTCTAGTAGGCAAGCTACAGAACCATACCAAATTATTCATGCTGATTTGGTAGGACCACTAGCGCCCTCTTTGGGTGGAAATAGGTACTTCATGGTTCTCCTTGATGCATTTTCCAGATATATTTTTGTGTACAATCTCAAGCAGAAATCAGAGGCTTTTCCTAGGTTCAAGGAATTCTGTGCTTGGTTGGGAAATGTGCATGGTAAGAAGATAAAAATTCTTTTCACTGACCGGGGGGGAGAATTCACTTCTCAGCAGTTTGAAGCTTTTCTGGCTGAGAAAGGAATTCAACACGATTTGTCTAGTCCTCGCTCGCCATGGCAGAATGGACTTGCGGAACGAGCAAATCAGACATTGCTTCAAGGGTTAAAAACCTTGCTGCATGATGCAAATCTTCCAGAGAGTTATTGGGCTGAATCTCTCTCGTGTTTTGTTTACAGTTACAATCGCAGGTTATCTTCAGCGATTGGTTGTACCCCCTATGAGAAGATGTTTGGCAAGAAGCCATACATCAAACACATGAAAATTTTTGGTTCTGACATGTGGGTTCACTCACCACAAAACTCCAAGTTAGACAAGCGTGGATTGCATGGTATCTTTCTAGGTTATCAGAAAGGGTCTTACAGAATAATGATGACTGACTCTAAGGAAATTAAGCTCACAAGAAGTGTTGAATACAATGCCAAGTGGGGGGAGAATGTGGGAATTTTCCAATGTTACCCTGATGACAGTGATGAGACTGAGGATAGTCAAAAGCAACCACAACAACCCACACCCACTGATGAAGGTTCTGGTTCTGAGTCTGAAACTGAATCGGGTGATTCAGAGGATTTCAAGAGTGCGAAAGCCTCTATGCGACCCTCTGAAAGCTCTGATCAAGAATTGGAAGAACCATTGTTCACAATAGGTCACTTTTCTCCTAAGAAGGAAGAGGAGAGTGTTGAAGACTTAAGGCTAATTCGCAGGTCACAGAGAGCCACAAAAGGCAGACCTCCAAAGAGATTTGCTGATGAGTTTGCTAAGATAGCAGTAACAGCTATTAAAAGCTCCAAGAAGGTATTTGAACCTTCAAGTTTCCAAGAAATCCAGGATTTTGATTCAAAGGAAGCTGAGCCATGGTTAAATGCCATGAAGGCTGAGCTTGATTCCTTGGAAAGGAACAAAACATGGGACCTAGTTCCAGTAGTTCCAGGAATGAAACTGCTTGGAAGCAAATGGGTCTTCAAAGCAAAGACTGATCAAAATGGCAAGATAGTCAGACACAAAGCCAGATTGGTAGCCAGAGGATTTGCTCAGGTACCAGGTGAAGACTATCACGAGACCTACTCACCCACAGTGAGGTATGAGAGCATTAGGCTTATGCTCAAGCTAGCTGCAGAGGAAAATCTACACATTAGTCACCATGATGTGAATACAGCTTTTCTGTACGGATCTCTAAATGAATCACTTTATATGCTTCCACCTGATGGCGTACAGGTAAAACAGGGATTTGTTTGTGCTCTGAAAAAGTCACTTTATGGTCTCAAACAAAGTGCACGGTGTTGGCACACAAAACTCACTGAAGTATTGTTTTCTCTAGGTTTTAAGCAAGGGAAATCTGATCCATGTGTATTTGTCAAAGAGGAGGGGCAAAAGAAACTGTATTGTATGTTTTATGTTGATGATCTTTTATTCTTTTGGAAAGATGTCACAATGTACAATAACGCCCTAGTTCAACTGAAATAGCACTTTGACATGAAAGATCTTGGTGAGGTAAACAACTACCTATCTCTGGAAATAGAGAGAGATCAAGATGGTAACGTTCTAGTACACCAGTCACGGAAAATTGCTGATGTGTTAAGCAAACTAAACCTGATGGATGCTAACCCTGTAGACACACCGATGATAACAGGTTATCAGGTAGATGACACTGAAGAAGCGTTTTCTGACACTACACTGTACAGAAGTGTGCTAGGCAAGCTAAACTTCATTGCCAGATGTTCAAGACCAGACATTGCTGTAAGCTGTAATTTGCTAAGCAGACAAGTCAACAATCCTACTGTTAAGGATTGGAAAGCTCTGAAACGCATAGCGCGGTATTTGAAAGGCACTATGCATTACAGACTGAGATTTAACAATCAGAAGTCTGGTGGTCTTGAGATATTTGCAGATGCAAGTTTTGGAAGTGACACTACAGACAGGAAAAGTACGTCTGAAGTTTGCTATAAGTACAATCAGGGTCTATTTGATTGGTCATGCAAGAAGCAAACAACAGTTAGCTTAAGTACTTGTGAAGCTGAACTGAATGCACTGTCTTATTCACTTAAAGATTGTGAATGGTTGTTACAATTGTGCAAAGACATGAAAATTCCTGTCAAATGTCCAATCCAGGTTTACCAGGACAACAAAGCATGTTTGGCTTTGCTGAATTCTGAAGGTTGTAAGCAAAGCACGAAGCACTTGCAATTGAAGGTGCAACATGCTAGGGAACGTATTCAGAAGGGACTCGTAACGGTGTCCTATATGCCAGGTAATGAAATTCCTGCTGATGTATTGTCCAAGATTGTATCAAGGGATCAACACTGTACCTATGTGCAGAAGTTGGGTTTGTACTGATATTGTACGAACACGCTGCCCAGTGATGTTCACAGAAAGGGGGAGGATGTTGGTTTCTGCTTCCCTCACTGAGCAGCGGAAGGGCTTGTCACAAGACAATGTTTACATTCCACAGGATGTACTGTTGGGTTTTCCCACGGGAACGGGAGACTGGATGTGACGTACACTGGTTTCCTGTTTTTCACTGTTCTTTGCAGTTTCAGTTTGAGATTCTCTCCGTGCCTTAGAGGAGAGATGACGCTTTCTCTGCTCCGGCAGAGGGAAGATGTTTTTCTGTAACTTACCAGCTTTGAACTGTAAATAAAGTAGTATAGAGCATGTTGGCATATACTTCTCATCATTCCACTGTGCACTGGACACTGCTTATCCCCAACAAGGGGGATTGCTGGTACTTCTGCTTGGACCCATGACTCTATTACATTCTCTACTATTTAATATCTGCCTGAATTTATCTAGGATTAACAACATAAAAGCAGAAGAAGAGCCCTGCTGGATCAGATCCAAGATCCATCCAGTCAGATATCTCTTTCCAGAGTGGCCACCCACATACTACTTCTAGGAACCCAGCAGTGAGGGCATGAAAGCAACAGGAGGGGAATGGAGAGCAGAGGAATTAAGTTTTAAACTCTTTCCCCCATATCATTTTCCCAATGAAAGTACCACTACCAGACCCAAATGCCTATTTCCCTCATTACTTTACCACACAGGCCCAGAATGTGCCTTCATGTTTTTGCTACTAAAAGATAACTGTTTCAGAGTAACTGTTTTCATTGGAGAAATGGCATTTGCACAAACTTTCTCCACACTGCATTTTCAATCCAGATCATGCACATGGCTGCTATCTGAAATAAATTTGGCCATCAAGGGGTGCCAAGTAGGGGGGTGGGAGGCCAGGATCTCCAAAAAATTTCAGTGAAGGGGCCGGGCCCCCACAAAGTTCTCTGGCGGTGTGCCCCCTCAATTGCAGGAACAAGGGAGTGTGCATGGCGGCCATGATATCTTGGGACAGTGAAATTGTGCATTCTGTGAAGAATTGTTTTCTTTTTTTCTGCATCCACTGTCAATCAACTTCATTGTTGGACCCTAAGTTCACTTCTTTCTATCTACTTTATTCATACCATGCATGGTTTTATAGGCTTCTGTCATGTCTCTCCTTTACTGCATTTCTTCTAAATTAGAAAGCCCAGAATGCAATTGTGCACCAACCCCATGACCTTTTTGGTGGTCCTTTTCTGCCCCATGTCCTGGTCCATTTCAGTATCCTTTGGGGCAACCATAACTGTACACAAGTTAGATGTGTGAACTGGTTCCATTGAAAAACCTTTGTCCCAGGTGATGCAAGATTATATGAAGCTATTTTTGTGGTGTTTCATCTATAGTGGCTAATTCACATATGCAATCCTCCGTTGTGGCTGAAAACACCAAGTAGTCAGCATACCTGAGTGAACCAGCCCTAAGGAAAGCAGAATATAAAGGAGGCGTGAGAGAGTTAACAAATTCTGCAGAAGTGGTGAGACTGCAGTAGTACAGGAAAGCTGAAGCGGATCTGGGTTTTAAGGGAGCAATGAATGGCTTGGTTACACGTGATAGATGGGAAGATGAGACTTTTCCAGGTATGAAGAGGAGCATAGCAGGGTGCATGATGGGGGAATAGGAAATGTTTCCAGTCATCTCAGTTTTGATATGTATGATGGCCTGCCCTCATCATTGAGCTGAATCAGACAGAATTTGCTCATAACAGAATTCATGTGTGCACATCATGAGAAGTTGCTGGATATAGATAGGACTTTTGTGAACACATTTTTATGCAGCTTATTTCAACATTTTTCAAGGCTTCTTATGAGGCTGTCATGTGAGAAGTCAACGGCCTTATTAAAGTTTGTATGCGTAGCAAGTGTGCCCTCTATATTTAACACGACTTTATTTGCTTTTACTTGTGATACCCTTAACTGCAAAGCTAGCATGTTGGAGAGTTACCCAGGTCAAAACCTCCCTGAAATGCTAGCTGTGAATGTGCAGGAAGATTTTTAGGTAGATGAATACTAAACGATTTGATTCTTCACCTGCAGTCTGAAGTGCTGTAATCTAGGAAGGGCTTGTACAATGTGCTTCTTCTGCATGTTTAATTGATTCTCAGTCCTGGTTTGAAAAACACCATTCTGAATTCACTCTAACCATCGGTGATCTTGCAACTCCCTTATTAAGCATAAATAGTACATAAGGCCCAATAAGTAGAAGCTACATTATCTGGAGGACAACATGAATTTTAGTGACCATACTCATTTTATATTAATTTTGTTTGATCCTCCAAATAATGCTACTTGAAGTCCATTCTGTTTAAACCAATGATGGTATGGTTCTTCTATTTATTTCTCTATACCTTATCCTTCAAATCCTTATAGAGCCATGAGTTTATTCTGCACAAATGTCCACATTCATACTCACATAAATATATGTAGATGCTGACATGTTTAGACCTTATTTGCTGTTAATTTAATTATATTTAAATGTTTTAACTTTTTTTATTGATAATGTCAATATTTCTTGGAAACCGCTTACAGGTTTTACTGCAAGCAAGCAGAATAGGAATTGAGTAGTATGTGAATTTTGTTAAATAAATAAACATTTCCCTCCTCATTGCATCTGAATTATATCCCCCCCCCAAAAAAAAACCCTTGCAGATGTGCAGCATTTGCAATATGCCTATTTTAACTAGAAATACCCAGCTTTTCACTGAATCACATGGGGCCCAAGCAGTGATAGAAAACCTAAGGCATTCAGGCAACCCCTCCCCATTGCTCAGCAAGATCAAAACTGCCCCATCCACCTTGCAGGGATACATGTATTCAGGGCTACCAATTGAAATGAATATTGGGGGGAAGCCCCACCCCTGCATAATCAGATCACATGACATGGCACGCTCATACCATTTGAATGGAAATGCTCATCAACTTGGGAGGGGCACCCCCCTCAAATATTTTATTGGGAGAGCAAAGGGACCTTGGCCCCTAAGAGTTGGCTGCTATGCATGTGTCTATTCATGGCTAATCCTGAGCTTACTTCTTTTGTCCAGTTTGGAAGTTTGCTTTTTTGCAAAACCTTTTATGTTTGTAGCCGATCCTTTAGCCAATTCACCTGCTTAGTGACAGTACATTTTATCCAATTTAATTAGGATATCATTTCATAGGTAGTAGCCTAGTTCAAGGATGTCCAACAGGTCAATCGTGATCTACTTGTAGATCCCCAGGAGGTTTTGGTAGATCACGATCAATTGCTGTGTCCCTTTCCTTAGCGTTGGTAAAATAGAATCCAGCCCCACCCTCCATTCTTGCACGATCTGCAGAACGGAAGACGGAGTTTATTCAGTGAGGCTGTTTGTTTTCCCCAGCGATCTGTTGGTGAGTGGCTGCCCCCCTTTCTCCCTAAAAATGGCCATCAGTTTAGCCTTGAACTCCCCAAAAACAGGACTTTCTTTTTCCCTAAAAAAAAGCTGTTTGTTCTCACTCAGGACACCATATGAGCCAAGTCCACCCCTGCCATATTCCATTTTACAGCCTTGCGTTTTCTTCTTGTAACATTTGTTCTGCAAATGTAAGAGTGAAGTGCGTAGCTTTAAACTTTTGCTCATCGAGCTCAGATGTAATTTTTTTACTTTCCTCACCCTAATTTCCTTCTAGACTCCTTTCAACACAGTCCTGCTCAACATCTGCTTTACTAAGGGAGTCATTAAGTATTTGTTCCATATCCAAATAGTCTTTTATTTCCTTTCTGTTCTTGGTATTCAGTGGTCTCACTTGCTCTCCTTGTCATCTTCTTTAAATCCCTTTGCCATTTGTCTTTATGTTCTGTGCAAGATTTAATGCCACCTAACATTTAGAATTCCTGACTTTGCTAGTTTGCATGCTTCCCCATGTTAAGTGATGAGCATCTGTGATAAGAGCTTTATGGTTAGATTCAGTAACTTGCTGTGAGAAACAATTCAGCACCTCACAAAATCAGGTGTAAAGGACCGTATCCAAACTGAACGATGGTGCTGGTTCTCCCATAATACTGGAGCTTGGGACCCAGACCCAGCATTGGCTCAGTCATGCACAGAATCTGCTGTGTGAGCCATTGCAGACAAGCTTCCTCTGCCCCCATCCATCCCTCCACTATTCAGAAGGTTTACATCTTTAGCATGATCCTAAGGCTGACCAGAATGATCCCAGATGGGCTGTTTGCAGTTTTGTGCCCCAATTTTAGGACAGGCAATGGGATGTTAAGAGATTTGAATGGCAAATGAAGCAGAACCAGCCAGCTGCCAAACATAAGATGACACTTTGTGTCTGTGAAGTTGCTGAAGCCCCTTTGAATCAAACTACCCCACAAAGTGGTTTATCACTCACATGGGAGTCAGTGTGCTGATGATGTGAATCAAATGTACCTGACCACACAGATATACATTTTTTTTCCTGAGCTGTGATTAGGTGAACAGTGTTCAAGGGACCCATTTTGAAGAAAGAACTCCAAGCATATCTTAAGCCATTTGTGCACTATCCCGGCCATGTGTGGATGCTGTTAATGTGGGATACAGGTTGGAAGAGGAAACAAATGTGCAGTTGGGGTGAGGGTGGTTCGGTAGTAGGATTTTGGTTTTGGTTTTTTTGGTGCTTTACGAAGTAACATCAATAGTTCCCAGTCCCAAAAGAATTCAAAATCTGTATTTTGTTAGAGTGTCAGGGAGAAAGGAGAAAGGTGTTTGTGGATATTGGTTTCCCATTCACTTTATGGACTGATTTAAGTTTTGCATATCACAACACCTTTAGAATAAAATTGTTCTTTCAGAATGTTGCTTATGGTCTTCCACTGGTACCAGACCTCCTTAAACAGTCAACTTCCTTCTGCCTACACTCTCTGTCATGGAAGTGAATAGGGCATGTACTAGTAGAGCACTTTGGGAATCAGCCAGCCAGCCTGTCTGCTAGCTTTCCAGGGAATGCTGTGAGCAGCTGCCTCTCTGTATTAGCTCTCAGGGCCTTGGGGATAAGAGAAGGTGAAAGGGAGGCTTAACAGATAGCCTCTGGCTAAAGACACAAAGCAATAAATCCCAGTTTGACTTTGCCTTAGATTTGAATCCTCTTTCTGGTGCAGCTTTCTGCCCATTGCATGTGCACAATTTATTTATTTGGGGCTTCTTCTGAAATCCTTTGTGTATTAGTTTTACTAATATGGCAGAAGACGGTGACACCACTGCAGGCACTTTAATCAAGTTCATGATTAGCTTCACACTTTTTCTTTTGTCATTTATTGCTTACAGGAAGAAGGTGTTCCTTCACTTCAAGAACTTGTTCGCCAAGTTGTGGACGGTGAACTTGCATTAATGGAGAGACCAAAGACATATCTCAAACGGTTCTATAAGCAAAGTGTCCACAAGGAACTGCTGGAGAAAAGCATTCTCAATTATCTAGACTATAACAATTATCACCTGCCAATGTTTGCCTGGCCAGGGATAGTTTAGGTGTGGCTGGATAAGTATGGCCTTTGTTACTTTAAATTATATGAGGGTCTTAACAAAAATTTGAGGGATGGGTGGGTTGCATGTCATTTTGTTCAAACTATTCATGACTGTCCTATGCGCAAAATGAAATCTGTCTTATTTAAAAAGCCCACCAGGTGGAGCATAATCCTGATTTTGTTGTTTTGCAAGACTGAATTAAAAATCAAATAAATAAGTCATGCAGTTACATGATTATAGAGCGCAATTCTTACATATTACAAGTCAAGTAACCATTAAATAGATATTTGTAAAAGTCCTCTTTATCTGATGTGAAAACCTTCAACACCAACAACAGTTTCTCTTCATTATTATTAAAGTAACTCCATTTCATAGCACTGACGCAGCTCGAGAGTTTTCCTGCCTTTAAACCCTGTAGCCGTTTGGGCTCCTCTATGCTGGAGTCTCCTTCCCAAGCAGAACCTGACAGATGGCTGGTAAGATTTGCATATTGCATTTTAGCTTTTTAATTGTTCATTCCAAATGCGAACTTTGTATCTTTCTGTTTTCCTGGACAGAAGGTACATTGTAGTGGGAGGGAGGTCAATTCTCTAATGTGCTGGCTAGTGACCCAGCAGCTGCAGGGTTAACTTCCTTTCCAAAGGCATCTCAGCAACCCCTTGACCAATTGCAGCTTGGCCTGCTAGAATTGTTTGTTACTGGTCCAGCCAATAAGAAAGAAAAATCACCCAAGGTGGGAAAGTAAAGTAAATAAAGCAAGTTGTTGAATGAAATCTGGAGAATTTCCATCTGTGCCTAGTGGTGAGAAGGAGCAGGTAGTCAGGTCAGCACTGGCATATGATGCGATAAAGGGACATCATGATGGAGTAAAGGCTTTTTAAAAGGTATCTTTTGTAATATATTATTATTTTGTATCTGTTTCATTAAAGAGGTGTGGCCAAAGATAGGAAGGATTATGCTTAATAGGAATTGTCAAAGGAGGAGAACAGGTTGGGGCTTTAAGGCAAAGTGTGTCAGTACCACTTGCAAAGACCTTTCAACTATTTTCACTGAGCTCTGTTCTGCCAAGGAGGGTCTACAAAATCAGGAAACAAACAGTGCAATCCTATGCATGTCTACCCAGACAGAGGCTGCATTGGGTTCAGGTGGGCTTATTCCTAAACAAAAGACTATAGGATTGTAGTCTTGTCTAGGCTTTTGCCACCTCATTCCTCTTGGTTCTCATGCATGGTACTTTTTACTGTGCCAGAAGACTAACCAAAGTGAAGGAGAAAATACCACCAGCAGTATGGCTTTGAGTTACACAAAAAGCTTTTTTGAAGGCAATATTCAGAGCAAAAATTACCAGTAAAGGAGGTTACATTTGGACCTCATTAGTCAAGTTGCCTGGTTCTCCCTAAGAACAGGCTAGGACAGCAGTCCAGCCTTCCTTGGGTGAACACCCAGTTGCACCACTCAGATGTGTCATGCACTTAAAATCAAGCTTTTTAAAAAACTTACATAAATTAATTCTTCTGAATTTGCATCTAAATCTGTATTCAATAAAATTGTGTCCATGATTCTGTCTGCATGGGATCACTAACACTACAAACCTACAGTATATGGATGGTTGTTGAATGTATGTAGGTTACATAACGAATGGTGGCCTAGTGCTGTTAGCATGGCTCCAAATGCATTCAAGTTGGGCTCAAGCAACATTACTCTAGGGTGTTTTCCACAAAGATACCTTTATGGCCTGGATTAATGACAATGCAAAGTTATAAATACTGATTTTTGGCCCAATGTAGTTTACAAGAAAAGTAAATACTGCAAAACCAGTCTAAGCATAACAAAATTAAAACACAGCATTAGGAAACCAAGAACAGCCAATTCAATCTCATTTTTAAAAAACCACACACATTAAAATCCAAGCAGAATTAAAATGCTTTTCACTGCCATCTTAAAGTCCTGACCCTAAGCAGTTTGGAGCTGTATAGGTAAGCACCAGCAACTCAAATTGTAAACAAATAGGAAAACATACACCAATCTGCAGAACTAGCACATTTACAAATGCTATATAATGTTCATTGTGCAACTGTAAGGAACGGATCTTTCACTGTTGCAGCATCTACACTCTGGAACTCCCTGCCCATTGACATTAGGCATTTGCCTTTGTCATACTGTTTCAAATGCCTGCTTAAAAATGTATTTGTTTAAGCAAGCCTACCCAGATATGTCAAACTTACATGTATGTTGATATGTAACTTCATTTTATAATGGATATTCTTAACTGCTGGTTTTATTTAGACTTTCAAATCTTTAGGTAAAGGTAAAGGTACCCCTGCCCGTACGGGCCAGTCGTGTCCGACTCTAGGGTTGCGTGCTCAACTCGCTCTAGAGGCCGTGAGCCGGCGCCATCCGAAGACACTTCCGGGTCACGTGGCCAGCGTGACAAAGCTGCTCTGGCGAGCCAGCACCAGAGCAGCACACGGAAACGCCGTTTACCTTCCCACTATAAAGCGGTACCTATTTATCTACTTGCACTTAAGAGTGCTTTCGAACTGCTAGGTGGGCAGGAGCTGGGACCGAACGACGGGAGCTCACCCCGCCGCAGGGATTCGAACCGCCGACCATACGATCGGCAAGTCCTAGGCACTGAGGTTTTACCCACAGCGCCACCCGCGTCCCTTTCCGAATCTTTAATTAAACTTTTTTTTAACTTCCAGTTTTTACTGTTAATTTTTGTGGGAATGTTAAGGAAGGTAGGAGAGGATATATTGTTTTGATATTATCCCTCCTCACTCACGCTAGTGAGTGAACAGCAGAGCACATTTCATTTGCAACTTATTGGAAGCAAGTTGATGATTCGTTAGAATCCTTTAATTAAGCTATCCAGTGTGGCTTCTTCCTGGTAAGTTTCCCCTTTATGTCCCTCTTAAAATAATAACAACACAACACAGTTTTCTTTAAAAGTAAGAACAAAGTTTTACTCACATTCAGTTCACAGCAGTAGTAATCTGAAGGCAGGCTTTATCTTGTGGTTACAGTGAAAAGAAGTCTGAGCTACACCTCAGACATTCTGCTTGTGGGCTCCATCCTGTGTAAAGCTATGTTGAGCCATGCGCTGGCTAAGAGCCAGGAGAGCGAGAGTCCAAGAGTAAGAGTAAAAGAGTAAGAGTCCAAGGGAGAGATGGTTGTGTGGCCAGCCCTTTTATCTGGTCAGCTGGGGTCACACACAGGGGGAAGAAGCTCCAGAGAGCCACATTCCCCTGTGTGTCCATTCTAGGCAACAGGAAAATGTTGTACTTGATTGTTCTAGTAATAATACATCCCACAATTTTAACAGACATTTTATATAAACTGCTTAAAGGATTTTACCATTTAGCAGGATACAAATTCTGATAATGAAGCAACCTGGCTGTCACATTTTGCAACAGCTGAAGTTTCCAAATACTCTTCAGAAGGGAAGCTCTGTATAGAGTGTGCTACAAAAATCTAGCTGGGAAATGACCAAGGTGTGCACAGTAGGCAGATCTACTTTTTCTAGGAAACTCAGCTTCCTATACCAGCGAGACCAAAGCAGTTCTGGCCACAGAATGTTCAGGGAGGCAGAAGAGGATATATTGTTTATTAATATCCTTCCTAACTTGTGCTAGCAAGTTCTATAACTTAGCAGAGTTTTACATTCCCCTTTTAAACGCACAACGGGTAGCTGGTTGCAGGCTTGTTTAAGCCTCTAAATAGTAAAGGTAAAGGGACCCCTGACCGTTAGTTCCAGTTGCGGACAACTCTGGGGTTGTGGCGCTCATCTCACTTTATTGGCCAAGGGAGGCGGCGTACATGTGGCCAGCATGACTGAGCTGCTTCTGGCGAAACCAGCGCAGTGCACGGAAACACCATTTACCTTCCCACCGGAGCGGTACCTATTTTTCTACTTGCACTTTGACATGCTTTCAAACTGCTAGGTGGGCAGGAGCAGGGACCGAGCAACAGGAGCTCACCCTATCGTGGGGATTTGAACCACTGACCTTCTGATTGACAAACCCAAGGCTCTGTGGTTTAGACCACAACGCCACCCTGGTAAGTTCCCTTATATCCCTCTTAAAAGAATAAGCACGCCACAATCTTGTTTAAAGAGTATAAAAGTAGTTTACTCACATTCTGTTCACAGCTGGATCCCAGATGGCAGACTTAGTTACAAATATGTACATATGGATCTACCCCACATGGGGGGATAATCCCAGTAACTGCAGACTAGCAATCACTGCAGCTCACATGATGAAAAGAAGAAGGGAGGAGAGCTGTGCGCTTTGTGCTTTTGTTACCTGCACAGGTAAGGTCATGCCCACCTCTAGTCACATGCAAGAGGAAGTATGTCCCTGTCCAGGAGGAAACAGGAAGTTCCGACTGGCCAGACCAAACATCCCCTTGCATGTCCACTCTAGCAAACAAGGAATGTTGTATTTGACTGCTACTTATGTATCACATCACATCACACAAGCAGCCATCTGCTTAGCAGAGTCTAGAGTCTCAGGCTAAGGTAGAAGAGATGCCTGGGCAATGCAGAAACTCTGCATACAAAGCCTGTGCTCTGCTGTGGTCCTGCCCCATGAACTGGAATTACAGGGCAGAGAGAATCTCTTGCAACTGCCCCTTAAGTGACAGCTTTTGCCAATGTAACCAGGGAGGGCAGATTGGGCTATATTTGGTGGGAGTAGGGCTGGGACTTGTGGGTTTCGTTAGGGCAGTGATTCTAAAACTTTTCTCTGGGCCACACTTTCAGAATAAACTCTTGCTCTTGCCACACCAAATTGTTTATTGGTAAGAAATATATTGGAAACAAAAAGGAAGTGCTTGATTTATAACACAGAACAGTTCTACTTTATAATACGATCGTGGGACATCCAGAAAGTATAAAACAATGCAGCTCCATAAGAACATGAATCATTCCCAAAATACAAGTAGTGAACAAGTCTTCTCCATCTTCTTGCCACACTTGCCATCCTCCTCTCCTACCGCACCAGTGTGGTGCCTAGACCCAGTGGAGGATCAGGTTGTGATAATCGGCGCCTCAACAAGCATCTCTCCTTGCTTCCCTGCTGCCTCCGGGCGGCCTTCTTTCCACTACCAGCAGCGCAAGGAATCCCAAGGGGCGCCCGCGCGCAGCAACCTCTCTCCCCGCCGGGCAGCTGCCTCTGCAAGGCGGAAGCGAGGCTCTCCTTGCACCCGCGCGGGGCTCCGCTCCCGCTTGCCGGCTCCGCAACGCGACCTAGATGGCGGGGGGGGGCGCTGCTGGGGTTTTATGTTGCTTTGCTTTTTTGGCCAAGGCTGCAGGCTTTTGACACCCTTTTCGCTTTCCTCCCCGGACAAGGGGGGCTCCGAAGCGGAGGCGCTCAGTCGCGTGTGAGAAGCGCCGGCTTGTTGTTCTGGCTGAGCGCGGCGATGATCGCGCTGGGCGAAAGCGCTTCGCCCGGAGGGAGGCGGCGGCGGCGGGCGGCAGCTGTATGCTAATAGCGGCGGAGCAACGGCCTCGCTCATTCAAGGGGGCGGCAGGCGAGGAGGCGCCGAGGGAAGGGACAAAGGGCCCCGGAGCAGGGCGAGGAGGCGCGCGGGGAGTCGCCCCGGAGCAGCCCCATCCTAAGCAGGCTTCCTCGGAAGGAAGCGCGGGTCGTCCAGGCCACGATTTCCTGAGGTTTCTTCCAAGATCTCTTGCGCGGGAAGAGTTTGGGGGTCGGGATGACACCCAAAAGCAGGTGGCCCAATCCAACAGGAAACTCTCCTGCAGCAACCCATGTTCTCAAACGTCCAGCTGTTCTTGGACTTCAACTCCCATCATCCCTATCTAGCAGGACCAGTGGTCAGGGATGATGGGAATTGTAGTCCAACAGCTGGAGCTCCAAGTCGGAGAAACCCCGAGTGGGGATGGAAGGCGGCCGTCCTTCTGCTGCAGACAGGGAGCTTCCCTATGGCACACCTGGTTTGGGAAATGAATGGTATAATGCTAGAAACCTCACAGCCATTAGGGTGAAATAGGAGTGCTTTATTTTAAAGGAGAATATAGTGCTGGGCATAAGGAAGACCCAGCAGAATGGAGCTAACCAACAGATATAAACTATAGGAAGGGCAGAGAGGAGCTGAGGGGGTTGTTCCCTACAGGAAATAGGGTATGAAGCAGGGGTAGGCAACCTAAGACCCAGGGGCCGGGTGCAGCCCAATCGCCTTCTCAATCCGGCCCACGGATGGTCTGGAATTCATTGTGTTTTTACATGAGTAGAATGTGTCCTTTTATTTAAAATGCATCTCTGGGTTATTTGTGGGGCATAGGAATTCGTTCATATTTTTTCCCCAAAATATAGTCCAGCCCACCACAAGGTCTGAGGGACAGTGACTGAAAAAGGTTGCTGACCCCTGACATAAGGTCAGAGATAGGGCATTTTAAAAAATGCAGACCCTGCCACAAAATTGCTGTAGGTGGCAGGAAATTATTACTAAGTACTTAGGGTGAGCATTTCTCAAGAAGCTAAACAACTGCCACAGAACAATTGGCCAAGCCTGGTCTTAATCCTAAATGCCACCTGGGTTCTGGTGTGAGTTGCTAAGTGCTGTTGAACCAACTGCAAACAGTGGCCACAAGGTTATCCAATTAAACTGATATGCAGGTAGACAATCATGAATAAGGTCCAGTATAGTTACGTTTTAACTTTAAAAGAGGAAACAAAAGGGGAATTGACCCAAAATCAAAAAATAAAAGGGAAGTTGAAAGGCAAAATTGAGTAAAATTATCAGAAATGCTTTTATTCAAAAGAACAATATTAGTGGATCAGCCAGACAGTATGGCACAGATCAGGAAGGATACCACTGAGTCCAAGAGGACACTGGTGTGATTAATAAGGAAAGTAAATGAAGGTTTTAGAGACACGAAGCTTTCCTGCAAAAATTGGAAGCTTTGCCCCTGTTAAAAGAACAGAAAATAACACACAATTTGACAAAAGAAAAGCAAGCAAAGGAGGAAAAGGAAATTGCAGAGAAGCTGAATTAATTCTTTGCCTCTGCCAGTGTTTCCACAGTGGAAGTTGTAGGGCAGATCCCTGTGCCTGAGCTAAATTTCACAGAAAGGAAGTCTGAAGCACTGAGGCAAATGTTGGTGACAATAGACAAAGCTCTAGGCATTACTGACAAATTAAAAAAGAACAAATCACTGGCTTGAGATTGCTTCCACACATATGAAATTGCTAATCATCTAACAAAAATGTTATAACTTGTCCCTAAGATCAGCTTCTGTACCTGAAGATTGCAAAGTGGCCAGTAAAACATAACATTTTTAAAAGGTATCTAGGAAGGAGGTTGCAAAATTACAAATCAGTAAGTTCTAGATGAATTGTTGGAAAGTCTTATTAAAGATCAAATTATTGAGCATATAGAAGAGCATGTTCTCCTGAAAAAGAATAAGCATACTTTCTGCAAATGTAGTTTGAGTTTCGCTAACATTTTATAGTTTGTTGATAGTGTAAAGGAGCGTGTCAACAGAGATGTTCCAGCCGACATTTGCTTGGACTTTCAAAAAGCCTTGAAATCCTGACCAGAAATTAGAAACCGCTGAACAAATTAGACATGGCATAAGAGAACAGAGCCTCTTTGGGCTTGGTATATGGTTAAAGAACAGGAAGTAGAACAGAAATAAATTGATAGCTCACTTTAGGCAAGTATTGGGACTAGAACTTTTTAAGTTTTTTATATTTGATGTGGATTTAGGGGTGCATGCAGATGTAGCCAAGTTTAGTTATGACACCCAAATGTTCAGGCTAGTAAAAGCTGGGGAAATGGACATTAAAATGTCAACTGTGGATTAATGTAAGTGTAAAGTGATGCATATTGAGGCAAAAAAAAAATGCTGAACCCCAATGGTGTCGGAGCTGGTGATTGTCCAGGAATGGGAATGATCGAAAAAAAGGTGATTTCTGTACTAGGGATATAAGGGACATATAAGGGATTTTGGGGTGGGAGTGGGGGGTGGATGCCAGTATCATGTTGTTATACAAATCAGTGGTGCAACTGCGCTTGGATTACTGTGCAGAGTCTTCTACACACTTCAGAGGGAATATTGTACAGCTGAAGAAAGTTCAGAAAAGGCCCAGCACAGAGCAACTGCCGTATGACAAAAAGTTGTGATATTTGGTGGCTTATTAGCTTAGAAAAAAAGTAAGTGGCCGAGAGGGGGAGATATGAAAAAGGTGCATTATATCCTGCATAATATATGGGTGATAGAGGGAAAGGAGGTGAAAGCTTTTTCTTCCTCCTAATTCTGAAGCCAGGGGTCATGGGGACACCAGTGTATTATCACAGCTACCAGGCTGTATATATTTCCTCCAGAACACCAGTTGCTGGGCAGCAAGAGCGGGCAAGCAGTGAATGCCCCTCTTGGGCAACACGCTGGAGGGAGGAAGCCTGGAGGGTCCTTGCGGGGAGGGCGCCAAGGCGCGCACAGGAACCCGCTCGCAAAGACTATTGTGCGCTTTCGTGCTTTTATATTGTCAACCGCCCCGATGCAGGGCGGTATAGAAATTGAATGAATAAGTGAAGTGATTGCGTGTCAGTTCCTAGTTCCTAACCTGCCCGACTGCCGGCCATCCGCCGTGGCTGGGGGGGGGGGGCGGGGGCCTCAAAAGCGAAGCGCCGGAGCCTCTTCGGGCTTCCTCCGCGGCGCCTCCCGCCGCCCGGCTCTTGTTGTCGCTTTCATGGCCCACCATTCTTTTGTATGTAATTATTTAAACGGGAGATCCATGGCAGCTTTATGCTAATGCGGCAGGACAAAGGCGGGCGGGGGGGGGCGCTCGCGTGTCTCTCGCGTGTCCCTCAGGCAGACACAACAACCGCTAATTCCTGCGAGCACAAAGGCCTCCCTCCCGAGGACCTGCTCGGCCCGGGTCAAACACGGCCGGAGCCAGGCGCCCATTGTCTCCGCGGAAGAGGCGACGAGGCCGCCAGGAGGCCGCGGAGGGAGGAGGCCCGGCGAAGCGGCAGCCGGGGAGGGACAGGCCGCAGGCTCCTCGGGGCCCGGGTCGCCCCCTGGACCTCAGGCGCCCCAGATGCCGCCGCTTCGGGCGAGGACGCGCGTCTCTCCCCTCATCCCCACGGTCACCGAAGGAGGCTTCGCGTTTCGCCACGCAGACGCCGGGCCCCGTTCGGCCACTCGCAGCCGCCTTGCGTGGCAGTGTAGGCCCCGCTCTGGCTCTGGGCCCCGGCGCGGCCAGAACGCGGAGCCCGCGGCGAAGAAAAAGTTCCCGCCTTCCTTTCCTCAGAGGAGAAGCCGCCAGTCTCGCTTGCCGGTGGCCCTGGTTCACACGTGGCGGGTTTGAAGGCGGCCAGGGATAGCCCTGATCCGCGCTAGGAATTCCAGACTCTCAGGGGCTTTGCGGGTTTCTCTCCCTCCTGCTCTTTTTCACTAGTTGTGCGAATGCGAGAGTTTGCTCAGGAAGCGCGTTTCACGCGGGTCAGCGCGACGGGTGGCTTCCTTTGGCCCAGGTGGAAAGTGGAGCTGGCCTTCATGCAGGTCGGGAAAAGGTGTCGAATCGAATAAGGCGCCAGGCAGCTCCGGATTCACACTCCGATCATGAGGATGATATTAAATTTACACACAACGCCCTTCGGGCTCGGGCCTGGGAAATGCAAAAAGGAAATAAGAGGAAGGGAAGGGAAAGGCTCGTGTGTGAAGGGTGGCTTGAGGGTAATACCAGTGAATCTGTTTTTGCTGGAACCTCAGATGCTGCTGGATCTTTGATCTGATCTGTTATATTCTATGCCATTTTTCATTTAAAGGAATCCCAAAGCAGCTTACAAACGATAAATAAAAACAACATGATAGACCATAATGGAATATCACAAATGCAGCAAATCCTCAGTGAAACAATTACGATCTATAAAACGCTAACAAAACAACAACTAAAAAATCAGCTAAACATCACAATTAAAGCAGTAGTCATAGTACGTGATTAGCACATCAATACAGTATTTATAACCTTAAAAACAACATTAGCAAAATAGCAAAAAATAAACTAAGCACTGTAAAGTTCATACACACTCTCCCCACCTGTGACTCATAAACGTTCACTCTTCAACACATCCACATAATGTCTGGGGCAGCACCTCCTCTGAAGGTTCCTAGGGCTGGAAGTGGGGCAGCAGAGGTGAAAACAAGCACCCTAGAGGAGGCAAACACCCCCTAGGTCTGGTCCCTTCTGCCTCTGCGCAATGTTTCCTGCATGGTCCTGGAAGAGGCATCCCATCTCCATTGCCCTCCTGAGGCACTTTGAACTTGCCCTGGAGCCATTTTTTATTGCCCGGGAGGCAGGCAGGAGGAGGGAGGGCATTTGTCAGCATCCCTGCCAGCCTGGTTCTTACAGTTCTTGGACATCTTTCCAAGGCTCCCCCTCCATTGTGGGAATGTTAAGGAAGGTAGGAGAGGATATATTGTTTTGATATTATCCTTCCTCACTCACGCTACTGAGCAGAGCACATTCCCTTTGCAACTTATGGGAAGCAAGTTGATGATTCGTTAGAATCCTTTAATTAAGCTATCCAGTGTGGCTTGTTCCTGGTAAGTTTCCCCTTTATGTCCCTCTTAAAATAATAACAACACAACACAGTTTTCTTTAAAAGCAAGAACAAAGTTTTACTCACATTCAGTTCACAGCAGTAATCTGAAGGCAGGCTTTACTGTATCTTGTGGTTACAGTGAAAAGAAGTCTGAGCTACACCTCAGACATTCTGCTTGTGGGCTCCATCCTGTGTGAAGCTATGTTGAGCCATGCGCTGGCTAAGAGCCGGGAGAGCGAGAGTCCAAGAGTGAGAGCAGTGCTTTTTTTCTGGAGGGACGCAGGGGTACACATACCCCTAAACATTTTGTGAATCTTTGTACTTTTGTCCATTTACTGTATTTTTCCCAATTTGAACTATAAAATGGTGATTTTCTTGAGTCAAAATGAGAGTACCCCTAAACATTTTTGAGGGGGGAAAGCATTGAGAGTAAGAGTCCAAGAGAGAGATGGTTGTGTGGCCAGTCCTTTTATCTGGTCATCTTGGGTCACACCCATCTACCTGGTCATGCACCGGGGGAAGAAGCTCCAGAGCAGGTATGACAGGAAGTCCTTTCTGTCGAGCCACATTCCCCTATGTGTCCATTCTAGGCAACAGGAAAGTGTTGTACTTGACTGCTCCCACAAAGCCCTTCTCAGGCAATACAACATACATTTATATAAATAAATTTTATTCAAGCACCCAGAGTCCCAACTTGACACGAAGGTTCTGGAAACTCTCCGTTGGTAGGGGCTTCGTCATGATGTCTGCAATCAATCTCCTTGGTATGGCAATAAGATAGTTCCACTATATGCTATATCTGATGGAGTGAATTATGGAGTCCTTTGGGTGCCAAAAATGTCTTGGGCCAGTCCTGGATGGTTTTCCCTTGGGTCCTCGCCTCCCCTTTCTTAGCTGAAGGACAGGGCAGCCCTCGCTCGGGCCCTGCTCAAATGGGCTGGTAGAGGGAAATGCGAGGTTGATGGCAAGGAAGAAGGACCTGCCTCAAGCAGCAGCAACTGTGCCCAGTCCCAGGTGCAGCCAGGCCTGGCTTCTGGCTTTGAGCTTCCTAGGCCTCATATCCAACAAGAAGCCACTCCTTTCTCAATGTTGGGCATGCAGCTGGGCACCTGAAAAAACCTGCAGGGACAGTGGGACCTCCACTAGGCTTCCCGGGCTACAGCCAGGTCTCTGAGCCTGTAACCTGTGTGGAGAGGTAGCCCCCCCTTCCCCACAGGAGCCTCTCCCAGCAGGTGCCCTCCTTGTGGCCTTGGACTCTTTTCGTTGTCCTATTTGTACCCTACCTACCCTTTTCTCTAAAAAGAGACTCGAGGAAAGAATAGGAACAGCTAAAAACATAAAAGGGTGGGAAGGGGAAATAATCATTTTTTAAAAACAATTAAGCGTTTATAGAATTAAAATGATAAAAGCTACGTTTATGGGAATACGACTCCCATAATCCCCGAGCACTGGCCTTTTTGCTCGGGGTGGACGGGAGCTGGAGTCCAAAATACCTGGAAGGCGCCGCACTGGGGAAATCTGCCCTGGGAAGGATATGGTGACTCAGTGCAGAAGGCGCAGAAGCGAAGCTCGGGCAGCCTAATATGCTTGACAGTATTAACAGCGCTGCGTTAAGAAAAACGCCTCCTAGTTCTGTGCCTTCTGCTTGTCTGGGATCCTGCCCCTCTGCAGACTTCGGCCCGGAACACTGGAAAGGCAGGAGCTGAGCGCTGGAGTCTGGCTGAGCAATTGGGTCGAATACTGCCAGCAGGCTTTCCTGCCTCTTTCTTCAGCTGTCAAAGCCGGAGTCTAGCTTTTTATTGATAAAAAGTAGTGGCTGACCATCGGAGGAAGGGCTTGGATATTCCCTCGTGGCCACAGCCTTTATCTCCTCGCGGCACAAAAATCCTATTTGCTCCCGTCCCGCACGAAATGCACACTTTGCAGTACTCAGGAGTTGTGTAAATATAAGTTTTTATTTCTTTAAAAGAATTTGGTCCTAATAACCCGGAGCTGATTTAAAGTAGACCTTGTCAACGTCAGACCCCTCAAACCAGTGTGTATATGGGGGGAAGCAGCTCCTTGCGCAAATCC
Source organism: Podarcis melisellensis (assembly GCF_964234715.1). Taxonomy (NCBI): domain Eukaryota; kingdom Metazoa; phylum Chordata; class Lepidosauria; order Squamata; family Lacertidae; genus Podarcis; species Podarcis melisellensis. Next base: position 89,232,749 of record NC_138539.1, read on the forward strand.
TTCCATATTCTCAGAGGCGCCCCCTCCTCCTCCCTGGAACCCGGCACTGGAGCCAGGCTAGACTTGGTCTGCTTTTAAAACTTGCCCTCACTGTGGCATAGTTCCTGTTGGTTTTTTAAAAAACGTGAACACTCAAATCATACTCCACGACCCCCCCCCCCTTTATCCAGAAGCTGTCGTCTAGGCTTTAAGAGGGTCACGAAGCGCAGCCTCCAACGATTATTTCCTTCCCGGCTGCCACGACCCAGCGCCGAAGTTTAAGGCCTTTAATATCCTCTTTAATATTTAGATGGGGCGTGCTGAAAGCTTTCCCCTTGGAGCTGACCAGTTTGTCATTTGGGTTGGATCCACTCTTTGCTATTCTCGAGGTTACCGGATTAGCGTTAAGGGATGGAAGAAAGATGCTCTCTGCATCCTAAATATCTTTGGGGCAGGTTAGGGGAGCAGCACCTTCCTCGCCCAGCGCAAACGGAGTCATTGGACTTCGGCCCACTGTTTCCCACCGCGGCAATAAACAAGTGCATTGATTCTGAAGCGCCTCTGCTCCTTCTGTTTGATCAGGAAAAGCGGGGCAAGCAGGAGGCAAGGGGGGCTTCTGCAGAGCAGGAACCGCTCCAGGTGCCCCCGCCACGCGCCCTAACCCCCACCCGCCTGCTTTAGCTAGTTGCAAATTGAGGCCGCCGCTGCTTGCACCTGCTCTGCAAGAGGGTGCTCGGGAGCGTGCTTTCTTCCTTCCCCTGTTGTTGCGAAAATGCGTTTCGAGTCCTTGTACCAGTTTCAAGTGTTAATGCATTTTTACTGTATGCGACTGAAAAGCAACGAGCCCCGCCATCCCCCCAATTTCAGCTGGCCACGTGGAGCGGGTTGAAGGGGAGAATCAGCAGCACGACCACTACACAAAAAGAAAAGGGTCTTTTGAATCCAAGCGCCTCAATAGCTTTCAATAGATTCCCTTTGGTAAATACATGGCACTCGCTGTTTGAACCTGCTGCCTCCAAAGATGAATCCCTTGTGTTTTATGTGGGGCGGCGTTTCCCCCCTTCTTCTACATTTAGAAAGATGAGGAGCTTAAAAAACAACAACACCCTAATGCTTTAGCCCTCTTTTCTGCAGTCTACACTATTTAAAAGGATCGTGTTTTATGTTATTTTTAAATATAGCTGAAAACGGTAGAAGAGGCCACGGACATAGAATTATAAGTGGGGCAAGAACAGCGTTGTGCGGTGGAGATTCCAGAGGGCTCCTTAATCCGAATTAGGTTGCTGATCCGTCATATTCAAATTAAAGGGAAGGATATGCAGGGGGAAGGCCATGGAAGGGAACATGTTGGGAGAATATATATGGACTCCACATCAGAATCACGATTCACTGTCCTCGGCACCTGAATTTATTGGGGACTCCGAATTCAGCGACCTTTGATTCCTGCTGACGCAACAAACGAAAGATTCGCTTTCCCATCTTTCATTCCTTTTAATCAGCTACTAAAACCATAGGCACAAATCCAGGGAGAACAAGTTCTGGGTAAACTCCGCGGAAATGAACGGAGTGCACAAACTGTTCCGGTTATCTTAACTCGGTTTGTGCAAAAGAAGGTCCGGCTGGAGTGTGTTCTGTTCCTGCGAGTTCGATTTTTATTAAAAGGAGCTCGGAAAGACTGAAATTCGCTAACAGCTGACAGGTTTCAAAGCCCGCCCGCCCGCCCGCCCGCCCTCTCCAATCGTGCTGTTACCACTGCTACAGGATAAACCAGGAGGCATAGACCAGTGTTACGTTTTCTGTGGGATGGGGGGGAAAGCCCGTCTCCTTGCCTGTCGGTGGCTCTGTCAAACCAAAGCACATGGTGTTCTTGCTAACTTCAGCACCAGGGAGAAAAACAGCTCTGGGCTCGGGATGCTGCGAGCTGCGAACACACCGGCAGGCAGGCAGGAGGACTCCCCCTCGATCTTTCCTCTGTTTTAAGGAGCTATGGAGAGAAAGCTGGAGAAAGTTGAGTCCTCGGTCCCGGCTGCTTCCTTGGCCTGTTGATCAGGATTGGCGGAGCCCCAGTTCCACCCCCAACCCCCCAGGCAGGATCAGCTGTGACTCTGCTGCTGCGTCAACGGAAGGAAGCATCTCGATGGCTTCTGCAGGCGTTGTCTTGTCTGGAGAGGGAGGGCACAGCTCCCCTCTCCCCTTCTCCCCCCTCCATGGTGGGCCCCCCAGCAACACGTGCCTCTTGCTCTTCCAGATTGGCCGCGGTTCCCTTTCAATGGCAAGAGGTTAATTTCCTTGACAAAGGTGACAGGGAGGCAGGGGCGGGGGGAGAGGAGAGGCACAGGGAGACAGGCAGACTCTTTTCTTTCGCCCCTTTTGGCTACTTGATTAGACCCCTTGATTTAGCATCAGATGTCAAACAGCAAAGTGCACGGGCTGGATTAAAATGTATGAGCCTCCTCCGGCCCCATCCTCCCCTGTCTTTCGCTCGCTCCCTGCCAGAGCCACCGAGGGCGCCTTCATCAACTTTAAAGAAACTGTGTCAGAACGGCCCGTCCACCAGGAGCCCGCTTAAACCAAATTAGCTGGGTTTGGAACCAGCTGATGCCCGAAACCCAAACGCGCTGGATTCTTCTGCATGAGCTCCTTTGACACGAAGCCCCGGGCACTGAAGCGAGGCTTGCGGAGGAGACCTTCTTGCCGGGTTCGGCCTGTAGTGTGGAAGAGCGCGAGTTTCGCAAAGAGAATGAAATTTGTTGCAGGAAGCTCACTTGTGCCAGGCGGGAAAAGCAGCTGCTTAGGCGGAAATATGGATCGCTTTGCGCGTCTGAGTGTGCATTGCAATACTGGCGAGCAAGTGTCACCTCGTAGCTCCTGGTGTGGAAAGAAATCTGTTAAGCACGGGACCTCCCTTGCAGGATCCTTTACCATAAACATCTTGAGGAACTGGGAACGGGGAAGAAAAAAAATACCCCCCATCACATCCTATTATTAAATAAAGGCTTTTTTGCGCTTGGCAGCCGTCAGGTATCGGCCTACCCTAAAATTCTGATGTGTATTCACCCCTTGCAGCCTAATCCTATGCATAGTTACTAACAGTGTTTTTTTCCCCCTTTAAAAATGTTTAGGGGTACTCTCATTTTGACTCAAGAAAATCACCATTTTATAGGGCAGATCGGGACAAAAATACACAGATTCACAAAATGTTTAGGGGTATGCGTCCCCCTCAGAAAAAAGCCCTGGCTACTAAGAAGGTAGCCCCACGGAGTTCAGTAAGCGCGTCCCAGATCCCAGCCTTCGACGCGGAAAGGCGCGTGCGAAAGAGGCCTGCCCCCTCGGGCGCGAGCCACTCCCTGTTGCGCGCGGGGCCGGGCCCCCGCCCTGAGCTCTTTGGGCAACTGCAAGGCGCCGGCCCATCTCCGAGGCTGCCCGTGGGCGAGGCGCCGAGAAGATGAAGGCCGGGCCGAGAGGAGGAGGCCCGGCGCGGCGCTGACCTGCTTTCTGCCGCGGACAAAGAGCGAGCCCGGCGGGCCGAAGCAACAAGGCGCGCGCGCCTGCGCCCCTCGGCCCCTCTCCCGGGCTGCTGCTGCTCCTCGGCGCCTTCGCCTCGCCCCCCCCCCGGCGCATCTTTCCTCGGGATTTTCCTTGTCCGAAGCCCCAGAAACAATCAGGGCCCCCCCCTCCTCAATTTTCGCCGCTCCCTCTCCTGCATTTTAAACCCTCTCCTTGACATATTTCGGCTCCATTCTTCCCCTTTGTTGCTATTTCGCTCCCGGAGCTGCGCTTCACCCCCCCCCCGACTCGGGCGCCCTCGCTCCCCCGAGGGGCGGCATTGTCATGCTGATGGCTCTTTCGCTCCGGCGCCCCCCCCCGCCCGGAGACACAAAGGCCCGGCACGTGCGCCTTCCCATAGAGGAGCAGCAGACCGTGACGGGAGGCGGAGCTGGGCGTGTGCCGGGGGGGGAGGGGAGGGGAGGGAGGGGGCGCCCGAAAGGGAAAGGGAAGAAAGAAAGAAAGGAAGGGAAGCGCCCCAGCCCGCAGGTACATCTGCTGCCCTCCACCTCCGCCAGGCGCCCGCCCGCCCAGCGCGCCGCCTCACAGCCCAGGGAGCAGCCGCGGGAAGCGCTGATTGGCTCCGGGCGGAGCAGGAGGCACGAACAATGCTGTCCTCCCCCCTTAAAAAGCGGCGGCGAGGCTGGGCGACTGGGGGGGCAGCGCGGCCAGGAGGAGGCGGCGGCGGAGGAGCCGCGCTGGTGGGGGCGAGCGAGCGAGGCGGGAAGGCGGGAAGGAGGCGCGGGCGAGGCGCCCCTCTGGCCGGCCGGGCGACGAGCGGGAGGAGACCCGGAGTGGGGCGCCGGCGCCGCTGGCGGGCTGAGGCAGGCAGGCGCCCGAGGATGCCCCGCGGTTTCCTGGTGAAGAGGAGCCGCAGACCCACGCCCATCTCCTACCGGACCCGCTGCTGCTGCCCGGCGTCGGCGGCCGCCCAGGGAGGCGACCCGGCGCAGCTCCTGGTGCCGCCGCCGATCCCCGCTCCGCTCTCGGCCTCGCAGCCCGCCGAGGCGCCTCTTCTGCTGGCGCCCGCGGCGGCGCCGCACTTCGGGACGCCCGACGGCCCCGCAGCCCCGGCGCAGCCCCTGCGCAGCCCCGCGCGGGCCGTCAGCGAGGAGCGCAACCTGCACCTGGGCTCGCCGCTCTCGGCCGAGTCCTTTCCGGCGCCGGAGCCTCTGCTCCTGGGCCCCGGGGCCGAGCTCAAGCTCTGGGCGGTCGCGGCCATCGCCGCCGCCCCGCCGCCGCCGCCCTCCCCGGCTCCGGCGGTGGCCCCGCAGCGCAGCCATGGGCCGAGCCCCAGCGCGTCCAAGCGGCCTCAGGGCCGGAAGGCCAAGGCGGCGCGCAAGCTGCACTTCGAGGATGAGGTGACGACGTCGCCGGTGCTGGGGCTGCGCATCAAAGAGGGCCCCCCCGAGCCCGCCTCGACGGCTCCGCAGCAGCAGCAGCAGCACCAGGCGGGCGCCGGCGGAGGATCGCGCGCGGGCGGCGCGCAGCCGCTGGGCGAGTTCATCTGCCAGCTGTGCAAGGAGCGCTACCCCGACCCGCTGGCCCTGGCGCAGCACAAGTGCTCGCGCATCGTGCGCGTCGAGTACCGCTGCCCGGAGTGCGACAAGCTCTTCAGCTGCCCGGCCAACCTGGCCTCGCACCGCCGCTGGCACAAGCCGCGGCCTCCCAGCGCCGCCAAGCCCAAGGCTGCGCCCGACGAGCCACCCGCCAAGGGAGGAGGCGGCGGCAGCGGCAGCGAGAGGGACACGCCGAGCCCCGGCAGCGGAGGGGAGCCCGACGGCGGCGGCGGCGCCGAGGAGTTCGCGTGCCCGCGCTGTGCCAAGCGCTTCCGCCGCCAGAGCGCCCTGCGCAAGCACCTGCCTCTGCACCACGAGCCGCTGGACGGGCCGCCCTCGGCGCGGGAGCCCCCGGACGCCGGCCCGCCCGAGGAGGCGGGCGCCCGCCCCAGCCCGCTGAGCTTGCCCGGGGAGTGCCACCCGTGCCCCGTGTGCGGCGAGCCCTTCGCCGGCAAGAGCGCCCAGGAGCGCCACCTGCGCCTGCTCCACGCCGCCCAGGCCTTTCCCTGCAAGTACTGCCCGGCCACCTTCTACAGCTCGCCGGGCCTGACCCGCCACATCAACAAGTGCCACCCGTCGGAGAACCGCCAGGTCATCTTGCTGCAGGTGCCCGTGCGCCCGGCCTGCTAGAGGGAGCCCAGCGTGCCTTCCCCCGCAGCCCCGTCGCCGCCCAGCCCCGGAGGGCTTGCGGGGCAACCGCGGGACTTCGACGCCGGCCACGGGGGCAGCGCGCACCGTCTCGCAGAACCGCCGGCCTTTTGCCCCGGAGCATCTCTGCCACGGTGTGTCAGGCTTCTCTCCGCCGCCCCCTGGAGCGCTGGCTCTGGAGCAGCTCCCTCCTCTACGCCCCCACTGCACTCGCGGGGGCTGCTCCAGGGGCCAGAGCTTCAGGGTTGGCTTAAACTTAAGACTCCCCTTTTCTCTCCCCCCCCCCACCCGAAGTCAATCTTGAGAAATGATGGATGCCTTTACACTTCACAGGCTGTGAACTGAACCTTTTCCCCACTTGATTAGCTTTATTATGGCTTGTGAACCGCTGGGATCTGGCTTTACCTTTTTGCTGTGTGTTTTCTTCTCTTTTTTTAAATTTTCGATGTGAACAAAATCAATCTGCTTAAAGATATAACTTTGGTTAGTATAGCCACAAATGCCTTGACTTTAATCGTTGTTTGTCTCCAAAAAAATGTTGTAGAAGCTGCCTTAATACAATGACATGCCAATCTTTTTATGTTTGTTCCTTTTCGAAGTAGATCTCTATGTTGACGCTTATCTGTATATGTTGATTTATGCGTAATTGTTATTTATTCGTTATTTATTATTAATTATGGTGTTTATTTCTGATGTGCTTTGCCTCTCTCCCACCACCTCCTGCCATTTCACTGTGCATTTTTAAGTCTTTTTTAAAGGGATCTGTTGAAAAGGGTTTAATTTTTATACCTAGAATAAACATACAACTGTAACCCTTCTCTTCTTGCTTCGAGGGCTCGCGGATAGCTCAGCTTCCTTTTAGATGCAATCTCTTTTCTACACAATTATTTTCTTAACTGTTAGCTATTTATAGAACGCTTCAATAGAACTGTTTTAACTGTCTAACTATTTACTATTCAAATAAAAGTATTTTCAAATTCAGATACACTTTATTCATCTCTGTTTTCATTTTACATTCATTTTGTACCGTAACCCTATCTACATTTCCTAGGCAGTAAGTCCCATGAGGTTTAAGGAGGCTTCTTTCTAACCGCATATGCATAGGATTGCAGCCTTATTTCCTATTAAAAATTCCTGGTTTTCGATTCATGGTTTGTCTGTTTTTAAAATAGCAAAAGCCAATCAAAGTTAATAATCCTTAACTGGTGGGTCTGAACTGACTCCGTAATTATTTATTGTTCAGAGATTACATTTTGATAAAGCGTCCAGATTTTAAAAAGCTTAATAGGTAGGTTACAAGGCTCCCACAGCCTCGGCACTGACGCATCTCTTCATTGCCACGGCTCAACCTTGGAGTTATGCATTAATCTTTCGGATCAGAGTGCGGGTGTTTTCAGGCAAAGGAGAAATTAAGAACCGCTAATGGCAGCCAGCGAGTTGGATTAGTTTTGCAAGCATCCTTTGGAGTTTCGATGCTGGGGCGGGAAGCGTCCTTCTGAGAAAAGCCCTGCTGTGCTGCGGCGGCTCATCCGAGAACCCCAGATCGCTTTTCCAAGGAAGCTTTCTAGTGTTTAAAGTTGCGAAAGTTCGCCCAATGCCTCCTTCCTCCTGCCCTTGGCCGCCCCAGTCCCTCCCGCGGGCAGAAGCGCAGGGAGGTCCGTCTCCGCAGGCGCTTCGCCGCCAGAGCTCCAGGGTCAGCCTTGGGGGGGGGGGGGAGGAAATGGGCGATGCCCAGCGGTGTCTGCTCGCCACGGCGCCTCGCTTATTTCGCGGGCAAGAGGAAGGAAAGCCGCGAACCTCCTCCCTTGACTTCGCTCCTTTCGCCGAACTTTCGCCCCTCCGCCAGTCTCGCGCAGCGCCCCCTCCCACCCCGGGCTATGGGGGGCTCCGCTGGGGCGGGGGGGGGGCAGGGGGGAGCCCAGCCGAGCCCTTTGACCCCAGCGGGCGAAATGCTTTCGCTTCTGGCTGCCCCACGGGCGAGGGAGACGCTCAAGCTTCCTTCAGAAGGCCTGCTCCAGGTGTGTGAAGTTGAGGAAGAGGGACCCGCGTCTCCCCGCCGGGCGCCTGGCAAAGGGCACCAGAACGCGCCTCAAAATCGAAACGAACCCCCCCCCGCCTCCTCAAAATGGCCACCGCCTCCCTCCGAGGGGAGCAGCAGGCCTACGAGGCGGCGGCGGCGGCGGCTGGTCCTTCAGCCCGGCTGCAGGGGCGCCTCAGCAGCGCGGAAGGGCGGGAAGCCGAGAGGCCTCTTCCCTCAGGCTTGGGAGGCGGAGTAGGCCCAGGCCAAGGGAGCAGCAGCAGCAGCAGCAGCGCTGGCCCAATATATTTTGTCACCTGAGGAGAACCACAAAATGGCGCCCCCCTCCCTGCCGAGCAAAAAGAGGTGAGGAAAGATTGCATCAGGAGCAAGGGAGGGAGGTGCTAAAGATCTAGGATTCTGTGATTCTACACTGGGATCTGCGGCCACCACTGTGGATTTTGCTGCCTGAGGCTGTGGCCTCCCCTTGCGGCCCTGAGGAGGCCGGGCTGGCGGCCAGGCAGGCGGCTCTCCCTTGCCTTGACCTCTGAGCAAATGCCTGCCTTTGGGGGGAGAACAGAGGGACCCTCTTCCTCCCTCGCAGGTGGGCTGGGAATGGAGCAGAGAAAGAGAAGGCATAAGAGAAGAAGAGAAGCCTCATGAGCTCTGTCTTCTCAGCCTCATTCCTTTCAGGTCTGGCCATATGGTTGGTTCCATACTCCAGGCAGGGAAAGAAGGATGAGCAAGGAGGCCCAAAAGACCAAAAACGAGAAGTTCCTTTGCAGCCAAGGGGGATTTGGACCCAGGGTCAAAGGCTTGCTCTTAGATATTTAATTATTTAAAAGAGGGGGACATCTGCAGTCTAACATCGAGAGGGCAAACAGGTTGGCTACTATCCCTTTCTAGTAACATTTCTTGTACTTATTTATTTAGGCCAAGTAATAGGTGATTTATTCCTCAAGAGCACCTGTGATCTGAAATTGGGGCAGGGTGGAGGGGGAAGGGAAGGAATATGATTGTCCTCCTTAAATAGTGATTTTGTGAGCCTTTGTAAGCACATGAAATGAGCACAGGTGTTGGGCCCAATCCAGCAGAAGATTGTTCTTCAAAGTGAATAAAAGCTGCCTAGGCAGTGGTAGCTTGTGCCCATTGGGTTGAGAGTTGCTCAGTTGGCATTTGCCACTTTAAAGCCGAGGATCATTATTTGTTCAGCCTGTACAGTTTCCTGCTCAGTGCCACTTCATTGCTTGTTTGCAGTGGAGGACTAGGCTCACCGAAAGGAAGAGAAGATGAATTTTAGAACAGTTTCTCCCAAGGTTATTCCCTGGTTTGCAAAATAATGAACCTATCAACCTTTTCTGAGACGCCCTTTCCTTTAGCATCATAGGGAGAAATTTCATGTCATCTGCATTGTTTTCCCCATAGAGTCAGCCCACAAATTCAGCTGCCAATGAACCCCACAGCCTAAAGTGATAGGCAGGCATATGTGTTCCTGACCTCAGTCACACATTGCAACTGTGCCTTCAAAGTACTCTAAAACCAATAATGGCAAAAATATTAATTTTTCCCTAACCAAAAGATGGAAATATCTCAGGGTGCTTTCAAGAGTTTTCATCTAGGACACCCCCTCTCTTTTAAAGAAGACCAGATGTAAACACGCAGTAGTCTGCTTTTCTCACCTCTGTAGCAGAAACTGTGCCTGCTTGAATTCTTTCTTCTAGTGCATACTTTTAAATTTACAGGAAACCTTTCTTTCTTTGCAACATCAGAAACTGGAACCTACAAGAAGAGTGGAACTTAACGGTGGGGGAAATAGGATAATCTTTTATTAATTTAAAATATTTATCCCCTGCTTTTCGTAAACAAAGCTTAAGGTAGCTAACAACAATAATTAAAGAAATTATAAAATAACAGTAAAATAGTAAAAGCAGCAAAATTAAAAGTAAAAAATGCAATTAAGTAAGTGAACTTCTAGCAAATCAAGACCAAATCATGGAGAATGCAACCACTCATGGTCCTATCCTAAAAGAGGCCTTATCCTAACAGAAACGTGTTCAACAACCTAGTGCTAAAAGGGGGGCAAGATAAGTCCAGGGAGGGAGTTATAGAACCTGGGCACAGCAGGTTCTGACACACTGTCTCAGCTGAACATACTTTTTGGGACAATGACACACATTAGGAAGGTCTGAGATCAGTAGAGAAAATAATTGAAATTCATTGCTTTTAAAAACTTTTTTATTGTGAGGATTAACCTTAGAATGTGACACTTGTCTTAAGGTTTAGTTCTTGGGGATGTTTTCTTCACTTGGGGGCTTTAGCTGTGCAATTTCATCAGCATAATGTGTGATGTGCTATACAGTGGCACCTCAGGTTAAGAACTTAATTTGTTTTGGAGGTCTGTTCTTAACCTGAAACTGTTCTTAATTTGAAGCACCACTTTAGCTAATGGGGCCTCCTGCTGCCGCCGTGCCGCCGGAGCACAATTTCTGTTCTCATCCTGAAGCAAAGTTCTTAACCTGAGGTAATATTTCTGGGTTAGCCGAGTCTGTAACCTGAAGCATATGTAACCTGAAGCGTATGTAACCCGAGTTACCACTGCAGTGCTTCATAGTTTCTGATCAACAGTGTTAGAATTGTTTGTTTTTTTTTGCAATTCTATATATAGTTTTTTTGTTGCAATTCTATATATACACAGTTACCTGAGAGTAAGTTCTATTGAAATCAGTTGTGTATACAATTGCTTTGAGGGATAGATTGAACAAGACAGGTGAGTTTACTTCCAAATAAGCATGCATAGGATTGCACTGCCTATGGGGGAGGAAGCTGACTTAGGAGACTTGGTAGACACAGGGGAATTGCTAACTTCTGTTGTAATGGCACGTCATGGTTGTGATGAACTGAATGCTTCTAAATATATGCAGGGGACTGTGTGCATTTTGAATTCACCTTTCAGGCACTTAGTTAATATACATGGAATAGTGCTTTGATAAGTAAACTTATCAAAGAAGTTACCTGTTGGTATGGCATATTTGTGTTCAGGATGGAAGAGAAGGACCTGCTCTGCTGGTGTGCATTTACACACAGCATGGAGAGGCATATGGACTGAGGCTATATAAGGCTATGTCACTTCCTCCCCACCTCTTCAGTTTCCAGCAACCACCTTGCCCTACTAGGACTCAGTGTAGGAACTTTGCAGGTTGCCCAAGGGACCAAGTAGGAGCTTTTTGCCTGCATGCATATTGGCCTGGTGAGTGGTCTTCTACTGCTTTATTCTATACTGTATTTGGGAAACTGGTTAGTTGGTGGTGCCATTCAATTGGTTAATTTGGTCACTTATTGAGGCAGTGACATCACGGCAAGGCATGATGGAATTCATTTTGTGCTGATGGAATAGGACTAAAAGACTGGAATTACGATGATGCTTAATAGATCTTTTGCCTGGTATATACTGTAGGGCTGGGTGATATTGCCAGCTAAACTTTGCTATATCAGATGTTGGATGTTGGAAGGAGGTGGGAAGGAAGAAGGCAGTTAATGTAACCGTGTGCAGCTTCTGCCTCTTCCTGGTGAAGCTGGGCGGACAGCACTGCTCTGGGTGGAGCGCAGCACCCAGAGTGCTGCATGGCATGGTAAAGGTAAAAAAAGACAAAGGACTCCTGGATGGTTAAGTCCAGTCAAAGGCGACCATGGGATTGTGGCGCTCATCTTGCTTTCAGGTTGCGGGAGCTGGCGTTTGTCTACAGACAGCTTTCCGTGTCATGGCTAAACTGCTTCTGGTGCAACAGAACACCGTGACAGAAACCAGAGCGCATGGGTAGCGCTGTGGTCTAAACCACTGAGCCTCTTGGGCTTGCTGATCAGAAGGTTGGTGGTTCGAATCCCCGTGACGAAGTGAGCTCCCGTTCCTCTGTCCCAGCTCCTGCCAACCTAGCAATTCGAAAGCATCCCAGTGCAAGTAGATAAATAGGGACCGCTGCGGCGGGAAGGTAAATGGCATGGCATGGTACCACAGAGCCACTGGCCTCCCCAGAACTGCCAGCTGCGGCTCACCCCAATGACAGTCTTGCTGCACAAGGGGCAGCTGCTGAGAGCCACCATTCCACGGGGTGAGGAAGAACGGAGGGAGGAGGCAGCCTGCCAATGCTAACGCAGCCAGGGGAAAAAAACGAACACACTGGAAGGCAGGCAGGCAGGCAGGCAGGCAGGCAAGCCCCACTCCCAAGGCCAGCAACTGGGCTGTGGAGGGAAGGAGGGAGGGAGTGGGTGAGCATCAGGCGGCCCGGTTGCAAGCAGACCGGGGGATTCGCAATACATTGCCTGATTGGAAATTCTGAAATCACTCTTGTGATTTTACATTTAAAACAAATGTATTGATACGTCGCCCAGGCCTAATATGCTGCATAATTTTAAATTATTCTTCTAATGCCACAATTAACTGCAGTAACTTGGAGTGTAAATGGCCTGGGTACAACAATTAAAAGAATAAGGTTTGCTTTACAGCAAGATAACCCAGGCCTTATTTTTTAAAAAAGAGACATTTTTTTAAAAAATGAAACACAATACTGTTACAAAATCTTTCCAAGTGGAACTGGAGATTGGTACGCCTTACAAGGTACTTCCAAAAGTAGAGGGTCAGCAATTCACCCAAACTTGAGTTTCAGTTAAAAGTTATACTAAGTGACACTAATGGAAGATTTAGCTTCTTCAAATGTCAGTTAGATAACTCCTGGCTGACAATGTGTTCTATTTATGTACCTAATACCCATAAAAACAGTTTCTGGTTAAAGCTTTTATATTACTGCATAACATAAATTCTCACACAATTGGCTGCTTTTCCTCTTACTTCATTAAGACTAAAATGGGGAAAATACTTTGGGGAAGAATCAGAGGAACAGCTCTGGGGACATATTTGGGATAATAATAATATTTTTATTATTTATACCCTGCCCATCTTGCTGAGTTGTCCCATAAACTACATTCAGATCCATCTCAATAAGAACTTGAGATAATGCTTTAAAGATGGCACATCACTGGTACATGTGCCCCAACAGATTATACAGAATTAATCATAACACATCAAATCTTTGCTGTTGGGAATGCAGTTTACCTGGCTCTCTAGTACACATGTGGTGATTTTTGGGGTAGCCCTTAATAAGCAAAGGATTTTAGGTATACAAAAAACAGATTAGGGCAGAGCAATATCTGCTTTTCAACATCAGTGGCTAAACATCAGTCCTGTATACCTGAAGGAGCGTCTCTGCCCCCATCATTCAGCCCAGACACTGAGGTCCAGTGCCAATGGCCTTCTGGCAGTTCCCTCACTGCGAGAAGTGAGGTTACAGGGAACCAGGCAGAGGGCCTTCTCAGTAGTGGTGCCTGCCCTGTGGAACACTCTCCCATCAGGTGTCAAGACAATAAGCAACTATCTTACTTTTAAAAGACATCTGAAGGCAGCCCTGTTTAGGGAAGTTTTTAATGTTTAATGCTGTATTGTGTTTTAATATTCGGTTGGGAGCCACCCAGAGTGGCTGGGGAAACCCAGCCAGATGGGCGGGGTATTAATAATAATAATAATAATAATAATAATAATAATAATAATATTCCAGTACTGCATATCACAATGTCTGAAATTGGAGATCAGGGGTGGGGATGAGGGAAGGAGCAGCCATGGAGATTGGATGGGGGGGGGAGGCGAGGAAGGGGAGTCACCTCCACTGCGTGGTTTGAGTGGGAGGAGATAGGGATGGGGTGTGCATCAAGTCACGATCAGCGGGGCAGCCAGCGAAGATGCACGTCCACTGTGGCTGCTGCTTTCCTGCTGACTGAGAAAAGCTGCTCTGCCTCAGTGCCAGGGGAAGGTAGTGCCACAGTTCCTTGAAGTGAGGGCGATCAGCTGCCCTCTTCTCCATCAGCGTGAGGGAAGGCAGCTCAGATCAGCAGTGTTATCAGCTGAGATCATCATGTGATATTGACGACACCTTGAAATTGGCTGCTCTGCTCTCTTTCATGCAAGGAGTGATACATTGCTGCGTATTGCCGGGTCAAAATTGTTATTGCAGTGTGATTTCAAAACAGGTTTGGGCCAATACATTGAAAAATTGCAAAGCGATAGAACAGACCATAAAATTTGTGATATTACCATGCAAAAATGACAAATATTTAGTTGGGGGGGAGGCAAGGGATGGGGCTGTGGGTGTATTCAGACTGCTAATTGGGAACCACTGTCATAGGGCGTTTACTCTAACCCAGGGGTCAGCAGCCTTTTCAGCCATGGGCTGGTCCACCGTCCCTCAGACCATGAGGTGGGCCGGACTATATTTTGAAGACAAGAAATGAATGAATTCCTATGCCCGACAAATAACCCAGAGATGCATTTTAAATAAAAGCACACATTCTACTCATGTAAAAACACCAGGCAGGCCCCACAAATAACCCAGAGATGCATTTTAAATAAAAGGACACATTCTACTCATGTAAAAACATGCTGGTTCCTGAACCGTCCATGGGCCAGATTGAGAAGGCGATTGGGCCACGGACCTTAGGTTGCCTACCCCTGCTCTAACCAGATCTAATGTGCTGCCTTCTCAACTGGTTTGGAGGATATTTGTTGGTGTTTTTCTCTTGAGGTTTTGTGCTACTAAGAACCAAGAGGTGGAATCTGTGGAATGTATGCCTTTGTTTTGTAATTTTTATGTTGGAGTTTGTTAGCAAATGATTGCCAATTTACTGGCCAAACAAGCAGGCAGGTAGCTCAATGTAGTGTTAATTACTTGGAGATAAAATACCATGGGTATCATAGAAAGTGGCCAAATTTTTATTAGTGACAGTGAGGATAAAGAGATGAATAACCACCCAGAGTTGGAAAGAAAATTTTCAGGGGCTACTTAGGTTATCTTCTATATATGAAACTTTAGCCAATACCATTTAAATTATGTTTTGCATTGCATTTTGCTCCGCCCTTAAGGCTGTGATCTACTGTATGCTTTTATTTTTGGTCTTATTGCTGACCTGTTGAAAATAATAAACTGATGATGAAGCAGAGGTGCTGACTCAGGAATGAGATGGGGGCCTGGCTGCACAACATAACATCGGGCATCACATGTGATGCTGTGACATGCACAGCGCCGGATGTCAGAGGCGACGCTGTCACACACGATGTCCAGTCGTTGCACAGCAACTTGGCTTCCATGGCATGTGGCTCCTCCCCCTCCTCTTCCTCCTGCCACCACTATGGGTTGGGGGCTGCTTCCCTTCCGTGGCAGGAGGAGCTGAGCTGCCCCCGTGTTCCTGGCTCCTTCAATCTTGTGTGACCATGCGATGCCTGGACATCGGCTGTGATGCTGTTGTGTGTTACAACTCAGCTTCTATTGACAGCAGCTCCTCCTCTTCCTCCTCCTGCCCATGCCATGGGCTGGGGGCTGCTTCTCCTGTGTGGCAGCAGCAGGAGCTAAGCTGCCACTGCGCAATGCCTGGACGTTGTGTGTGATGGTGTTGTGTCTGGGCATTGTGTCCAATCTCTGGGTGTCACACAAGACTTTGTGACGTCATGCATCATGTCTGGCAAACATTGAGGGGGCCTAGCCCCTCACAAACAAATATGTCCTCCCCCCAAGGATTAATTACCCCAAGCTAACCCCCCCAGCAGTTGGCATGCCTGTGATGAAGTAATATTTTTACAGTAACAAGCATAGCAAGAATTGGGCAGAAACAAAGTAATTTAAGTCCAGATGACTGATCCTCTTCACTAGCTGGTGTGATTATTAAAGCAGTAATGATCAGAACAGCAGTGGGAACAAGATAAATTAAACGAACAGAGTGCCAGGTGACCAGCTAATCTTGAATAAACAGAGCACCCACTTCACATTAAAATGGGGCAGCTTTGCTAACAGGATCCTTTGTCTAATGCTTTCAGCCATATTAGAGTTCTGTTGGATGGAAGTAATGGATGGAAGTAGAATGGATGGAAGTAAAAGGTCTGATCAAGCCGCATTAACTACACCAAACTTTTAAGATCAGAAATATTGCTTTGGCGTAGGGATGACCCAAGGCACGGATATGGAGGCTCAGTGCACAGGGAATTGTGGGGGAGAAAGAGATGGGAAGCTGTACCCTCTGTACTTGAGTACAGAAAATCTTGCTTCCGACCCCTTGCAAGTGAGGATTTACCCCCTCACTTTGTGATGTCAGTAGTTAATAGCTATAGAAAAAGGAACAACCATTCTAGTGATTAAAGGTTTCATAAAATAATTCAGGAACTCCATTTTACTCCCACAATTTCTGTTGCATTTGATACACATAGTCTAAATGATGTAAGGTAAAAAACAGATGGGGAACTTTAGGCAGTCCAAATGTTGCTGGACTGATGGCCACTCACAGTGGGGCTGGCAAGATGTGCCCAACAACTTCTAGAGGACCACTCCCCATACCTGTGCTAGATTATGTGAGGTGGGAGTAGAAAGTGAGGCTTGATGGTGGATAATAGCAGCTATTCAGATCCTGTTGTATTGTGAGCTGGAAGCCAAAAAGCTGGTTCGGATGGAAAACAGAGACATAATTGGGGCCTCTGTTTTCCATCTGAACCAGCCTTTTGGCTTCCAAAAACATTTTAGCCTAACTCAGGTAGACTTGGGCTACCCAGACCCTAAAGTAATCTGCAGGTAAAGCTAAGAAACAGAATCTGGGCTGCAATTATCTAGGTCCCCACCACCGCCACCATAATAACTGCCACTACAAGATGGGGAAATGAAAGTCAAAACAGGTAAAAAATGTCTTTGCTTTTTTGTGTGTCCAAGGTGGAGGATGACCAATCAGCATTCTTTGGCCCCTGATCAAACTTAGTCATCACTGGGCTGTTTTTGGAGTTCCCTCAACAATATCTTG
Source organism: Podarcis melisellensis (assembly GCF_964234715.1). Classification (NCBI taxonomy): domain Eukaryota; kingdom Metazoa; phylum Chordata; class Lepidosauria; order Squamata; family Lacertidae; genus Podarcis; species Podarcis melisellensis. The sequence continues at coordinate 89,249,378 of NC_138539.1, forward strand.
TTCTTCTGTAAGCCTCAGGTTATTTCCCAAACTGCTAAAACTTCTATCCTGTGAGTGTGTGGTGCTTCTTTTGTTACATAAACATCGGCACCCACAGCCTGAACACTGGAAATAGAGGAAATGAAAGATTGCAGTCTATTCCTGCATGCATATGTTATCTGAGCCTATGGTTAGGGGGTTGAAAACCTCTCAGTCAGGAGTTCCTACCCAGCTAGGTCTTACTTTATGTGCATTAAAATACCCCAACTACTTTAAACCCCTGTGCATTCACCATCCATGTATAAGGCAACACCCAATTTTTGACTTTTTTTAAAGCAAAAAACATTGTCTTAAACATGGAAAAATAAAGTTAATGGCAATTGGACATATTATCATCATGCTACTTGCCTACATTTCCCAGAAGCGTGTGAATTTCATGCTAACAGAACGAAGCTCAGTGTTTAATTTGGAGGGTGTACACCTCAAACACTAAATTCCTTGGTAATCAAACAGTAACTTGATTCTAGTTTATTATTTCCTTGATTTTATTATTAGTTTTGTGTTTTAACTACTATAAAAATATTGCCATCAGTAGCTTTCAAACAATTTTTACTAAGAATAAATAAATAATTGCAGACATGAAAATAGGCAGACTGTAAATTAATATATTCACAAGGTTTAAGTAAAATAACACCACCACCAAACCGTTGCCTCTGGGGCATACAGTTGGAGTTGCAGTTGGTGGGGTGCAGGGGGGTGTCCCTTCCGATTAAAATACACATAGGGACATCACATTTTGAGATTGCATTTCAGTGTTAAACAGGGAAAAATAAACAAATTATACATCAGATATACAGATTTTTTAAAGCAGACCTAACAAATCAAAGAAGTCACAGGGATTGGATGCACCCCCCTTTTTTTACTGGCCAAGGAAATCAATCTTACAGTCTAATGTATCTCAAAACTCTTAACAAATACTTAGAACCACCAAAGAGGACATAATTTTCATCTCAGTGAATAGCAGTAGTTGACTGAAGTCAGCTAAATAACTATGGCAGTGGGCTCAAAGTAAGCCTATGAAAGTTTCCAGATACATGCACCTTAGTAGTCAGAAATAGGGCTGCTGTATTCATTTCAGTGTCAAGAAATGCTTTGCATTTGCTGCAGGTAGTACTGATGCCACACTGGATTGAGGTTGCTGACTTTAAAAGAGGAATAATTCCACACACCACCAGTTCCTAACAATGTTGTTCCTGAAAGGTGTTACTTTTACTGCAAAGTTTAATGTATATTGTAGGCCTGAGAGAAAATGGCTTCAAGCTATTTCAATCCAATTTACTCTCAGGGGGCAATTTTTAAATGTATTTTTCATCCTTAAACCTTTATCACTGAGTGGTTTGGGTTGTGCAAAATTTTCAGTTTGTCACTAAAAGATATGTAGCTCTCAAAGTCTCCAGGTCACATACAAAATTAAGAATACTTTCAATCTGAAAGCATAGCTATAAGCAGTAGTATTTGGAAATATGTTATAGAAGACACTGCTGTTTTTTTCCTTCCACGCCAATGGAAAAAGATGTTAGTTATTAGCTATAATAACTAGAAGCACTGTCTAGTGAACAGTTTTCCCCAACATGAAAATATGTGCAACAAAACAAAATTCATGACAAAATATCAAAGAAGAAAAATCAAGCTATCCACATCTAATCTGTAGTAAAGTGACAACTTGGTAAAAATGCCTAATCACAGAGGGTACGATAATTTGGTACTGCAATGAGTGAGGAGCCTCCAAATCCACAGCAATTAATGTTGCGGTTGGGGATGGGATGGTCACACGAGTATTTTCTACACAAAAGTGTCTGGGCAAGAATTGGTTAGGAAAGACCAGTGTGATTTGCTACATGCATAACATGAAAATAATGGTTTGCACTAGCACAGCTCATAGACACAGCTAGGTCTGATTGCTTAGTTGGATAAACATTTCCTTAGATCATACTGGAAGTCCTAAGCAAGAAGGTTAGAGGGTACATGATCCTGAACTGCTGCACATTTCAAGACTGCATGAACCAGCTTTATCTTCATAATGTATGCGGATGTTCTGGATTGATTTCACGATAGACGTTATATTGATCCACATTTTTCCAGAAGGTCAACCAAGCAGTCTTTCTATACTGATCAAGTAGCAAGTGCTTCTAGACGTGATTAAATCACACCACGCTAATCATGTGGAGTAAGAAAGTATTTAACTTTGGTCCAATTTTATCATGAATAATATTAAGAAACAGAAACTGAGTTGGCATGTGCCATATTTAACTTACCCAAAGTGAGATTTAAATGACCTAGTAATCTATGTCTTGTATATAAAACATTATTTCTGTTTTTTATTTTTACTACCAGTGTTTATATTATAACAGTTACTCAGAACAGTTATTGTTGAAGTGTACTTAGTTATGCACAGAAGAATGGTCTTTGGAAAGAAATAGTGGGAAAGAAATAGTGTGTCTGAAGATATACTGAAAAGCAGAATCATCTATCCATATTTTGGGCACATTCCAACCAAAGTGAAGCTCTTTGCAAAGTTCCATTGATTTCAAAAGAAGAGAATTAGTAAACCATGCTCTCATCTCCCCATTGGCATCAGTGGGACTTAAAAAGTACATCACTTGGCTAAATTGGCATTTCCTCAACAAACTAAAAATTCTGCCTACTAAATTTCAAATTATAATGCAATTTAAATGTCACAACCAATAAATTCATTGGTTTTCAGTTCTACAATCTCTACTAGTAAAGCAAGAAAGTAGGGTTACAGTTAAATGGTAAACTTGCCAAAAGAGCTCTTGACTTCATTGCTTCCAGTGGCAGAAATTATCAAGTGAAAAGCATGTTGCATAATTCAGATGATCCACATGAAAATGTTAAGTTTGAAACTTCAGGAATCATAATTTTATATGAAAATGTAGTTCATTAGGCGGTATCCAAATATTACCAGTTCCAGGAATATAGTTAATGAAAGGAGACTTAAAGTATATGTCTCCTTACATTGTTTTCAGCTTTGAAAGTGCTTTAACTTGAAGATTTACTGAGAGTGCTCGCAGATCGGCGCAGCTTCCCAGAGAGCTTGTTTTTTGTGGCACTTGACAGTGTTGGTGGCATCTGCTCTGCTGGCTCTGTCCCTACAGATGTGGCAAGATCAGCACTCAGACTTGTAGTGAGACAGCCTAAAAATAAGGAAAATCCTTTTAGAATCAAAAGGGTTTAAAAAAACAACATACATTTCACTGGTTGAGAACAATGTAAGAAGCATAATCCTTAGAGAAGTCCAAGAAATCCACGTAGAAACCATACAATACTTGCAAATGGGCCTTCCTGCACTCCAGGTTCCAGCTTTTCTCTTTCTTGTAAAGGGCAAGGATTTCCCATATATACAGGACCATGGCACAAGACCAGCTTGCACTGACATTGTCCCTATCATCAGGATGATGGGGTGCTTGCTGCTATGCTGACACTGTAATTGCAATCCTCTCCAGAAAATTGGTATGGATTTTGATTGTCTGTATGTGCGAGTATCCAGAAAAGGTGCGTGTAAACAAACACATTTAAGCTGTATCGAAGAAAAAGAAATCGTTTGTTTTGTGTGTGTGCTAACAAAACATTTGTTATTCTTAGATGCAGGTTAAATACACATTCAGAAATATCACATATAGTCATTTTAGGATTGTACCACTTCAGAGTGCAGGTGGGGACTGTATGTCTCTATGTCCATTGAATTAAAAACAATGCACACACGTAAGAGTGGAATTCAACATAATGCTAGAGAGATCATTCCATCAGCACAATCATATCTGCTTGCTGAACAGAACAGTCTCCCCTTTCCTCCCCTGCACAATGCTATGGGGGTTCACCTGACCTACCAGAGTGGTTTTGAGGATGGTGTGCCAGGGGCTTCCTTCATTCTCTTCTTGGAATAGAGGTTTCCTTCTGCAGGCTTCCTTTCTTCCCTTCTTATATCAAGCCTGTGGCATGGTTGGCCAAATCCAGTAGCTCTGGCTACTGAAGAGTGCACTGACATTTTGCTGCATACCTCTCATGAGGACTGCAAATCATTGTCAGGGAAGTCCAAAATTTGGCTGTAGCGTTGTAATGATTAAAATGCATCTTGTATTATTTAAACATGCTTACAGTAAGTTGCCAACCATAATAAAGCAGAAAAACTATGGCCAACTTGTGTATTTGGCAACCTACAGCCTTTATGCTTATGAGATATTAATTTTTTACTACATATAATGCTTTAAAAACACATATCATTGTAGTAAACCACTTGTTCCTAATATTAACTCTTAACTTTTAAATGTTTAAGCTGTTAGTAAACTAATGAAGCTTTTTGCAGAAGAAATCTAGCCTTGAGAAAGCAGTTCAAGCCCTAGTAACCACAAGGCAACAGCATAGCAGAAAGGATACATTTGTGTGTGTGGTTATGAATATCTTTTGCTTACAGTGGCTAGAAAGCAAATAAGTGAGGCTGGGGCTAGCAGATGTGAGGTGTGAAGATGCAAGCAATCTGGGCTATACTACTTTGCAATATTGTGGCATTCTGGATCCTGAGGGCAAGGACCTTGCTCCATCCTGTATCTCTATAAAGGTAGTTCTCTCTCCGGGCCAAGTTGGAGAGGGCTACACAGCAGAACCCAAACAGGCAGCATCTCCTCTCACATCTCACCCTTTTCCTATTTTTCCTTGTGGGCTGGGATTTTTAGTGGTGTAGGGTTAGTCTGCTTAGGTAGGATAAATCTTTCACTCTATTTCCCTTTCCCCAAGGGTAACCTCCCATCAGACAGAAGATGCCCTAGCTGTGTAAAACTAACTTAGGAAATAAAGCTTTTAAACTTTTGGGCTGGTTATTTGTCCACATATTCCATTGCAAAGATAGACCCCAGTTGTGGTTGTTCGTTACATTTCCCTGTCAAAAAAGATCCTGGGCTGTGTGTCTCAGGGCCCATCATTGTGGGCACACACAGCAAGGTGGTTGTTTCATAATTAGAATCTAGCTCTAATCCCCAAACTAGGTTGTAATACTGTTGTCCCTTGTGCAGAGGCTGTGCTGTTAGATTGTTTTTTCTTGTTTTAAAGTCGCTGAAAAAGAACTAGGGTGGGCACCTATATAAAATTTATTGTCTGCTTTAGGCTGCTAACAGGTAGGGTGATGAATTTTTTGCTGCTGTCACATGATGCAATTCCTAGACGATCAGCATGCACACACATCCATATAACAAAGGCAACATAACCAAGTGTTTCAGTGAAAAGGTTGGCCATGTCTATGTTATCTTGTATGTCTACACAAGCTGTACACTAATTCTGTTAAAGTAGTAAGCTGATGCCCTTTGAACAGATGCTTTTGCAAGCTGAAATTCAGGAAAATGTAAAAAAGGATACAGATGCCCTGGAGACAGCCACAACATAAGCCTCCTGGCTTTCAGTCTTATTTCAACATTAGAAGTTCAAGGTGTCCACTGTATAATTCACATGGTACCCTGACTTGGAATGCAAAACAAGCTCTTTCCACTGACTAATCTTTCAATATGTAAGCAAGTTCAAGTTATGAGACAGTTGAAGACAATGTAATAATGTAAACTTGTGTTTGAGGCTGGTCGTTCTTTTTCATCCCCTGAATATTCTGAAGTGCCCTCTTCAAGGAATTTAATTAAGACCCCACACCCAAATTTCCTCCTCACATTTCATTTCAGAACCTTGTGTGACACTCGGATTCCTTGAAGGACTTAAGACAATGTCTGTTTAAAATTACCTGCACGGATTTCACTGCCACTTATGAATTTTAGTCATATAGACTTTTGGAGGATGACTGCCTGGGAACTTACACAAAATGGCAATATATAAATATTTTTCTTAAGCTCCAAGTCAGTCATCCTCCAAAGGCCCATGTGACTTATATTCAGAACTTGCAGTGAAATCCTATGCCTGTTTACTCAGCAGTATATTCCCCCCTGTGCTCAAGAGGGCTTATTCTCTAATAAGTATGTTTAGATTGCAGCCTAAATCTCATCTTATCTCACTGAAAAGAGAAGCAGCATCTTCTGCTCAACTCAAAAGCTAGAACACATTTAAGAAGGGTGCATATTATGTACGCAGTAGAGGGTAAGCATGCAACTTCTGTACTTAGTTCCCTGGCACAATTATAATCAATGCTCCAAGGAACATTAAAATGCATGCTGCAATCGAGCACAGTTGTTGCTACTGTGGCTTTGACAAGTCCCAGGAGACTTATGCAAATGCAAATGCCATTTCATCACCTCTCTCCTAGTAAAGAGCTTTTAAACAACGTTGTCCATCTCCTGAAACTCTCTCACATAAATATTTTTATTAATACTGAGTCAAACTCCTATATAGCAATTCCCCTGAGAGTGAAGAGGCAAAGCGAGAATCCCATCAACAGCAGATAACACTTCTGTGTAGGAGCCTAAAAGCCTCCAAACTCCCCACCCCCATTTACAGGAACAGATGAATGCAGCATTATATGTGTTGAAAATTAATGTTTTCAACTTTGTATAATTTTTCATCTTGATGGAATGCCAGGATGATTCACAGCCCAACAACATGATCTGTTTGTGTGACAGCACACTTCCCATGTGCTTTATCAACATGCCAGTTTACTACGAGAAGCAGCTTGGGATGAGATAACAGAAAGATCTTTGGACAGTGGGTCTGCCATAATGGTGTCACACAATTGGGCAACAGTTACAGTAGTGGCTATTTATCATAAGGAAAAATAAAAACAAACATGATATGATTCAACAGTCAGTATACATAGGTAGCCAAATATTTCATTTTTGGGATGAAAACTGTGTCCCAACCAACTGCATACAGATCATATGGAACCTTAAGCATTTTTTAACTCCTGGTGAAATATTAAAATGGGCCTGCTCTTAGCTTGGCAATCCCAAGCCATGTTTTCCTCACACCATTTCCATATATCTGTTTGCAAGCCAACTGGAAACACTCTCCCTCATGCTGTGGCCCTAGTTAACCTCTTTCCCACCCATGCTGACAGGTAGCTTAAGGCCTGCTCACTCTGGCTATTTTCCTAGGAGAGGTCCCATGTAAAGTAAGTGCCACTCACACTAAGCTCCAGGCACAGTACTTGTCTAGTACTACGTTTCAGGGTTTGGTTTCAGGAAACAGAAGGCCAAAACAAAATGATGGTGATACACAATTAGTAATTGTAGAAATGCTGTTTTAAAAGAAAGTAAATAGTGGGCAGGGCAGGGTGGGAGGGATGCAGATAGGGATGTGATGGAGTTAAAGGGTTAAAAATGGCTGCCAGTGGATCAATGATAAAGCATCCTAGTTTGTGTGCTCAGGTTGGTAAGATTTTAACCAGTCCCCAGGAACAGAGCCATTCTCAGTCAATGGAAGTGCTGCAGTTTTAACTAGCAAAGACTGGATTCTTGGGAAGGATTCCATTTCTAGTCGATTTATTCATGAGTAAGTATCACCAAACTACTCAAAAGGTGCCAGAGACAACAGAAAGCATTATCAGGTGCTGCTTTTCTTACCATACTACTCATTGTGAGAAGACAGCCAAAATTCTCCCTTCTGTGCAAAAGCATAGGAACCCAGCCTGTATGCCATCTGCTAGCTGGAATGATGTACTTTCATAGAATGGTTTGTGCCACTGTGACTGTGAATGGGTGCCTAATATTTCCATGTATGCGCCTGTCCCTCTGTCATACCTTTTCATGCTGTCTACCCTGAGATGACTCACAATGTTCATTTATCCTACAAAGATGTGCTTACAAGCTGCAACGGGTAATACTATACTACTACTACTGTTTATACCCCGCTCATTAAAAACTTGCCGATACAGGGCTTCCCTTCAGATATCTTCTAAAGATTATTTAGTTCTTTATCTCCTTGACATCTGAAGGGCGTTCCACAGGGAGGGTGCCACTACTGAGAAGGCCTTGGTACCAATTCCTTCCCTTTCAAAAACCTTTTCCAGACAAGGATCCTTTCCCATGTCCTGCAAGGCAACAAACTGCTAGCTTTTTTCAGTTTGGTGTGTGTGAATTTTGGAGTGTTCAGTATGTTTGGGGGCAAAATGAAAGGAGGCTAATGCCCTGGAAGCATCACTGAAAACAAGGATTAAAGGCTACTGTAGTATGAAAAGGAGACACTTAACAATGAGAGGCAATTCTGTAAGAACAGGGAGAGCTGCCTTACACCAAGTCAGACCAATCGGTCCACCTAGCTCAGTATTGTCTACACTGACTGAATCTCCAAGGTTTCAGATAGGAGTCTTTCCCATCCCTACCTGGAGATGCCAAGGATTGAACTTATGACCTTCAGCATGCAAAACATTTGCTCCACCACTGTGATGCCCCTTCCAAAAAGGAAATAGCACTCTGGACGGCTAGTACACTAAGGCCCCAAATTAATGCAAATGTATACCATGGTAGCCTGATGGCCCATGTAGAATACAGAACCTTGAAAATCAAACAGAAAAAAGAGAAGGTGGGAATGCATGCCACTCTACAAACTTCCTTCTTCAACTCTGTACTTTTTTGAGGTGGTGGTGGAAGGTAACCACCCTTATCACCTCGTGACAAGAGAGGCAGTGAGTAGAGTTGCCACCTTTGGTCGGGCAAAATAAGGGACGTGGGGAGGAATTGGGGGACTAAAAATTACTTTACCTCGTGCAGAATGAAATGACTTCAAAGCAATCCATTGCAATGGGTTGTTTCCAATGCTGGTCATACTCATAGGGTAGAGCCAATGACCCAATGCACATTCATTTCAATGAGTCACATGCTCCCCACCTGATGAATGGCCAGCCAAAGAAATTAAGAGGTGGAGATAGCAACAAATTCTGTTTCTTTTCCTCACAAAGCTTTGTCTCCAATAGGGTTGCCATATTTCAAAAAGTAAAAACCAGGACATCCTGAAAGTTGTTTAACTTTTTTTTAGGAAGACCGCAAAATTGTTGAGCTGTAGGCATTCATAGAATCATAGAATTGAAGGTACTCTGAAGGTCATCTAGTCCAACCCCCAGCAATGCAGGAATTTAAACTAATGCATCATTTAAGGCACTCTTATACCACATTAACAGTCATGGAGTCCCCCAAATACCTCCAGTATGTTTAGAGATATATCTCTCCCAGAAATATAATCCTCGGAGTCCTCTGGGGAGAAGGACTGCTTGCTGTCCCACTGTTCTTTCTCAGGGTCACCATTTGAAGTTTCAGCATTTGCCTGAAGTCACTAAGTTCTAGCAATTCTGCTTGTCTCTGCTCCCTCCCTCTGCATTTGTGATAGAAGGGCTAACCAGGCTGGTCTACAATACAGGGGTGTAAGAAGTGCTGGGAAAAGGCTGATTTTTGAAAACCCCCACAGCCAATTCTAACAATTGCAGGTGACATGTGCCATCATAAAATATGCATTTAGTTCTGTGTATGGGAAGGGGGAGAAAGTATATTTCAAAAACAATTAGTTGGTAGGACTCCTGACTGAGCTCCCTGCCTCTGCGCTGCCAAACAAGCTGTTTCTCAAGGCTAGTGCTCCACTATTGGCCAGGCTGGAGCATCAATCAGCTGGCTTTGGAGGGTAGGGCAGGCTCAACTTCCTAAGCAGCTAGCAAGTTAAATTGTGAACAAGGCAAGCAGATTTGGGTGAGCACACAAACGCCAATTTTTATATCTTCAAAAATGGGACAAATTGGGAGCCAAATGGGGTAGGGGACTCTGCACCCCCAAAACGGGACTGCCCTGTATTTTAAGGGATGGGCTAGTTAGTTAGAATACACTTATTTTCACTGCAGCCTTTTTGTTTGTTTCTATTTTTATCTACTTTTAAAGTTTTATTTCATAAGATTTATATACTACTGTACTTACTTTTATTCATCACATTTTGTAATATCTCGTGGGAGAAACTGACACAAGTCTACTAGTAAGCCAAGAAGAGCCGTTGGCTGTTTGGAGGACAATATATCAGCAGTAGTTTTTCTGCAGCTTTTATTTATTTATGAGGCCCACTTCACAGAAGTCAGGTTTGGAACATAGTTTTGCCCCAGGAGCAGCTCATGTTTGGAGCAAGTCATTAAAGGAAAATAAATTCAAGTAGCTTAGGCAATTTTAATATCTTATAACATGGTTCAGCTAAATTTTCACCTAGGAGTTTGTTTCAAAACTTTTAAACATTTATATACTCATACATTGTACTTAAATAATGAAAGTGAAAAGGTTTAAAGCAAGCAAAACATAGGTTGGATATACAAATAGTTTTGTGCAAAATATGTAGATATTTGTAGAACTGGGAAGGTGCTTTGGTTTTTCCTTGGGGAGAAAAAAAGGGAGGGTGCAGTGTTTTACATTCCTGAAGCCAAGCAGAGTGACAGATGGTCAAAATAGCACAATTTCCCTCAAATGAGTAAGTTCAAGTAACAGTCATGCAATCACACAACAAGAGCACTCCTGTGCATATGAAAAGCTGTACAGTGCAAACAGGCAAGCATGTGCAGGAAAGGGCAGCTGCAACTTGTAATCACTTGCACAACATTCCATCAGCCTTTCAAAGTTGCACATTCCTTCAGTCAAACCTTTCTTCTGCCAAGTGCTTAACTATGCAACCAGTCTCATTGCTCCCCTTAAACAGGTCTTGATTGATGGGGAGAAAACAGCTGCACAATGAGCAAATAACTGCAAAAGATAAAGTCTTTTATAAAAATATTATAATTATTCCACCTGCAAGCCATCTGGCACAAATTTGACTTGAGCCTGCTTCTCCCCAGAAGTAGGGAACTTCATATTCCAGTTTAGAGAAAGAAACAGAGCAGCCCCTCAGCCTCAGCAAAATAAACAGTGTATTAACATAAAAGTTACAGTGAGAAAGTGCTCAGTACAAAGCCCATTTATGCCTTCATCTCAATCAACAGAAAGCATCTCTACAATTCTGTGCTCTAAAAAGAATACATTGGCAAGAAGGTGTTTTACAACACAGGTCACCCTCTGAGAATAATAAAATGCACAACCTGACTCAAAAATATAGTCCTAGGAAGCAATAGCTGCTGATTTCACTGGAACGACTTCCAAATAATGTGTTTAAGATCAAAGAATAAATGAGTTAAATTTGTATTACTAATGAACACATATTCCCCTCTGATACACAAATGCTTTGCTTCCCTTAGGGATATCAGTTAAGCGCCAGAGTTTACAAAAAGATAATCTAAGCCTGAAAAGTGTTTCAGCTGATGTATGATTGCAATGAGGAATCATCCATTAACCTGATGAGCTGGCTGTTTGACAGGTTATTCTGTAAGCCTCCTCATTTATTTGTGAGCTAGCTTTGTAAGAGTTAATTCAGCGCCTCAGCAACCCAGCCAGCCACTGAGCCTATCCAGCCAGCAATGCTCTGCTGCTGGGCAGCTTCCTTCCTTTTCAGCACTGCACTGGAAATTACCCAAACAAGCAGAACCAAGCAGACTGCAAAGGTCACACCTGGCGTGTGGCCAGCTCCGAAACCGCACCCCCAATTGCCAGGTTCAGGGCAGCCTGTGTTTTCCTTCCTTTGTTTCTTTTTTCCTCCCCCAGCTGTTCCATTCATAGGCCCAAGCTCAGCAATCTGCCCTTCCCAGAAAAAGAGCCCCTTATTAAGCTGAGCTAACTCAAAGGGCCAGCACAGCACGTGCCGCTCCTTATCTGCACCATCTCAAGATCCTATTCCATGGTGCTTAGGCAACAAAAAAAGTAAATGGACCTAACTCCCATTGGCTCCCCTGCAGCAATTCAAACAGAAGTGCAAAGCAACAAAGACATTTTCCACCATGGCAGGTGTTGGTGTCAGATTCCGCCTGAAGCAAGCAGGAGCAGAAGGGGGGGGGGGTTTTCCAGTGAAGCTTTAGACATGCAGGGGCAAAGAGAGCTGGATATGGGATTCTTCGTATTGCTGCTTGGGGTGGGGGGATACGAAGGGTCCCTTGTTGCTAGCGCAGCACCCAGTGAAAAAGGAAGAGACCAACCCAGATAAATGAGAGATGTTTCAGTTTTATACAAGCAAGAGAAAGAATCTGGTTAGTAAATTGAGCATGACGCCATGTGAGCAACCTCTTACCTTTCTCAATTACTGTAATGAGATCTTTACATATTTTAATCTAAAGGGAAAGAACACAAAATCATGTAAATATGGGAATAGAGCACCTGCTGCTCTAATGACAGCCTTGTACACATTACTTACACAGTTATTAATGGGAAAAAACACAAGTTGTGTGAACTATACTTTCAGCGCCTATCATTTGGAAATGGAACTAATGAACATTAGCACTATTACTGAGTGAGAGGTAGGTGGTAAATTACTTCCACAGACAGATCCCACCACTGCTGGTTGAAAAACAATGAGACAGAAAATTACGATAGGAGAAATTTAAAAAGCCATTCCCTTCCTTCACAATGTATATATTATTTGCATATTACTGTACCATATAAATTATATTACAAAAATATTCCATCATTTGACACTAATCAATTTTACACCCTCTATCAGCTTGAGTCTTTGCCAGACAGCTATAAGGAACTTCATGCTAAATAGTCTAGTTATCAAACACAGACTTACATTTCAAGGAAAAACTATACATAGAATCATTAGCTTTCCATTTTCATACAATTCCAAAAACAGAGTAAAAAGTATTTTATGTACCAGCATACACAGCCTCATTTATGTGCAAAATTGTAGCAATTTCCTAATTTTGTGCTTTCAAGGGTTAAGGATGTGTTTGATTGGTGAGATGCTGACTAGGCAATGACAAATTCTGTTTGATTTCATTATATCCAGATCCTCATCTTATTGGGCCACAGACCAACCAGTTAAATTTGGCAACTAGGGAGAAACACCGTTCAAAAAAGTAATATATTTCATCCACAAAGCTTTTGTTTAACCCAAATACTTGCCTCTAGAGATTTGTGATGGGATTTTTGCTCTCAACACAAACCAGTATATAAAGATGACTAAGCCCATGGGTCAGTTCATAACTGCTTTTTCCTAATCTTGATTTTAATTTGTTTTAGAATACATGATTGTAAGATGCACCAAGTATATCTTCTGTTGGAGCCATAAGTTGGGGCATAAAGCAGGGAGAGGGGGTAAAAAAGGAAATAGAAAAGTAGGCAATAATAACAACACAAAAAGTAGCATAAGCTCTTCCACGATATATAAACTGATTGGGCAGCTGCCACCTGTAATTACACTTAACTCTCTATAAAAAGGAGCTCTCTGTTGAAAAACTAAGACACTGACAACTTTCTACACTCTACCTGCTGGAAGCACTTTGAGGAATTAAAAAAACAAACTAGTTTGTTTTTTTAATACCCCGCCCAACTAGCTGGGTATCCCCAGCCACTCTGGGTGGCTTCCAACACATATAAAAACATAATAAAACATCAAACATTAATAGTAACAATCTGATCTAATATAAAAAGTCACAACTTTAAAATAAACAGCATATTAAACAATGCAACATTCAACAATCCATAAGAATCTAATAGTAAACAGTAAAATTAAGCATCACCAAATAATAATTAAACGGTTTACACTCGCCCCCTCCACTATGTTTTGGTGGATTTTCTGAGGGCAGGAGGTGCACGTGGGGAGGATAAGGAGGGGGAAACACCATTGCTGACAGGACTGGTTAGGTGAAACACAACCCATATTTTTAATGTTTCTATAAACTGTCCAAAGAACTTTTGGGTGGTATTGTTGGTATCCATTTGTCTCAAGAGACAATGGAGTGTGCCTCTGGGGGTGAAGACCTCCCTGGGGCGCAAGCCTGGGCAGTGTGTATGGAGGTCCTGGGCTGCCCAGGAAATCAAAGCAAGATGTTTGGCACCAGCTTGGCTGCTGAAATTGCCAGAAGGAGGCATACAAGGCACCACCCAAACATCCTAGGGACTCTACTCCCAATTTCACTTCTCTCTACAGCATGTGCAGAAGCCACCTTCTTGAACATTGGACCCACTATTGGCCTTCTCCCCTGGAGCCTGTCTTCACATGCAGGGTAAATCCCTAACTCATGGAGGGTTTGAGACCCATCAGCTACCCTCACTTGGTTTATCCAGCCAGCCAAAGCTGTTTCCCAGGGTGTGGCTGCTGTCACATGCTGACAGCTTCTAGGAACCACAGATGAGAATGGAGTACAGGGTGGGGACTAAAGGTGGATAAACTACCCCAGAAGGAGCATGAAGTATTCCCCACCAGAGGAACTACCCCTCCCCTAACACTCTATACACCCCTTGGATGGTATACAAATGGAATAAATAAACAAAATAATAAACACCCCTTCATTCCATGGCACAGGGACATAGATCATGCTATGGAATCATGGTACTAGAACGAATAAAGCACTAAGAAAAGAGCAGGGTTTTTATTGCTGGGAAAGACCCAAATACATTTTTTCCTCTCTGAGCAGCTGCTTCTTGGTCCTTTAGAAGTCATAATTCTGTTTGTAATCAGTCTGTTGCCATAGAAATGAATGTGATAACATACATCCAGCTTTATGGACCTAGAAGATGGATAAGAATTACCATGGGGAGGTGATAGTATCTGATTGAACAGAATCAATTGAACTGGAGGAAAACAACTTTGCCTTTTATCTGGTTAAGTAAATATATTTTCTCCACTGAACCACTGAATTTGCTCCTACATATACAATAGGCAAAGAGTCTATTGTGTATTTGTAGCTTTTTCAAAAGATGCAACCAATATATTACATCTGCAGCTAAATAATTTGGTTGTGATTACTTTTGATAGGATATCCATAATACTCTGGCTTTGTTACATGGCGGAAAACATGACCCTGGAAGTATCAAGCAGTTGCAACAAAATATTGGCTTGGATTGGTAGTCAAAGCAAAGATTTATGGCAGGATAGTTAATAGAGCAGATTTCTACCCTTTCTTACTTTAATAAAAAAAATTCTCTCCCCACCCCGATACATAGAATAAGAACATGGGGTGGATTCCCCTAATGAACCCCACTTGCACAATGAAGCTTACTCCCCTCTCCTTCTCTCACACCTCCTGAAATCATCTCAGGTGGGGGGCGTGTTCAGAAGAACCCACAGAACAGTGTTGGGGAGGAGAGGGGTGGTTCCATCTGGCAAGTTGCAATGCTTGTACAGACAGAATGTGTCTAATAGCACAGAGTTCCATTCCACCCATGCATATGAATACTTTGAAGACTAAACTGCCAGTGGGATGTCATAACTTCATGGATGAAATTTAGTTCAGGCTGTCTTAAAAAGTTATGAGTGCCTTCAAACATCACACAATGGTCCTTCTCGTCCCTCTTCATTCCTTGCAGCCCCTCTTCCTTCCCCAATTCAGCTCCAGAAAGTGCCCCATGCCTCCTCTTACTTGCCTCTTCTCTAAGCTAAAAAGACCCAAATGTTGCAACCTTATCTCAAAAGGGAGTTGCTTCAGTCCCATGAACAATTTTGTTGTGCTTTTCCAGCTCTAAAATATCCTTTTTAAAGGGAGGTGACCAGAAGTGAACACAGATTTGTATTTCAATTCCTTCCTGAATGATCCCTAGCATGGGATACACAATTTTCACAACACTGGACTGAGAACTTCAATTTTTTAGTTATTTATGTATGGTAAGATTTATACCCCCATCCTTAAGTATGACTACTATCAGGGTTTGTTAACAAGAAAATAGTGATTTTTAAATACAGTAGATATACACTTAGAATGTCAGTTAAAATCTCAGTTAATTTCAGCTTTAAAAATGGAGCAAAAAAAGGTTTTTGCCTGACACCAAACAGATACCAAAGTTGGCACCAATGAACCTTCTGGGTGAACTCCATAACCAAAGGGCCTTTTTTCTTGGTGCCCCTGCTATCAGATATTAAATGGGTGGCAACTAGGAAAGGCTTTGGACAAAGATGTCACGGATCAGGCAGGCACATACAGAAGGAGCTGGTTCTGATGGTACTCAGATTCTTATGTAGAATTGTGCTCAGGAACGGACGGGTAGCCAGTGAAGATTTTTCAAACCTGACTGAATGGGTTTCAAAGTTGTCCCTGGTTAGTAGTCTAGCAGCAGCATTCTGAACTAAGTGAAATTTCCAGAAAGTCTTCAAGGGCAGCTTCATGTATAACACATAGTAGTAATCTGTTCTGGGTGCAGCTCAGCTACCTCTGTACAGTGGTGGAGTGTGCCCCGTGGGCGCCTGGGGCAGGTGGGGGCGTGCTGCACTGTGGGGGCAGGAAACACTGCCGGAGCAACTGTGACCTTGGGTTCCCTCCAGCTGGAGGGAGGCTGAGGGGGATCCGGTGGGTGGGCACTGCCCTGTGCCATCCTTCTCTATGATATAATCCTAATGGAGAGATGGGATTTATGAATAGACCCCGCTGCAAATTTTGAGATATCACACTTGCATGAGAAGACTGCACCATGCCATAAACAGCACATTTGAGTTGGCACATTGGCTGCTTGCAGGGATGGGGGAGAAATTTGATTCAGTTTACATTTAAAACTGAGTTTTTCAAACTTGTTGTTTAGTCATGTCTGACTCTTCGTGACCCCATGGACCAGAGCACGCCAGGCACTCCCTGTCTTCCACTGCCTTCCGCAGTTTGGTCAGACTCATGTTTGTAGCTTTGAGGACACTGTCCAACCATCTCGTCCTCTGTCGTCCCCTTCTCCTTGTGCCCTCCATCTTTCCCAACATCAGGGTCTTTTCCAGGGAGTCTTCTCTTCTCATGAGGTGGCCAAAGTCTTGGAGCCTCAGCTTCAGGACCTGTCCTTCCAGTGAGCACTCAGGGTTGGTTTCCTTAAGAATGGAGAGGTTTGATCTTCTTGCAGTCCATGGGACTCTCAAGAGTCTCCTCCAGCACCATAATTCAAAAGCATCAATTCTTCGGCTATCAGTCTTCTTTATGGTCCAGCTCTAACTTCCATACATCACTACTGGGAAAACCATGGCTTTAACTATACGGACCTTTGTTGGCAAGGTGATGTCTCTGCTTTTTAAGATGCTGTCTAGGTTTGCCATCGCCTTTCCCCCAAGGAGCAGGCGTCTTTTAATTTTGTGGCTGCTGTCACCATCTGCAGTGATCATTTTCAAACTTACACATTACAAAACAATATGAGAACCAAAACACACCTATCCTTCAACATCCACACTTATCTAAATTTTGTGATGCAGTTTTCCAACCAATGTTTATAAAAATGCATATAAAAGGATGAGATGTGCATAAAAATAAAAATACATAATATTTAATTATTTTGGCTCCATGGAGAGTTGCTCTTACGGAATAAAGACTGAGTGTTGTGACCTCTGCTTTTCTGGATGGCCAGTAGAGGGAACTGCCCTTGGAACAGTGTTTCTGTGTATTTTGCAAAACAGCTATAGAGGATGCTGTTCACATTATTACCTCTATATAAGGTTCCCCATGAAAAATATTTGAGTTTAGCCACAAAAAGAATTTCTGTGAGTTTCTGTGCGAGTTTCTGTGCTTTTTGCTGTTAGACAAGGAAAATTATGTTTCTTTATTTGTGTTGGTAGAAATTAAGAGCCAGATTTGTGGCACAATTCTGAATGTCTTTTTACTACTACTACTAATGAAAGTAGCATAAAAATGCATTATATAGTAGAAATTGCTTGCAAAAATGTGCACACTACTCAAAAATGTATACAAATATGTGTTTATTAGGAGAAATTCTCATGAAAATGGTGTAATTCTCATGAGAATTAAAAATAAATAAATCGCAAATTGCTGCAGAAATGTGAACTGAATTTAATGTTGGAAAAATGAGAAACAGGGAGAATGAAATTAATGCCTAGCTTCTTGTATAAGAATATACCTTCCAGCTTTAGGAAGACCTGACCCTTCAAGCATTTAACTCTTTTTAAGTTAAGTTCTTTTCACATGGTAACCATAAGGTAAATCAAGGTGAGCCAATGCAGTGCCCTCCATGCTGGCTAGGACTGATGGGAGTTGCTGTCCAACAACATCTGAAGGGCATCATGTTGGCTACATGTAGAACTGAATGCATGGAAGGGGAATGGCACCTGCTGGCCCCATACTTGCGCTCTAAAAAGTGGAACTTACACAAGCACAGCTGCCTATGGGAGAGCCAATGCATACACAGACTTCCTTTCAGATGTCACAGTGACATGCAGGCCATGGCATCCAACATCAGGAGCAGGGCCAGTGGGCACATTATCACTCCCCATCAACATGCTTAGTTTATAGGTAAAGAGTAAAGGGACCCCTGACCATTAGGTCCAGTCGTGACCGACTCTGGGGTTGTGGCGCTCATCTCGCTTTATTGGCTGAGGGAGCGGGCGTACAGCTTCCGGGTCATGTGGCCAGCAGGACTGAGCCGCTTCTGGCGAACCAGAGCAGCGCATGGAAACACCGTTTACCTTCCTGCCAGAACAGTACCTATTTATCTACTTGCACTGTGACGTGCTTTCGAACTGCTAGGCTGGCAGGAGCAGGGATCGAGCAACGGGAGCTCACCCCGTCGCGGAGATTCGAACCTCCAACCTTCTGATCGGCAAGCCCTAGGCTCTGTGGTTTAACCCACAGCACCACCCGCGTCCCATACCCGCGTTTATACAAAGAGCTTATCTTGGGAAACAAGTGCTTGTGAATGTACTGTAGTACAGGCAGCCCCCCCCCTTTACATGGGGATTACGTTCTGAGGCACAGCGGGGGTGGGGGCAGAGAAATTGCATATAATTCTAAAAGCCTGAAAACACCTCATTCTGCCCCACCCCACCCTTTTAGTGGCATTTTAGTGACCTCTTTATGACATTTCCAGGTCACTTCCAGGTTTGGCACAATATACATGGTCGCACACATACCGAACACATGTAAACAAGGGGCTGCCTATATTATATGTTTTGTTCAAGTAATATTATGCTTGCATTTTTATAGAATTTGGTTTTCTGTATCATTCAGTAGCTGAATTACTGGATGGTGGAGGGGGAGACAGACCCATTAACTATTGATACGGAAGCCGTGGGGCACAAATTGCCTACTTTGGAGGAGTCAGAAGATGAAATTGTATTTTTCATTAAGGGCCTCCTTACCTTTCCCCATAATTTGAGCGTTGTTTGGTAGCAATCCACAAAGCAGCAGCAGGGAAGCCTCCAGAATATCACTATTTTCCACATCAGATTCAAGCATATATTTCTGCATCTAAAGTGGATTAAATAATTATGTTGCCCTAGCTCAATAAATCAACTTTTAAACAAAATCTGGATTTTTTGCAGTTTGGAAAGTGATGGAGAAATGTGTTGAAAAGTGTGGGCTGAACAAATGACTTACAGGAATACCTGTACACACATCAAATCAGGATAAAGGCAGGACAAATGCTCATTGTAGTATAACTGATCCATATAGAAATCAGAATGAATGCTGAATAACCTCTCTACATAAGCTTTCTGCTAGCAAATCAGGATGAATGCTAAGTAAATAGGTTGTCTGGACGGGCAACAAATGTATCATCCAAAACCAGCAGTCAGTATTGCACCTAGCCTACAAGCTGAAAAGCATCCATTTTGTTAGGAGAAAGCTTATTTAGATTTATAAACTGTGCTGTGCAAAAACACTATCAAATTACTCAGTCAGCTTGAAGCTGCACGAGCTAAATTAACACCTGCCTGGTTAGGAGTATAGCTGAGAGAAGGGGGGAAAACTTAGAATTTAAATTAATTACAAACTCCAACAACAATATTTAGAATCGGCTATATTCCTTTAAAACAAGTGATGTTTGCTGTGCAAGTATCACAAGAATAGAGCTAATTATTATGTAGGATATACTTAAATAAGTTTGTTTTGCTTTAATGGATTAGCATTCTGGACAATCAAATTTGCATTTAACGTAAGTCTTATGAACGTTGTGTGTGATATCCATAGATCCACAAAACAGCTATGCTATTCAATTATTCTGTAATAGTAAACAAATTATCAGCAAATTACAGTGAATTCCACAGTTTCTTCTTAAGTTTGGTGACAGCAGTCAGAGCGTGTATCTTGCTTCTGCAACTGGCAAAAGAGTTGCATTAGCTTTATTTTTTCTGAGCATTATTCTTTATTTTTCAAATCATTAGCATGCACGTGAATGACCTCATGATGAACAGATGCACTTGGATATGACTGTGATTAGATCAGTCCTCTCAGCAGTCAAGTGTGCCCATTTCAGTTAACCCTCTGAAGGACCAACTACAATTTACATATTAAGAATGTGTTTTTGGATATGGATTTTCAGATGCCACATAACTTTGGCACATGAATTTTAGGTTAAAATGTTCTATTATGTAGCTCTGCATCAAGTTATTTCAGGAGTAGACAACATTGTGCCTTCCTGTGCTATATTGTTATTCCTTCACCCTAAGGTTCCAGGGCAGGTTACAACAATGTGAAATACAATATTAAAAACAGTATACAGCAACTTATAATCACAAAAATAGGGTGGGTTCTAAAAAAAATATACCTCAGGTGCCAAAGGTTGGCTTAAAGAGGTGTATCTTTGGCATTCACCAAAAACAGTATAGTGAAGGTGCCAGAGAGGCCTCTGTGGAGAGGGAGTTCCACTTCTGAGGGCTACCAGAGCATGCCCTCTTCCCTGAGCTTCTGAAGGCAGTGGAACTCTGAAGAGGGCCTCCTCTGCTGATCTTAAGACCGGAGAGGGTCTGTAGGGAAGGATATCTTTCAGATATTTGAGGCCTGAGACGTAGAGATTTAAACATGGACATGAGCACCTTGAATTAGGCCCTGAAACAAACTGGAAACCATTGTTGTTTTAAAACATGGTTCATATCTTATCTAAATGGAACCTCAGCCAGTATTCTGGTGGCTGCATTTTGGACCTACTCATATATTCCAAACAAAGTGCTTGATTAACCTGGAGGTAGGCTGTATGAACTCTGTATTGATTTGTAATGTTTTGTTGGTCTCTGGACCGTAATAAAGATTGTTGTTGTTGTTGTTGTACTCATTTTCAAGGGCAGCCCCACATACAGCGCACTGCAAAAATCCAATCTAACTGGAGCAAGGAGCACAGTGGCAAAATCATTCCTGTCCAAAAGGGGCTATAGGTTGCAGACCTGATGTAGATGGAAAAAGTCATTCCTAGCCATTGAGACCACCTGAGCCTCCAGGAGCATCTACAGTGGTACCTCAAGTTATGAACGCTTCAACTTACGTTTTTTCAGGTTATGAAAGGTTGTAACCCATAAATAGGTTGTCTGAGCTCTCAGAGGCCTCGTCGCTGCCTGGAGCCAAGCCCGGACATCTGCAGGGCCTACGGAGCTCTCTGAGGCCTCCGTGAATGCCGGGAGCCAAGCCGATTGTGATCGAATCACATTTTCATTTTGAAATGTTTTATTGATTTCATTTTATAGATCAATGGCCTCGTTAGATAGTAAAATTCATGTAAAATTGCTGTTTTAGGGGTCGCTTTTCATCGTCTCATTCCTTTTTGCATTTTAGTTTGTGTGGCTTTTCGGTTTTTTGGCTGTGACTTGTTCTTCATTTTATGGGACTGACTTGTGACTTCGCTTTTGTGACTGTGTGGAACCTAGTTCAGCTACTGGTTGATTGTGTGACTTCAGAAATGGATAAAAGCCCCCCATCCAAACTGACTATCATCAGTGCACATAAGAAAAAATATAAATGTTAATTTTTTTCATCTAAAATACTGTCTTATTTATTTTATAGTACAGTACATTGATTATTGCCTTCATTTTATGGATCAATGGTCTTGTTAGACAGTAATATTCATGTTAAATTGCTGTTTTAGGGAGTGTTTTTCATCGTCTGGAATGGATCAATCCACTTTCCATTACTTTCAATGGGAAAGTCCACTTCAGGTTAAGAATGCTTCAGGTTAAGAATGGACTTCCGAAACCAATTAAGCACTTAACCTGAGGTACCACTGTATATCCAGAACAGGCTGTCCCACCATCTTGCAGACAAGAGAAACCCCTGTGTCTTTTCAGCATTCAGCTTCAATTTATTGGCCTATATGCAGCCCATCGCCTAATCCAAACACCAGCCTAACACCTCAACCACTTCTCCCAATTCAGATAGAAGAGAGATATGGAGTCTGGTATCATCTGCATCTTGACAACACTTCAATCTGGATTACAATCCAGATATTGTTGGATTACATTCAGCATCCCTGACAATTGGACATACTTAGATTACAAACTCCATAAACTCCAGCTAACAACATCTGGTTACTGTTGAGTTATTTGAACTTTTATGGAACATTGTTTCTGTTACTAAGGCTTACCACAACTACACAATTATGCATGTGTGTATTAGCTGTTATAGTACAAATACTGTTTTTTCCTATGGGAGCTAAACCCAATGGGCTGGGGAGAATAGAGTGGTACCATTACTTCCGTTGATGCAGTCTAGAATTGCATTATCCTTTGCACTGCTCTGCTAACTCATATTTCGCATATAGTCAACTAACTGGGTCAAATATAAAAACACTAAAATCATGTATCATAGAGAAACTTTTATGCATCTTCTACATAATACATGTGCATTTTAAGTTATCCTCATGTTTTCTGACGCAAGTGGGTTCCCCCATGCTGTTTACGGATATATTCAGCCAGTGGCGGAGTCTGCCAAACACCACGCAGGGCCGGGAGCGGGGCGTGCCCCAAAGGGGCAGGGCGCAGAAGGAGCCGGCTGCATCTTGCCTCTTTTCCCCTTCCCAGGCTTGACTCAGGGGATGGAGGAGCTGCAGCTAGGAGCATTGTGCCCGCAGCCTCTCTCCGCCCCTCAGGTCAGAGCACTGAACACTCTTACAAAATGAAGTTAAATGAAGGCACACATATGGATTAGAATTTTATAGGATTAAATTTAACTGCTCAACTGAATTTCTTCTTTATACTTTCAGAACTTGGGTTCAGAAAAAAAGCTTATGACTTCTGTTATAAAATAGCTTCTTATCTAGATGCAGCTAACCTTCTGCATTTGAACACCCCCCTTTTTAATACTCTTCTGCTCTAGAAACCTTGAGATTTAGGATCTGATTATGACTTAGGATCTGTGTATCTAAACGATCCTCTAATGCCATAGGAATCCGCCTGAATATTGAAGTCATTGTCAATCCTGTGTTCTCCAACTCTGCCTTTGGAGATGAGAAATGCCAACTGGGGAAACTGGCCTTTTCAGTGGTGCATCCCATTTCTGGAATTTGTTCCCTAACTAGGTTCATGCAGAGCCAAATCCTTATGTGTTTCTGGTGCCAGACTTCTAATCTTCTTTAAATCTGTTTAATGCTGTTGGCTTGTGCTGCTATTTTAGTTATCTTTTTATAACATTGTTGCACTTTGAATTATTTTAAAATATAAATTGCAAGTTGTTGTAAAGTTTTGATTTGGTGGGATATTAAACATTTAAGGCTTTTTAAAAAGTTAAATGCATAAAAATAGTAGTAGTGCTGGATCACTGATTTTCTAACTAGTGTAGGCAGTTGAGCCTCACTCCATAAGGATCAGCTATTTAAACCTCAGAATAGCAAAAGGGAATTATACAAAACACACAGGTGTGTTATTTAACATCTTGTATTAATCTGAAGCGGGACGTGGGTGGTGCTGTGGGTTAAACCACAGAGCCTAGGACTTGCCTATCAGAAGGTCGGTGGTTCGAATCCCCGTGACAGGGTGAGCACCTGTTGCTCTGTCCCAGCTCCTGCTAACCTAGCAGTTTGAAAGCATGTCAAAGTGCAAGTAGATAAATAGGTACCGCTCTGGTGGGAAGGTAAACAGTGTTTCCGTGCGCTGCTCTGGTTCGCCAGAAGCGGCTTAGTCATGCTGGCCACATGACCCGGAAGCTGTACACCGACTCTCTCGGCCAATAAAGTGAGATGAGCGCCACAACCCCAGTCGGTCACGACTGGACCTAATGGTCAGGGGTCCCTTTACCTTTACCTATTAATCTGAAGAAGGATGCAAGACTGGTTCTTAGTTCACTGACCCCAATGCATCTAATTTTATTATTTCACAATGTCCAATACATACTAGAACAACACAAAGGTAGCTATGATAAGTGACTTAAAGTAGGTGTTTTTTTTAAAAAAAATTAGAGCTTTCTGTTGTTATTTTCAATTGCGTAACCAGCTAAATTTCTTGATAATATCCAAATTAGTATAAGAATTATACTTTTATGCAACAAATGACACAATTTTGTCTCAAGAGTATTTATGTGTGTGGTTTATTTCATAGCTGTTCCACATTTTTAATAAGAAAATATTAATCAAAGCTTTACTTATAAGCTTTTCTAATGTTGTTTAGTATTCCAGTTCAACAAAGATCAATAGAGGCCATTCCTGTCTCTTGACGCCTCTCCAGGAAGCAGAGGTGTGATTATGTAAATAGCACTGGTTCCTCTTTGCTTCTGCCAGCTTGCTTATCTCCAAAGCCTTCTGCCTGCTGCTATTGGCGACCAGTACAAGTACACGCAAATACCTCTTATCTCTTAACAAAGCTCGAAAAGCTCAAGGACTGAAGCCAGTAATGTTAAACAGTGATGCGTGTCTGATTCTATTTGTCAAGTGATTCATTTCAGTAAATTTAATTTCTGTTATATTTCTTAGTTCAGATATAAAGATCAGTTAGAATGAGAGAAAGAAAACAGACACGCAGAACATTCACCAGGGTTTCAGATAATCCATCAACAATCCAATGCAGCATCGTAATATCATTAGAAAGAGTCAGTTTCACAAAATGGGTATAAACAGGGAATAAAGGAATTTATGTTTAGAAATCCATCTGGTTAACCTTGTGTTCTCCTTGTACATGAGAGCAATGGATTATGAAATGAACCCTCAAAACAAAAGGTCTCTTTAAAAAGCACACATGTAAATATAATTAAAATAAACTCATTTAACTAACTTTGAAAGCTTTGTGATGTGTAGAACGCACACATCCTGGCACTATGATTGTCTGACAAAACACTGCCCTGACACCCCCCCCCCACCAGTGTTAATCCTGGGTCCAAGCATTGCAGAAGCATAATCCCCATTTAGCATTAGGAGCAATGGCTTCTACTGTGAGGAACTATTTTTCGATTAGTATGCACTGATTCACGAATAGCTTTTCCACAACATATTCTCAGCTCAGCAAGAAGCCCACACTCCTGAATGAACCAGAACACATTAGTGAGAGAAAGTTCATTAACCTTGCTAGATTCAGGGGTTAACAGGATAGCTGAAGAAAGGAACTGAGTGAACAGCTCTGATGCAAAACAAATTAAAATGAATGTCATCATTTCTTTTGATATTCATTAGCTAATTCAGAGCGAGAAAGCTCTTCTTAAATTTGCAACCATTTATCAGTGAAAAGCAGGTGTACATCTGCTGCTCAAGTGCTTCTCAGCGGTTAAAATAATAATAATAAAAACAACAACATGATGAGACTTACCGCATCCACTAAGGGAGTAACTGGGAGAGGGAGAGAAGACCTGAGCAGCAAAATCCTCAAATGTCATGGCTTCTTTGTGGTTGTGGATTATTGCTTCGAGGTACAGAGCTCTTTCCTCATAACTGTTGGGAGCAGGTTAAGGAAATGCACTCTTACTGATACAAAGCCAAAGAAACTTATATTTAACCTGTGCATTTTCCAATTAAAATCAAGCCACAGTTGTCAGAGTTTTGACAAAGCTACAAGATTCTAAGGACTTCAATAAAATGTATTTCTAAAAAACACCAACCCCAAACATTTTCCTGACAGCTAAATATAAGCACTATATGAATGTAGTGTTTTTTCATTCTTCATTAAAAAGGCTGATTGACAAAATAAATTTGAGACCTTTATAAATGAGAAATGAAAATAATTGTGTAACTAACCATGAGGAAAATTGCCATAGCCAATAAACTCAACAGAAGCCCCACATATATTTTTCCTATATAATAGATCATTTTTTCAAAATGTAAATATATTTAAACTTTAAAGAAAAGGATAAGAAAAATTAAAGTATGAAAACACCTATTATTCATAAGAATATCGAAGTATACTAAAGTATAATAAAGTCATATTTAAAGCTTTTTCAGAAGATTCATTTGACGCATCTGAAATTTCTTATTTCATGATGGATTCAATTCTTTTTTTAAAAAAAAATAGAGCATGTATACACTTCAGTCTTAATTATGCTGACAACAAAGCATCTAAAACCAACAGTATTGCCTTTTAATTAAAACGCGGCAACCTGGAACACGCGCCATTCAAATGCATAATCAAAAACCAGTCACCAATAAAACTTACAAGCGTAACACGCTGAAGCAACTTTCCAGCTGTCTTAATAGGACCCCCGCTTGTGATAGCTTTTCGAAGGGGGGAGAGCAAATCTCTCTCTTTGTGTGCAGCTTCTCTTTTCTTTGAAGGTGAATCATGCACTTCAAACAACAGGGTAACATTTTGGAAAAAAAATCTACAACAGATTGAAGTATCTCACACACAACTTTGTGACTTAAACAATCAATCAGTCAGTATGAAATGTCATTCCCTGTCACTCATTTTAAAAACAAGTTTCCAGAGTTTCCTAGTATTTTTAAATATGAGAAAAGAGCTTAGTTTTATGTGACTCCTACCATCTGAACTGAAAAGTGTCATTATCGTTGTTTGAAAGGTATGTCCTTGAGGAGAATCGCAGCGGTCCTTTTCAGCTCTACAGTGTAGTATCCAAGTGAACTGATCACCACATTAAGGAACCTGACATGGAAGGGCCCCAAAATGAAAACATATTTCAAATAACTTTGTGTCTTTAGGAATGAAAGTGAGCATGGCATTTTGCAAAATATACCTGATGACATTTTTATTTGCTTTCTGCTTTCAAAACCCATTCCAGACAGTACAAGCACTAGCCTCAGTGTATTTGGGGTTGCTTCGCTGAACTCCTGGTGACTCTTGTTAATGAATAGGCTCCCAAACTTCCTATGAGAGGAGGCACACGCCTAGCACCTCTTCTAAAGGGACTGACTGATGCCATTCACATCTCATTATGAACATGCTTATTCTGCTCAGCACTTGGCTGTTGCCAGGGCTCTCTATTCCACACTGACACAGCAAGCCGCTCGTCCTGAACAGCAGGATGTTAGGCCTGAGTGGCCGTCTGGTGCACAGACTTTCTGTCTCTAAGCTGGCACGTGCTGGCGCAGCAGGAGAAGACCAAGGCGTGACAAATTACTGGAAGAGCTAAGCTAAACTTATGGCTGTAAACCACCTGAGCCTGTGGACCTCTGTGGACCCGCCATCCACTCTCAATTCCTCTTTGGCCCTTGCAGTATGCAGTCTGCTCATGGGCTCAGTTCAACGGAGGCAGATAAACTGGAAATTCTTTTCATGCTGCGCCTAATAAAATCCCATGAAAAAGACTTCATATCCAGCATAATAAATGGAGGAAATGCTCATGTATAATTTAAACACTGCACCCTAAGGCAGCAAGACTGGCAAATTAATTCAAGTTGTAATAAAATTAATAATGTTAAAGCATATAAAAATGTTCATGAGTAAAAAAAATGATGAGCAACTGCATCCCTTCCTGACAATATTTGGAAATCAACAAATTTGCTGAATACCTAGATGTTTGCTTACATTGATCCGTTTCTTCTACCATAAAGAAGAGAGATTTTCCAATCAAAAAGCAATTTGAATAAAGCCTTCCTGCACACCCACAAGGTAGGGAGCAACATGCAACAGCAGTGCTCCCTAATTCGTCTTATTCCTCCTTTCTTTAACATGTTAATGTTTTATCCTGGTTTCTGTCCATTCTGTGCCAGATAACTAGTCTTGTAGACATTTAGTAACTAAGAACACAGATAGTTTTATAGTGTTTTCTGTAACAGAGAGACAAACTAAGGTCTACTCTTTGCTAACTTTATTGATACTCATCACCCAATGAATACTACACATGGTACTCACAGCAGTAATTTTTTTAGGTGGGTTGATGTCTGCTGGAATAAGAACTATTTTCTCCACTAAGCCACATGATGCCTAGAGGCACCCTTGTGATGAATACATTATTTTTTTACAGATTATAGAATCATAGAATCATATAGCTGGAAGAGACCACAAGGGCCATCGAGTCCACCCCCCTGCCAAGCAGGAAACACCATCAGAGCACTTCTGACATATGGTTGTCAAGCCTCTGCTTAAAGACCTCCAAAGGAGGAGACTCCACCACACTCCTTGGCAGCAAATTCCACTGTCGAACAGCTCTTACTATCAGGAAGTTCTTCCTAATGTTTAGGTGGAATCTTCTTTCTTGTAGTTTGGATCCATTGCTCCGTGTCCACTTCTCTGGAGCAGCAGAAAACAACCTTTCTCCCTCCTCTATATGACATCCTTTTATATATTTGAACATGGCTATCATATCACCCCTTAACCTCTTCTTCTCCAGGCTAAACATGCCCAGCTCCCTTAGCCCTTCCTCATAAGGCATCGTTTCCAGGCCTTTGACCATTTTGGTTGCCCTCCTCTGGACACGTTCCAGTTTGTCAGTGTCCTCCTTGAACTGTGGTGCCCAGAACTGGACACAGTACTCCAGGTGAGGTCTGACCAGAGCAGAATACAGTGGCACTATTACTTCCCTTGATCTAGATGCTATACTCCTATTGATGCAGCCCAGAATTGCATTGGCTTTTTTAGCTGCCGCGTCACACTGTTGGCTCATGTCAAGTTTGTGGTCAACCAAGACTCCTAGATCCTTTTCACATGTACTGCTCTCAAACCAGGTGTCACCCATCTTGTATTTGTGCCTCTCATTATTTTTTTTGCCCAAGTGCAATACTTTACATTTCTCCCTGTTAAAATTCATCTTGTTTGTTTGGCCCAGTTCTCTAATCTGTCAAGGTCGTTTTGAAGATTAGTGAGGAGAAAGTGAGACAAGGGTAATGGAAAGAGGAGAAAATCATGTTGTGTGAGACAAAATGAACTTTAGTCTACCCTTTAGTCTACCCTACCTGCCATTTAGCTATGAATACTGGAATTAACAAATCTGTTTAACACAGGTACTTTAAATACGTGATTGCAGTCACAAACCTCACAAAACTATGGTGGTTATATGAAAGGCAGAAAACTCAAAGAAGAATGATACCACATTAACCTGTAAAAATTAACATGATTTAAACAAAAGGTATTGGAGAGACTGTGGACATTATTTCAACATAATTTTACAGCAATGAGAAGACTGAACCAAGCACTGTAAATAAGTTCACCGTGTCATATTCTTAAAAAGTATCCTTCGCAGGTTATTTAGATGTGAAACTTTGAATGCAAAGTACACAACCTTGGTTATGGTCCAGTAGCAACCACAACTGTGTAGTTTTAACTGAAAATCTTTTGGGGGAATTCTGTATGCACTTGGGATAAGTGCAATTCGATAGTGCTTAACAGATAACAGAATAGCTGACTTGCTATAGTAATGACTTGCTCTCTTTGTACCACATAATCATTCTGCAGTTTACATAAAGAAAAAATAAGATGGCTCTGCAATAGTTTTAGATTTGTCTTCTTTAGTTGCTTAATATTGCTTAATATTTTTCTAAGAAACTACCAACCCAATCACTCTTTAGCTGCAACTTTAGATAACTTATCTGAAATAGGAAATTAAGAATGAGTTTGAGAGGTAAAGGTCACTCCCCCCCAATCCCCCCCTGCTCCATTGACACTTTCAGGTTTGGGTCAAAGTATATTAATGTCCTATATAGGTAAAGGTAAAGGTACCCCTGCCCGTACGGGCCAGTCTTGACAGACTCTGGGGTTGTGCGCCCATCTCACTTAAGAGGCCAGGGGCCAGCGCTGTCCGGAGACTCTTCCGGGTCACGTGGCCAGCGTGACATCGCTGCTCTGGCGAGCCAGAGCTGCACACGGAAACGCCGTTTACCTTCCCGCTGGTAAGCGGTCCCTATTTATCTACTTGCACCCGGAGGTGCTTTCGAACTGCTAGGTTGGCAGGCGCTGGGACCGAGCAGCGGGAGCGCACCCCGCAGCAGGGATTCGAACCGCCGACCTTTCGATCGGCAAGTCCTAGGCGCTGAGGCTTTAACCCACAGCGCCACCTGTGTCCCTAATGTCCTATATAGCATGCATTAAATTATTGCTAATAAACATCTTTGCCCATCCTTTCACTCACCCAAAGATCTCCATCTGATGACCAAAGAAGATACGATACAGGATATCAGTGATTAGGTCTCTCACTCTACTGTTTCAGTAGGTTGCTTTGAATATAGAGGAGTGGGAGTCATAGAAGATATTTAACTATTTCTTTTATGTAAACTGTGCTGCTCAGGTGAAGCTGCTATTTACTATAGAGGGAGAAAAGACAGCTACAGTACCTGTGGCTCTATCTTTCCTATTCCTAGTGGAGCAAACAGCAACTTGGAGAAGGAGCAATTTAGATAAGGCAAACAATAAGGGAGCTAAAGGAACATTCTCTCCCTTGTTTCTCTGATCTTCACATCAGCATTATTGCATAGCTTATTATTCTTATTATTATTTAAAGCAGAATATCTTGATCATGGATCTTCTACACAACTGCCAGTTTGGATCCAACCAACTTAATTTCCCAAAAATATGAACACTCAGGAACCTTGGGTGCCTTTGGTTATGTACTAATAAGTCTTTAGATTTTCTGAACATTTTGGAAGTTGAACAGACTTCCGGAACGAATTCCATTCGACTTCCAAGGTACAACTGTAGCTGCAATTGGGGACAGAAGTGAAGTCCTATTACTTCGGTTATATAACAAATGTCGTCTCCCTCTGCCTAAAAGCAAGATGAGCGCTGCAAAGGTACAAACCTTTATTTAATACTGAATAAAATACACGTAGTCCAACAATTTATGGAGTTGCCCCAAACAGTCCATGAGTGTGAAAAAGAGAAGACTGGACTCCGTAATGCTCCTATGATATACCCTCAATAAATATAATAGTTAAGTAGCCGATGGGGAGAGGTGTTCTTGAAAAAACTGAGAATCACAAATCACTTGCCTGTTCTGCTGTCACACACGCCTCCTGAAAAAAGCACTTTTGTATATTATATCCACCCTCTAAATCTGAAGGGGGGACTTTCTTATGATGGTATTAATATCTCATAAACAATAGTTTGTTAAATTAAGCTTTGCTAAGATGCAACAGGAATTAATGAGTTTTCCAACACGTAAGGCATATCAAGTAAGATCTTAATGTGACTTACAGTTTTCAATTAGGTAGCATGATTGTGAAGTCTGCCATGGTAACTTCCCAGATATACAAGTACTAAGGGGGCTTTGACACCTGTAATCTTTGCCTATGTGCAAAGCAGGTGTCAAGGCTGAAAGGACACCATTGTCAGAAAAAGGCTGCATGCTCATTCCAAAGGTCCAGAATTAAAGCAAACTGAAGATAAATCAGTGCATGTACAGCCACTGCTGGCCATGTTCTGCAATTATATAGTTTGTTATTTAATAACCTGCTAGGTGATAATTGAATGATAATTAATACATATAACAGAAACCAAACCTTACATCTTTGACTCTTAATTTTTCAACAGCCTTGATGAAATACATATTTTTCAAAAATTCGCTAGCAAGTTAATGACCTTTCTAACAAGTTTATTATGTTTCATGCAGTTGCTTATTTGTCATTTGGAAGCATTACCAATATATTTTCCTTGACAGACTCCTGAGAAGAAAATATACTCCTCTATCCCAAAATACATCATTTGATTTTTAAAGGTGAATGAAACTGCTTTGTGGGCCAGAAAGGGCCAATGGACTCGCCATCTGTGAACTAGACAGTAACCAATTCAGGTTTGAAATCAAAGGATACCTTTTAACCATTAGAAGGGCAAATATAAGAATGCCACTAGGTTAAAGCCAGTTGGAGAAATTTGAGAGACCCTTGATTTTATATTTGAGTGCCACTGTTGTGACTCACAGTGAGTTGCCACCTCCCACTTCTCGTTTTCAAATATTTGACTGATCATATCTGGGACCATGAAGGAATGTGCTCCCAGCTCAATCAACCTTGAGATTTTCTCTTCACCAGCAATAGCAGCAGAAAGCCTATATGCCAGACCTAACCTATTAGCAATTACACAAATATAAGTATTGATGTAATGGGGTGTGTGAGTTACTTGTGGTTTCTAGACTGCTACCTAAAAATAAAGCAGCTCTTGAGAATACAGAAGTTCGCCAGCACAACCTTGGAACACTTGGCTTACCTATCTAAGCCATTTGGAGCTACTGTTCTGTTGATGTTCTGCATAGCTTTTTCTGTTCGAATGTTGCTTTCTTTTACATTGCCTGGCTTGCATGGCTCACCAAGCTAAACAATGACTTAGTGTGGGTTTCTCTGGGGCCTGTGCATTTGTATTAGGCCATGGTTTGGTTTGCCTTAGTATGACATGTGAACAAGGCTGCTGTATCAACCAATGTGAAGTAGATGTTCAGGGACAGAGTTACTGGTATACTAAAGTGAGGCACTGACTGAAGACAAGAATCACTTTTGGGGGGAAGTCCTCAGCTTCTAGTCTCCTAGCCATACTGTGAACCCATGCTGTTTACGCCACAGTAACAATCAGAAAGGCCTGACAGAACACCTGGTCCTCTCAGAGTCTGTGTCTTTTTTGGCAGCTAACTGCAAAATTTTCCTACCAGGTGGTTACACTTCAATTACACTAGCTAGTCTTTCTAAAGTTAACAAGAACCGCATGAACATCTTTTATGCATTAAAACACAGTATGAATGTTGTTAATTGTTGCTTACTTTTATTTTATTTAACTCATTTAAATTAAAATATTTCTTGATTGTAGCAGACATATATGTAGATAAAAATATAATCTGCACTGTTTCCACAATGATTTGATCCAACATGTTGCGAGCTCAAAACATTAAAAACATTTCCTATTCTAATTTCTTATTTGCATTTGATTAAGCTCTCAACACATTTTATTTATTTGTAAAATAGATATCCCACCGTTTGTGACAAGCAATCACATTCACACAAAACAATACAAATCGGCACAGTAAGCTCAGTCAGCAAAATAATAAATTTTACACTCGTGGAATCTCCTCCTGTCCCTATAATAAAAACGAGTGGCTCTGTAGCTACTCACATCCCCATCAAAGGACTGGAGGAATATACTGATTTTCAGCTGGTGCCATGAGAACCAGCTCCTAGGGGCCAAGGTCCCTTCGACCCCCATAAAATATTAGAGGAGGCCAGCTCCCCCCAGTTAATGGGCATTGCCATTCAAATGCTGAGTGTACCACACCATGTGATCAATTATGTGAGGCAGGGCTTACCTGGCCCCCCAATATTATATTCAAGTTGGCTCCCTGGGCTGGTGCTGAAAACTACAGTGCCCATACCAGCTGTACGTCAAGGGTGGAAGTACCTTCCACAGTTAGGATGTCGGCACTAAGAAGACTTTGGACTTCAGTTAGGGTTGAAGCAACATAAAGGGCCTGCCAACACATCTTAACACGAGGCCAGGAGAGGCACTTCTTCAGATAACTAGATCCTAATTCATTCAGGGCTTTGTACAAAAGCACTAAAACCTTGAATTAAGCTCAGCAACATGTAGTTAGCCAATGCAAACTCTTCAGGACTATGGTTCCAAGCAGCTGAACCAGCCAACAATTTGGCAGATGCATTTTGCAGCAGCTGCAGCCTCTAAGCAATAAGAACCAGAGAAAAGTCCTGCTGGAATAGGTCAGTGACCCAACCAGTCTGGCATCCTGTTTCACAGTGGCCAACCAGATGCCTATGGGAAGCACACAAGCAGGACATGATCCAGCAACTGCATGGCCTCACCTGGCTCAGAAGAGAGTGAGGAATAAAGGTGGGGGTCATCCACATACTGATGATGCTGCAATCAAATCCCCTAATCAACATGTCCAGTGCCTTCATATAGTGGGGAACAAGATGGAGCACTCAGGGCCCCACAGCATAGGTGCCATGCAGGTGAACTGCAGGACCTCCCTGGATAGGGTCCCACAGGTAGGACTGGAGCCATCATATCACTGCATTTACAGGTTCCAACCCCTGGAGGATAACCATGGTAAATGGCATCAAAAACTGCTGAGAGAGCAAGGAAAATTTACAACCTTGCCCTGTCCTTCTGATATTGGTTAACCAGGCCAACCAAAACTGGGCCTGAAATGGATATACATAATCTGCTTCTTCCAAGGGAGTCTGAAGCTCAATGGCTACCACCTCAAGTAACTTGCCACAAAAGGGGATATTTATGAGTGGGTGGTAGTTGTCACATACTTCTGGGTCCAGGAAGGACTTCATGAGGGGCTGTACCACCATCTCCTTCAAGGCAGAAGGAACTATCCCCTGCCATATTTACCACCCCCTGGACCCACCTAGTAAATCCTGCTATCTCTCAGAAGCCATGGTGTGCAAGAGTCTGAGGTTTTTTACAATCAAGTAGTGTAAAGGTAAAGG
Organism: Podarcis melisellensis; assembly: GCF_964234715.1. NCBI lineage: Eukaryota > Metazoa > Chordata > Lepidosauria > Squamata > Lacertidae > Podarcis > Podarcis melisellensis. The sequence continues at coordinate 89,283,820 of NC_138539.1, forward strand.
TAAGGTAAAGGATGCCTAGACGGTTAAGTCCAGTCGAATTCAACTATGGGGTGTGGCACTAATCTCTGCTCTCAGGCCAAGGGAGCCAGCATTTGTCCACAGACAGCTTTCCGGATCATGTGGCCAGCATGACTAAACCGCTTCTGGCACAACAGAACACCGTGACAGAAGCCAGAGTGCACGGAAACACCGCTTACCTTCCCACCGCAGCAGTACCTATTTATCTACTTGCGCTGGTATGCATTTGAACTGCTAGGTTGGCAGGAGCTGGGACAGAGCAAGGGGAGCTCACCCCGTCATGTGGATTCGAACTGCCAACCTTGCGATCAGCACGCCCAAGAGGTTTGGTGGTTTAGACCACAGCACCCCCTGCGTCCCTTTACTAAGCAGTGTACAAGTTTTAAGAAATAAAGAGTTGATTGCTACATAAAATATCAAGTTTTAGAACCTAGCTCACAAATCTTAACTCACTGTTTTCTGTTGCACAGTGGTGCTGAGTGGGTGCAATGTGAAGGCAAGAAGTGGTGTGCTGGAAGATGCTTCTCCATTCCACATCACATTTTGAGCTGCCAGGCCACCCATATCATGCTATCCTCACATCTCAGGTTCTCAAGCAAACTCAGGTATCTGGTAGGATACCTATTGGTGGAAATCTCAACATGGCAACGAATGATTATTATTTTTTCATTCTTCAGGTTGTTGTTACAAATCCAGAATAAGAAATCTAAACTCTCATGTCATTCAATCTTACTGTAGTGCCACGCAAAACCTATGTGGTGACCAAGCACCCAGTGAAGGGTGCTAGGAGAGAGCTCACACCCAGGTTTTAACCGCTATTGATACAATCGATAACAACATCCTTCTGGCCTGTCTAGAGGAGCTGGGGGCGCTGTTATACAGTGGTTCCACTCCTTCCTCCTGGGCCGTGTCCAGAAAGTGGTGGTGGGGGATAAGTGTTCAGACTCCTGGGCTCTCACTTGTGGGGTGCCTCAGGGTTCCGTCCTCTCCCCCATGCTTTTTAACATCTACATGAATCCGCTGGGAGAGATCATCAGGGGGTTTGGGCTGGGTGTCCATCAATATGCTGATGATACCCAGCTCTACCTCTCTTTTAAATCTGAACCAGTGAAGGCAGTGAAGGTCCTGTGTGAGTTCCTGGAGGCGGTTGGAGGATGGATGGCAGCTAATGGATTGAGGTTGAATCCTGACAAGACAGAAGTACTGTTCTTGGGGATCAGGGGGCCGGCTGGTGTTACCCCTGGTCCTGAATGGGGTAACTGTGCCCCTGAAGGACCAGGTGCACAGCCTGGGAGTCATTTTGGACTCACAGCTGTCCATGGAGGCGCAGGTCAATTCTGTGTCCAGGGCAGCTGTCTACCAACTCCATCTGGTACGCAGGCTGAGACCCCATCTGTCCTCAGACTGTCTCACCAGAGTGGTGCATACTCTAGTTATCTCCCACTTGGACTACTGCAATGCGCTCTACGTGGGGCTACCTTGGAAACTACAACTAATCCAGAATGCGGCAGCTAGACTGGTGGCTGGGAGCGGCCGCCAAGACCATATAACACCGGTCCTGAAAGACCTACATTGGCTCCCAGTATGTTTCCGAGCACCATTCAAAGTGTTGGTGCTGACCTTTAAAGCCCTAAATGGCCTCAGCCCAGTATACCTGAAGGAGCATCTCCACCCCCATCGTTCTGCCCAGACACTGAGGTCCAGCTCCGAGGGCCTTCTGGCGGTTCCCTCACTGCAAGAAGCAAAGCTACAGGGAACCAGGCAGAAGGCCTTCTTGGTAGTGGCGCCCGTCCTGTGGAACACCTTCCCATCAGATGTCAAAGAGATAAACCTGACACTTAGAAGACATCTGAAGGCAGCCCTATTTAGGGAAGTTTTTAACATGTGACATTTCAATGTATTTTTAATCTTTTTTGGAAGCTGCCCAGAGTGGCTGGGGAAACCCAGCCAGATGGGTGGGGTACAAATAATAAAATGTTGTTGTTATTCTGCCAGCTACTGATGTAAGTAAACGATTAGGCAACAAATATGCTCAAGAACGTGAAAAGATTGACAATCTTTCATCTAACCTGTGCATCACACTGTGACTTTTCATAACTAAAGGAACAGGCGTTGTGTATAGCATCTACTACAGCACTGGGCTTCAGCTGATGGGTTACTGCCTAATTCCAGGTGGGTCACAACAGGACCACTGCCACCATGCAAATACATGATAAAATATTAAGAAATGAGTCCCCTAAAACATGTTTCAGTCTGAAAAGGTTAGAGATACTTGCACTGTTCACCTGGAAGGCACCACATTGACCATCCCTTTTGTAAATTATAGCATTTTACGATTCCTTGGACATTTTTTTAATGGACACAGCTGTAACAATGTATTGAATGAGGCAGTACACAGAACTGGGGGAAACCACAGATACTTCCATGCTCTGCTACAGTATTAAGCCTCAACGTTGCTCCCAACGTTTAATTTAACAAAAGTTCCAGGTGTTCTTTGATAGGCATCTTCTTGGTTTGGCAATTATTTGATGCCACCATATTTCAAGATTAACTATGACCACTTGTTTATATTCCTTCAAGCTGAAGCAAGATTTGACTACAGAGCTAGTAGAATGTGCATATATGAAGCAGACAATCTTCAGAGCAAAACAATGACCAGCACTTTTGAATGAAAGGAATGAAAATGAACATTAGCACATCAAAGGCACTCTTCTGTAAAAAATGGCACAGCATACACTTTAATCTTTTTGACAATCTATTCATGAACTGAACTGAATTCCATTTCCGACACAAATGAGAATGCACAGCACAAGGACATCTTTGCCAACAATAAAATAAACGCCATGCAGAGAGATGGTGCTGCAGTCTTTCAACTACTCAAACAAATTGGCAGTCATTTTAAACTAAAAATACAGTGTCAGAAATTTCAGTTTTCATAATAAAAAAATTACACCAAAATAGTTGGTGGTTATATATAATGCTTGAGGCTGCACTGTTTCTTATGCAGGGCCCCCAATTCAAGGAATCAAGGGGTCAGAAGAAAGCTTTCCTCTCTTGTTTTATCCGTGCCTAATGTTATCATGGGACGCGGGTGGTGCTGTGGTCTAAACCACTGAGCTTGCCAACTGAAAGGCCGGTGGTTTGAATCCCTGTGACGGGGTGAGCTCCCATTGTTCAGTCCCTGCTCCTGCCAACCTAGAAGTTCGAAAGCAACCTAGAAGTTCGAAAGCAGCCCAGTATGAGTAGATAAATACTTCCCACTGTGGCGGGAAGGTAAATGGCATTTCCGTGCACTGCTCTGGTTCGCCAGAAGCGGCTTATGCTGGCCACATGACCTGGAAGTTGTACGCCGGCTCCCTCGGCCAATAAAGTGAGATGAGCGCCGCAACCCCAGAGTACTCGTCAAAATATCACAGGCCATAGATTATTTAAGAGCCATAGGCCTAGGTAAAGAGGAATGTTTTTGCCTGGTACCTAAAGACATGTAATGATGGTGCCAGGCGAGTCTCTCTGGGAAGAGCATTCCACAATCGGAGCCACCACAGAAAAGGCCTGTTCTCTTGTTGTCACCCTCCAACCTTTTCGGGGATAGTCACACACTATGTCACTCTGCCCCAACTGGGCCAAAGGCTAAATATCAGGTGACTGCTGACTGAGTCATCCCAAGTCCAGCAGAGGGAAAACAATCCTTTAAAATAGTGTTTGTTTGAGTTGCACTACCCTTCTTGCTGGCTTAATTTATGCCAGGTTAATTTATGCCAAGTTGAGGGGTCCTAGGATCCATCCTAATTCACCTTCTCTGGTGGAACCCAAGAACAGCTGGAGGGCACCATGTTGGAGAAAGCTGGCCAAGCTTCTATGCATAAACAGTTAATTTTTAAACTCCTGTGTAAATTTGTGATGGCCATAATCACAACATATCTGTATTTATATTTGGGACATTGTTAAAATTTGTTATTGCTGTTTTTATACATCAATTTTCTTTTTTATCTTTTATTATACTGTCATACTGAAATTTTGTACTGCTATATTGACACAATTTGTATGTTTATTAATTTTGCTATGTTTTCTGTTTTTTCCCTCCCTCGTATTGTGGGTTGCTTTGAATGCAAGTGTTTATGGGTAAGTGACATATACAAGCTAATCTCAATGGAATTGAATTGATACGGAAAATTATTTATTTTTGACTGTTATGCTGAATTGGCAATTCTTCTATTTGGCTATTTGGGGCAGAGAAGAAACTTTCTTCATAGGAAAGTCATGCACAATCGCTGCCCTAGAAATGTCTTCAGATGAAAAGCACTTCCTTGGTGGGGAAAAGCCTGCTTGGGGCCGTGGTTCTGGGAGGACTGAGGATTCTCTCCCCCCCCCCCAGGGTTTTGGTATACACAATTCTTTGTGTATATGCAGAACCCTTGGAACTGAACCCTTGCATAAGATTTGATTGTACTCTATATACAGGGGGGAAATACTAATAATGTAGATTTGAAAATAACCAATTCTCCAATCCTAGTAGGAACCAGAGATACCTTCTGACAATAATCTCATACTAGAAGAATACCTGGATAAGGAAATATTTTAAATTTTAGTGATGTTGTCAAGTCTCCTTTATCAGTATTGACAGTTCTCTCAGGTATTGACACAGCACTGTATTTTTTTAAAAATGTACATGGTGTAACTGGCAGATCAACATTATAACTACAGTGCATATGCGATGTTCTTTGCTTCAACAACATTGCTTTGTGTGTGGAAGGGGGAGCAGGAGGTGAGAAAGAATACTAATACCAAAAAATTGTTTTAAACTTGTACAAATTGTTGGCATTGAAGTCCTATTCAACAATTGGAAAATTACTACATGTCTTTTATAGGGCAAAGAACACATTAAGAGTTCATTAATTAAACAGTGCTTGTGGAACAGATGGAATGGCTATCTGGGTTCTAATTACTGTAAGTTGTACAGAGGTTTGCAGTCCTTAATGAGCTCAATAAAATGAATGATTACACATCAATCACAATTAGAGATACCTATAAGATGGGCTGAATAATCATTGTAATATGTCAAGCATGGTAAAACAAAGAACAACAGGCAACGCAAAACATAATTAAGAATAAATAGTCCATCCCAACCTCTGGGGGAAAAGTGACGTATTTGCACAACTTCTTAACCATTCATGTAAAGTCAAGGGGTGGTATTCAATTTTTTAAAAATCAGAGTACACTCATTAAAACAAACAAGCCTAATATAAGCATGCCCATTAATTTCAATGGTCCTGGTATGAGCAAAACTGATAATATAGCTCTACATTATCTCCTTCAAAAGAACAGGCAGCAACTTTTCCCTCCTCAGTGCATTTACATAGCTGGGGCACTTCTGGCATTTCGGCATCCCAGGCACTTGCCAAGTTTGTATATGTGGGGTGGACCTGCTTTCCTGGCAAGTGGAGGATTACGCCTCTATGACTTCCTTCCTCCCCATGGTCTGGATGTCTTGTTAGCTGCAGTGACCCCAAGGGCTTGTGCTATTGCAGTAAAGCTGCCCATTTAAAAAGGTGGTTGGGTATAAGCAGACATACCCAGCTGGAAACTTCATTTGAGGAACTCACTCTTATTAAAGATAGTTTGTGGGAAAGTGGTTTCCAAAGTATTATAATGACATAAATCCACTTCTGCTACTCACAATGGAACAATGCTAGTCAACTATATGTAAATCTCTAATATAACTGTGTGATTTAGATTTTTTCTTTTTTAATTACACTTTCCTTTTGAGTAAATTTTTCACTTTTCACTTAATCAGATGTACAGTCAAATCTTTCACATTTGGCCTAGAAGTTCACTCTTTACATTTGCAAAGATTTGTGATTAAAGCAGAAGCTTTTTAGCCTGAGGGGTTAAAAGTGTGGGTGTGGAAGTGCGCTTTTGTTAGAAAAATTAGCAATGCTATGAGTCATTGTGCATTAGCGGCAGAATAGTTTTGCATCTTGTATGAACCCAGACACCATATGCCATGCGAGGACCTATTACTTTATTCGGTGCCATTGCTGACAGGCAGACACGTGGATATCCCCAATGGAAAGACTGTCTCTTCTCTGTGGTGAGTACAGGAACCCAGTGATCTGAACACATCAGACATTGTAACTAGCAGCAGGAACAGCTGGTAAGCTAGGAAGAAGCAATGGCAATACAGAGCTAGAATGTTAATGAGAATGTGTGAGCTAAAGCCCAGTGCAAGCCTCAAAGGAGCGGGGTGGGGGGACATTAAAAAACACTTTATTTTATGCAGTTCATGAAGCCCAACATTTGGGATTTTTCTTCCTGAAATCATAAATACTGAATCTGAGTTAAGCATTAGTTCACACAACTAAGAAACTGATAAATATTGTTCAAGAAGCTCAGAATTTGTTCCTGTCATCCTACTGAAAGCATATTAACCTTAACTTCTTTCATTTTCCAAATAAAATAAAATAAAATAAAATAAAATAAAATAAAATAAAATGGTACATTCCTGAGTCAGCAAAGCCTTAGCCAAGGCTTAGATTGAAGCAGATGCATGGCTTGCTTGTTTCAACATCACAGTTATAATTACTTAAGCTAGATCAAGGAAACATTTTAATGCAAAAAGCAAACAAAACTCATAACATGACAATGAAAGGACTAATGCATATAGAAGTAAATAATGTTTTAAATGCATTGCAATTTTTCACAATTGACTGCATTTTAACACAACAGGATTATAATGATTAGTCATTTAGCAGTAGCATCAACCATGCCATATATGCTGAAAAGGGTTAAAAAGTCAAACATTTTACATGAATTTCATTCTATCCTAAACATGCATAATCTGGACTTTGGTTTTTGACAAAATGTGAAGACATTTTACCTGACAAGATCTTTGTATGCTTTTTATTATGTTTACTATGCTTTCACTGAAACTCAATCTTTTGAAGGAATGAAAAATTTCATTATTATAAAACCTGAGAACTCTACATTACCTTTACTCCCAAGAAGGCAAAATAAGATTGCTGCTATAAAGAATACAGTAGCAAGAATGCATACTATACAAGCAACCTCATTTCAACACAAGCTGATGCTAGTTTAGTATGGAAAAATTATACGCTCAACCCAAACAACATTTCTCAAACTGTGCACTCATTTTCTCATTTGATACTTTAATTGAACAGTAAATTGGTCAGTGGGTGGTCACTTTTGAACCAGAATGAAAATAAATGTGGACACTATGCAGTATAAGGAAATATGCAGTAAGTATATTAGCAAAGAACACAAAAATGTTGTTGTTTTTAAAAGTTTGTTTCTTCACTTAAGCTTTAAGAATTCACATTTAATTGTTCTTACATTAACAAGTACTGGTGCAGGTTTGGGCTACAGTATATGTGTTTCAGCTGAGCTGTAGTAGAGCACTTTCACAAATATTTCTCTCACTGAAAAATATATTTCACCTTGGGGATTTTTCATTAATTCAGGAAATTCCCACATTATGAATTGAATTAGCTTATTTTGCTATTAATGATGTAATCACATAGCCAAATCAGCTGCATACGAAGTGTCCTGACTACATCCTGTTTAGCGTGTGATTATTGACAGTGTAGAATAGTAAGTGAAACTATACCTAAAAAGAAGACAGCCTAAAAATGAAACAAAATGGCATTGAAACAGCAGCAGATGACAGAAAACGGTGAACATTTACTCAGTTTAGAGTTTTTTGTAGAAATACGTTTTGATTTAAAAAGTCAGAAAAGGAGAACAGCTAGCAAAACCCTAATTAATATGCTCTCAACAGGAGGGTATATCTTATGCTGAAACATTCTCTCTGGTAATCTAAATGGAAGGAGAGACAGCTCAATGATAACCATAGTTTGGTGAGGATTGCAAGTGCCAGGGCACCTAGAAAGTTGAAGAGAAGGAACTGAAGAAATTATTGAATAGAAAAGGGCCAATTACTATTTATTCATAATTAAGCTCCCTAGCAAAATGCCTGCAAGTATTTTCTCCTTGTAAAATAAACATTTGTGGTTTTATCTCAATATTATGTTAGATTAATGTACATATTTAAATAAAAGGAACAGACATTTTATTCTGCTAATTTGGTTTGATAGTTCAGACTTGTCTAGAAACCATGTGCCCTGGACCACTTGAAGACTGGCTAGCATCCATGAAGATTTTCTTCTCTAATTCTTAAAGGACTACCCTCAGTTTGACAACCCATCAGCTTGAAACCTTACTTGCTTTGTTTGGATAAGTATGCCAGTGGAACTTTACAGTCGTGTGACCCCAGCATAGGCCAGTAGAATTGTAGTGGCCAGACTAAGAACTGGAGTTCACTGGAGACAGAACTGACCATGCAGAACATCAGGGTATCCAAAAGCTCTGAGAACAAATTCAGAAGCTTGCCTGATTTGCTGGATCAGCTCAGCATGTTCTGCCTGCCTAGCCTCCATTCAGGCAAGCAAGAGGCATTATCAGAGTTCAACAACACATGGCAAAAACTCTCAAAAGAGGATGCAGAGCGGGGCCAGTAACAGGTGTGGCTGGGGAGGGGCTGGGGCTTGAGTAGCGTCCCAAAGGTCTGACAGAGAGGCTTGGAGGGCTGCATTTCACCTCTGGGGCTTGAGGTTCCTCATCTCTGCTTTAATCCTTTGCCTCCCATTGTAGTCCCAATCTGGATCCACCCACCCTGGCATTTGCATTTTGGAAGGGTAAAATGTTCCCGATACTTTTCCTAATGCAGATTGCAGGTGTGAAGCCACAATCCAGGTCTGGATTTCACTGGAAGAAAAGGGCTAAAGCCCTCTAATTCCCATGACAGGTTCCCAGTCCAGATCAGGAGGCAATCTGCAGCAATTTATGAAATAAATATCTTACACATAATCATATATTGCTTTCCTCTGGCTTTGCGGGATCATAGCTGGCTCAGCCCCTCTCTGCCCTGTTTCATTGAAGTCTCAAATTTCAGTGATGCCCTGCGCAATGCCAAAATTTGGTGCCCCCCACCTTTCATTCTACATCAGTTGGGGTGCCTCCTGAGGCTCCATGCCCAGTGCAACCAAACCGGTTGCGCTTCCCTAAATCTGCCTCTGCCTGTTTCAGGGCTTTTGGTGGGCTTCTGCTAGCAGGTACCCCAAGGAAGCCCTCCACCCACCTGCACATTCAACACTGCAGATGGAGGATACCTCTGCCCAATCAACACCCTCCTTCCACCCCAAGTCCAGCACAAAGGGCGTCTGGATTGCAGAGGAGTTTCAAGAAAAGAGATTAATATGGCAGGAGAATTACTTGTCTGAAACTGAAGTTTCTTTCATGGATCACAAGGTATGTATATATATACATGAACAAAACAGCACTTCCAAGAGTCTGCTAATACAGTTGAACCTATTGGGTGGCTTTCCTCCATATTTTTTTGTTCATCAGTTCTCTTTAAATGAGGGGGTTGCTAATTATTGTGGGAGGGTCAGCACCATTAAAAGTGATTTTTAAAATTCACAGTAAAGATTATGAGAAGCAAACACAGAAGAGTGAATGTTTTAAGCCTGACTTGGAAGTTCATCTGAGATTTCAAGGTCTAAACAGGAACAGTACCTAAAACAAGTGCAGATAATTTACAGAGGATTTAATTGCCTACCTATTGCAGGGGTATACGAAGGCCTTCTATGAAATGTAATAATTCTTGGCAAATCTACAGGACATACACAGAAAAATCCAATGTTAATACCACCCTAAAAGCTTCACATGTCATTACAGGCTGGAACAGATTACAGCTATTGATTGCTGCCTGGAGAATGTTCTCGCTGTGAGAACGGAAGGCGAGCAGCAGTGACAGACAGCTCAGCTATTGATCTACTCCAGCAGGGAAACTGCACTTCAAAATGAAGGTCAGTATTCCTTTATGCCACCAATTAGACCTACTATAATGTTCATCAGGACACTACGGAGATCGGTGAGATTGTTACAAACAATTCTGAGTCATATTTTATTTCCAACATGCATAGTTTCTGACAACAACTGACTGAAAACTACAGAAGGCAAATTATACTCCCCCAATGACGGCAGAACTGATAATCTTGGAAGGGAAAAATGCCATGTCCCATAAACTGAATGGGAAAAAGTGATTGCAATTATATATATATATATATATTCAAGACAAAATTACATGAAAGTATAAGGGTGAAATCCAATGCTGATGCTCTGGTTATGGAACAGTTTTTGATCCAGTGGAAAAATCTGGAAACGGAAGAGAAGGGGAGGCAATTTTCACCAGTTTTCTCTTTCCCATACAGCTCTAATTCCATGCCACCTTCCATGTTGCTGTGGAGAGTCCCTCAACACTCTGCAACGTTTTTTCAGGTGGTGTAGGGGGACTCAGTGAAACTGTCTCCGCTTCTCTTATGTTAGCAGAGCAAAAGCAGCTCCGCAAGTGGCACCATACTATTGGATGCTTTTTTCTCAAAAGAGATCCTGAGGCATCAATAACAAAAAACAAAAAATGTAGCTCAACAATGTATTGTATAATTCATGTTTCAGAATCTCTCAATCAATAAGAATCTAGGCATACAAAGGTGTCTCAAGTTCATCTATTTATTTCGAGTATGGAAGAATTGGAAATGCTCAAGGAAACCAACTGGTCCATGTAATGTTTTCTTTCATAATGAACAGAATAATATTTCGGTGCCATTTTAAATACGATTACTGCTTCTGCCTTTGTTATTTATAATACTTTCACCTATCACCTATTCAAAAAACCAAAGTCAGGTGGTGAGTGTAAACAGGATTGTAGTTAAAATGGGGACACTGAGAAATAAGAGGAAAAAATCAGTATGATTGAGGAGGGAACCCCAAGGCTTTCAGAAACTTGAATGAATAAATTAAAATGAACCTTAAAATATTGCCCACTAGTAAGCAGATTTAGGGGAGCACACCCGGTTCACCCACAATGGGCAATGAGTTGAGAAGGCACTGTAGGAGGAGCTGCAACAATGATGAATGGAAAGCGAGAGGCGGTGGCGGCAGGGGTTTTAGCGTTGAACAGTGCACTGCTGAAATGTTAAAAGTCCTCTACTGCCACTAAAACAACCAAGTAAAATCTATTCCCTACCTAGGTAAAAAAACCAACAACAGTAAAGGACCCCTGGATGGTTAAGTCCAGTCAAAGGCGACTATGAGGTTGTGGCACTCCTCTCGCTTTCAGGCTGAGGCAGCCACTGTTAGTCCACAGACAGCTTTCCGGGTCATGTGGCCAGCATGGCTAAACCACTTATGGCGTAACAGAACATTGTGACGGAAGCCAGAGCGCACGGAAACACCATTTACCTTCCTGCTGCAGCGATACCTGTTTATCTACTTGTGCTGGTATGCATTTGAACTGCTAGGTTGGCAGGTGCTGGGACAGAGCAATGGAAGCTCACCCCGTTACAGGGATTCAAGCTGCTGACCTTCCGTTTAGGCCGCAGTGCCACCTGCATCCCTACCTATACCTGTACCAGACTGATTATGTGGCACCCATGTCAGTTTCATCTAGGAATATCTGGAGCTGAACAGCCACCCCCACCCCTCTTCAGATACCTTGTTTAGCTAGGTGCAGACTGATAACTGCCCAGATCAGACAGTTCAAGTAAATGAAACTTCAAGATAGTCCTGTCCACAGCCTTCTGAGAACATTAGAAGCCCATTCTCTCCTTCAATGAGTAATTTCTAATGGATCTGATGGCAGTGCTTGATTCTCCCCTCCCCGCTCTCTCTTTCAAGCTGCCACCATCCACAATGGGCAAGAATCCAGAAGACTGCTGCAGTAGTCTATGAACTTTGTCTATATCTCCAGGCCGCAATAACAGGAACTCACCCAAGCAGTAGCCAGCGGCCATAGATAGTTCAAGTACAAATATTGTCAAGGAGGACTTCAAATTCAACTGGATATTAGAAATTCTGTGATCTAAACCTAGCTCACCAGCCATGTACGACAGGTTATTAGGAGGTTGATAATCACCTGGTTTTGCTGCCTAGCTGGGACTGCCAAAACAGACAGGTTATCAAGCATCATTCAGGCCACAATACGTGACTTAGGGGCTGTGCAACAGGCTGCATGTTGTGCAGGTCTATTTTAGCTATTTTGTAAATAGGCCTAGGTGAGTCAAGCAGGCTAAGAAGAAAGCTTCTAAAATCAGCGTGCCTTGCCAAATGATATACACTGTATTGGCCCAAATATAAGCAGCACTTTTTTTCCAAATTCCGACTGTAAAAAGTTAAAGTGCGGCTTACATTTGTGACCTCACAAAAATGGACTTTTACGATATCGCTGCTGAAACAGACATATGGTAAAACGAAAAAAAAAATATTGCCAATTTAGTGATTGTACGGTATCTTTTGTAGGCTTGGAAGATCAAAGGCTTAAATTGGCTCAGTTACAATTCTACCAACCGCAGTGATTGAAATTATTCTGGTCACTTTTAGCAAAATAGTCTCTACCATAAAATGAAATCTGCATTGATATTCTGAGAATTCTGAAAGTTCTCTCTCTCTCTCTCTCTCTCTCTCTCTCTCTCTCTCTCTCTCTCTCTCTCTAATATACAAATGCCAATATCCACGCTGCAGTCCCAATTTAGAAGGAAAGATCCAGAAGCTGCTCTCCTGACTGGAAAGGGTTGGGGTGGCAGTGAGGCTGGTGGTGCACTGCATTGCACCCCCACAGCCCTGCCCTTGCTCCTGCCCTGCCAAGTTTCCGGAAGGAGGCTCTGCTCTCCACAGGGGCTGATACTGGAAATGTCGCAAAGTGAAATGCATCTTTACATTCTTTATTCATCAGATTAGTTCAAAAATCAAACATGAATAATTCTAAAAATGTTGCTTTTGCTCAATGTAAGAAAAATCCTGTTGTATCATGTCTTCCAGCCTCCTGCATACACAGTAGTCGACCAGATGCTATGGGGAAGCGACAGCCCTCTCCCCAAGTAATATTTAGAGTGCTATGCAGATTCCCTGCAAGTGATATTCAGAGGATGCTCACCATGGCAAGTAACTATTGATGATAAAGACTTAATGGTTTCAGCAGTCTTTCACAAAACCAAATATTCTTGTAGAAAACTTACCTCAAAGTGAACAGATGTAATTCCCAGTCCTGAACTAGAAACAAAGAAAAGGATACAAGCTCTGATACAGAGTTTTAAGGGACTTCACAGCTCTGCTGGCATTGATGCACGAGGCCCGGATAAGATTTGGTAGCAGTTTTGCAGTCACAATTGCCCCATCAAACAAAGGACCAAAAAATGGTACCTGTCAAAATAAAATGCATTGTATCATTAAATCAGTATCTATCACTGGATGAAAGGCTAAGGGAAGTCAGAGTAGAATTACTGAAATTAATGAATTTAAGTTAGTCGTTTCCATTAATTTCAGTGGATCTACTCTGAGTAAGACTAACCATGGAGACAATGTAACATAGTAGTTTTTATCAGCCAATGTGTAAAGTACTCAACTAAAATGTTTATGTATTATCTTTTGGGTACAAGTGTCTGGGTTTGGATGTTTCCTCAACTTGAATACAGATAAATGTATGTGTACACACATACACACCCACACCAGAAGTTTAAAGCACTTTAAAAAATGTCCAATAGCTCACTCCCAATAATTACTCAGTTTAAGCTGCCTATTTGTGGTATCTCCAAAACAACTAGTGTCAAACCAAGGACTGCAACTGGCCACACTTACACTTTTATTCCAATAAGACCCATTTATCCTAAATAGAACCTAATAAGGCAGACATGTACCGTGGTACTTCCGGTTACGAATGACATTTCCACAAATTTTGAAAGCACGCCAAAAAGTGCAAGTAGATTAATAGGTACTGCTGTGGCGGGAAGGTAAACGGTGTTTCTGTGCTGGTGTCAGTGTTCCGTTGCGCCAGAAGTGGCTTAGTCCTGCTGGCCACATGACCTGGAAGCCGTACACCGGCTCCCTCGGCCTGTAAAGCGAGTTGAGTGCCGCAACCCCGGAGTCGGTCACGACTGGACTTAACTGTCAGGGGTCCCTTTACCCTTTACCTTTATTAGCATTGTTAAGAAAACAAAACCAACATCCAAATCCTGGACTTCTAAAATACAACCATTACTGGAAATTGAGTCAGATAAGCTTAATAATTTCATGAAGAAGGGGCAGGGAGATCTGGGCTAGACATGGATCTAGAATAGACATGGATTTGGGAGTATACAGCCACTAGATTAATACTGTCTGATTTTAAAAATAACTACTTTAAATACAGTATCTGTGGTTTGCCATGTCACATTTACTGGCATGTTGGCATTGGACAACTACTTATGTGGGCTTCTTCCAACTTTCTGAATCTGTCTTTTTTCTGAGGGTCCTGGAGAGGGTTTCCAAGAATGACTATTGTATTGACTAAGGATGTAGAATGATTTTCTTTTTAATACTCGAGGAATGAAGGGGTATTTTGATGTTGTCTTAAAGGTATTGTAAGGTATTTGAATCAGAGCTGAAGCTAGTCATTACTGGTGATAAGAGAATAAATGATGCAAGGAAGGAGCTGTAGTCCAAGATAGGACAACTTCCCTTGATCTAGATGCTATACTCCTATTTCATCAATAGGAGTATAGCATCTAGATCAAGGGAAGTAATAGTGCCACTGTATTCTGCTCTGGTCAGACCTCACCTGGAGTACTGTGTCCAGTTCTGGGCACCACAGTTCAAGAAGGACACTGACAAACTGGAACGTGTCCAGAGGAGGGCAACCAAAATGGTCAAAGGCCTGGAAATGATGCCTTATGAGGAACGGCTAAGGGAGCTGGGCATGTTTAGCCTGGAGAAGAGGAGGTTAAGGGGTGATATGATAGCCATGTTCAAATATATAAAAGGATGTCATATAGAGGAGGGAGAAAGGTTGTTTTCTGCTGCTCCAGAGAAGTGGACACGGAGCAATGGATCCAAACTACAAGAAAGAAGATTCCACCTAAACATTAGGAAGAACTTCCTGACAGTAAGAGCTGTTCGACAGTGGAATTTGCTGCCAAGGAGTGTGGTGGAGTCTCCTTCTTTGGAGGTCTTTAAGCAGAGGCTTGACAACCATATGTCAGGAGTGCTCTGATGGTGTTTCCTGCTTGGCAGGGGGTTGGACTCGATGGCCCTTGTGGTCTCTTCCAACTATGATTCTATGATTCTAGGACAAGAGGTAGTAAGGGAACATCTAGCTACTTTAAATGAATTCAAATCTCTAGGATCTGATGAGCTGTCCCTAAAGCTACTAAAGGAGCTTGTGGGTGTATCTCAGAGCCTCTGTCTACAATATTTAAGAATTCTTGGAGGACAGGTGAGATCCTGGCAAACTGGAGAGTGGTCAAATGTTTTCACATCATCAAAAACGGGGGGCGGGGGGAGAAGACCGAGGTAACTACTGACCGGTCAGCTTGATGTTGATACCTGGAAAGGTTCTAGAACAAATAATTAAGCAGTTGGTCTGTGATTACTGAGACCTAGCATGGGTTTCTCAAAAACAAGTCTTGACAGACAAATCTCACTTCTTTTTATTTCTTTTTTTATATATACAGTGGTAACTCGGGTTACATACGCTTCAGGTTACAGACGCTTCAGGTTACAGACTCCGCTAACCCAGAAATAGTACCTCAGGTTAAGAACTTTGCTTTAGGATGAGAACAGAAATCATGCCCCGGCGGCGCGGCAGCAGGAGGAGGTCCCATTAGCTAAAGTGGTGCTTCAGGTTAAGAACAGTTTCAAGTTAAGAACGGACCTCCGGAATGAATTAAGTACTTAACCCGAGGTACCACTGTAGTTACAAACTTGGTGGATTGGGAATGCTGTGGACATATGTATCTTGATTTCAGTAAGACTTCTGATTAAGTCCCCCATGGTATTCTTGCAGGGAAGCTGGTAAAACTGGGCTGGATGAGATAACTGTTAGGTGGTTTTTCTAGCTGGTTGACTGACCAAACCCAAAGACTGCTCACAAATGGCTCCTCACCATCCTGGAAAAAGGTGACAAATGAGGTGCCACAGGGCCTGGGTCCATTGTTGTTCAACATCTTTATAAACGACTTGGATGAAGGAATTTATGTGATGCTCATCAAATATGCAGATGACACCAAACTGGGAGGGGTTGCTAATGCTGCAGAAGACAGATTGGAGAACTGGGCCAAAATTTGAGGAGGGCAAATGTTGTGGCGCTGTGGGTTAAAGCCTCAGTGCCTAGGACTTGCTGATCGAAAGGTCGGCGGTTCGAATCCCTGCTGCGGGGTGCGCTCCCGCTGCTTGGTCCCAGCGCCTGCCAACCTAGCAGTTCGAAAGCACCTCCGGGTGCAAGTAGATAAATAGGGACCGCTTACCAGCGGGAAGGTAAACGGCGTTTCCGTGTGCAGCTCTGGCTCGCCAGGGCAGCGATGTCACACTGGCCATGTGACCCGGAAGTGTCTCCGGACAGCGCTGGCCCCTGGCCTCTTAAGTGAGATGGGCGCACAACCCCAGAGTCTGTCAAGACTGGCCCGTTTGGGCAGGGGTACCTTTACCTTTACCTTTACCTTTAATGTTGTCCCTATTTTCAAAAAGGGGAAAAGAGAGGACCCAAATAATTACCGCCCAGTCAGTCTGACATCAATACCAGGGAAGATTCTGGAGCAGATCATTAAGCAAACAGTCTGTGAGCACCTAGAAAGGAATGCTGTGATCACCAATAGTCAGCATGGATTTCTGAAAAATAAGTCATGTCAGACTAACCTGATCTCGTTTTTTGACAGAATTACAAGCCTGGTAGATGAAGGGAACGCAGTGGATGTAGCCTACCTTGATTTCAGCAAGGCATTTGACAAGGTGCCCCATGATATTCTTGTAAAGAAGCTGGTAAAATGCGGTCTTGACTATGCTACCACTCAGTGGATTTGTAACTGGCTGACTGACCGAACCCAAAGGGTGCTCATCAATGGTTCCTCTTCATCCTGGAGAAGAGTGACTAGTGGGGTGCCACAGGGTTCTGTCTTGGGCCCGGTCTTATTCAACATCTTTATCAACGACTTGGATGATGGACTCAAGGGCATCCTGATCAAATTTGCAGATGACACCAAACTGGGAGGGGTGGCTAACACCTCAGAGGACAGGATCACACTTCAAAACGACCTTGACAGATTAGAGAATTGGGCCAAAACAAACAAGATGAATTTTAACATGGAGAAATGTAAAGTATTGCACTTGGGCAAAAAAAATGAGAGGCACAAATACAAGATGGGTGACACCTGGCTTGAGAGCAGTACATGTGAAAAGGATCTAGGAGTCTTGGTTGACCACAAACTTGACATGAGCCAACAGTGTGACGTGGCAGCTAAAAAAAGCCATGTTCAAATATATAAAAGGATGTCACATAGAGGAGGGAGAAAGGTTGTTTTCTGCTGCTCCAGAGAAGCGGACACGGAGCAATGGATCCAAACTACAAGAAAGAAGATTCCACCTAAACATTAGGAAGAACTTCCTGACACCAAGAGCTGTTTGACAGTGGAATTTGCTGCCAAGGAGTGTGGTGGAGTGTCCTTCTTTGGAGGTCTTTAAGCAGAGGCTTGGCAACCATATGTCAGGAGTGCTCTGATGGTGTTTCCTGCTTGGCAGGGGGTTGGACTCGATGGCCCTTGTGGTCTCTTCCAACTCTATGATTCTATGATTCTATAACAACATGAACTTCAGTAGGGATAAATGTAAGGTTCTACACTTAGGCAGGAAGACCAAGCTGCACAAATATAAGATAAGGGACACCTGGCTTGCCAGTATTACATGTGAAAAGGATCATGGGGTCTTAGTAGAATGCAAGACTAAGATAAGCTGACATTGTGGTGCAGCAGCAAAAGAAGCTAATGCCATTCTAGGCTGGATCAACAGAAGTATAGTGTCCTGATCAAGGGAAGTCATAGCACCACACTTTTGTGCCTTGGAGAAAAGTGCTTGGAGTACTGTGGACAAAAATGCTTGGAGTACTGTGACCAGTTCTGGGTGCCACAATTTAAGAAGGATATTGACAAGTTGCAACATGTGCAGAGGAAGGTGACCAAGATAATTAAGGGTCTGGAAACCAAGCCTAATGAGAAACAGTTGAGGGAGTTGAGTTTAGGCTGGATAAGAACAGAGAGGAGATATGAGCTGTCACATAAAAGATGGAGCACGCTTGTTTTTGCCTGCTCTGAAGGCTAGGACCCAAATCAAATTATAAGGAACAAGGGTCTGACTAAACATCAGGAAGAACTTTCTGATGATAAGAGCTGTTCAAAGTGGTGGACTCTCATTCCTTGGAGCTTTTTTTAGCAGAGGCTGGTTGGCCATCTGTCTTTAAGTGAGATTTCAGCACTGCAGGGGGTTGGACTGGATGACCCTTGAAGTTTCTTCCAACTCTACAATTCTGATTCTCTGAATCTAGGCTGTATAACAAGCCTAGAGCAAGATGACTTGCATTTTAATTCTATGACCTGCTATAGTGCAGCAGCTGCACATAGGATTGAACTGGAAATTTATGAATATTTATAAGGGTGTTTTAGGATGTATGATAATTTCTAAATTGGTAAGTTTAGCCCTATTTAGTGTGTCCACCTAGAACTGCACAATGAGAAGAACCAATATTATTTTAAAACTGATTGCTATGTTTTTAGGTCATCTTGACATAAATGGTACATGAAAATATATTTGGAAAGTTTTGGGGATGGAGCAGGAAATAAAGCTAAATAAAATGCACAGGAGTGTTCCTGAATGCCAGTGTCATAGGAAACTCATCTGGTCTCAGAAGGAGGACTGCTTCCAATAGAGACTGTCTGTCTCACGTCTGTTTCAGATCTTAAAATCACTTAAGTAGTTTTGTGTACATTTTATGTGAATACATGATGAAAGTAAGATTCCCCACATAGCAACTTCTACACTATTTTAATTATTGAGAATTTTTAAAAATACTATTATAACCCATTAGAAAACACAACCCATTAGAAAACCCATTAGAAAACAAACCACGAGAGTGCAAAGACATATCTTCCACCACAAGCAATATAGTTTAAAAAGCTGGTGAATGAGTAAATTATTGTACCAAATGGCTGAGAATTAATCTCTGATGACGAACTGCAATCTAACGAGGCATCTGTGTCCCAGGGAACTCTCCGTGTGTCCCTGGCGGTATGCACAGCATGTAGAGTCTGCACGGCATTCTTTGTCCGCTTTTGCGGGCAGCTTTTCGTCTCATTGTTTAGAATATCTTAATGCATCTGTGATGCGTGGAATGCATTCATACTGACAGACTTACTATTGTTTTCTCTCAGAAGCTTTGTTGAGCAAAAGACTGCATCGCAGTTCCCAATAATTATATTGGTTAATTAATCAAGACAAAAAAGTTTGCAAATCATTGCCTGGTTGCCAAGCAGGAGGATAAAAATGAACACAATACACGCTGTAGCAATGTAACAGAAGTAACAGCTATTGGACGAGAGATTCTTATATAATGAAGCTATTAATACTAAAATGGTTAATGTTAACATTGCTCCAGGTGTCTTTCCTTAGATGCAAACAAAAAGGCTAACATTATGTATATAAAAGGCCAAATGTTACCATGGATCCTGAAACCTTACAGAGAAGCGACAGCTTTTACATCTGATTAGGGAACACGATTTAAATACCAGGGACTGCAGCCAAACAGTCATTTCTCTCTACAAGCCTCTTTCATTCACTCTGGGGTCAGTAGCTGGTGAACAGAAGGTCAGACACATTTGCCCTGGAAATACCTGGATTAGTTTTATTGCACTGTAATAGTTATATTTTAAAAGGCAAACTAACACTAATTTTACAGTTTGGCTGTAAAATCTGCAGCATGGCTTCTTTGAACACACAACACATTAGCAAAAAGGAAGCAGACATCCACACATGGCCTTTCTGTTATGGTAGGACATTTAGCATTCATTTTGCATCTGATATTCATATATTGAGCCTAGTATACTTTGTACAGAAAAAGGGTATATAAATTGAATAAAAAGTAGTAAAATGATACTGTTAAGTAAAACAATCAGTAAAAGAAAAAAAAAGTTTAAAGTGCAATCCTATGCATGTCTACCCAAAAGTGTTCCCACTTAATTTACAGGGACTCAATATTAGGTAAGCATGTGTAAGACTGTAGTCCTAAACTGGTTTGGCTTAAGATTTTGGTGTCTAAAGGGGTCATCAATTGACCATTCCTACTTTATTTCAGATGTCTTTGCTTTACCACTCCAAGAAAGCTTAGAGTCATTGTTATTTTCGTTTTGGTGTCACGTGACAACACTTTGATTTTTCTATATCCATCTGCTTCAATAATAGAATTTTATTTATTATGTTTTATTGTTTACAATTGTTGTATTTTAGTTCTTTCATCCTATGGAAGTCTCTCTGGGAACCTGATGGATGGAAAACATTTTCTAAATCAATCACATTTTTCAATAACAGTAACTGATGAATTGATCTGTGATATAAGTGTTATTTTATCCTTATGGGAAAAGGGACTTCACTACTGGGTGGCAGGACAGGCATTGATAAATTCAAGAAAATTGCATGTCACTAAGATGCCATGAGAGGTGCATCTACACTTCTTTCTGCTGCTGGCTTGGCTCTTATTATTCTGAGTGCATTTGCCTTTTAGTCATCTATACATCATCTGCTTCTTCATCTGTATCTATTTTTCTTTTTCTATGGTGCTCCAATGCCTCAGGGTAACAGCAAGACCTGTCCCAGGAAGCCTGACTGCCATAATCTTAAAGCATATTAGGCAGCTGCACATTTCCCCCTTATTGAACAGGGCCATAGGGCTACTTGGATAAATTCTGAAAATCTGTGTAAACTTTGCAAAAATTGTAACAGCTGAATAGCTTAAAATCAGGCTCATCTGGATGTTTTGCAGCATGTTTTCTGCTGTGGAAAATGATAGAAGGCACTGGAAAACAAGGCGAGCAACTGTACAATGAGAGCTTCCTATCCAAAAATGGCTGTTTTTATTGGGTTTGAGATTGTAGCTGTTAAAACTTCATTCAGTATATATGCCCAATGGTTTCTAATGGAATAAAAAGATGCATAACTGCATGCATGTCTAAAGCCCATTAATATATTCTAATCAAAGCTTTGGAAACAGCACCAGAAGTAGGGCTTTTTCAGGAGTGGCACTTGGACATCTTTGCATCTTTGAGCCCACTTTCTCCCTTTGTGGGTAAAGCAGCTTCAGATGAAAGCACTACTAGAGCAGCATCCACAAGAGGCACCTTAAGATGTGTGGCCCCTGGAAATGTATAGTGCTGTTGACTATGTGATTGGTTGCCTAGCTAGAGCCAACCATTTTATGGATAAAATCCTATCAAAGGATTCTGGGACTGTAACTGTGGAAGATTCGTTTGGCGCCTGTGGAAAAACCACCATGAGACCCTTCAGTAAGGAGTATCCTGTGTCTGTCCTTGGCATCTGCGTCTGTAGTCAGCCAGACAGCCCAGAGGTCTAGAAAACAATTCTACCTTAACAGCCTGTGCCGCACAGGTTGTTCTCCTCCATCATTAGAGAGTTCTCCTTCCTCTCTGTGGAAAACCTCAAATTCCTGAATAGGGATAGATCTGTCCATTTTTGGTTTCTCTCAGTTTCAGTTCTCCACATTTCTGCATTCGTTTATGACTATTTATAGGGGATGGGGGCAACTCTCCCAGCAGAGGAGTCCAAGTTGTGCTTTCTGTTGTAGGAAAAGCAATCCTGACTGTTTCTTCCTCACATTTTCCATTACAAATTCATGTCTTCCTCAAATTGAACTTTTTATGTCACTTTGTGGAAAGCTACTCAAGTAGTGCAAGTTATACATTTGTTAAGCATTTTGTCATACTGGGTTGCATCCAGTAGCGTTTGTCTAACTCATGAAAGGCTTTCTGACCCAGTGAAGGCTTCCATCACCAGAAGGGAGAGACAAGTGCTTTTCACTAATTCCCTGCAGTCACCTGTGCCACCTCCCACTCTGTTCTGAAAGATCCCACCATCCTAAGGAGAAGATTATGTATAGGTGTAAGAAGGGCTACAGGGGAGAGGGGGAACTGGTGAAAATCACCTTCCTTCCAATTTTGCTGATGGAAGCCTCGGATGGATTAAGAAACCCCTTCATTCAGCGCAAGGGACACTGGATGATGTAACTCATTAAGTTCTTATAATAAATAGAAAGTGAGAATACACAGCATCAGATGCTCCCATTCAACTTAGAAAAAGCATTCAGGGTTTGTTTCAACTGAGCTGTCTTTGAGCACTATTATAAACACTAGCCATGATACATAAAATAAAACAATCAAGAACATACCTCTGGTTTCTTTGTGATCTCTATGAAAAACATGTGATTCTTCATTGGATAAATAATAATTAAAGCATCTCCAAAATCTGTTGGTATAATACCCCTGCGATAATTTCTGGTGTGCTCAGACCACACAATATGAACCTCATCATTTCCCAAGTGACGAAGCTGAAACGACAAATTGGCTTGCTATTAATCAGGGTGATGCACACGTTGGACAAATGGAATAATGCGTCAATAAAGGAAATTGTACATTTTCTCCTTAAGGGAATCCATCTTATTCAAAATATTTATGGGACCCTGGTTAGAGAGATTGTCCTAGTTTGATGTACTTCTAAACTACAGTTTAGAGTTATGAGAATGTGGAGGAGCAAGTTCCACAGTCTCCCCTCCTCCTATTGTGTGGCTGCGAGATCGAAGCTTTTGCCTCAGTTACATATTAACCACAATTTAGCATTATGAATAGTTAATCTTAACTGCTGTTTGTTTAAATAAGCTATGGTTTCAAGTTGTCTTGTTTTAACAAACCATAATTAAACTATTGATTAGCCATAGTTTTTTGGTGATGAAAACTGAAAATTCTGAGGTCGGAATCAAATATAGTATGAGTGGATGTCTAGTTGCAGAAGGAGGCTTCTTCTCTCCCTCCCCCCATGTGCCCCAGTAATGTGCTCTGGAGGACTGTGGCGTCCACGGAACTGAGTTTGGAGGCACATGGGGCCTAGAAGAGGAAGTTGAGAAACTGAAAGTCCTGTTGTGCAATAAGTTTTCCAATGGGAAGACATGTTTTTCAGATGTACAAAGTTTAACTAGGAGGAAGAAAATTAAACCCAGCTTAGTTTCATTAGACCTTAAGTGTGGTTAACAGCATAAGTTTTAGAGTAAAATGTATCTATCTGACATATTAAAATAAGTGTACTATAAATTAGTTGGGTGTAGTAGCTATGATTCTAGTTTGAATATGACTTAAACCCCTCATCAGCCAAGAAGTATACTAAGAATGTGTAGAAAAGCTGGTATCTACTATATTCCAGTACCTCAAATTTGGATAGCTTAATTTGCACATTATGCAAATACCATGCAAATTATTAACTAATTATGCAGATCACATGGTAGTTTCAAGAATAAAATACTGCTCTAATCTCCAAGGACAAACTTGACTATGGCTTGCAGTTTCTTTCGAGAGAAACAAGGCACAAGGCTGGGTTTAGACGCAACTCAAGGCCAGACCATGGTTTACCTCCTGGCAGTGTGGGAGCAGCAGCAGGGAAGGAGAGATGCCCCAGCACACACTAGCGTGCTAAACTAAACTATGGTTAAAAGGTGAACTATGGTTTTAAGTGATGTGTGAATGAGCTCAGGAGTCGCTCAGTGTCACTTTTACAAGTTTTATAGAATGCTCATAGGGAAGTATTAATTCTAAATTACAGATAATATTAAAAGGAGAAATAATATATACCTACATTTTTAACTACATGCATAAGCAGCCTTAGGTTTTTAATGTTTCAGGATTAGATAAAAGTGAGTGCCAAAGGTCGATTATTCTGATTGAATCTAATCTGAATTTTACTATTAATCATCTCCTGACTTAATTTCCTCAGCTACCATCTGTACATCAGAATCTAACTGTAATTTACTGGGAATTTTTTTTTCTTCAAGTCTTATGAAAAAACTGCATGCTCAGAACCTAGTTGTGTGACATTCCACATATCCTACTTAATTAAATAGCATTAAAAGCACTCTGCTTCAGCTATCCTGCAACATGCCTCCCAGGCAACACACCAATGCTAACAGTGGTCATGGTATACACACCTAATAGTCTGACCTCCTTTTCCAACTAATTGCATTACAGAGCCAGCTGGCTCCAGAAAGGAGTTGTCTGTGTGATTGAAGAACTTCTGCTTGGGGTAGGCATGGCTGCTACTTTTACTGAGTAATGGCCAGTCCTGACATCCCCATTGTCTGCCTGACAGAGTGCCCATCCTAAAATCGAAGTTTTATTTGTAAATTAACCAAGAAACTTCCTGCCAGAACAGCACTGCCTGGAGACTGATAATGTGTGCCTTTCATTCCCTTTCACTCTTACTGTATTCACTGCCAATTTGTTTTCTGCTGCCAGCCAGCCTTAGGCTATAAAAAGCCTTGTAAGACATAAGTGCAATTATAGTCCTAGAGTCAAATGAATTGAACAAATCCAATAGCACAGCTCTGTCTCCACTTTGCAAACCCCTACAGCAGTGAGATTAGCTGCTAAAAATCTAATCTAGCTATAACTAATGAATTTCTTGAGTAAAGGAGCAAGAGTTCAGTAGGGGGTTGTACCCAGCTTTCTGAACTGAGAAGCTCTTTGCAGCTAATTGTATATAAAAAAGCAACATACAGCTTTGACAAGAAACTATTAGGATGTTGCTATTACTATTCATTTCCATTGTGGCTGCAGGATGTCTGGATGAAACAGTAATACTATTCATAATGATAAATCATTGGATTCCAAAAGGTATTGCTGAATATGTCTTATTTTCAAAAGAAAAAAATATTTCAGTAATGACAATCATTTTGCAGATAACACCATGTATTATATATTTTTAAGAACAAAAATGTGATTTCTAAATATGTTACCCTGTACTAGCATATGTATTAGGATATGTTCCTAATTATTTCACTTTATGACAATATACATTCATTAGAATTCTCTACTTATTTTACAAAACACATGTGGGAACAACTACTTTTCATTAAAAATAGAATCTCTAATAATTATTGCTATGACATCTGTCTTATTCTGTGGGTCACAAAATATGCCGCCTGCTGCAGAATGGTCACATTTAAAGGCAGCTTTTCTGGCCGGCAGGTGGTATGACCTTCTGTCATGCTGTTGAGTTTGTCAGCTAAGCAAGTTGTTCAGAATTTTGCTTATTATGCTTGGAAACGGGCAAAGAAAAAAACAGGACACAAAACTGGTCAGAGTGCAAGTTATTACCTGAACAGCTCAAAAGAGTCAGAGATATATTAAATATACCTTACTAAAAACCCAAAAGCAGTCTTAAAAGTGCCAGCTTCAACTTCCAAATATCTGACTGAAAATAATCAGAATTAAATTACAGTCACCAGACTCCTGAAAATAAACTTTGACACAGTGTTTTGTGTTAGTTAACAGAGTGCAATCAACATATGATTTAATTTTCTTATACCTGACCTTAGTAAATAACTATTCTCAATTTGTTTTTTAATTATCTTGTAATTGTATGCACACGTGCACCAGTGTTCACAATTTATCATTGCTCCTTATCCAGATAGTAAGCACTGCTGAGTGAAATTTGTAATGACTATAATATGTAAATCAAAGTTAAAGTGCAAAATTAAACATTGTTTTAAAAAAGAAACTGCAAAGAAGTCAGGAGAGGTTAATGCAGAGAAGAGCTTCTGTGTAAATGTAGTATGTGGGTAGTTCTAATCAATGATCTTTGGGTGTCCATATGCATAAGAGTGCCCATAGGTCCCAACTCCCTGGGGCCCTGCAAGCCTCAGCACCCACAAAATTCCCCATGAAAGGGCCAGGCACTCACAAATTTCGGGCATGGCCCCCATGGCCCATGGTCGCGGTGCCAAGTTGGCACTCCTGAGTGTGTCCCTATTTTCATTTTTGAAATGATGGTGGGTATTGTGGTTTTTAGAAAATATACCGGCTAAAGGTGTGAAACGGAGAATGCTTCCTTGGTATTGTTTGATCACTTGTTTTGCAAGAGACAGAAGCAGCTGGAGTGGGGGAAGGGGAGATTTCACTCTCTGGTTTATTGTTTGTGGCATTTATACAGCCAGCCCAAAAGAGGATTAGAGTGGTTTGAAAGTGCAGACAAAGAAATACTATTAAAGAAAGCAAAGGTAAGTAGGAAAAGCCACAATATATGGAGTGCCTTTTATGAGGATCTGTGTCCCTCCTTGTAAACAGTTCTGCAACAACAGATGGAAGAGACTTTCGTTTTCCAGTGCTGCCTTGGGGCACATACCGTTACTGCTTGGGAACATTACTTTGTCCCTCTTTTTCCTGTGAAAATCTGATGTTGCAGTTTCAGGAACAGGCAACGGAAGGTTTGTAGATAGTGCCAACTTCCAGATTGGCTGGGGTGGTAGTATGTCCAGCATTAATAATCATTGCTCTTTCACTGTCAGCTACAAATGGAATTGCAACTGGGCTTCCACATGACAGGTTATATCGTACTTTCTGAGTATGCTCATCTTTCTATGTTCCATCTACACCAGCTGGTGTGACATAGCTGATGTGGGTGGGAAAGTCCAATTTAACGGAGTTGTCAACTAAAGCTCCATGCACATGATGAAAAACACTCTTTTCTGCCATTGCCACTAACCACATTCTTGAAAAGGCAATCTCTGGAAAGGATTGTTGTTGTTGTTTTAAAAGGCATCATGGTGTTATGGTGCTATAACACACTTTAATTCAAGTTGCTTTTTTTCTAATATTGTAAAAAATGTAGCTGGAAAAGCATTTTTACACTAACTGAAAAATCAGTTAAAAAATAAACAGGGTAATAAAAGGTGCCTATTACATTATAGTCTACTTTCTGACCGTGAGAGCTTTTCAACAGTGGAACGGTCTCCCTCGGGCGGAGGTGGACTCTCCTTCCTTGGAAGTTTTTAAGCAGAGGGTGGATGACCACCTGTCGTGGATGCTTTGGTTGAGATTCCTGAATAGCAGGGGGTTGGACTAGATGACCCTCGGGGTCCATTCCAACTCTACAATTCTATGCTTCTATGAATGTGTGCTGAACTGTGATAGTTTCCCTTGTCCAGTGTGTCCTGGCCACATCAAAGTCCCACCCCTTTAAGAGGATGCAAGAGTAGTGCTAAGGCAGCGTATGAAGGGAGTTGTAATACGACAACATCTAGAGAACACTTTGTTGGCTGCCCCTGCACTAGCAGCATTTATACCTGTACAGAGATTGTACCAGTCTTCTGTTCTTTGGGAGAAAAGGGAACATAAAGGCTCCCACAAGGAGCACTTTGGAACCTGCCATTACTGTGACTTTTGAGGTGGAAGAGCTTTTGTGAATGGAGGGGGAAGGATTTCATTTGATACTTGCTTTTATGTACATCTTTTACATTGCTTGTAAAAGATTTGAAGCATCAGAAGGAACAAGTTGCCCAAATTTCACAAGTGCGGGACAGAGGTAATTCGTTGTTAACAAAGTACAACAGCCTTACAGGTGTCTCATTGAGTCTGTACAACAGAGAGATTCTCAGATACTTTGTCAGAAAGAACATATTGCACAGCTTGAGAAGGATTTTTGTCTTTTAAATAAAGAAAAGGTGACTGTGCTTCATATCAAGAATCAAATGGCAGCAGATTTAGAAAGACTTCTAAATCACCATGAGTACAGACCCAGGTCATCGGGCTTGAGCTTCTACAGCCTCTGCCTGCCGCGGACCACCATGACAGGATTGGCAGCAACAGCAGCAGTTATGTTCTATGCTGCTGATAATACGTTATCCTGTTGTCAATTATACTGTTTTAAATGTGCATTTTATATTTGACTTCCTTTAGTAATGCTTTCATTTGAAATGTTTAAGATAATATTTTAGTTTCTTGTTAATTATGTTGGTTTGAATGTATACTTTATATTTGTTATATTATCTTCAGTAATGTTTTACTCTGGATTGTTTTAATGTTGTTGTAAACTGCTTTGGAATTTTTTTTCTTAAAAATATGAAGTGGTATAGAAATGAAATTAAGCAAGCAAGCATCTCTGAAGTATGCCATTTTATTTAAGTTCTGAACCAATTTTTGTGCAATTCAAGTTCTGCATAAAACGTGAAAATTTCCCTGTCCACATGACCCACAGCAAATATATTTAAATGAGCACTATATTGTAGGACTTTTAATTCTATGTTTACCTTTTTGGTCAGTGAGTCATCTGAATCAGAGGGCATTCGTGTAGAAACATGGAAAATAACTTCTGCGGTAGATGTAGCATAATATGGTGCAGTTTGGCCTGTGCTGCCATTACGCTGAAGGCCCCCCATAAATCCACAGTGAGTTGAAAGATCAACCTTAATTAATCAAGTAAAAACAAAGAATTTACTCTCAATCTGCAATCCTAAGAAATTCCAATTAAACTAATGGGGCATCTCCATGAAAATAGGTTTAGAATTTACATTTAGTGACAATTCTAACACTGGAGATAGAGATATTATTTGCTGTATATTAAAATGTAGTATTTTTATAAACACTTAACTTCTCAAAAATACATTATTAAAAAAAGTTTCTTAGTCTTTCATTGAACTGTTTGACAAAGATAGCCTCTGAAATTGAATCATTTTTGTGTTTTTCTTGTGTCTAAAAATCATACAATTGTATATTTCAGTGATCTCAACAATAGAGTGCGTAACATGAAGTTAACTTCTGAAGCTTACTTCAGCAACTATAATTTACATTTTAGTCCCTTGCAAGGCCTTGCATGGTTTTATGCTACTCTGTAAAGTACCATGAGCATTGATGCAGCTTAATAATAAGTAACATTTCCCCCCGAAACAGAAATCATAAATGCATAGGGCCAACAGAATAGAATCTCTCACACATCAGCTGCCTCCAGACCTGTTTATCACAGAAGCCACAGTTCAAAATATGTCATCAAACAAGCCACTTCCCGTGTTCCAGTAAGAGAGCCAAGCTGTCATGTGTCAGGACCTGGTGTCGGGATCTGGCATAGGAGCCATCTTCATGGGAGCCTTGGCCTCCACAATCCTTTTAAGCAGGGGCCAAGCCCCCCACCCAATGTTGAGGGGGAAGAGGAGCCCCCCTCCGGAAGATGTGTGCTCCACTGCCTGCTTGCCCCACCCCTGCCGCAACAACCAGGCCAAGGCCTCCACCATGAGGCCCTGCTGAGGCCTGCCACAGCCACACTTGTGGAAGCCCACCTGCAGCCCCAACGGAGGCCCTGCGCCGGAGGCCCCCACCCAGCTGCTGTGGCGGCCAAGCATGGAGCCCAACTTCCAGCACAAGGGCCACTGGGTTCTCACAATCTGGGGCCCAAGTCAGTGCCTCTGGCCCCTGGCATGTTTGTTTAGGCTCTACTTCAAGTCCGCCACTGGCCCTGCAAGCCGTGCATTGCAAGAATAAGTGGGCAACTGCCAAACAGTTGAGAAGTTGCTACATTGCTCCAAATATGGCAATTAATTCATGGGCTGACACTGATTTTATCACTTCAAAATTAAATATTTGGCTAATAATTACCTCCCAGCCAAGACCAGCAACAAACTCTTCATATGCTTGGCTTCCTTTTGAATTGGACAATATTGAACATTTATCTTCCTGTCCTTCAGCAATGTAAAATACTGCAATCTTGTGAGTTTCCCGGCTGCAATTGGAAATAACAAAAAACCCAAAGCAACCATAAATGAAACTATTAACATTGATTTTTATAAATATGTGAATATTCTGAAAATGACATGTGATATGAAGTAGGGTCACGCTAAAATGTTTTTGAATGATTTTCAGGGGAAAGTGAACTTACCCACAGGAATGGTGGAGTTGGTAGCTTCCACTTTCCTATCTGAATGGCCTTAGACACAGGGTTGGGGGAAAGTGGCAGCAGCCATTTCTTTCCTGAAATGCTTTTGAACAACACCACGTCCAGGGAATTCAGAGATAAAAGAGTGGCTGCTGATAAGAGCTCTGCTGCCAGAGGCAGAAACATCCCCTCACAAGATACTCATACCATGCGCCACCTACCATCCTCCCCACACCCAAATTTTACCCTCTTCACCATGATGCTCCAAATTTTGCGCCATTTTTTAATAAAAAAAATCACTCTGAACATTCTGCTTGGCCCTGGTGTCTTGCAGTACTGTATTTTTATTTATTAAATTTTTATCTCATCTTTCTCAAAGGAGTCCAGGGTGACAAACACTGAAGTGATATAAAACATGGCAGTGAAATTAAAACACTAAAAAATAAATACTTAAATGCATCAGGCTTACAAAAGAGTAAAGTATGGATTTTCAGCTGCAACTACCAATGAAAATAGGAGTGAACGCTAGTGAAATAAACTGAGATAAAAGTATAATGGTGGCCGGCTGACCACACCCAACTTTCACATACAGCAATTTGCACAAATCACTCTAAAACGAAAACTCTCTTTGTTTGCATCTGTTTTTTTATGTAATTATGTAATGCTAATCCATAATTTAGTGACACATGCAGGCGTCGGAAGGAACCACACTGCACATCCCCCTTCCCTCTCTTCTACTCATGTGCCCCAATCTCTGCTGTCTTAAATCTTGGCTTGTCATGTTGATTGGACCAGGGATTGTGACTTCTCTCTAGCTGCAGTCAATTTCTAAAACAGCCAATAAACCTGGCTTGTTTAAACTCTCAAGTTAGGTACAGACTCTCAAGTCCCTGGTCCAGACAACACAACATGCCAAGAAGGATGGAAATGGAAATGCTGCCAAAATCCACCTCAAGACCAAATAATAGGAAGAGTGGGCAATTTGGAGCACATGTGGCAAAGGTTTGCTGCAACTCGTTCCCCATCAGGTACATCTTACTAAACCTTGGTTTTGTGTGGTGTGCACCATATTTTAAGATCATTTAAAGAATACAGTGTATGGTATTTAACTAAATTTTACCCAGGGTAGACTCACTGAAATTAATTAACACATATAAGCTAGGCACATTAATTTTAATTAGTCCACTCTGAGTAAATCTTAACTGAATATTATCAAATAAAATAGTAAATCAATGATATTCATAAAAGCAGAAAAAATATAGTTCATTCTTAGAAACTGCCAGAGAGCCACAATCTGGCCTCCTTACTCACAATAGCGATGCAGTTCCTATGTGCAGTTGGGCCCAGGACCAAACTATGCAAAGGAAGTCAGCCAAAGGTCCAAAAGAAGGGTTCTGCTAAGATAGGCTCCACAAGGAGTCAATAGCACCCACATTGTAGGCAAATGCAATGTAATGGTTGAGAAGCTACATAAGATGGGTTACCAAGAATTCGATAGTCAACTTAGCAAAGATGCTGCTATTGGCATATGGTGCAACATGCTACAATTTTTGAGTGCATATACTGAAGGAGGTGCCTAAAGAACAGTGTGCTACTTACATTTGAGGTCTTCAATTGTAATGGAATTGTTTTCCCATTTCTGCCCTCTATTTAAATCTGGCTTTCATATTATGTATGTAGTGAATCTTTATTGTGGAATAATATGCCACTAATTATTGCTAAGACTCCTTTTGTTCCTTTATTTTAGAAAACATCTACCTCACCAAATTCATATTTGGTACTGCTTAATTCTCAATTAGATCTTTGCACCCTAAATTGACCAAAATAGGATTTTTGAGTGAGTGCAAATGGGAGCCACCAGTCCTGGTCACTTATTGCGCCCCGTCCTGGATCACCCTCTCTTCAAATGACAGAAGGAGTAGAACACAGGAACTTACTAAGCCACCTTATACCACTGCAGACCATTGGTTTATGTAGCTCAGAACTGTCTACACTGACAGGCAGAAACTCTACAGGATTTCAGGTGGGGAATCTTTTTCCAGTCCTACCTGGAGTTGCTGGGGATTCAACCTGGGACCTTATTTAGGAAAACAGATGCCCTACCAGTGAGCTTTAGTCTTCCGTGTAGAGTGAAAGCGCACACATATACTCTGTGCTTTTCCAAGAGATTTATGTCAAAATCAGATTCAAGAGAATTAATCTGAGCCTTGAAAAGAGACGAAAGAGGAAGTGGGGAAGAGTATCATTCTTCCAACTTCCTTCTTCAGCTCTATGTACTTTTCAAGACAGAAACACGCCCCCCCCCCCATCTCATGATGAAGGGAGCAGGGGATTTTAGAGGCTTCATGGACACCAGGGAAAGGATTCACAGGTACCAGGTTGGTGCTTATGAATTTTAGAGGCTTCATGGGCATCATGCTGTTGACCCTGGGCCAAAATACTGCTTGGAGAGCTCTAGCTTACACTTAGTTTACGCCCCAAATTCTACATATTAAGCTTTTCTTCATACTTTTTCAACAGAGTCAAGGTTAAAATTTAGACCCTCCACAAATTTAGTACTTGAAGCCAATCCAAAATTGTTTAAGGATCAAATGTGTTCTAATATGGAATTTCTTCAAAAATACCCACTTACAATTCCTATTTAAATTGGACAAGCTACAACAACATATAATATTTAAATAAAAATAAACCTAACACATTTCAGTTTTCCATAAACATAAAATAATAAACTGGACCTCATTCTGTAAATGTATCCATTAGTAGTTGCCTAGCTAAAAACTTAACTCACCATTGCCTCGAGTCCAAGTTTTTCAGCTCTCTCAACAATTTAGAATTTTTCTTCAGTAGATGAAAGCTTTTTCTACGGATATATGGAACATGTTATGGTAGGAAAGCTCCACGATACATAAACATTATAATTTCCAGAAATCTCTTGAGTAACCAACAGGGAAAATTATAAAAGCCTTTACATTACATAATTTTGAAAATATCAATATATTTATTACAATAAAAAGCCTGAAATTTGAATTGTTGTTTCCTCCACCTGCCAGTAATCCATCATTCCAAATCCATTTCCCAATCCACTACTATCTCTTGGGAATCACTCAGAATACAAAATCCAGATTACTTGGGTGAAACAGTCCTGCTGCACCATGCAAGTATGAGGAGCGCTTGATTGGCCAGTAAGTTCTCAATCCCTCTACTATTTGAATGCAACTATAAATATGTAAATATGCCATCTTTCCCTTTTCAAAGTAGAATATAACCCCATCCCAACAAAATTCCAACTGAAGCTGTTTCTGTTTTATTTGTAAGCCGCCTTGAATCCCTGTGAGGGAAAAGGCGAGATATAAATACATCATGTTGTTGGCATCCAACTGTCTTGAGAGACACTGGCGTGTGCCTCCAGGGATGAAGTCAAACTGCTGCATTAACAGCACTGAGGTGACCTCCCTGGAGTGCAAACCTGGGCAGTGTTTTTTATAAAGTAACAACAACAGTTGAGTGCAACTACTATGTACAGAAAAAGGGGCTTTGCATTTGTGTTTCAGTTGTCCCATCTCTTGACTCTTTTTTACTGTTTTCTCTTTCTGGCTGCTCATCCTGTCAACTCCTTACAGGTGGGCTCCTCTTTCTTCCTCTTCCTCTGTCTTTCACACTTGATAGATAGAATAGCCACTGCTCCCTCCGTTCACAGTGGCTGTTCCTGCTATTCTTTACAGACATGCTGCAGACCACCTGCATATATCCTGTGGACCACTGACAGTGTGGGACCCCTGCTGCTGTAGTAGTAGTAGTAGTTGTTTCCAATTCACCTTCAAAGGTAGCCCAAGTAGAGTGCATTGCAGTAGTCCAAGCGGGAGATAACTAGAGCATGCACCACTCTGGCGAGACAGTCCATGGGCAGGTAGGGTCTTAGCCTGCATACCAGATGGAGCTGGTAGACAGCTGCCCTGGACACAGAATTCACTTGTGCCTCTATGGACAGCTGTGAGTCCAAAATTACTCCCAGGCTGTGCACCTGGTCCTTCAGGGGTACAGTTACCCCATTCAGGACCAGAGAGTCCCCCACACCTGCCCGCTCCCTCCGCCACTGCCCCCAGTCCCACTAACAGTAAACTGTTGAAACCAACATGGCAATACAAGATATGTAGACAGGGACATCACTCTCAGGCTCCAACTACCTCCTGCATATAAATCTGAGTCTGTGGCCTAAACCTAAACACTCAATTTTAAGGAAGCAATCCATTAGTTTTTTAGGTAGATTCTTTCTTGTTGGCTTATTAATTGCCCTGTCCCTTTTTTGGGGTCAATCCATACTGATTGCAAAAGGTAATAAAAAAATCTAGAAAGCATTGTGGCTGTAGGTGGGAGACGTTTTGGAAAAATATTTCTTTTTCCCAATATCCCTGGCCTGGGAGCCAGAAGTGAAGATGAAAAAAGAAGAAAGAAATAAAAAAAGAGAAAAGAGGAAAGAAGTTAGAAAAAATTAACCACAGAAAGTTAAAAGAAACTCTGCAAATCTAGCTTCTGGCCAGTCTGGGAGCCCATTCAAAAGATTTTCTGCTTTCCACTGGGTAGAGGTGCTTTTCTGAAAGTGGAGACTTCCATTTGGATGGAAAGATAGTATTATTTCTAATAATAACAGTAATCTAAAGCCCTACTTACCTTTTGTCCCAAGAATTCATTCCCAAGTCATTTAACAAGAGCCTACATAAATGAAATGGTGCTTGGAGCTGTGCAGGTCTTGGTGCCTTTTGACTTTCAACTTTCATACTGAGATTGAAACTGCATCCATGTGCATACTCATTTTCTATGCAACTCTGCTGCATTATTGCTTCTAGTATATTTTTCTCTTGGTCATGGTTCATGACATATGGCGATGGCGATGGCTCATTCAATTTTAGTTGCGGATGTAAAAGGCACTCAGGACTACTATTGCCAATCCTCTCTAGCAATTTATCAAGAGCATCTTCTCCTTCATATATTTGAATGAAGTCCACTGGAGGCTCAAAGTTCTGCTTATGATTGTCCAAAACTGCAGTGGATATTCTTTTATTTTGATTTGGTAGACTACCAGCTAATGGTCCATGCATCAGCCTTCCATCCCATGAATACTTCCCTGAGATATCTCTAACAATTACTCTTACTTCTGAGAATGCTGCTGCTAGTTCATTGTCGATCTCCTTTTCAGAAGGAATTTGAAGATAAGATATAAGAGTACTGTCATTAAATACAAACAGTTGTAAATTTGGGCTTCTGAAAACTTCTGAAGACAGTTCTGAAGAGTCCACATATGAGTTGTTGTGATTCTCACTAATAAGGCTGTGAAGAACAGCAGGTCCTCCATTCAGGGGATAATGGCCCAAATTGTTTACTAGATGTGCCATTATCATTCGTGCAGTCAAAGGTATTAATTCCAAACTCCTCCTCCTTCTCTCTGAAAGTAATAAAAATAAATAAGCAAAATAAGCCAACTAAAATATACACAAAGATCAAGGTAAATCATGTTTATATATGGCTCTGAAATTTGGGGGATGATGCATACTCTGATTTGGAGTCAATCAGCACAAATTTTAGGAGCAATACTAGAAAGATCTAAAAGCACATCATCTGCAGTCTTGAAAGTAGAGAAAGACCTATTCCTAATATATTTGAGGATAGTGATTAGCTTATTTACTCACTGGTTGAATATTAAGCCAGTGATGCAAATGAAGAATCAGGAATGTATTCCAATAAATTGATAAACAGTAATTTATTATTATTGTCGTTGTTGTTTGTTGTTGTTTAGTCGTGTCCGACTCTTCGTGACCCCATGGACCAGAGCACGCCAGGCACTCCTGTCTTCCACTGCCTCCCGTAGTTTGGTCAAACTTATGCCGGTAGCTTCGTCCTCTGTCGTACCCTTCTCCTTGTGCCTTCCATCATTCCCAACATCAGGGTCTTTTCCAGGGAGTCTTCTCTTCTCATGAGGTGGCCAAAGTATTGGAGCCTCAGCTTCCTGATCTGTCCTTCCACTAAGCACTCAGGGCTAATTTCCTTAAGAATGGATACGTTTGATCTTCTTGCAGTCCATGGGACTCTCAAGAGTCTCCTCCAGCACCATAATTCAAAAGCATCAATTCTTTGGCGATCAGCCTTTATGGTCCAGCTCTGACTTCCATACATCACTATTAGGAAAGCCATAGCTATACGGACCTTTGTTGGCAAGGTGATGTCTCTGCTTTTTAAGATGCTGTCTAGGTTTGTCATTGCTTTTCTCCCAAGGAGCAGGCGTCTTTTAATTTCGTGACTGCTGTCACCATCTGCAGTGATCATGGAGCCCAAGAAAGTAAAATCTCTCACTGCCTCCATTTCTTCCCCTTCTATTTGCCAGGAGGTGATGGGCCCAGTGGCCATGATCTTCGTTTTTTTGATGTTGAGCTTCAGACCATATTTTGCGCTCTCCTCTTTCACCCTCATTAAAAGGTTCTTTAATTCCTCCTCACTTTCTGCCATCAAGGTTGTGTCATCTGCATATCTGAGGTTGTTGATATTTCTTCCGGCAATCTTAATTCCGGCTAGGGATTCATCCAGCCCAGCCTTTCGCATGATGAATTCTGCATATAAGTTAAATAAGCAGGGAGACAAAATACAGCCTTGTCGTACTCCTTTCCCAATTTTGAACCAATCAGTTGTTCCATATCCAGTTCTAACTGTAGCTTCTTGTCCCACATAGAGATTTCTCAGGAGACAGATGAGGTGATCAGGCACTCCCATTTCTTTAAGAACTTGCCATAGTTTGCTGTGGTTGACACAGTCAAAGGCTTTTGCATAGTCAATGAAGCAGAAGTAGATGTCTTTCTGGAACTCTCTAGCTTTCTCCATAATCCAGTGCATGTTTGCAATTTGGTCTCTGGTTCCTCTGCCCCTTTGAAATCCAGCTTGCACTTCTGGGAGTTCTTGGTCCACATACTGCTTGAGCCTTCCTTGTAGAATTTAAAGCATAACCTTGCTAGCGTGTGAAATGAGTGCAATTGTGCGGTAGTTTGGAGCATTCTTTGGCACTGCCCTTCTTTGGAATTGGGATGCAGACTGATCTTCTCCGATCCTCTGGCCACTGCTGAGTTTTCCGCACTTGCTGGCATATTGAGTGTAGCACCTTAACAGCATCATAAGGGAAAGGTCCCTTACCTTTCCCGCCCCGACCTGGCCACAGTGATCCATGCGACGGTCATCTCCAGGCTTGACTACTGTAATTCGCTCTATGCGGGGCTGCCCTTGAAGCTGTCCCAGAAACTCCAGTGGGTGCAGAATGCTGCAGCGAGGCTCCTCATGGGGTCTCTGCCCTGGGAGCATATTCACCCAGTGCTTTTCAAGCTGCACTGGCTCCCGGTGGAGTACAGGGTCAGATTTAAGGTGCTGCTTTTGACCTTTAAAGCCCTTCACGGCCTAGGACCGCCTCTCCCGGTATGCCCCACGGAGAGCCTCAAGGTCCATAAATAGCAACACCCTAGTGGTCCCGGGCCCTAAGGAAGTTAGATTGGCTTCAACCAGAGCCAGGGCCTTTTCAACTCTGGCTCCGGCCTGGTGGAACGCTCTGCCTCATGAGACCAGGGCCCTGCAGGATCTGATTTCTTTCCGCAGGGCCTGTAAGACAGAGTTGTTCCTCCTGGCCTTTGGCTTGGAGCCAATTTGATTCCCTCCCTCTCTCTCTTTTTTCTTCTTTCTTTTCCTTCTCCTCCTGCGATGAGGCTACATTTTAATATTTTAATGTTCCATTATTTTAATGTTGTATTTTATTTTTGTTTTTAAGTTGTAATCATTCATCTTGTTTTTATTATTGCTTGTAAGCCGCTCTGAGCCCGGCCTTGGCTGGGGAGGGCAGGGTATAAATAAAAAAAATATTATTATTATCATCTTTTAAAATTTTAAATAGTTCAGCTGGAATATCATCACTTTCACTGGCCTTGTTATTTGCAGTGCTTTCTAAGGCCCATTTGACTTCACTCTCCAGGATGTCTGGCTCAAGGTCAGCAATCGCACTACCTGGGGTGTACAAGATATCCTGGGGGAAACGAGACTTTCTGATATAATTCTGGTATAATTCCTCTGTGTATTCTTGCCACATCTTCTTGATGTCTTCTGATTCTGTTAGGTCCTTACCACTTTTGTCCTTTATTATGGTAATCTTTGTACGAAATGTTCCTTTCATATCTCCAATTTTCTTGAATAGATCTCTGGTTTTTCCCATTCTATTGTTTTCCTCTATTTCTTTGTATTGCTCGTTTAAGAAGGCCTTCTTGTCTCTCCTTGCTATTTTTTTTGGAAATCTGCATTCAATTTCCTGTATCTTTCACTATCTCCCTCGCATTTTGCTTGCCTTCTCTCCCGCTATTTGTAAGGCCTCGTTGGACAACCACTTTGCTTTCTTGCATTTCCTTTTCATTGGGATGGTTTTCGTTGCTGCCTCCTGTATAATGTTACGAGCCTCCGTCCATAGTTCTTCAGGCACTCTGTCCAGCAAATCTAAATCCTTAAACCTGTTCCTCACTTCCACTGTGTATTCATAAGGGATTTGATTTAGATTATATCTTACCGGCCCAATGGTTTTTCCTACTTTCTTCAGTTCAAGCTTGAATTTTGCTATAAGAAGCTGATGATCTGAGCCACAGTCAGCTCCAGGTCTTGTTTTTGCTGACTGTATAGAGCTTCTCCATCTTTGGCTGCAGAGAATATAATCAATCTGATTTCGATGCTGCCCATCTGGTGATGTCCATGTGTAGAGTCGCCTCTTGTGTTGTTGGAAAAGAGTGTGATGACCAACTTGTTCTCTTGGCAGAACTCTATTAGCCTTGCCCTGCTTCGATTTGAACTCCAAGGCCAAATTTGCCAGTTGTTCCTTTTATCTCTTGATTCCCTGCTTTAGCATTCCAATCTCCTATAATGAGAAGAACATCCTTCTTTGGTATCATTTCTATAAGGTGTTGTAAGTCTTCATAGAATTGGTCAATTTCAGTTTCTTCAGCACCAGTAGTTGGTGCATAAACTTCGATTACTGTGATGTTAAAAAGTCTGCCTTGGATTTGTATCGAGATCATTCTACCATTTTTGAGATTGCATCCCAGTTCAGCTTTCGCCACTCTTTTGTTGACTATGAGGGCCACTCTATTCCTTTTGCGAGACTCTTGCCCACAGTAGTAGATATGATGGTCATCCGAACTGAATTCACCCATTCCTGTCCATTTTAGTTCCCTGATGCCCAGGATGTCAATATTTATTCTTGCCATCTCATTTTTGACCACATCCAACTTACCCAGGTTCATGGTTCTTACATTCCAGGTTCCTATGCAATATTTTTCTTTACAGCATTGGACTTTCCTTTTGCTTCCAGGCATATCCGCAACTGAGCGTCCTTTCGGCTTTGGCCCAGCCACTTCATCAGCTCTGAAACTACTTGTACTTGTCCTCCGCTCTTCCTCAGTAGCATGTTGGATGCCTTCCGACCTGAGGGGTTCATCTTCCAGCGTCATAACTTTTATATGCCTGTTGTCTTTGTCCATGGAGTTTTCTTGGCAGGGATACTGGAGTGGCTTGCCAGTTCCTGCTCCAGGTAACTTCCCTGGTATCTCCAAATAAGCATTCCTCCCCAGAATGCCTGGAGTGTGGGGTAAAGTGCTGGAGTGATAGAGGCAATCAGGTGGAGATACCATGCACAAGTGAGGTCTCCTGCTCATCCAAGCTACCTCCATCTAGCTATGGACCTTCTGATATCTTAATAGCGTAGGCTAAACCTAAATAGTAAATGTGTTGTATCTAGATAAAAGTTCTTGCAAAACACCCACTTTTCTCATAGACAACTCTCTAGAACTGTCTCTTAATGTATTAAAGCTAAAATGTCTTGTTGTTCTTCAAAGTAGATCCTGGATTCAAGATGGTGACGACAATGGCAGCATTAATCAAACCCTCCAGTTTTATAGTTTTAGCTCCATTGTTTTAAATGTTTTTAAACGTTTTACAGCTTAGGCTTATTGCTGCACCATTCTTTCCACCTTATTCAAAGTATTTATTACCTTCAGCAACAGTGAGTAAGTTGCTCAGATCCGCAGAAGACTGAAACTGCATGGGTTCAGAATTCCTAACATTTCCAAGTGGCAAAAATGGATCATAGATATCACTAGAGAGGTCTGCAAGGCTTAAAAGGTAATGACTTTGCTGTGTATATGTGTTTGAGCCATGAACACAACTGTGCAGGACCTGGAAAAAGCAAAAGGAAAATGAGAAATAGATTGTAACAGAAAATACTACACTATACTGTTGTTCAGTAGGTTGCGCGTTGGCCATATCCAAAACTCCTCCAATGGCACCACAAACATTAAAAAAAATAAATGTGACAAATAAATACTTATTATTGGGAGCTTCAGCTAGAAGCTGAAGTGAAGCAGACAGAAGGTACAGGTCTCTTGGCCCGAAAAAGGCATGTCAGGCTCCTAACACTGACATTGAGCCAGGTCAAATGCAAGACATCATGCTGCCTGCTAATCACAGGGGCCAAGACTGTACCCTTCCATTCTCTTTGTGCCTGAAGCAGGCTCTAAAGCATGAATAGTCTCAGATAGTTCACTTGATTCCAGGTTCAAATGAAAGGACAATTGCATTAGGGATGGCATGCCCAACATTTTGTCCTGAATAATGTCATCACAGCAGGATGCCACTTTTTCAGGATCTAGGTGTATTCTGCTTCAGTCATGTCTGAACCAAGCAATAGTGGAAAACCTCTAGGCATCAGAGGTTGGTCACCAAGCATCAGAGGTTGGTCACTTTTCTGTCTCTGATGTCGAATATGACATCAGCCATGGTGCAGTTCAAGCCAAAGCTGCTGCGGAAGACTGCACTCTCAATTCTTCTTTTCCAACCACAAACTGAATTGAATCTGGGGCTCCAAAGAAATAATTGGGAACACTGCTCTCAATTCTTTCTTCGCAGCTGCAGACTGAAGTTACAACCACCCAACACCATATTATTTATTTACTTTATATATTTAAAAGCATTTCAATATCACTTAATACAGAGGTTGGCAAACTATGGCCCCCGGGCCGGATCAGGCCCACCTGGGTCCTAAATCCGGCCCATGGCGTGAAGTTGGAACCTGCTGCGAAGCCAAGACTCCCAGTGATGGCGATGGGAGGAAGCAGCCAAGTGGCGGCGGCTCTGCCACTCAAACGCCGCGCCTGGTTTACCTTAGCGGAGGTTTGATTGGCAGAGACATTCTCACGACATGCTGAGGTAAAGCAGGCACGGCGTTTGATTGACCTCTTCTGCCTGCTTGACCTCTTCTGCCTGCTTGACCTCTTCTGCCTGCCGTCGCTCAGCCTCTTCCTCCCGTCGCTGCCCTGGTGCTCCTGTGAGCTCACTCTGCCTACCCACGAGAAGCAGCGGTGGTGGCAGTGGCAGCCCCTGGGAAGGTAAGTGCTGAGGGTTGGGGCTGGGGCTGAGAGTGGGGAGGAGGACTACTTGCCCCTCTCGCCTTTTCCTCTAGCTCCCCCCCCCCGGTGCCGCTTCTCTGGCCCACCACAAGGTCTGAGTGACAGTAGACCAGGCCACTGCTAAAAAAAATTGCCGACCCCTGACTTAATATTTCAGAAATTTCATAAGTGGTGTATAATCCCAAAAACAAAGAAGACATCATTAAAACAATAACATGGGCCCACAAATGTCAGGTGAGCGGCTCCGCCCACTTATCCTCCAGCTGGATCCAACCCCACCCTTGAGATAAAGGAATCATGTGGACACACTGAATGGCATGGTTCCTACTCATGCCAGTTGATCGACTCATTTTGTTTTCTTCAAAGTTGATTAAATGTTAAAAATGCAGCACAGTGAATAAAAAAATAAAATTATGTATAAAGCTTGGCAATGTTTAATTCCTAGCAACCTTTGAAAGCGTGTGGAGGCTTGTTTGTCCAGGACAAATCGTATAAAATCGTATAAAATCGTATAAAATCGTATATGGAATCGTATAAAATAATGCATCCATTTAAAAACAGAGAATACCAATAGTTTGAGTACATTTATAAATAAGATTTTGCTTTTCCTAAATGAAGCATTTGAAAACAAATGGTGGCTGGAAAGATCATTCTGCCTGTTCTGTAGAGAGCTCTCTAAAGAGCAGGCAGATGGATTTTTATTTCTGCATCTTACCACTAAACGCCACAATGCTAAGAGTGGAGATAAACCCTCTGCCTGCTCCTTAAAAGGCAGAATTTTCACCCACCCCAGGACTGAGCATGGTTGGGAGAAATGCTGCCTTTTACTGCTAAAGAGCACATGAAGTCAGATGATTGGCTGGTGGAGACCATTTCTCCCTAATGGACTTAATTAGGTTCATGGGCTGGGGTTCTCTATTGCTACTGTAGGGGTTAGTTTCCACTCAAATCCATTGAATCAAGCAATCTGAATAAGACACAAAATAAGTTAACATTTTTCAGGATTAATGGATTTAATCAAATCTAGCTCAAAAGCAGACAATATCCCACTAATATTATAGTTTACTGCTTAATAATTTTGCCTTTGATCACAGCAAGCAACACAATTAAGCAATAGGAGGAGAAACATGTACTTACCCTATATATGTAATCAAGCAATGGAGCTTTAGAAGAATGTTGATCTTCAAGACTTGAAGTAAACACAGGCTCCAGCAGCATTTTCATGGGTAATGTCATACACCAGTCCAACAAACAAAGTAATAACGAAACTATAAACTAAATCAGAAATATGTAGATTACATTAGTTCTACTTAGAAAATATGAAAACCTTGATAAAGTAAGGGAAACCACATATGCAAATGAATGCTGCATGTATGCTTCCTTGAGCTGATTCGTCAGATACTAAAAGTCAGTCTGTTACCATTGGTGTTAATATGAATAAAGATGTATAATGGATTTTATATATTTGTTCCACTATAAGTCTTCACAGAAATATTGACAGAATTTAGCCCATGTTAATTACTGCAAGTTTTCACCAGATATATGGAGCACTATTTAGGAATATACCTGACTATACTGGTGCATCAGGTATGTGCTATATGTAATTAATATAAAAATAACAGATCCTCAGCCTGGATTCAGAGGAGCTATTTAGGAAACCTAGGCTTGAAACTCCATGTAATTGGTGGATAAAAGAAAATGTAAATAAGTTTACTACTATAACATTAATATATTTGGCGAATTTAAATTTCTTAAAAATCAGAATAGATGGTTGATCATTCTCTTAATTAATAAAAAGTTTTCCATTTTTAATGCTATTGCCACTTTAAACCAGGCTAAAGTCAAAACGTGCCTGACACCATCAGGATATACTAAGCCAGGGGTCGGCAAATTTTTTAAGCAGCGGTCCAGTCCACTGTCCCTCAGACCTTGTGGCGGGCCAGAGAAGTGGCACCGGGGGGGGGGGGAGGCTGGAAGAAGAGGTGAGGGGAGCAAGCAGTCCTCCTCCCCACCTCCACCCCCACCTGCTGCGCTTACCTTCCCAGGGCTGCCACTGCCACCACCACCTCGGCTGCTGCTTCTCGTGGGTAGGCAGAGCGAGCTCGTCCGCTCCGCTCTCTGGCCCACAGGAGCACCAGGGAGGTGGCGGTGGGGGGAGGAAGAGGCCGCGCCTGGTTTACCTCAGCGCAGTGATGTCTCTGCCAATGAAACGCCGCTGACGTAAACCAGGTGCAGTGTTTGAGTGGCAGAGCCGCCGCCGCTCGGTCTCTTCCTCCTATCACCAACGCTGGGAGTCTCGGCTTCACTGTGGGTTCCAGCTTCGCGTCGTGGGCTGGATTTAGGTCCCAGGTGAGCCTGATCCAGCCTGGGGCTGTAGTTTGCTGACCCCTGTACTAAGCACACCTGGATTATATGGATAACAGGGGTTTGGGCTCTGGCACTGACAGCCCGGGGTAAGATTTGGGTGAAACTGCAAAAAAACTTGCACAAGTTATTCTGTTTGATGTTGAAAATATTGATTTCTTAATGCAGAGTTCAAAAAAATAGGGGCTGTTTTATACATAGGGGCGTCTTATACACCCAAAAATAACGTATTCACTTCTGTATGTATGGACAATGTTGACATGCATAAAAGTAACTGAGTTCATACATTGTACAGCTCCAGAAAAGTATTTCAGATTTGGGGTATAATCTATGTTTATGTAAATGCATATTCTTGTTAGATTTATGATGTGCTATCTTTTAGAAAAACAGAATTGTAGGATGGAAGAGACCCCAAGGGTCATCGAGTCCAACCCCCAACAATGCAAGAATTGCAACTAAAGCATGTATGACAGAGGGCCACCCAACCTCCTGAGGGAGACTATTCCACTGTCAAACAACTCTTACTGTCAGAAAGTTCTTTGTGATGTTGAGACGGAATCTCCTTTCTTGTAACTTGAAGCCATTGCTTCAAGTCTTACCCTCCTGAACAGGAGAAAACAAGCTAGTTCCCTTTTTCATGTGACAGCCCTTGAAGATGATTATCATATCTCCTTCTCCAGGTTAAACATACTCAGCTCCTTCAACCATTCCTCATCAGGCTTGCTTTCCAGACCCTGGATCATCTTGCATGGCCTCTTCTGCACACCTTCCAGCATGTCAACTTCCTTCTTAAATTGTGGTGCCCAGAATTGACACAATATTCCAGGTGTGGTTTCACCAAGGTAGAATTGAGTGGTACTATTACTTCCCTTGA
Organism: Podarcis melisellensis; assembly: GCF_964234715.1. Classification (NCBI taxonomy): domain Eukaryota; kingdom Metazoa; phylum Chordata; class Lepidosauria; order Squamata; family Lacertidae; genus Podarcis; species Podarcis melisellensis. The sequence goes on from NC_138539.1 coordinate 89,328,382, forward strand.
TGCAGCCTAGACTAGCATTAGGTTTTTTTTGCTGCTGCGTCACAATGTTCACTCATGTTAAACTTGTGCTCCAGCAAGGCCCCTAGATCCTTTTCACATATACTGCTAGCAAACCAGGTGTCCCCATCTTATATTTGTGCATTTGGTTCTTCCTGCCTAAGTGCAAAACCTTACATTTGTGCCCACTGAAATTCATTTTGTTAGCTTGGGCCCAGTTCTTCAATCTGTTAAGGTTATTCTGAATTCTGATTCTCTCTTCTGTGACATTGGCTACCTCTTCCAGTTTGGTGTCATCTGCATTTTCTTCATCCAAGTCATTTATCAAGATGTTGAACAACAATGGGCCCAGGCTAGAAGCCTGTGGCACCTCACTTGTCACTTTTCCCCAGGATGATGAGGAACCATTAATTGGGGATGGGGTTCCAGAATTAGGGAAAATAATGATGTAAAAATTGGAGTCCACAAATCAGAGCATGCAATTAAAAAATCTGGAGGGAGACTATCTTCAACAGAGGCTTTGCCTTTTTTATTTTCAGTAAAAATCTCAATCTCTTTTGTAGTTTCTATTGGTCCATTCACTAGCCAATGGGGGTTGTATTGCAGCTGATGTACTTCTACAGAAATGGTAACTTTCCTTTCCAGGTTTCCTTCTCCTAGTTCATGCGGCTCCAGTTTCCTCATCTCTGACCAATTTTCTGTTGCGCTTGATGAGAAATAGTATTATTATTTCTGGAAGGTGTCTCAAAGGGGATCAAATCATCCTGGAGCATAGCGTTGGTGGTTCTGTCAGGTTTTCATTGTGTAGGAAAGGCATGTCCAACTTCAAGTAGGCTGTGGTCTACTATCCAGTATCAAAAACTGGCACTGATCTACCACACTCTTCCATTGTCATTTGGGCAAGGAGTAAGGTGTGGGTGGCCAGGAAAATCCCCTTTCTTTCCTTAGCACAGATTTGTGTTTCAATTCCATTGCCTTCTTCCACGTATTGCCAAAATGGAGGCGACAGCTGATTAAGTCACAGGCTGCTCTGTATGGAGGAGGAAGGAAAGGTGCTCTCCTTTTATCCAGCCTCATTCCGAATGCGGAGCATCAGAACCCCCACACTCCACTTTCCTTTGCTCCCAAGGGGGACCACTGTACCCTTTCCCTGCTGCACAAGCGCGGCCCTGCAGCACCCAGCGAGAGTTGCCCAGCCAAAGGCAGCCTCCTTAGCACAGCAAAGTGGGAGAGACGTGTGCTCCGCAGCTCATGGGATGGCGAAAGCAGAGGCACAACCTCCCTCCTTCAGTCACCTCGCAAGCCCCATTCAGCCTGCCGGCGCGTGCTCACGGGACAGTGAAAGTGGAGGCACAACTCACACTCTCCTGCAGCTGCCTCCTGATAGCATGTGCTCTGGAGCTCACGGGAAGGCAGAAGTGGAGGCACAACTCTCTCCTGCAGCTGCCTCGAAAGCCCCATTCAGCTCCAGCTGCAAAGGAGGAGCAAAGGCTGCCTGGCCATAGTGCGGTTGACTGAAATCATCCAGGGATGCGACTATATCCTTTCTCTTGGATGATCAAGAGGAGCAGGTGACAGCAAAGGCTGCAAGGTTTTTAGCTGGGGCAATCAGAGTAAAATCCACTATTTGACTATTGATTCAAAACCCTAAAATGTATTTCATATAATTGACTTTATTTCTATTCTTTGTATATCGTATTGTTTTATTGCTATGGCCAACGGCTGACGCAAATAAAGATTCATTCATTCATCTAGCGATTGACCTGTTGGACATGCCTGGAATGGTGCCACTGAGTCTGGGTCCAACTCAGGATTGCTCCGGTCTATTAGTCTTTCTCTTAATGTGCCCAGTCTTTCTAAAATAGCTTTTTGCTCAGTTTGAGGTAATTGGTTGTATGAACTTATTAAGTGCTCTTCTTCAGAAATTCTAGAATTGTTAAGAAGGTCTTGAACATAATCCTTCTCCATGGAATTTACTGGAGGAAGGTGTAACTTGATGCACTGATGTTCTTTGCTGGAAGAAATCAAAGGCACTTATTTTAAGGTACGGTTTTCAGTCAGACAGGATGGCCCTGGGTTGTATCCTTGCATGCTGAGAGTTGTTTAGGGTCAGGAGAGATTTCTTCACTGTGTCCAGAAAGACTCGGTTAGGTGACACACCAACTCTGGCCAAAAAATCTTTCCTCTTTAGGAGCAGAGATGGGATTCTATCTGACCTAAATGTTATAATGCATTTTTGTGCTAAAGGATGGGCATATAGAACTTTAATAAATGATAGGTCAGTTTCCTTTGCTGATAAATGTAATAGCATGCTAAGGTCTTTCAAGGCCCAAGTTTTTGTGTTCCACTGAAATATATTTTTCCTGTAGGGGTGAATGGTTAGGGCTATCCTATTTGCCTGAAGGATTAAATTTGAATCTTTTGGGGAGCTGCTGACTATGAAGAGTGCAAAAGTTGACCAGCTACATTATTATTTGGTGTTTGGTTTAGGAGGGAACGTTTTTTCAACAGATAACAAACTATTTATCTTATTTGAAATGCTTCTGAACTCTATAAAGATATTTTTGACCGTTACAGCCACCAGATCATATTGTTCAGCAAGGAGTGCTCTATTACTTGGTAGAGAAGTGGGGTTTTTAATTTCTTCCTGGTCACTTCCACCTGTGTGGTTATTGTTATTGTTAGTATTACTGGTACCTTCAGCATATGGTTGCTGGACTTTCTATTTCTAGAACCTTGAATCTATTAAAGGTAGGAATTGTAGGTTTATTATCATCCAATATTGAGCTATCAGATCCAAAAAAGCGCATCCATTTTGAGCTGTTTTGTTTGGGGGTGGGGTGGGAGAATGGTTAGAATTACTTCATGGGCACTATCTGGAGCCCATTTTGTTTAGCTGCTGATTAAACATTAGGGTACATTCATAAACTACATTCATATATCTCTCTATATATGAATATGTGTGATCAAATGCTGTATCTACAAAAAATAAGTTTAAAAAGAATGAATTATTGAAGAGAGAATATGTTATCCTAAAATCTGTTATCTTAAGTTAGGCCTGTCCATCAGGAAAATAAAAAGCCAAGCCAAGCAATAGTTAATAAATAATGGCTGCTAAATGCAAAACCACAGAACAATAGACCTCATCATATAAAGAAATAATTTATCTGTATGAGGCAAGCCAGTTCAGATGTACAGTAAGGCCTGGTGTTTATCTTTAAGGAGCCTCAAGGGCTCAGATTTTGGTAGAATGTGCTAATGTCCTTTCCCTTTTGTTCCAGACTCCTCGGGGTCTCCTTTCACTGCACAGGTCTTACTCTTTAAAGCAGCAGACCACAGTTCTTAGTACTCTGTTCAGCTCAGAGAAAAGTTCTAGTATATTCTCCTTAAGTCCCCAATCCCACTGGATGTTCCAACTGAACTCCCAGCTTGCACGACCCAGTAGGTCCTAAAGGTTTTTGAAATTGGGCTTCCTAAAGTCCAGAGTGCATGTCCAACCGCACTCAGCTTTCCTTTGCATCTGTATCATGAAACCCAGGAGGACATGATCACTTCCTTCCGAGTGCTTCCAAAAAGTGGTATGCTTACTGATATTAAAGGCTGCGGGTGTACTAGTCAGTAAATAAGTCTACTAGAATATTTTTGAAGAAAAGAGATAGATAGATGATAGACAATTATTTATACCAGGGGTTGGCAAACTACGGCCCCTGGGACAGATTAGGCCCACCTGGGTCCTAAATCTGGCCCGCGCTGTGAAGCCAGAACCCGACGTGAAGCCGAGACTCCCGGCGATGGCAGCAACAGGAGGAAGAGGCTGAGCGGTGATGGCTCGGCCACTTAAACACCGCGCCTGGTTTACCTCAGTGGCATTTGATTGGCAGAGACATCCCCATGCTGTGCTGAGGTAAACCAGGCGCAGCCTCCTCCCCCTGCCGCCACCCTGGTGCACCTGTGGGCCAGAGAGCGGAGCGGACGAGCTCGCTCTGCTGACCCATGAGAAGAAGCAGAAGCGGTGGTGGTGGCGGCGGCAGCCCCTGGGAAGGAAGGTAAGCTGAGCGGCTGGGGCTGAGGCTCTTCTTCTAGCTCCCTCCCGGTGCCACTTCTCCAGCCTGCCACAAGGTCTGAGGGACAGACCAGCTCGCTGCTAAAAAAAATTGCCGACCCCTGATTTATACCCTGCCTTTCCCCCAGGTCTAGGACCAAAAGCAACTCACAAAAATTAAAACAAAAATGGAAAAAACAGAGATAGCTAAAAACATATAAAAATTATAGTTAAAAAGTAATCAAACTAATAAAGCGGAGACCCATCAAGAAAAACCACAGGTAGAGTGAGCCTGTGGCTGTGGGACTCGGCGGGTGCCTAAAGCCCCCCCAGAAACGCAGAAGGGACCCCGTAAGGGGCTCCGGAACGTGAAAGGGGGAGCGGTGCTGTGAGTTCATTGCTCTTTCCGTGGATGCAAAGCCGCGCAGCTGCTGCCGATGAGCGCCGACCTTTCTTCTTGGAACATCAGATTTAAATCTACAACCCGTGAGTAAGGAAACTTAAAATTTCGGGACTAAAATAACTTAATTCGGCTGAAAACGGGAAGCGCAACCAGGAAGTCCGCTCCCGGCTCTGCTAAAGATCAAAGCAAAAGTTTTAACAAGCGGGAAGCGCTCGGAAACGCAAACTGTAAAGGGGTTGGACTGTCGTGCAAATAACCAAGTACCTGACTGAGAAGTAAAAGAGGTAAATTTGGGAACTTTTAACGTATTAGAGATCGGACTTGTCCTCTATTTTTTGGATTTATAAATAATTGTGGAATCCCAAGCCCTGGGTTGCCAGGGAAGGAAGAATAGTTAACTTGCTGAAACTGTATCTAACTTGGAAGAGTTGCATATAACTTGTTACAACTCCGGAAGAAACAAAGAAACTGTCTTTTGCACTCTATTTGAGACTTAGTTAAAGTTTGAAAGAGAGCTCTACAGATTAAAGAGATTAAGGGTTTTTCTTGGATTTTCCTCTGATGGGGGGGATTTTAATGGCGGAAAGACTTTTTCCTTCTTGCTGAACTTTGTGGAACTCCCTCTACAGGGCTTTGGAATTATAACTCTCTGGGAACTCTATTTTGTTTGGATTACTCACTGCCTTGTTGTTTATATTTTGGAATTTCTTTCCCATGATACTGTACTGAGTTTGACCTTGACACGTAGACGGGGACTGGAATGAGCGGCACAGGGAGAGCAAGGCTGGCTAAAACAAAGGCAAAGCATCTAGTACAAACAATTTTGACATCTCATCATCGTAGGTCATCAGTGCCGACTGTTTTAGTGGCAGAAGAAGTACAAGAACAGACACCTTCAGAGGATATGGCTGCTGGAGGATCTGATACAATTCTAAATCAGATTTTGGAACAATTAGCAATTTTGAATAAGAAGGCAGATGAACATTCGACAAAAGTTGACCAGGCCACATCCTCTATTAACAAATTGACTGACCAAGTGACCCAGCATACTCAAGCGATTGGGAATCTTCAGGAAGCCACAGCTGAGAATCGAAAATTGGCTACGGAAGCAAAGGAAAAAGCAGAGGAAGCCAACCGGAAAGCTGAGGCAATAAGTGTAGAAGTAAAGCCGCTGCGTAAACAGATAAGTGAACAACAGGCCTATCTGTCTATGTCTGAATTGAGAAACCGGGAAAGTAATTTAAGACTTAGAGCTGTCCCAGAACTTGAGCAGGAAGATTTGACTGGCTATTTAACATCAGAATTTTCAAAGTTCTGGGGCATAGAAGAAGATAAGGACTTTAAAATAGTGACGGCCTTCAGATTGGGAAGAGTGGTAAGGAAGGATAGATCTAGAGACTGTTTGATTGTTTTGAGATCCAAGCAAGAGAGAGATAAAATATTAGGCCTCCATTTTGGAAAAGCACTGGATATTCAAGGCAGTAGAGCTGAGATCTACAGAGATATACCGAAACAGCTATTGGACCTCAGAGCTACATACACAGAACTCGTGAGACTACTGAGAGGAAATTCGATTCCCTACAGGTGGGAGTTCCCACAAGGACTATCTTTTAATTTCAAAGGAAAGAAGGTCAAAATTAAATCAGCAGAGGACCAACAAAAGTTCTTGAACGATTACGAGGAAGACCTAAGGAAAGGAACAGTAGGTTCTTGGCCACCACCTTTACCTGCTCCTGGGCCTACACCCTCGGAACCCAAGGATCAAGAGAAAGAGACACCACCAAAGGACTAACAGATTGATTCAGGATGTCTCTGCAGCTTCTTAGTTGGAACTTTCATGGTGGAAATTCCCCAGAAAAAAGAAGAAGAATCTTTCATATATTGAAAAAAGAACAATTGGACATTATTTGCTTGCAGGAAACACATGTGACTAGGCTCCATAGAAAAGTATTAATTAATAAGAGATTAGGACAAGAATTTATTTCATCGGACAAAGTTAAGAAAAGAGGAGTAGTGATTTATGCAAAAGAGAGCCTATCACCTAAACTGTTATTCAAAGATGAGCAAGGAAGAATTTTGGCAATTGAGGTACAGACGCAAGGGGAAAAGTTTTTAATATTAGGAATTTATGCACCGAATGAGGGGAAGTCAGAATTCTACAAAAAGCTGCATGAGACAATAATGGACTATCTGGACTACACCAATATAATTATGATGGGCGACATGAATGGAGTTGTCTCTACAAACATGGACAAGTCACAAAGTCAAAATTTAACAAAGGACGGTAGACTACCTAAATCTTTTTTTGAACTAACTGACAATGTGGACCTAATCGATATATGGAGGACAAAGAACCCCTTAGGTAAAGAAGGAACTTTCTTTTCTGAGGCTCATCTGTCATGGACAAGAATCGACCAAATATGGATAACTAGAGGGCTGGCACCTAAGACTAGAAAAGTGGAAATCTGCCCAAAAACATGCTCCGACCATAACGCTCTGAAAATGGAATTAAGACTTACTCCAACTGGCTCTTTCAGATGGAAAATGAATGACACCCTGCTAAGAGATCAAGAGATAGTGAAGAAGGCCCAAAAAACTATGAAGGACTACTTTGAGATAAACTTGAACACTCCAACAGAGAGAGCAACAATTTGGGATGCAAGTAAAGCTGTAATGAGAGGGTTTCTGATACAACAGAATACGATCAAGAAAAGACTCTGGAACGGAAAAAAAGATAAAATCTTAGAGAAGATAAGAGATGGCGAGAAAAAACTGAGGTCAAAGCCAAAGTCAAAGGAGATTTTGAGAGAAATCAAATTCCATCAAGCACAATATTCGAGACTGATAAATCAGGAAGTTGAGTGGAAAATTAAACAAATGAAACAAAGATCATTTGAATCAGCAAATAAGTATGGGAAACTGCTAGCATGGCAGTTGAAAAAGAGACAGAAACTGAACACAGTAACCAATCTAGAGGTGGAGGGAAGAAATATACAGAAACCCGAAGAAATTAGAAAGTGTTTCCAAAGGAATTTCAAAAAGCTTTACACTCAAGGGCCACAAGAGGAGACTGAGATTAACCAATTTTTGAAAATTAATGGTTTACCCAAACTATCTCAGGAAAGGAGAACAAGTTTGAATTATAAGATAACACAACAAGAAATAGAGGGTGCCATTCAGAACATGCAAATAGGCAAATCTCCAGGCCCAGATGGTCTGATCTCCAAGTATTATAAGACACTGAAAGACTTTTTGATACAACCTTTAATGGAGGTATGCAACCAGATTTTGGAGGGGGAAAAGGCACCGGAATCGTGGAAAGAAGCTTACATCACATTGATCCCTAAAGTGGAATCTGAAAAGACTCAACTTAGAAACTACCGTCCCATCTCGCTCTTAAATGTGGATTACAAAATTTTTGCAGATATTTTGGCAAGTAGGCTTAAAAAAGTATTAAATGAAGTAATTCACAAGGACCAGGCAGGCTTTCTCCCAGGAAGACATTTGTTTGATAACACTAGGAACATTATTGACACGTTGGAACTGCTGCAGCCCAACCTTCACACAAGAGCAGTGTTAATTTTTATTGATGCGGAGAAGGCCTTTGACAACATTTCTTGGCTGTTTATGAAAAGAAATTTGGAAGGGATGGGAGTGGGACGGGGGTTTGAAAATGGAATAGAGGCAATCTATTCAGAGCAAAAAGCTAAATTGATAGTTAACAATGTGGTGACAGAAGAATTCAAAATTGAAAAAGGGACACGACAAGGTTGCCCACTATCCCCTCTGTTATTTATTTCTGTCTTGGAGGTGCTTTTGAACATGATTAGGGAAGACCGGTTGGTACAAGGAATACAGGTCGGAGAGAAACAATTTAAACTGAAAGCTTTTGCAGATGACCTAGTTTTAACATTACAGGAGCCAGAATCTAGTACGAAGAGAGTGTTAGAGCTAATTTATGAATTTGGCCGAGTGGCAGGCTTCAAATTGAATAAGCAGAAAACTAAGGTTTTGGAGAAAGACTTATCACTTAAGGAAATAGATGAGTTCCAGAAAGAAACAGAGTTAAATGTGGTTAAAAAGGTGAAATACCTTGGGGTTAATTTGTCTACTAAAATTTTGAATTTATTTAAAGACAATTATGAAAAATGTTGGTCGGAAATTAAAAAGGACTTAGAAATTTGGTCAAGATTAAAACTTTCCTTGTTGGGTCGAATTGCAGCTGTAAAAATGAATGTATTGCCTGAAATGTTATTTTTGTTTCAGAGCCTCCAGGTCGTGGACAGGGTGGAGTGCTTTGGAAAGTGGCAGAAGGATATCTCTAAATTTGTCTGGCAGGGCAAAAAGCCCCGAATAAAATTTAAAATACTAACCGATGCAAAAGAAAGAGGGGGATTTGCCCTGCTGGACTTAAGGTTATATTATGAAGCTGCTGCTTTCTGTTGGATGAAAGATTGGTTATTACTGGAGAACACCGATGTCCTAGACCTGGAAGGGTTTAACAACGCTTTTGGATGGCATGCATATTTGTGGTATGACAAGGTAAAGGTTCACAAAATGTTTAAAAACCACATTGTCAGGAAAGCAATTTATATGGTTTGGACTAAATACAAAGACTTGTTAGAGAGTAAAACACCGAGGTGGTTATCACCAGTGGAAGCCAAGGCCCGAAAAAAACCTAATATGGAGGCCGGCCGGCCGAAATATTGGGAAATCATAGAAAAAGTTGGAGACAATTGGAGGCTGCAGAGCTTTGAAAAAATAAAAAATAGGGTGCAGGACTGGTTTCTGTATGCTCAAGTTCAGGAAGTCTTTAAGTCGGACAAAAAGTTAGGATTCCAGGTGGAAAAATCGAAATTAGAGACGGAACTGTTAGAACCTAAGGCTAAGGTACTTTCAAGAATGTATAACTTGTTGCTTAAATGGAACACACAGGATGAGACAGTTAAATCAGCTATGATAAAATGGGCTCAGGACATTGGTTACAACATTATGTTTGAAGACTGGGAAAAGTTATGGACCACCGGATTGAAATTCACGGCATGTAGTGCCCTGAAAGAAAATATTATGAAAATGATATATAGGTGGTACATGACCCCAGTCAAACTTGCTAAGATATACCATTTGTCTGATAACAAATGTTGGAAATGTAAGGAGGCTGAAGGGACATTCTTTCACCTCTGGTGGACCTGCCCAAGAGTGAAGACCTTCTGGGAAATGATATATAATGAATTAAAAAAGGCATTTAGGTATACCTTTCCCAAGAAACCAGAGGCCTTTCTATTGGGCATTGTTGGCCAGAAGGTGTTAAAGAAGGATAGAACTTTTTTTATGTATGCAACCGCAGCAGCAAGAATACTTATAGCTAAATATTGGAAGACACAAGATCTACCCACACTGGAAGAGTGGCAGATGCAACTGATGGACTATATGGAACTGGCTGAAATGACTGGCAGAATCCACGACTTGGGAGAAGAAACGACGAAAGAGGACTGGACTAAATTTAAGGACTATTTACAAAAATACTATAAGTTGTATGAATGTTAAAATGCTAAACTGTACGATTTGGAAGTTTTTGCTTCAGCGATTAGATTTTTGAGATTGAAATTAAGCTAAAAGTAAGAAAAGGAAGAAATTTAAGGTATTATTAAAGGTGTTAAAAGTTTAAATAATTGACAAAGAGCATTTTAAATTAAAAATTATTGGAAAAGTATGAATTAAAAAATAAGGTGATAATTTGCTGACATCCTAAAGAGTAAAGAATGCAAGGTACGGGAGATGTGAGGAAGTCCGATTGGTCATGTAAAAATATTTTTGAAAGTGGAATGGTTTGCTTATTTTTTCTTTTGTAAGTGAAATTTAAACTTTTATCTGTGTATTTGAAAATCCTATAAAAATATTTATAAAAAAAGTAATCAAACTAATATGGATTTAAAACAATGTAAAAGGGAAATTATTAAAATGCAGACAGATAAACAGCACAGCACTTTGAAAAGTTCTTTCTTTAAAAGCAGCCAGTTCTGCTGGAATAAAACAGTCCTCACCTGCCAGTTGAATGGCACCCATCTAACTTCTCTAGGAAGGGAGTTCCAAAGCCGTCTCTTATGTCCTCACCAGGTATGCCTGTGAGGGTGGTGGGACTGAGAAAAGGGCCTCCATTGAAGATCTCAGAGCCCAGGCAGGTCCATATGGGAAAACACAGTCCTCAAACAGCCTGAACCTACGTCATACCAATATGTATAGACACCTTACACAATAGTTATAAAAGGCACTTCCCTTTATACACACACTTGTGTTTTTTGTGCCTTTGTTTAATAGACTGAGAAGAGGTTCTCTTTTTTGGTGTGGCTGTGAACAAATACTATCACCATCAGTCCAATTGTTTTGAAGAACTGCTAATCATCATTTTTGCAGTTTGAAGGAAGAACAAGGCCACAGCTATTCAAGCACAGATACCTAAGGGTATGGCTCTATAGCAACAGGTTTTAGATTGGATTTTTCAGCCTGGGAAATATACACTGTATGTTTTCATACTCCCACCCACTACTGGATCATGGGAACAGTGTTTAAATATTAACTCCACAGTAAAAACCATCATACCAGGACAAACCATTGATAGTTTAATATTCCATACCTTTTTATCACCTTCCACGGAGGAGTATTCTGCACTAGGCAAGAGAAATGCAATTGTGGCCACAAGGATCTGTGTAAATCAAATTTCAGAAGGATAAATTTACAGACATGTTCTATTTTCCAAAGTCATTCTCGAAGCAGGTGTCAAAAGTGTTAGTGAAATTTGAAGCTGACCTAGTTCATAAGAAAATAAACACCTACTATCTCCCATGTGTCCCATTCATCTTTCCCTCCACTTCTCTAGTACTACAGAAAAGGGGGGTGGGGAGAATAATCTTTCCAAATCTTACCAGATTTTACAACTAGAAACACACAAATTAAGCACACATCATGCAAACCTGCTTACTCTGCTTACAATTTAAATCTAGTTTTAAAAAGTCATCATGCTTTGGGCCAACAATTCAGCTAACAATTCAGCCATATAACTAAATTACATCAGTTGTGCCTGTAGATGTATACTAAATATATACTTAGATCTGTACTCTGTTGTCTGAATAAGATATCACCATATTTTTTGTGTATAATACGATGTTTTTCGCTAAAAAAAATTAGTCCAAAATAGAGGGTCTTCTAGCTCTAGCTGCTGGTTCTGCTTGGACCCCTTCTCCTGCTCAATATCGCTAGCTATCACTCGCTCACTTGCCCTGATTTTCCTGACTATGTTCCTCAGCGGTGGTGAATTAAGGGCTAAAAAAAAGCTTGTCTTATACATGGCGGTGTGTTATACATGGTAAGTTTTTGTACATAATTAAGCATAGTATATCTGTTACTGAAAACAACAGACAAATATTAAAGAGATAAACATACTTCAATAATTTTTCTGGGTAGCGAAGATTTGTATTTCTCAAGCTTTTCCCAATAGGAGGTCAGTAATTGAAAGACATCACAGGCTTCCTGTGCTACCTGTTTGTTACAAAACTAAAAAGAAGAAGAAACAAAACACCAATAACGAACCAACAAAAGGGAATACAAACAAACTGGAAACATTTCAGATACTGCAAATAGTTACTACAGATTCTTGTTTAATTAGTCCAGTTTGGAGAACACCCCTTCCCACACTGAAGAGTTAATGCACAGTAGGAGAACAGGCTCATATCTGGAATGTACAAAACCCTTGTCAACCCTGTGTTCAGGACTGATGCAGGATAGCCCCAGTTGAAAGACCACAGATATCTCTGTGTCATAGGCCTCTGCTCCCAGGCTACCTCTCCCAGACTCCGCCTTTATGCCTAAACTTTCATTTTAAAGGTACAACCATCTTGTCTGAACATGGGCACTCCTTCTGTGTTCCATAGTCTCTCCCAGGTGTACTCATTGCACTGTTGGACTGGTGGTGCTGTGAAAAGCATTTGTTTCCTCAAGCTCACGTCTCTGTAAAGGTCTTGGCTCTGACTCTGCAGGTGCTGGTGTTACGGGAGATGGCTCTGTGAGCTCCTGTCAGGAGTAGGCTCAGAACCCAAAACCCTGTATGACTCCATAACTGGAGATGCTACAGCCTCAGATTCTGAACCTTGATCACTGCAAGATTCTGCCAAATATGTCAGCCAGCTACTGATCTACTGAGTGTGTAGAGGACCGAGGACTGATTGTTTGGTAAAGGTATCTGGAAATTGTAGGTTTGGGGAATGTGCCTTTCCTGAGGTAGCCTTAATGGAGAATTTTTTTCCTTAAGGAAGGAACTAAGGAAAGGGATAGAAAATAAAAATAACTAATTGTCTTCTTTTTCCTCTTATGAAAAAAAGTGCGCCTGAGAGAGAAGAGCAAAAGAATGAACTCAACTAAGAGCTTCCGCCTCCTACCTGTTACCTGCTACGCAGGCAAAGGCAGTGTGGAATGATGAGTGTTTGTGCAGATATTTATTAATATGCAGTTCATGCAATGTGACCCTGCCTATTGTCAAGAGGAGGTGCTGTCTTAGATGACTTCCTTCCTCTGGCACCTTGGAAACACATTTTTTGTTTAGTTAAAAAAAATCATGACAATAAATTCTATGCTTTCCTCAACATTTTCATCAGAAAACAATAGATGCAGTGAGAAATATTGGAATCAAGTTGTTAGCTGCAATGCAACAGGGACTTAAATTGAAACGTTTCTTTCAGAAATGTCTCAGCAAGCATTTTATTGTCCTAAGTACATAGCAAATGGTTTAATTTACAAAACTTCATAATTTGTGTTGACAGATTGAATTTGAGAATCTTCCAAACAGCTTAATAAAATATTCTAAGTATTTAAAACACTCTTTGGTTGAAGTCAAACCCCACAATTTTGCACAATCAAGTCATACAAACTTGTGTCATACTGGTACCTTTAGTGTCACACCTAAAACATTTATTGCATCCTTTACTTGGGGATGGTTTGTACATTGCACTAGTTCTTCACATATCCAAAGCCCAAGGCAGCAAAGAGCTAAACACCTTGAAAACAAGAAATATACATGTCAGTAAGCCATCATGTCCCTCTTATTTTTCAGTTCTATGAACAACTGAATTGTAAAAAGACAGAAACACATGTGGATTCAGATGGTTGCTGTATTATGTGACAATCTATACTCTTATACAGGATTTGATCCTAAATCCAACTATAGTTCTGGCACAGCAGCTTCCTTTGGTCTTGTTTGGCCAACGATTCCCATGCTAGTGCTGTTATAGCGACATTAACACAGGAAGCATCACTTTGTCAGCCACTGAATAGAGTCAAGTGGTATTTAACAACAACAACAACAACAACAACAACAACAATTTTATTGTCAATGTACAACCTGTGTACAATGAAATTAACCGAGCCTCCCCTCCCCAACACTCAGTTTCATTGCACTCTGTGTGCTTGTCGCACAACACACCCGATAGTCAGTTGCACTATATTATTTTCCGTTCAGCAGCCTAACAGCCCACGGATAGAAACTGTTTTTTAGTCTGTTGGTATGACTGATTATACTTCTATATCTCCTGCCTGAGGGTAGAAGATTAAAGAGGTGCTGGCTGGGGTGTGAATCGTCCCTAAGAATTTTTCTCGCTCTCCTAAGGCGATGTCATCTAGGGGACTCAAGGAACAGCCTATGATATCATGTGCTGTGTTCACCACCCTCTGTAAAGACTTTCTGTCCGTGGCCGTCAACGTACCACACTGTGATACAATATGAGAGGACACTTTCTACTGTGGACCGGTAGAAGGAGGTCATCAATTGTTGTTTAACACTGTTCTTTCACAAGACCCTGAGGAATATTACCAGTTGTAACCCACTTTTGGGTTTATGACTGCACTTTAGTTACAGCAGACAAAGTAACAATAGTATCAGACAATTATAACCCTTCTACACAAATAATTTATTCTTCAATTTATATTCTATAATATTTTCTGTTCTATTCAGTATTTACCTTGAAGCTTCACTTGGTTCATTTGCAGCATTCTTCAAAAGAATATTTATGAGGTAGCACTACAATAAAAAATCATGACAGTAAGCAATTTACTTCAAACAAATATATTGCAGAAGAACTCTAATTTCTACCCTTAGTCAAATATAATAAAATGGAGCAAATTTCATTGATCTCAATTTTATTACTTAAAATATTTAAACTGTTTTGTTTTGCTAACCCATCTGTAATCATTCTCTCTCTTGTTCTTAGTGGAAATTCTGCAAATAATTCATTAATGCAATTAATTCACACCCTTCCTCTCAAAATGCTGCCAAATATACAATGGGCTCGCCTATCCTTTAGGCAACTGGTATGTTTTGTATTAGGGACGTGGGCGGGGCTGTAGGTTAAACCACAGAGCCTAGGACTTGCCGATCAGAAGGTCGGCGGTTCGAATCCCTGTGACAGGATGAGTTCCCGTTGCTTGGTCCCTGCTCCTGCCAACCTAGCAGTTCGAAAGGACATCAAAGTGCAAGTAGATAAATAGGTACCTCTCTGGCGGGAAGGTAAATGGTGTTTCCGTGCGTTGCTCTGGTTTGCCAGAAGCGGCTTAGTCATGCTGGCCACATGGCCCGGAAGCTGTCTGTGGACAAATGCTGGCTCCCTCGGCCAATACAGCGAGATGAGCGCCGCAACCCCAGAGTCGGCCATGACTGGACCTAATGGTCAGGGGTCCCTTTACCTTTACCTATGTTTTGTATTTGTTTTTTTAGGGGCTGAAATCTGATTTCTATACATGCTGCAGCCATTTCTGCACTTAGCAAGAAACCTCTGTAAGATCCTGAAGAGGCATGAGAGTAGGGGGGAAGAGGACTGGGGAGATCAGTTTGTTTGGTGGCATTCACTGTCAATGCCCCAGTACAAATTTCTTGCCCCATATGCAAATGCTTCCTCCAGGAATTGCAGGCTTGGATGGATGCCATTTTTAAAAAATCTTTTTTTTAACTTCCTATTCTCTTATTCCACTAAACTAGTTTAGTTCAACTAAACTGCTCAATTGCATCTGCTGTGCACAAACCTTCCTTACCTCAATACATATGATAACATACCCTCTAATACGCTGAGGTGAAAAACACACGTCTTTTGGGGCTGTGCTCCCACACAAATCACATGACGTGTGTGAGATCACGGCCCTGAAAGACATGCTTTTTCCAGGGGCCTAAAATTGTGCGTTTTGGGGCACCGTGTGAGATCATGACCTTGAAAAAACACTTTTCGGGGTGAGCACAGCACGAAATCACAGCTCCCCAAAATGTGTGATTTGGAGTGCCATGCTCTTGTGCGACAAAATGGGATGTCCCAAGAGTTGAGAGGTATGTGATGCTCTACATTGAAAAACAGCTGGGGAAACCAAGGTGAGATAATGAAGTAGCCAAGTGAATATATTGGAAGACACAGTATCTGAAGTATATCTGGCAAATAAGTATTTTGAATCTTGAAAAAGACCCTCTGTCCTTTCTACTCTATTTTGTAACCATGACATTTTTAGGTGTCTTAGCTTTAGTATGGGGGGAGGCTCCTCCCACTAGATGGGGCAAGGCTTCTCCAATTTGCATAAGCCCCTCCACAAGAGTAAGAGAGAAGAAATGGAAGGTACACATGACTCCCCCAATTTGTAAAATAGAAATCAGCTAACAGTGAAAACATTTACTTTGACACCTGTAGTTCCTGTGATGATTTCTGCTTCAGCAGTGGGTTGCAATAATGGAATTTCTTGATAGAGGTTAGGAAAGCAAACCAGAGAACCAAGAATGGTATGTGCTTCTAAGCGTGGGGCCTATAAGCAAAACAGAAAAAGGAAAAGGAAAAAAAAGTAGGTAATCTTGTCAATTAATAAAAACCCAGTAACGTTTTCTCCAGCATTGTAGGTGAAGCAGAGAAAATAACTCATAACCTACATAAATATTCTATGTCTGCTGCTTATTTTAATTTTAGCATTCTCCTTCTGCAAGGAAACGATGAAGGAAGGATTAGTATTGTGATAACTTGACTTGATGCCCTGCATCTTGGAGACATCTCACAGGCTGCAGATGGAAAGGAGACATTAAAATAGGTTCCTCTCCTATGGCAGGCCCCCATGACACAGTCCAAGCTGACCAGGAAGGCTTCCAAGCCACTAGAGAGGGTTTTCAGAGGGTATAGGTGGCTACAGGGGGAGGAAAAATAGTGCATGTGTGATGCCTTCTCCATGCAAACTTTGGATCAAACCGAAGTCTGAATATATACGTCTCCCCTTAAAACGCTGTATAAAATAGCACTAGCTGCTTGTAAATCTAGTGTTATTATTAGGCATGCAAGGACAAAATAATAATTTCCCCATTCATATTAAAGTTTCATTCATTTCATTTTCCATTTGTTTTAATTTTGTTCAAACCCCCCAGCCGCCCCCCCCAATTTCAATGGGAATTCCCACCTGCCTTTCTGCAGCTACTTTTAACTTAGATTCTTTTCATTCAAATGACACAGGGTTTTGATGCATCCTGCCATCCCTCCCCAGGATCAGAGCTGCCAAATTTCAGATAAAAATGGGGGCACTTTGAACTAATATGTTTCATTTTCATTAAAAAAAAATTATTCATCTCTGCTGTCCAGATGGCAGCGAGGCCCAATTTAAAATTCTTCTAAAAACATCTATATTTCAGCATGATTTTCTTTGCTGGCTTGGATGACCAGCTAAACAGAAAATGTAAAATACCTTACAACAAAGAGGTTGCTTAGCACTGGCAATCAAAACAGAAAAATCCCAGTGCAGGCAGCATCATTTCACATGTCGACTCTGCTATACAAACATGGCTATAAAAACTGGTCTTACCGCTTCATTTCACCAGCAAACACAAGTTATTATAATTCTGAGTATATCTGGTTATTTCTAAAGACATATATGCTCATATGACAAGCTACCATATAATTAATGAGCATTACATATACCAGTAGGGACGCGGGTGGCGCTGTGGGTAAAACCTCAGCGCCTAGGGCTTGCCGATCGCATGGTCGGCGGTTCGAATCCCTGCGGCGGGGTGAGCTCCCGTCTTTCGGTCCCAGCTCCTGCCCACCTAGCAGTTCGAAAGCACCCCTAAGTGCAAGTAGATAAATAGGTACTGCTTTATAGCGGTAAGGTAAACGGCGTTTCCGTGTGCTGTGCTGGTGCCGGCTCGCCAGAGCAGCTTCGTCACGCTGGCCACGTGACCCGGAAGTGTCTCCGGACAGCGCTGGTCCCCGGCCTCTTAAGTGAGATGGGCGCAGAACCCTAGAGTCGGACACGACTGGCCCGTACGGGCAGGGGTACCTTTATCTTTACCTTTACAGATACCAGTAAGATCGAGGCCCAATGTGGTTACATTTTTGAATTAGCAAAATCTGTATTTATGTGCATCATGTTGTCACAATGTCAAAAAATCACAATGAAGATACACACTTACGTGTTTCATCAAAGGTAAACTATATTAATAGTGTAAAGTTACTGTTAATGTACAAATTCCCTTAAACAACGTAAGTCCTCCATAGCTACCATCTTCAGCTGTACCACACAAACCTCTATGGCAATATTGGGCACTAAGAAATGGTAAGGCCGTCCCTGTTCATTTAGTTCTCATGATACTATGCTTGGGCTATTACTGTATCTAACATGGATATTTTAAAAAAACACCAATCCTTGCTCCAATCCTTTACAGCACATATGCCAGTACACATTTGTAATGTTCATGTATAACAAAAGCTTAATAACATTCTGAAACCCAACCCTTGCTTTTAGAGTGCAAATGTGCTGCAGTATTAGTGGGGATATGATTTCTCACATTTTGTCCTTTTGATGAAACACCTTTGCAAGACTAGGATGTCACCTTATCCTACAATTTCACACATCAGCTGCCATGCTGTCTGCCCCAAGAGCCCAGTTTCACATTGTGCTAATGAGTCAACACCTGTTAAGAGTAGAGAAATCTGAACCTTGCTAACAATTGTGCACTCTCATAGGAACAGGACACCGAACATTGCCATACTTACCTCCAACATGTTTGTACTCAGGACTCTGGATGCAGCTGTTATGAAGTCTCCTATTAGCAAAGTGAAGCCAGGTAAGCCCAAGAAGAAAAAGCAGGGGGGACAGTGTCTGATCACAGTATTTAAAACATCCTGAAAAGGAGAAAAAGTTAAAATTTTTGAACTTGTTAAGGCCAGATTAGTTACGAACACTAAGAACTTTTCCAATTGACAGCAGTGTCATTATTCCATACCCATGCAATGGTTTCAAACATTTATAATAAAAGGATTCTTCCTTCTTTTACTAGCCTAGATCCAGCATTTGAGTTGAAAAGCGGCTGACCCATAGTTAGATGGACCCAGGAAGAATGTAGAAATCTGCCTTATTGGTCAGGCTGTTTGTTCATGTAGTACAGCAATAGAATCATAGAACTGTACAGTTGGAAGGGGCACCAGGTCTCACCCCCTGCAATGAAGGAATCTCAGCTAGATCATACATGACAGATGGCCATCAAATTCTTTTAATAATTGGAAGAGGAGAAAGGGAAAGATTACATAGGAAAGGCTTTAATGAGAAAATGAAGCATTTTTGCTATGAGCTTCATGAGCGAAATCAGAACTTACAAAAACAGGAGCCACAAAAACTTATAGACTCATTCTACCTGCAGCACACAGAGATACATAGTGGGGAAAAGATAGCCAATGTAGTAACTCATGAAGGAGAGTCATCCACCTTCTGAAAGAGTCTATTCACTGTCAAACAGCTCTTACTATCAGAAATTTCTTCCTGATGTTTAGTTGGAATCTTCTTTCTTATAACTTGAGGCCATTGGCTTGGGTCCTAGCCCCCAGAGCAAGAGAACACAAGCTTGCTCCATCCTTCATGTGACAGCCTTTTAGATATTTGAAGGTGGCTATCACATCTCCTTTCAGTCACCTTTCTACTAGGCTAAACATACTCAACTCCCTCAATGGTTCCTCATAAGGCTTGGTTTCCAGACCATCTTGGTCACCATCCTCTGAACACATTCCAGCTTAACCTTCTTAAATTGTGACACCCAGAACTGGACACAGCACTCCAAAGGTGGTCTGACCAAGGCACAATAGTTAGGTACTATGAATTCCCTTGATTGCGACACTATACTTTTGTTGCTGCAGCCTAGATTGGCATTAGCTTCTTTTGCTGCTGCATCACACTGTTGGCTCATCTTATGCTTGTGGTCTACTAAGACCCCATGATCCTTTTCACATGTGTACCCAGGTGTCCCCCATCTTATATTTGTGCAGCTGGGTACAGAACCTTACATTTGTCCCTACTGAAATTCATGTTGTGAATTTCAGTCCAGTTCTCCAATCTGGTAAGGTCATTCTGAATCCTGATTCTATATTCCCTAGCATTGGCTACACCTCCCAGTTTGGTGTCATCTGCAAATTTGATGAGTATCCTCTCAATACCTTCATTCAAGTCATTTATAAAGATGTTGAACAACAATGTGTGGACATTATCTACTCTGACTGGAAGCAGTTCTCCAGGATTTTAGGCAGAGGTATTTCCTATGATCCTGTTAACTGGATTTGGCAGAAGCTGAACCAGAAACTTTCTGCTTTGCAGGCATGTACCACTGAGTTATGGAATCAATGATGTCCATTTGCCTTGTGTAGTCTGTTAACTTTATTGTCTGTACAGCTATTCACAGGCCATGTCATGTGTTTCTTTTCACTGAGGTCTGTTCCTGTTCTGACTGCTCCAAGAACTTGTACTTTAAAGAGAGGATTAGAAAAATTCATGGACGATAATACTATCAGTGTCTACTAGTTATAATGGCTATGTTCTACCTCCACTGTTGGAGGCAGTGTTGCTTGAAATCTTAAGGTGGAGGGAAGAGTACAATTGCACTCAGGTCCTGTTTGCAGGCTTCCCATAGGCATCTAGTTGGCCCCTGTGAGAACAGAATGCTGGACTACATGGGCCTTTGTTTGAACACAGCAAAGTTCTTATGTTCTTATGACTTCAGTGCCTAGCAATCTGGGATCTCTTTGTCCACCTCAAGATAAAAAATAAAGGGGGGGGGGGAGTGAAAATTGGTGAACAGAGGGCATTAGTACACGCACAACATGCTTTGCCTCTTGAAATCTTTCAAGGAACTGTCCATTCATCATGGTTAACTAGCTCTTCCAGGTTCTGCTCAAGTTCTGCTTCTTGCTCCTGAAAAGAAAGGCCACCAAACCCTGTTTAACAGGGAGACTATTTGAAACGGAGCAAAGAGAGGGCAAGAAACTGCTCCAAACTGAAAAGGAGGACTTACTGGGTACCAGTTTTGCCACCAACAGTTTGATTTTATTCAGCCTCTTACTGACCAGGAGTACTACCCATATCAGAAAAATATTCACCTGTCTAAGACAGGATAAAGATATAAGTATTAAGTAAAGGGACTAGTTTGTGGGTTTTTTGTTTTGTTTTTTTGTTCCTTTTTTAAAAAAAGAATTCTGCAGTGCTACTCCCTACATCCAAAATCAGTTTCACTGCCTATACCAGAGTCATATTACAGAGCAAGGAATGAAGAAAAAGAAAAATACACATTACAAGAAAAACATTAAGAAAAATCCTTCTGAAATGAGAATCTCACATAAAAATCAGTTTGAGTAGTAAAATCATGTCAAAAAATTATGTTCTCCTCCTCTGAATTAAGTTTTCCAATGTGTAAGCAGTCTCCAGGTCTTACATATGACATTTGCTCCTCAGGAAATATTAGAATATTACACAACATTGCTACGTTGTATATCTGAAGCATGAAGATTGCAAAACCTCATCTTATAGTATCATAAGCCAACCTGATACATGTTTTTACACAAATATTGTTTAAAAGGTAAACACATTTTAGCATCATTGCAGGGAGCATTTTCACCTTTGAAACACTACACAGGTTAATGTTCAAACTGGTTTTAATCACTTCCCACAATACATTTTCAAGGCAATATCAGTCAATGCAAACATTCTAAAAGAATGAGCAGATGGATGCTGGAGCTCATAAAGTGGCTGGTAAACTCCTGCTCTGAAAACAGAACAAAAGACCCACCTTTTCCATAATTAAGGGGCTGATTAATGCATTGGGCTCCTCACAACACACCTGTAATTACTGAGAGGTAAGTATTGTGTTGTGCGCCCAGTGTCTGAACAAGCCATGCAGCAGCAGATGGGACGACATCTCTATTGACATATGCTGCAATAAAAAGACTCATGAATCTTGGCATGAAAGACAACAGAGAGTAGATTTTTTAAAAGATTAGTAAGTACTAACCCTTGCTCTATTTTCATGCAAGTTGTGTCTATATAACGAAAAACTATTTTCAACTCTTTGAATTTTACCAGAAATATTCTGGAACATACCCAAGTAGAATCAGGTGAAGCCACATCTTTGAGCATTCCAAAAACTTTACCTCTTCATTTTAAAAGACACACACACAGAGAGATAATAGGGCTCAAGTCTTCTAACTTTTTCTTTAAATCCCATTATCTTTTAGTCATCCAATAAGTTTGTTGAAAGATAAAGGACCAATGGACACAATTCACCAGGATGTTCTCCTGTCTAGGACCCACTGAAATGCACCCTGTTACTTCCATGGCCAAAACCCAGGATAGTCCTCCATTTACCATCAAAGTTGTGGCTATTCAACACCAATAACTGGCAGCAGCAGACAAGGGGTGAGACTTCCTCTTTTAGTCATTATTATGAATTGCTGTAAGATTTTTATATTGGTCCTTATAATTTTGTACTCGTGTATTGCCACAGTTATATCTCAGGGGAATTACTTTAGCTGCCTTAAGCATGGCAATAGAAAATCAGGATACACATAAACACCAAAGAAATAAGTTCTGGCTCAACATCTTTAAAGATTCAAGTCATAAAGGTGACACAAGACATTCTGTGCATTATAGTCTTCCAGGTCTGTTAGTGTGTCTGGACCCACAGGTGCACAAACACGTATTTTGCACACCTGTTCACATAAAACACTAATTTGTGAAATTATCAATAAGATTCTCGGAATTTTAACAGGAGATAATTGTGCATACACAGGATTGCACTGACTGTACTAACACTGCTAATTTTGAGAAATTTAGCAATGACCATTATTAGGGAACTTGCTAGGGAACAAGAATCACACCGTTGTAGTCATTGCAATATTTTTTAACAAAAGGTTAGTTGTGTTAGGGATAAGCTCGTGCCAATATGCAATGATTTAGAAGCAACAACAGCATTTAAAGATAGAGTAAAAAGGATTAATAATACAAGGCACAGGTTAACCCACCCAAATGTTGTCTGGAACATATGCTTATTTACAAAGGAGAAAGGCTAGAGGCAGAAAGTCTCCTAAGGATGGAGTTATGAGGTAGAGTTTTAGAGATCCCACTTTTCTATATAACAGCAAAAGACCCAGGAAGGGAGAAAAGTTACTAGCAAAGTAGCAAGTGAGAGCCAGAGGTGGCCATGATTATGGAAATAGAAAAGGTAGAGATGGGAAAGGGGACTAAGATGTAGCAGTTCACTGTCCTAGATTAGAAGGAACTGGAGGAACCCTTTATATCATGCTTTTTGGACTAGTTGCCAAGCAACTAGATAGGCTTGGATGTTTCAAGAAGGATTTAGTTGTTTAAGATAATCCTTCCACTTGTCTAAATGGTGAAAGGTCCTGGCTTTAACCAGGTGGCTGACTACTCAACTAAAAGTGACTTCCCACTTTCCACAACCACCAGTTCTCTGGATTCTTATGAATCTAACAAGTCTTGCTTCGAAAATAGAAAAATATTTCCCTTTAAAGAGACACTGGTGGGTGCTTTTCCACAGAGTAGTATTAACTACTCCAGAAACAAAATAACTAACTCAGTCCAGGAACAAGGAGCATTGGGAAGGGGAAGGTGAGGAAGAAAGAAAGAAGGGGAGAGAAGTCAGCTGCAATGGGCAAGCCAAGAACAAAGCTTGTGGTTTGAAGAGAGTCTGGCTTCGGACATAAGGCTAGGCTGCAACAAGACTTTGCTCCCGGTAGTGAGGGAGGAGAAGGAGAGGACTGAAACACCCGAGGTATCAGCAAAATGCAATAGCATGCTGTAAGTTCACCTGTAGCAGATCCCACTGCCACCAAAATGTAGCAGATCCCACCACTGCAACCAAAAATATAGCGGATTCCACCATTCTGCCATCAATAATGGCAAATCCCACCTACTCTTTACAAACACCATGGGTTATTGTACTGGTTTTTGTGTGAGGATAAAACCTTGGAGACTCAGGCAGAAGTTGAACAAATAAGAAAGATTTATTATCTGGACCAAGTTGGTAAAACAAATGATTTGTCAGGAGATAAAGTTCTTTCAGGAAACAGTTAACTTATTAATAATTATACTAAATCCTACTGGATGTTACAGGTTTCTAGAGAAGGTAGTAAACATGCAACTTCTTTTAAAGTTCAGTTGCTTATTTTCAGTTATTACTCTTCCATTAGATGTTACAGGTTTCCAGACTAGCTGATAAATGCTTAGCTTATTTCAAGTTATTTCACTTCACTTCCTTAACTTAGTTGCATAGGTGTTAAAGGTAAAGGTAAAGGTACCCCTGCCCGTACGGGCCAGTCTTGCCAGACTCTGGGGTTGTGCGCCCATCTCACTCAAGAGGCCAGGGGCCAGCGCTGTCCGAAGACACTTCCGGGTCACGTGGCCAGCGTGACATCGCTGCTCTGGTGAGCCAGAGCCGCACACGGAAACGCCGTTTACCTTCCCGCTAGAAAGCGGTCCCTATTTATCTACTTGCACCCGAGGTTGCTTTCGAACTGCTAGGTTGGCAGGCGCTGGGACCGTTACAGTTTATTAATTTGGTTCTTAAACAAGGTGGTACTTTCTGTCAGTTTTCCAACTTTTTATCAATCACACTCCTGAGGTACTTCTAGCAGACCCATGGGACCACCACATCCCTCTTAGTTGGTTTGGGAGTCTTCTCTTCCTAGAAGATCTCTCCCCTCCTGACTGGAATAAGATCCAAGCAGATGGTATCCTCACAGCTCTGCTTCTCAAACTCAGTCCTCCAGTTAACTCCTGTCTGAATATTCTCCCAAGACGCTAAACACAGTCTTCCTGTCTAAGTTCAATCTATTCCCTATGCAGTTTAATACCTGTTTAATACCTACATGAAAGCGCTGAGGGGGGTTATCTGGAGGTTTGGAGCACGCTGTCAGCAATATGCTGACACACAGCTCTACTTCTCTTTTGTATATTTGCAGGTGAGGCAGTGGATGGGCTGGACTAATGTCTGGCCTCAGCAATGGACTGGATGAGAGCCAACAAACTGAAACTCAAGCCAGAGAAGGCTGAGGCACTATCAGTGGCTGGTTCCCTAGACTGGGTGGCTGGAAGGTTGATGGGGTTACACTCCCTCTGAAGGAGTGGGTACGTGGTTTGGGGGTCCTCCTGCATCCTTTGCTGTCACTTGAGGCTCAATGAGCCTCAGTGGCACGGACTGCCTTTCATCAACTTTGGCTGGTGGCCCAACTGTGCCCTTATCAGGACAGGAACAGCCTAACTACTGTTATTTATGCTCTGGTAAGCTCTAGGTTAGGGATGCGGATGGTGCTGTGGTCTAAACCACAGAGCCTAGGACTTGCCAATCAGAAGGTTGGCGGTTTGAAAGCACGTCAAAGTGCAAGTAGATAAATAGGTACCACTCCAGCGGGAAGGTAAACGGCATTTCCGTGCGCTGCTCTGGTTTGCCAGAAGCGGCTTAGTCATGCTGGTCACATGACCCATAAGCTGTACGCCGGCTCCCTCGGCCTATAGAGTGAGATGAGCGCCGCAACCCCAGAGTCGTCCGCGACTGGACTTAACGGTCGGGGTCCCTTTACCTAAGCTCTGGGTTAGATTACTGCAACATGTTATCCGTAGAGCTGCCTCTGAAGACGGTTTGGAAACTTCAGCTGGTGCAGAATCCTGTGGCCAGGTTAAATAATCTATGGTCTGTGAAAGTGTGGGGGAGTGGACTTTTATTTTGATGAATCTTTTATTACTGGTTGTCAGTCAGTATGTTTTTTATTATGTTTTTATCATTGAAGTTCTGTAATGTGTTTCTAATGTTGTACACAGCTCTTCTGTTAAAGGGTGCTATATAAATTGAAAAAAATTATAAAAGCAATACTTGTTTCTAAAGCTGTATATTATATTATATTGTTGTAATCCGCCCTGAGATGTTATGGTGAAGGGCAGTTATGGAATACTATGAATGAATGGGGTCTGCCTATAATAATTATTATGGACTCATGCATAATATTGTCCTTCTAGACCACAAAATTACTCCCTTCATGTTTATGACATCAGTTTAGCTCTTTGGAAAGTACCATAATCTTTTCACTAGGATAAATATGCTACACTTTGCAAGCTCAGACTAATCTTTGCTGACTCCTTGGAATCCTCTCCAATTTGTCTGCATGCTATGTAACATCTGCTAACTTAAATTAAACAAAATAGCCCAGCTAAGCACTGAAAAAAGAGAGGCACTTTGATCTCCTGCTTTGCATATGCCATTTTAAAAAAATCAACTCAAGAAGACCACCACCCCTTTAAAATAAATAAGTAGGTAAATAAGTAAATACTTAAGTAAGAAGCAAGCAAGCAAGTAAGAAAATAAGTAAAACAGTGGTATGAGCCAAGTATATTGTATTTGTGTGGCAGAAACCATAACATAATTAAGAATCTGTTTGATAATGATTTTTGACAAATCTATATTCCTAAAGCTTTAGAGCAACCTGAAGAGTTGAACAGTAGATAAAAGCAAATTAGAAATTTGACAGTCAGTTTTAGTACATTTTTCTAGCACATGGTGCCAATGGTTTTTTTAATTTTTATTAAAGATTTTCTTGTTTTACAGAAGTAAGTGTAATGTTTCTCATATTTTTTCCATGTAACATTTTTACAAGTCCGTTTCATTTGTTGAGACATTAGGGGGCCAATGTTAAGTTGAACTTCTTCATCGAACCTCTGGCACAAGGCAGGACTATTCAACATTAGACCCTCAAAGATGAAGCCAGACAGAGGAGTACATCACAGAGCAATCCTCAAGCAAATACAGGGCAAAAACCTTTAGACAGGGTCACCAATTAATCTGACAAGAGAAAATTCCTTTAATCAGCAATTCTATGTATGCCGGGACGCAGGTGGCGCTGTGGGTTAAAGCCTCAGTGCCTAGGACTTGCCGATCGAAAGGTCGGCGGTTCGAATCCCTGCAGCGGGGTGCGCTCCCGCTGCTCGGTCCCAGCGCCTGCCAACCTAGCAGTTCGAAAGCACCTCCGGGTGCAAGTAGATAAATAGGGACCGCTTACCAGCGGGAAGGTAAACGGCGTTTCCCTGTGTGGCTCTGGCTCGCCAGATGAGCGATGTCACGCTGGCCACGTGACCCGGAAGTGTCTCCGGACAGCGCTGGCCCCTGGCCTCTTAAGTGAGATGGGCGCACAACCCCAGAGCCTGTCAAGACTGGCCCGTACGGGCAGGGGTACCTTTACCTTTTACCTATGTATGCCAAATTCTTGACTTAAGTTATACCAGTCTCTGATACCAGGAAAAATCAATATAGGCATGTATTTAGGTAAAAAAATAGTCCTCTGGTTAACAGTAATAACATATAACAAAAACTTCACTCTTGTGGTTTATCACCACAACAGCTACTCACTTTGGGTTTTAGTAAAGCAAACAGTCTAATTTGTCAGCGCCTAAACAATATCAAGCATCAGAACAACTTTGCCACAATAAGGAAATTTTGCCCATGGTATGACTATTTTCCACCTTCCAATTTCGACTCTCTGGCACCCTATTTGCATAACTTAGCAATTCTGAAATATAGATGCACTTTTACTCTCACAAGATTGAATATATTGCCCTTGGCTGTACTTGAGAGACGATTCCAACAGATTCCACACAAAAAACGCTTATGTCCCTGTGGAGATGGCAGTACCAAATCGGGGGCACATGCCCTTCTGGCTTGCAGTCTTGATTAAGGCTTGAGGAATGAGATTATCACCCCTCTTTTATTGTCCATTCCGGGTCGCCCAACTACTGCCACAGTGTCCTTTCTCTTGGCAGATCAAGATGAGCAGGTGACAGCAAAGGTTGCAAGGTTATTAGCTGGGGCAATCAGAATAGGATCCACTATTTGACTATTGATTCAAAACCCTAAAATGTATTTTATATAATTGACTTTTTATTTCTATTCTTTGTATAACGTTTTATTGTTTTATTGCTATGACCAATGGCTGACGCAAATAAAGAATCATTTATTCATTCAATTGGAAAGACGAGATCATTGGCTTGTCAGTTCCTTCCTATTTCTACATGGCAGAAAGTAAGTGTTAATTAATAAAATGTTGGAGTTGGATAGACTGAGTAGCAAAGATTGGGCTAAAGGAGGGCATGGAGCTGGATATTTCAATTTGAGGGCCAAATGAGGAGATATATATATATATATATATATAAAATATAAAGTCAGGACTGCTTGATAGCGACCATTAGGATTGATTTTGAATGCTGGTTCATGAAAGGTACTGAATCCCTCTAGTACGGGACTTTTTAAACGCCGGGTTTCCTGCAGGGCCAAACAGTCAAATAGGCGTAAATAATTGTTTAGGTCTAGGTCTCCCTTCTTATTGCCCCAGCCTGCAATGTTCCATGACACAATATGATATGGTGTTCTGATAGTCAATTGAATCAGGGCTGATTTGTGTCTCCCGTGTGGCCAGGGGCTCAGTTCCCATCAGTCTGGGATCAGGTGTCTGTGTAGTTGGAGGCAGTTCTACTCAGCATCTCACTGCAGGGAGTTATTTTTGTATAGAGAAACTTGCAATTTTACATTTTATAACCCAGGACACAGGTTGTAATCCAGGACTCATAACAAGGTCTGAGGATTTCTAACATCCTTTCCCCACTTATTAAAATATCATGTGGATATTAAGTGCATCAAAAGCACCCAGGAGTAAAGTCAGATCAAGCTGAATGCATTCTCAAATTCTGTAAACCAAGAAATTAAAGCTGCAACATCCAACCACAAAGTGAATTTGCCATTTACTCACTGTGAGCGCAATTGCATGATAGGCTTGTAGGAAGCATTCAGTGCACACTGCTTTTGCAGACCAATGCAAAGAAAGTAATTAGATTTAAGAATTAGAATTTGTACATAATGGCATTCACAGATAGTGGGAAGTTTTGGATTCACCCATTTCCACTTAGATTAAAGATTTTCAACCTTTTTGAGTCCATGGCTCCTTTAATCAACTGCATTCTTTCTGTGGAACCCTGTGGGGCTCAAGAGCCCAGCTATGTCACCCCTTGCCTGCAGAGCTGGCAGCCTCTCCCCCTTTTTCGAGCATGTTCCCTTGTGCTCCCTCAACTTCCTCTCCCCTCCCCTGTTTTTGGGAGCTCTCTGGGCAGCTGCTGCTGCTGTCCCTGGTCTCTGAGCTGCCCCCCCCCCGCCCCAAAGAGAGGTGCCTCCCAGAGGCACCATTCGCCTGCGGAGCTTATAGCCAGGGTTACTGCAATAGACAGCTGTGCAAGCTTTTGAAAGGCAGAGACGTGAGAGGGCATCAGAGGAGGGAGGGAAGGAAAGGAAAGCACAGAGGCCAGTGTTGTCCGCAACTCCCCTGGTCATCATTCAAGGCACCCCAGGGTGCCATGGCACACTGGTTGAAAACCACTGACTTAGATGAATAGTCACAAGATGTCTGTGAATATGACCTTTCTGAGGGATAAAGCCAGTTGTGCAAACCTACCCTGAGTTTAGCCAGCTTTAGTCTAGTCCTGGTTGAAAGTTATACACCATTTTCCTTTGGATCATTTTGACTATGGTAATTATTCAAAAGTTTGTTCTAATCATTTCCAGGAGTCAAAGGCATGTATGACCCACAAATAGGCCTTCATGGGGACTTTCTCAAAGATAAGCCTTTGTGGCTCAAATTTACGTTATGGACTAAGACTGAGTGAAGGTAACCAAACCAACTTCTTTCTGCTGAACATTCAAATATTTAATGATTGCAAATATGCATTTTATGAAAAAATGTGGTGAAATGGCAGTTATGAAAAGATTGTGCCTCACAGGAAAGCAGCAACATGAACATCTGTTTTATGCTTAAGTGATTTTGCCACACACACACACACACACACACACACAATCAGATAGTTCAAATACACTAGGTTGTTTCCTTCAAAATACAATTCTATAAAAACAAACAGCATTTTGAAGCTTAGAGCCTAGTAAATCATTTTAACTGAATGCTGGGTACACAGTAACTAGAAAACCGCAAGCAGTAAGAAAGGCACATAGCGATGGCAATAGAAATTGATTTACAATTTGTACAGGTCCCCCCTTTCCTCTTTCATAATTGATCTATAAATGTGTAAAATAATTTTGGTTCATTATGGTTCCAAATTATTCAACAATTACCTGAAATGAAAATGTAAAATGAGAGATTTGTCTGGAAGCATTTCTATTGTTTATATAATTGCAGTATAATTTAGTGTA
Source organism: Podarcis melisellensis (assembly GCF_964234715.1). Classification (NCBI taxonomy): domain Eukaryota; kingdom Metazoa; phylum Chordata; class Lepidosauria; order Squamata; family Lacertidae; genus Podarcis; species Podarcis melisellensis. The sequence goes on from NC_138539.1 coordinate 89,358,388, forward strand.
GATGTTGTTATGGAAAAGGGCAGAAAGAACCAGTGCAATTCAGAACGATGCTCTGTAGTGTCATAAATGGGAGGAAGGATCTCCTGTTTATGTCAAAATAAAATGGATGAACTCTTTAAATCTCTAGAAATACTGCAAACAAAGTACTGATGAAAATAAAATATTGCAAGATCAGTTAAAAATATTCTCTCACTTGATTCAAGTTCACAGAAAGGTCAGTTATAAAAGTACCCCTTTCCTATTCTTGTTCAACCTATTGCCATGTATATATGTAACTTGATAACCTGCCATCTGTCCTCAGAAAGACTCTGAGTTGTTCCTCACCATGAACAAGCTGGCATTTTTGCAGATTAATTCCTGCCCTTAATTATGTAGAAAAGGACAAAATTTCAGTCACTGAAGAGCTTAGCATATTTTCCTTATAAAAAGGGAATGAGACATTTAAATTAAGTGGCAGCTGTGGTGGGATTTTTAGAACTACACTCTACTTTCTCAACTTCAGATCAGGCTACACAGTTCATAAACTGTTTGTTGCCGTTCTTAAGTATTTTAAAAACCCTCTATGATAGACATGGTAGCAAAGCAATGTCAACATTTAAAATGGCTAGCAAATCAGTCTGTTAAATATGATACACCCAAGAAACCAGTTAAGATCTTCCAAACATATAGATAAAAGGTTTATCAAGAACAAATATTATGTGGGACAAATTATCTGAAATATCTCAGTTTGTATAATAAATCTAGCTATTTTCTGTACACTGTCTCCATTGTTGGGCATTTTAGGTTTATAAAGTAAAATTTGCTGTTTCCTCTGCATTTAACTTAACTTGCTTGTATAAATTACAAGCCGTAAATTACCATACATGAGGCTGCAGTGTTAGGAGCAAATTCTATGGAGGCCAACATGAAAGTCTTCCACTGCAGAATTTATGACATTTTAAACCCTGTAAGTGATTCAATACTTTCCTTGAGCCTTACAAACAAATACATAAAAATATTTTGAACTACATAAACACCTTTGACTTTTTTTTTGCAAATTGTAATTAAACAATGCATTAAATGGATATATGGGAAAGTGCTATTTGCATAACATGGATGTCAAGGTGTCAGAATTTGGCAGTTTAAATTCCCAAAGTCCTAGATCTGATCAAGAGTGCATATGATTTCTCAAACAGAACGCAAATACTACAATGATTGCATAGGAATATTCTCCTAACTATAAAGCTTGCTGCTAGAGTAAATGAAGAAATGGCAGAAAGAAAAAGAAAATCAGCTATGAATTCTTCCCAAGCATCACAAAGCCTCCATATCTTCCACATTGGCAAAAAAATTAAATAAAAAGTTCAGAAAGCCCTTACATGCAATTCACCAGCCAAGGTTACCACTGGACAGAATTATGGAGCACAAACCAAATGACTCCTCCGAAGTCATTTGGTATGTCAAGGTTACTTCATAAACTACCTCAGTGTACACGGGTTGGGAATAAAAATGAATGCAACAAGGTATTAAATAGCTATTACAACTACACACTACTCACACACATAACCAGCATATACTGATCGCCATTTAAAAGTATTCTAATACAAAATGATAAATGATTTTACAACATAACTGTTTATACCACATATAAAATAATGTTGGACCTTGTGGTGAAGGGTGGGTATTAAATAAACAAAGTAAAACAATAGGTAAAAGGGTGTTGGGTTGTTGTTGTTTTTACGTATCAACAAGTATACAAACTGCCAAAAATTATTCATATAGATGAAAATTATTTTGCTAAATTCACCCCACACACCATATAGAAAATTTACTAAAGGCACAAAGTAGGACGGTGTTCACAGTCATCTCATATTTACTGCAATGTAGAAACTTGGATCACATTGGATCTTTTGTTGTTCAAGACAAGATCACATTTTACCATCTTCAGATTAGCAGAATGAAAGGGAACAGTTATTTTAACTGAGTTGCTACAAGGATGGCAACAGAAAATGGACATGGCTTTTTGGTTGCTGTCCTTTTGGGGCATCATGTGTGGGGAAATGAGTGAGGGAGCGATTCTAGTAAGAATTGTGTGGGAAGAGGGATGGAACAGTAAATTCTGGCCCTCCTGGTAGACGAGAGACACTTATCAGAAAGAATGCTTGTAGCCAGCATTCAGGACAGGGGCGCAGACGTCCAGACTGAGAAGCAGGCTTCTAGCTATGGTGGATAAAAAGTTTAAATGGAAACTCTTGAATCTGTCTAGTGTGGAAACACATTTGATGGAAGGTTGTTTATAGTGCTACTAAGATGAATTAAGTAGCGAAGAATGAGCATGGAGTAGCTCCTACTTTTGTACTTATAGGATGTATTTACCATTAAAACCATGGCCCTAGAATATTTAATTATAATTTATGTTTTGGTAGGTTTAGAAGATAACATTTTACTATTTTACTGGTAAACTCTGTTATCCATTAAAATGTTTATGAATTATGAAATGACCCTAAAGTACCCAATGTCATAGTTGGTGATGTGTTTGTTGTGGAGTTAGTTTCAGTTCACGCAATCAGCTGATGTGGACAAGGTACTTGTGGCTGTACAGTTGTCTATGTGCCCTCTTGACTCCTGCCCTGCCTGGTTTATTAAATCTATCAGAGAGGGGTTGCCTGGTTGGGTCCAGAGTGTGGTTAACACTTTACTGCATAACAGGGGTGATGCCGGCTGCCTTGAAAGTGGCAGTGGTGTGCCCACCCCTAAAGACACCAGCCCTGGACTTGTTGGACTAGAATAACTACAGACCAGTCACAAATATCCGCTTCTTGTGCAAGGTGGAGGAGAGTTGCAGTGGGGCAGCTGTAAGCATTCTTAGATGACACAGTTTGTTTTGATAGGGCAAGCGGGTTGGCTCCTGCTTCTCAGTCTCTCTGCAGCTTTTGACCCCGTGGACCATGGTATCATGCTCCATGAAATGGGAATTGAGGACAGTGCATTATAGTGGTTCTGGTCCTAATTTTAAGAATTAATTTAGTTTGTGTGTGTCCAATTGACACACGAACGCTGGCATGCGGGACCTTCTGGACCCAGAAGTGGGCAGAAAGTAGGCAGAATGGGGGTTGGAATGGGGTGTAATGGGGGCGGTCTTATAAAGTCTTATGGCTGATGTGTCTAAGGTTGGTGTGCAAGGTTGAGGATAAGCAAGGTACAGCAAATATCAACATGTTTCAGGAAATATTTTGCAATTACGGTACTAAGAGATATCAGAGAGGTATAGGTCAGAAGATAAACCAAAATTATTCACAACAGGATATTTTAAATATTTTAAGGATTTATTTGCCTTTTAAAGATTTAATAATTCAGTTACTAAGCTCAGCAGTGGAGAGCACAAGTGAGACATGCAATGTCACAGTCTATCCCCATTCCCTCGGAGAGCTCCAGCTCGCCTGGGACAGGAGCCTTATAGTGCTGTTGAGGACCAGGGGAGGGGGCAGTTTGAGGAGGTGCAAAGGAAAACATGGCACTCTGAAGGCTTACAGCTACAGGCTTCTGGTTAGCATGAGGAGTGCACAAAGTGGAAAGGTTTAACCCTTCCTTTTTCAGAAGCAATTGCATTGAAAATTTCTCTGTCCCATGTAAGTAAGAAGCCCGCATATGCTTTCGAAACAATTGTGTTTATTTACAATCTTTTTACCCTGCCACTGAAAAGCTTTTTAGAACATCTTACATAATATCAAGAAAAACAAGCTAGTTCATTCCCACAGACTTACAACCTATAAAGACGCACGGTATGCTAAACGTTTTCCCCTACAGAAGCATGTCCCCTCCCACAGGCAAAAGCAAGAGTTGCCCATAGAAAACAATGGAGAAATCTAAGAATTTAGCTTAGGCAGCACATTTGTCATGCCAAAGCAGAATCAATACCAACCAAGACAACAGTTCCTATCTTTGACATTCAGTGTGAACCCAGGAGTCTCCTATCCCTGAAAGAGATTAGTTTCTGTACAGTTTTCTTTTATTTATGCCCTCAATATTCCATAAGTCTTGGAAGCTCCTAAGTTGGTGCTGGTCTTTTACTAAAAATGTTTTTCTTCATGCTTTCTACTTGTATGTACAGGAGACTCCCCACTTGCGCAGGGCTTATGTTCTGGGCCTCCGCACACATCAGTGAAATGCACGTAAGTGGGGAGGACCCTGGAGAGTCCTAGAGGCTTGTTGAAGCTGCTCGGCTGATGCAGAATTTAGATCAGAGGTGACTAATATCTGTCCCTCTAGATGTTGTGCTACAACTCCCATCAGCTCTAACCACTGGTCATGCTGGCTAGGGTTGCTGGAAGTTGTAGGTGAGCAACATCTAGAGGGCCACAGGTTAGCCAATTTAGATAAAAATACAGCAAGTATATATGCATTGGACACTGTTGAGTTTTTACCATTGAAAAGCAAAAAACGCAATGGACTCTTAGAATCCCATAGCTACCAACTGGAAAACTTGAAGCCAAGACTGCCACCAAGAGGTATAAAAGGGAATTTTTTTGAAAAGGCAGTGGCAATGTGGAACAATACTGATATGGTTTATAACTTAAAATTTGCACTATTGAAAATTTTTGTAATCTATTACCTATTGAAATTAGCGGGAATACCTTTTTCTATAGTACTTTTCTTAAGTAGAATCAGTTTGTGTCTTAATCTACCTTGCTTTTGATTGGTTGGCTTCTCCTCTCTAATTTGATGTAGAACTCTCAAATCACTCTTTAAACTCTTCCTTTTTGTGCTCTATAGAGCTCCTTTACTCTTGGTCCTCTTTTCTTTACTTTCACTTCCTGCTTTACCATTGGCAAACCTGAAACTGATTCACTTTCTCTGTCCAATATGCCACCTTCAAGTCTAGTTAACTCATTTTTTCCCTGCAGCTTTCCTTGAAGTTCTGCAGCCTTATCTTTTCTACACAATTAAACCTCCTCTATCTAACATGCTCTACTTATTTCCAAGCTCTAATTTTTTTCTTCACCTTGTCTTACTTGCTTGAGAAGCCTCCTGAGCATAAATATTGCCATTTAAAAGTGCTGCGTAGCACCTAACTCACACCAGGAACTAAATAAAAGTGAAATAATGGCTATACACACAGGTCCCACTTACCGAACACAATGTGTTCCCAGGAAATCATCTGTAAGGCGGGTGTTTGAATAATGAGCTGACAATTTCAATTATTTCCTATGGGAACAATTCTAATTTGTGATCTTTTCCCCTTCCCCCATCATGGTTTGTTCCTAAAATGGCTTTAGCCAACCGGCAAAAGAAAGACACCCCCCCCCCCTGATTTGTCCCATCTCTCTTTCCACTTCCTCTCTCATACATATGAAAGAATGAGAAAATGGTTGCCACTGACCAACAAACCACAAACAAATAAGGAACAAAGGGAGGGAGGGAGGGAGGGAGGGAGGGAGGGAGGGAGGGAGGGAGGGAGGGAGGAAGGAAGGAAGGGGGCAAACTCTGGCTGTTTGGCTATCTGAATCTGCAGTGTGTATAGTGAGGTTTGGGCAGAATTCTTTATGTTCACATAACTGAATTTTCACATAATGAAGGGACAGATTGCAGGACCTGCATGAAATAGAAAGAGACATCCAGAAGCCACTTTTTATGGAAATCTCCAAGTCATTCAGTTTTCATTAGTAACCAAAGAGATAGTGGCTTGGATCTCAATTCCCCATGCACCAGTAGGGATGTCCCATACACAGTGCCAGCAAAACAAAAGAAAACAACTAGCATAGATTCCCCCTGAAGCTCTTTGCTGCATCACACCACCATACTGTGGTGGGCTGGGGGAACCTCCAGAAAAGGGGGAGTAGATTGGAGGGGAAGGGAAGAACTGGTAAATCCCACCAGGGGTTCTTCCACAGGGTCTCAAGCCATACTGTGGCTCAGGATCCAAACCTTAGAAAGCATGTTAAATTAACGCAGTTCAGTTTTCAGAACTAGAAATATAGTATTTGTACCTGATCTTTACTCGTTAATCCAATATGCATGACAAGATAAAAGTGCACCAGATAGTCAGGATTTGGCACAAAATCTTGGCGTCTAGCCATCATAGCACATATCAGTTTGTAGGCTTGAAGCTTCCCTTCCTTATATTCATCTGATAAGGTGGTAGCCTAAAATAAAAGAGTATGGTTTATGAATAAGACAGCTTCTAAATAATCAGAACATGAGTATTGTATTACAATATATGAAACAAAGACAACTGTTGAAGACATCCTTCTCAAGATGATAAAGGGCACATTTTAAGTTACATTTTCTATGATTTGGAACTTTTATGGAACTTAACGTCAACATTTCTCACCCACAAACAAAATAGCTTTGATCCAGCAAAGACTTCAGCTAATAGAAGGTGAGGGTTGCAATTTTCAGATATTCTAAAGGAATGAGGGACCCTTTGGAAAAACATAGGAGTGTGTGGCTGCAGTGGAGAGAGAGAATCAGCAAAAATGGCACCTGCCCTTCCATCCATAGAAGCCTCTCTGAATCAAAGAACTTTCCATGAAGAGAGCAGCACAAATGCATATAATCCATTATTAGGTTTGATAATTAACGTTTTGTATTATAAATAAAATACCAACACTAAGGAAGGGAAGTTGAGGACAGAACTGCACACTTTATTATAAAAATAGTAGATTAAAGCTTAAGTGCAACTTAATATATTCTTATTTACATCCCAATTAACCAATTAATTTGCACATCACAGGCTGGTTGCACAGAATTCACTAAATTACTGTAGATGCTGACTCTGCTTTCATTACAGGACTTCAGGCATCATTCAAACAGGGCACAAGGGAACAGTCTCCTCTTTCTCCATAATGTGAATCGAGTGATGTGCACTCCTGAAGTTTACTCAAAAATCCTTAATACAGAGTAGTGGTCACATGTAGGCTTCTGTCACTGAAATCGCAGCCCTCGTGAACTTTTTGTATTTAGGTCAAATCCAAACTAATGAATATATATAAAAAAAGTTTCAACATACATTCATAAACAAAAGAATTTTAAAGGCTTATGTTGATGTTATGTTTAGATTTGTATAGATTTGTACTTCTGGTTACATACTTAATTTGTTCTGGAGGTCCGTTCTTAACCTGAAACTGTTCTTAATCTGAAGTACCATTTTAAGCTAATGGGGCCTCCCGCTGCTGCTGCGCCGCCAACCACGCGATTTCTGTTCTCATCCTGAAGCAAAGTTCTTAACCCGAGGTACTATTTCTGGGTTAGTGGAGTCTGTAACCTGAAGCATATGTAACCTGAAGCATATGTAACCTGAGGTACCACTGTATAGCTACATGTACATTAAAGGTAAGGTAAAGGGTAAAGGGACCCCTGACCATTAGGTCCAGTCGTGACAGACTCTGGGGTTGCGGCGCTCATCTCTCTTTATTGGCCGAGGAAGCCAGCGTACAGCTTCTGGATCTTGTGACCAGCATGACTAAGCCGCTTCTGGCGAACCAGAGTAGAAACGCCGTTTACCTTCCCGCTGGAGCGGTACCTATTTATCTAGTTGCACTTTGATGTGCTTTCAATCTGCTAGGTTGGCAGGGACCGAGCAAGGGGAGCTCACCCCGTCGCGTGTTGAACCTTCTGATCGGCAAGTCCTAGGCTCTGTGGTTTAACCCACAGCACCACCCGCATCCCAACATTAGAGGTAGCTACAAAATTAACATAGTAAGGCATTCCTTCCTCCATGTTTAAAAAGCAATTTGGGAGTTTAGAAGTATAAGACTGAAGGTAAACAAAAGCAGGATACAAATGAGATTGGTCCAAACCAAGGTGCATGAAAAACTTACCTTGAACAACCACGAAGCAAATATTCTGAGTGGAGGAATTAAAGTAGGAGGAGAGGGAGTGGATTGGTTATCCAGACTGATAGCAAGATTGTCCCTTATCTAAATAAATAAATAAATAAATAAATAAATAAATAAATAAATAGATAGATAGATAGATAAGACAGATAGTAAGACATACACAATCTTGATGAGCTAAAGTGAATAGTTTTTCCTTCTTAACCTCTTTCTTTACCAATCTAGCTTAGTCCACAGATTAAACAGTTAGGGTATTTCCTGTTCTATTTATTTTAGCATCTCACATTAGTCTACTAACTCTCCATTAGACAAAGTCTATAGTAGCAAACCTTACCTTTGCTAATTTGTACCACAGCGCAAAGAGATACTCAAAAACTCTGGCGTGTATTTTAGGACACTGGATACTGTTCACATCTCCAAGAATTCCCAATATTCTTCGCCATAACACAGCAGCAGAATCAGGATGCCAGCCTATGAGATTCCCACCAGCAATTATACTGCAATCATCAGCAAGAAACTCACTGCTGTCTAGAAGAGAAAATTATTTGTTATTAATTACTAGCAAAATACCCAAGTGTATTTTACATAAATGTGTGATAATGGTCAATTTGTGAAATTAATCAAGTTTCCCCATTAAGCCAAATTTCCTTCCGAGTGTCCAGCATTGTCAATGAAATCAGTACAGCAGCAGCTGTACCCTCAGGTAACGTAAACTTCAGGTTGTGAAAGCGGCAAACCTGGAAGTGTTTCCCCGCACACATGCGCAAAGTGGTCTACCGCTTCTCCTCGGGAGAAGAGAAAAACCTCGGGATGCGGCTGGACCTCTGGAATGGATCCTGTTCACAACCGGAGGTATTTTATTGAAGGTTTGGCACATATGACCCCAGCTTTCCATTTTCAGCCTATAATAATTTTCAGCACATGTCCTATTTAACATGACTTGTTCACTCAAAAGCAAAGTGATTAACACAAAACAATTTGTTCTCAAAAGGCACACATCTCTTTAGGAGTACATTTTCACTCACATCAACACTTACATTTCTAAGTCTAACACAAAATTAATGTTATTCTAGAAGAAATCAAAAGCCACACAGATAACAAGGGGCAATAAAACTGACTTCATCACAGCTACAGTACTTGCTAGAACAAAAAGCACAGGCGATCTTGAAGAGCAGAACAGCTTGTTTTTCTACTGATGCACTTATTTATCATAAAATTTCTTAGACTTGCTTACTTATCTAGTTATAACATTTTTTCACTCTGGTTCTTGGCCAAATTTTCTCCCATAGCAGCTTACAAAAATGAACAGACCCTGCCTTTAGGCTTACAAGCTAAAGACATGAAATTAGTGGGTATTCAGCACCCTCTAGTGCTACAAAAGCAACATATCCAGCACAGTTATGATACCAGCAGCACAACTCAGACAATAAAGGTCAAGAATTGTCTTACCCTCCTCAGAGCACCAACCTTCTGAGAGCTTTTGTCTATTACATAGGGAGGACTATAAGGAGTCTCTAGCGTGTCTAGAACAGCTATGTGGCTCAAGAGTGAATGTACACAGGTAGGAAAATATATTGCTCCCAAACAGAAGCAGTCCAGTCTGGTGCAGCTCAACCAGTTGTCTTGTGTGTTGGACGTCTCCTACTGAGACACTTAGGAGAGTTGGTTCTTCGCCCAGAGTAGGAATAATGTGATCTCCTGCTGTAGATCTGCTGATTTGGTCCCACCTTCCCTGTTGATATAGGAGTGAACATTTGTGTTGTCCATTCTGATTAGGATGCAATAGATGGACATACTGTGGAAAAAGGGTTGAGTGGCCAGACACTGCTTTAAGGTCAAGCCAGTTGATGATATGCTGTGTGAATTGACGGGTGTCTAGTCTGCCTGGACCAGTTACCCCTCGCAATGCATCCCCCAGCCTTGCACACTGGCATCCAATGTTACGGTGATCTTTAGGGGACCTCTGAGGGGGATTCCTTTCCATGGGTCCCTTGTCCACCAGAACATGGTCTCTCATAGCCGTGGAGAGATCAAGACATAGTGGTGCTTGCTGTGAATGTGACCACTGGTGTAGAAGAAGGAACCACTGGAGTGGTCTCACATGAAGCTTGGCCCACAGAGTGATTTGTGAGGCTGATATGTATAGATCCAGGATACAAGCTAGTATGACGTCCATCCTATTGGAGGACATCAGGAGCTTAGTTGCTGCCTTGATTGAAAGGACTACCAGGCCCTGGGTAGTATCTATCAGTGCACCAATATGTATGAGGAGGAGGTGGCTGTTATCCTTGTTGATGAGGAATCTGTGAGTTTGGCGGGTCCTCATAGTGTTCTGAAGATGTGGTTGCCCTAGAGGGGGAGGTGAGCTACCAGGGCAACTATTGTCTTCATGAAGACTCTCAGAGATCAGGCCAATCTGAACAGGAGGGTCCTGAATGGTGAAGGCCAGGCATAGGCAAACTTGGCCCTCCAGATGTTTTGGTACTACAACTCCCATCATCCCTGACCACTGATCCTTAGCTAGGGATGATGGGAGTTGCCGTCCCAAAACATCTGGAGGGCCAAGTTTGCCTATGCCTGGTGTGGGCCAATGAAGAGTCGAAGACACTTGTGGTACTTGGGTTGAATAGGAATGTGAAGGTATGCATCCTGTAAGTCTATGGAAATCATGCAGTCATTGAGATGAAGGGACTGCTTGATACGTCCTAGGGAATCCATCTGGATTTTTGGGGGTAGATCACTCAGCTGTTGAGATATTTCAGACTGAGTACTGCCCTCCAGGCTTTGCGATCTTTTTTTGAGAACTACAAAGAAAATCGAATAGGTGCCTAACAAGTGTTCTTCTGCAGGTACTGGCTTTATTGCTGCCATACTGATGAGATGCTGGACACATTCCCTCACAATCTGGCATTTGGATGGGGATGCAGAGAGGAGTGATGAACTGTGCTTGAGGGTGAATGATGAATTCTATGCAGTAACCATAGGACCCACTGAGCCATCATTGAGTGCTGCCAAATATGTATGAATGCTTTTAGGCAACTTCCCAACTTTATTGCTGATGGCATCATTGGTGTCTTGGGGGGGTTCTTGGGAGGGGTGGAGATGTTGAACTTGTTTCCCTGTTGACCTTTTGGAGAAAAACATGGCTTGTTTCAGGTTTGTTTTGGCTTGTGTTCCTTCAGTCTGCCTTGCTGCCTGTAGTGACAAATGACTGATTTGTCGGAGAAGCACCGTTCCTTCTGTTGGGTTACGATAACTTTTCTTTTATCTTTAGAGTCAAGAAGCAAGTCTTTGAGTGTTTCTTTGTTGAATAGCATTGATCCATGGAAAAACACTATGGAGAGATTGATTAGGGAAGAAGTCTGCTTACCACTGTTTAAGGAATAAGGTACTGTGTGCTATGACACCTGCCACCATGGAGCATGCTGAAAACCGTGATGTACCCATGATGGCATCTGCCATGAATACTGCCCCCTAGGTATCTTGAGTAGGGTGTGGCAGGTGTACACAGGATCCTGTCCTGGAGTTGAGAGAAAATCCTTCACTCATGCATGAGATGCATGAGCAAATGATCACAAGACTCTTATGCCAGATCTCAGCACCTTAGATCTCCTCACCACCATGGATCCTATTACTACCTTATTACTACCTGATGTTTCTGAACCCTTCCTCTTAATTTCCTCTTTGATAGTCTAAGCAGTTCCTAATGACCTGATCTTATAGGTGGAAATGTGGCTTCCCTTAATTTCTTCTTCCAGGCAGGAACCTTCTTTTTATAATATTTTTATTAAGTTTTTTTAAAAATACAAATAAAATTCTAATACACATTATAAAAAAACTTTTCTATTTTCTATCTCCTAGCCCATTTTCTGTTGTTATTCTCCCCCCCCCCCACCTTTGCTGCAAGCTATCATCACTCTATTTTATCATAATCATAACATAATAATCTTGAACTCTTTCTGTTGCTCATAGTTCGAAACCTGGTTGCAGGTTCTTCATATTGTAAAATTTCTTCAAACAATCCATAAAGGGCTTCCATTCTTTAAAAAAGAGTCATCATTAAATTTTCTTATTTTAGCTGTTAGCTTTGCTGAGTCAGCATAGTCCATTATTTTACTTCTCCATTCTTCTGTAGTGGGAACTTCTTTGTCTTTCCAATTCTGAGCACAGAATTTGGTAAATAATAGCTGCTTTGGTTAAATACATAAACAACTTAACCATCCTTTTTGGAATTTCTATCTGCATAATCCCTAGCAGAAAAGCTTCAGGTTTTTTAAACATCTTTTTTATCTCATCACATATTATTTCCCAAAATACCCTATCTTTTTTTACAAGTCCACCACGTATGAAAAAAGAACCGTCTGCTTGTTTACAGTTCCAGCAGTTATTAGAAAATGTCTTTTACATTTTAGATAGTTTATTAGGTGTTAAATACAATGTAAACATCATTTTCATATATTTCTCTTTTAAAGCATGGCAAGCAGTGACTTTCATGCCTACTTTCCACAACTTTTCCCAGACATTCATTTCTATATTATGTTCTAAATATTTAGCCCATTTTATCATTTCTGATATCACCATTTCACCTCCCATTCTAGTAGTAGTTTATACATTTTTGAAATCAGTTTTTCTCTTCCTTCAAGCAAAATCTTTTCAAAGTGGGAATTTTGGTTTAAGGAGGAGGTTAAGGCAACAATGATTAGATGGGCACAGGACATTGGACGTCCAATAATGATATGGCCGAATGGGAAGAACTTTGGAGAACAAATATGAAATTTAAGGCGTGTTATAACATCAGAGAAAATATGTTAAAGATGCAGCACAGATGGTATCTCACCCCCTCAAGACTATCAAAGATGTTTAAAATTTAGCAAATACTTGTTGGAGGTGTGGTAGGAGTAATGGCGACATGTATCATATGTGGTGGACACGTAGGAAGATCAAAGTGTTCTGGGGCTTAATTTACGAGGAGTTGAAAAAAATGTTTGGAATAACTTTGCCTCCAAAGTCTGAGCTGCGGCCTTTAGGGAGGGATTCTTCTATGCAACGGCCACAGCTCAGACTTTGGAGGCAAAGGGGTGGAAGGAACAAGAAGCCCCAACAATAATGGACTGGTGAACCAGAACAGTGCACGGAAATGCCGTTTACCTTCCCGAACATACATACCTGTTAAATTTGTGACACCTGAAGGACTCAGATGCAACCACTGGCACGCATCAGGATCAACGCAAATATCAGCTGGGATATTTACATCAGGGTTTTCTTCACATGTTTGCCAGGGAGCTAATGTGATATCTACTTCATTATTGTATCCAATGGAGGTATCACTGCTAACACTTTCACCTACATAGCCAAAAGTGATGAGTAAAACAGTCATTTGAAAGAAGACATTTTAAAAACATATGCATACGCAACAGTGACATCAGCATATTGTACCACAAATCACTAGCAAAGCAATAAACACCTCTTTTACTGAAACTCACTCTGTTCTCCTTCTCTGGGACTTCCATGTGATTGTTGCATGTCTGCTTTGAGATCTAATTGAGATGGAGGGTTGCTTGCCTGTGTGAAAAAATATACAGGAAATTGTTTGGACTACAATTTATTTTCTTATCAAATTGTCTCAAATTAATGGAGGCATGTACTTCCAGATAATTGCTCAAAACACTTGCAGATTAAGGGCTGGAACACATTATTTGGAGGACAGCAGTTGTTGCTAGCACCAGCTTCTTCCCACTTTTTGTGAGTTGGGCAGGGGATTGAGTGTATGCGTGGCAGCAGTAGCAGCTGGTGGGGCTGTGTGGGTGGTTGTAGGCACAGTCTTGGGAGCACTGGCTTGGCTTCACTGCTGTGTCACACTGTGTAGTGCTCCTGCTGCCCTCCCCCTCCTCCTCTTGGTAATCAACAGCAACACAAATTGTTGGGAAGGTCAGGAGACCAAGAGCTCTGGTGAACTCAAAAACATGCACACTATTTTCTGCTATTTTGGCTGACTTAATGAAGACATTGCCCTAATAAGGATTTTTTTCTTATGGCCCAAACAGGGGTACCTTTACTTTTTAATGCACATTAAAACTTACTTCTTGGGCTGTACTTTCCTTGTTCATGGACCTCTCAGTTCCTTGAACACATTCAGCATCCAAAGTTAAGTTCTGTGAGCTTTCTGTTTTTCTAACTGTGAAATGGAAAGTAATATTTTAATTCTTTAAAAAATACTTCATTCAAATATTGGGATTATCAGTTAACAAATAAATATGACACGCTAATCAAGCCATTCTAATTTCAATCCTCATGCACAAGATATTAGCATACTCTGGCAATCCAAAGTTTGCTTAAGTACAAAAAGCAATTTAGGGTGGAAAACCCTAATGGAGGTGGGGGAGAGTAATGAAAAAAGACTAATTAGGATTAACTATGCTCAGTGGGTATGGAATGCTGACCAACTATTGAGGGACAGCACAGAAGCTTGGGTAGGAGGGGCAATGAAATTGAGTGGCTGGGAATGGAGGAGAGATGATAAAAAGAAATAATGGTGGAGAGAACCTTGCCATTGTCATCATTATCCATTATATTGGATAATAGTTCATAGAATCATAAAATTGTAGAGTTGGAAGTCCATCTAGTCTAACCCTCTGCAAGTCTTTGTTTACACTATTTTTAAATGTTTTCAGGGATGAAAGAGAGCTGGCCACAGCAATCAATGAAGAAATCCAAAATTGTCATGTAGCTTCAAATGATTTACAACAACTGTTTTGTGTTGTCGTGCCATTGGGCACCTCTTGTACATTGAGACTGGGCTGAAGCTTAGAGAATCCAACAATCTTGTGATGTTATCCATTGCTTTAATCCCTACATTGCAGGCTGAGTTGAGAGAATAATATGCAGCAACCCTGCACTGCACTTGTATATTCCGACTGCACGTTGGAGTGAATAGGTTAGCACTGCAACAGGTTCCACTGTTAGTTAACATTGTGGCCCAGAGGTGAAGCTGAGACAAGTTTTGATTCCCAGCCAAAAATCCCCATACCTCTCAGGTTGCAGCAAAAATCAATCTGCTTATTTTGTCCACCAGACCTCCTCCTCCATCAAACTAAACATTTGGTTGCATCCAAAATCTCCATGCTGCCTTGACTTGCATGCAGACTGGTTGTACTTTGAAACATTCAAAAACTATTTTTAAAATGTGCACGAATATGACTCAAGTTACTTCTGGGACTCCTATCCAACACTGTCTTCGGACTCCCCTCTCCTTATAGCCACAGACTCATGTGGTACAAGGGCAACATTTTGCTGCAATCCATTATTTAGCAAACCTCTCATAAAAAGTCTGGGTTACATATACAATATTATTAAGAGGAGGTAAACTATACTTAAATGAAATGCTTTTTGGTGGGGGGAGGGCTAGAAGCGAGTAGGAATGCAAAAGCATTTTATTCTGCCTTAATTTTCTTCTCCCAAACTAATACACTGATGGGAAAATAAAAGCATCATTTGGGCCTCAAGCCTCTCCAGATTTTACATTAGAGCTCACAGCTCCAAAAAGCACCAAAGTATTTTTCAAAACACACACACACACACACACACACACAGACACACACACAGACACAGACACACACACATCCTGTAAACCACGCAGAGTGGCTGGGGAAACCCCACCAAATGGGCAGGATATATATAAAACAACAACAACTAGACAAAATGTGCTTGGAAATGAGTTTAAAAAATAGATTAATGCAAAAACAGGATGGAACAGAGTTATGATTGAACATGTGAAACTGGCTGGTCCATCCATCCCTGGGGAGGGAGGGGTGCCACAAAACAGCCTATTAAGGAATAAGCATGATGTTTTCACTTTTTTGTAAATAAGGAAAATAAACATGGAATACACTTGCAAATTGTTTTAACGTCATAGCTGACGCTACTTAAATTATAAACCAAATAGTCAACATTAACTAAATTATTACATTATTTGTTGCATCAATATTAAAACATTTCAGATTTCTTTTGGCTTTAACCTGTTATATTTGTATTCCTCTCATGTCTTGAAACACTAGTTACCTAAAATGATATGACCACCAAAATTATTGAACATGGGATTAAAGGGATTCATAAACT
This sequence comes from Podarcis melisellensis, assembly GCF_964234715.1. Taxonomy (NCBI): domain Eukaryota; kingdom Metazoa; phylum Chordata; class Lepidosauria; order Squamata; family Lacertidae; genus Podarcis; species Podarcis melisellensis. Next base: position 89,374,317 of record NC_138539.1, read on the forward strand.
CTATAGCATGTGCAGCTTTAGAAAGAAGATTCCACCTAAACATTAGGAAGAACTTCCTGACAGTAAGAGCTGTTCGACAGTGGAATTTGCTCCCAAGGAGTGTGGTGGAGTCTCCTTCTTTGGAGGTCTTTAAGCAGAGGCTTGACAACCATATGTCAGGAGTGCTCTGATGGTGTTTCCTGCTTGGCAGGGGGTTGGACTCGATGGCCCTTGTGGTCTCTTCCAACTCTATGATTCTATGATTCATTGTAAATTGAGAGCATACTCCCCCTCCCCAACATAGGCTGCAAGTGCAGACAAGTCCTCCTGAATTCAGTGGGGTTTACTTCCAAGTTTGTGATCATGGGGTATAAACAGACAGACAGACTGGACTATACTAAAGCAGTTGATTGGTATTGTTGCAATGTAACAGACTAAAACTAATCTTCTTGCAAAGTTACCATTATAAGATATACTTTTATTACACAGTGAACATTGTGGTGAAAAATCACAGTTGTTGCCTTTTAAGAACTCTATTATACAACAGGCATAGTGATGAATTCATGGAGCTATGAGAACACAGCACTTGCCATTGTTGCACAACACATTTCAAACCAAAACAAGAACTAACTTCCTCATTGAGGCAGTTCTTATTACTTCTAAATTACCTTGGAAAACATCAGAATTACTTTGGTCTCTAATATCCGAGGTGCTACTACTTCGAGTTAATTGTTCTTGGTCTGAAAATGTGCCAATACATTCTGTTCCTTCTATATTTTCTGGCTGGCGATATTCAAGTCCTGTTCCATTTTCTGACTGTTGATATTCTTCAGCTTCTGTAGGTATTGGTACAAAACTATTTCAGTCATATGCCAATTACAAATGCCCATGCCTATAGCATCAATAACGTTGTGAGACATTCAAATCATTAATACATTTGTACCTCATTATTAATTAGCAGAGAAAACAAAATAAAATGTTAACTATTAGGACTGATCTAACATGAATTTGGGAATCCTAGCTAATAGTTCTCTGCTTAAAATTATGGGAAGGGGTGTGATTTCAAGGCTAGAAAGGGTATGAGGAAAAGAGTTAACACATCTATTTGGATGCTGTTTCTTTCCTTCAAATCAAGCTCCCTATTTATAGTGGGAAAACAGAGTTGTGTAGTGTCTTTCACAATCTAAGTTTTGCTTTATTGCTTTAATAATCAGGGTGTTTTGAGTGAGTATACTCTGTGGTAATCCCCCAGTCTCTTAAAATCTGCACTCTCAATAACGTGCTGAGAAAGTGAATTCTGCAACTTGTTTAAATTATGTTTTTTGAGCAAATTTGTATACATTTCTTCAGGTTGCATCATTTATTCTCATACTGTTGCTCACGGGGAGGTGCAAAGAACCAAGCAGAACACTGATCTGCAATGTAAAACTTGTAACTTAAAGATTACTTTCAGGGATTATTATTCATTCTCATATATATATACACACATATATATAATGTGTATAAATATAATATAATAATTATATTATTTAAAAATAATATCTAGAAGCTATTTCACTTTTGCTGTGGCTCAATCACATTAACATGCACTGATATTTCTACCAAATATAAGCATGATTAGAGGAGTCCAGAATGCTAAAATATTTTCCTTTCCACCTGAACGGTTTCACCCCAATGTTTCAGCTTGATATCTCATCTAGCTATTTGAAGTTTAAGTGTTGGAGTCTCAGAAAATGCATCAGCATAAGATATGGTGGCACACATTGAAATTGAAATATGAAGTTTTGAATTCATCTGGTTCAAGGCACAATTTGATTTGTGAACCCCACTTTAACCCCGTGTTCTGTCTCATATGTATTTTGAATGCAGGGGGGAAATTCGTATTTCTAGAGTATGAGGTAATTAACAATAACAAACAGGAACTGTAGCAAATGTTTCCTTGGCCTAACATGTATATCCCAAAGAAGCTAGTTCCCCAACTTTGGGGGTTTTCATTTCCTTTAGTATTGTTGGTTTATGCTGGTAAGTACAAAGTACTTTTTTATTTTCTTCTTCCTTTATTTTTCTTATTATACTAGCTTAGTTAAGATACCTTCCTTCAATTTACTATTTTGTCATCTTTGTATGTGTTTTCTTTAACTGGGCAAGCAGCCTGATAACTATGCTAATAGGCTATGCTATGTTAACATTTTTCTCTTGTGGGAATGCTACTTTATAATTTTGCAAGTTTCATAAAACCTTTAAATGTAATTCCCATTGTCATTCACATACTCAAATTCAATAGCCTGTGATCAAACAAAAATCTTTGTCAAATCTATATTAAAGAAGGACCTGAGTTACAAAACTGTTTTGCCACTTTTCCATCAACAGATTTAGGAAGTGCCATAGATGCAGCAATTCGAACAACTCCAGTGTACTTACGTTTCAGCTGATTAGAAAGTCAGCTTAATTTTTAGGATTCTTACAAAGCAAAACATAACTCCACACAACTAACAACAAAAAATTGTCATGAAGACTTGAGATACGGAAATGACTGTACATGAAGATGGAGGCACATACAATAGCAAGAATGGGTGTATTTTAATTAAAGAGGTCAAATATACAACAGACTTCATGGTCATAGATTCTTACACTTATTAGAAGTCAAATTCTTAGGTTTGCTAAAATTGTGGAGACAGCAGAGTTCATTACACAGAAGAACTTCTTTGAACACCAGTTTTGCTTGGTGACGCTGTGGTCTAAACCAGTGTTTCCCAACCTTGGGACTCCAGATGTTTTTGGCCTACAACTCCCATCATCCCTAGCTAGCAAGACCAGTGGTCAGGGATTATGGGAATTGTAGTTCAAAAACAGCTGGAGGCCCAAGGTTGGGAAACACTGGTCTAAACCACTGAGCTTAGGGCTTGCCGATCAGAAGGTCGGCAGTTCAAATCCCCACGACGGGGTGAGCTCCCGTTGCCTGGTCCCTGCTCCTGCCAACCTAGCAGTTCAAAAGCCTGCCAAAAAGTGCAAGTAGATAAATAGGTACTGCTCCGGTGGGAAGGTAAACGGCATTTCCGTGCGCTGCTCTGGTTTCGCCAGAAGCGGCTTAGTCATGCTGGCCACATGACCCGGAAGCTGTACGCCGGCTCCCTCGGCCAATAAAGCGGGATGAGCGCCGCAACCCCAGAGTCATCCATGACTGGACTTAACTGTCAGGGGTCCTTTACCTTTACCTTTTTTCCCTTGGAAAATCCACCCACACAGTCAATACACAAATGTCACCAAATGAACGTGAAGATGGAGGGAATGAAAAGTCAGTCATAATGCACATCTTAAAAGCAGAACTGGTGCAGTTGAGATTGTTCAAGAATAGGGGAACCAGGAGGAATTAACAAGGAATCCTGAGAACTTGAAAGCTGCGCTACAGAATTTGGAACGTTAGGTGACAGATACTTGCATTTTGGGCCCAACTATGATAATACACACTACTATTTTTGACCAAAATACAATAATATAAATATAGTTCAGAATACTGTGTGTATGACACAGGAAAACATGAATACAGAATAATGAGAAAAGAAGCATACCTGAAAGTGTGTGAGAGTAAGAAGTGTAAGAGATACCAGGTAAGAAAGAGCTCACAGTATGAAGGAGTAGAGGTACACTTTTAGTGACTGGCAAAGCCTCACAGAGATGAGCGCAGTTGCTGATAGACTGACTTCGCTTAGCTTCCAGGGAGAAATAAAGTGACAAAAGTAAATTCAAAACAGTAATGCAATACTTCAGTTAGAAGGATACTTTATTTAGCAGAATATTGCATTTAAAGAAAAAGAGCGAGGGAACTGAGAAAATTCTTAAATGTGAATTCCCCATGTACACGTGGCATTAATTTTCTATCAATATAAATTAACAATGCAAAAGGAATTCATTAAAATGTATTCCACAAAAGTGCACATTGCTTACAGAAGATGCTAAAAAAGACAGTTTACTAAACCTCTCACCAGAATGAATGCTAGAGCATATAAAAGATACTTCCTGCAGTCGTTCTACAGCCTAAATTATTCTAGACTTTTTAAAAAGTTGGCTAATTGCAAAAATGGTTCACTTGCAAGAAGTATTATTCGTCTTCGATGTGATTCATTGGTCTTTTGGTACTGTCAGAAGCATATTCTGTGCCCACATGGTCAGTTACTCTTGAGCAAATGAGCTATACCATCACCTAAGAATATGTGGATATCTGTAGGAAGATGACAGCAAATGCACACCAGTGGAGGGGGGGCAATAAATACAGTGGTGCCTCGCAAGACGAAATTAATCCGTTCCGTGAGGCTCTTTGTATAGCGGTTTTTTCGTCTTGCGAAGCAAGCCCATTGACAGCTTAGCGCATTAGCGCTACAGCTGTCAAGCGGCTTCCAGCGATCAGCTGTTAAGCGGCTTATCAGCGGAACAGCTGATAAGCGGCTTAAGAAAAGGGCGAAAAAAGCGGAAAAAACCTGCGGGGGGATGCAAGATTTTTTTCGTCTTACGAAGCAACCCCATAGGGGAATTCGTTTTGCGAAGCGCCTCCAAAACGGAAAACCCTTTCGTCTAGCGGGTTTTTCGTCTTGCGAGGCGTTCGTCTTGCGGGGCACCACTGTATGATGGAAGGGCAAAATGGATCTGTCTGTCTTATTGGAACTTCTAATTTACTCTGTAGATTCTCTGTAAATAAATATATTTACTCAGAAAGTCTACGAGTTTAACTAAGATTTATAGCAAAGTAACTAACTTAAAAATTGAAACCTTAATTAAAATTTTCATTTTTTTCATTATGTTTCAAAATGATTATAGTCACAAAAACAAAAAAAAGTTTGTTGTTTTTCAAATGGAGAGCAGTAATAGGAAAATTTTGTTCTCCATCTTTGGAAAGTAGGGTTTGTGCAGGTAGGAAGATTTGCATTTGGTATCTGAATGACAAGAAAAAATACAATAGTCAAAAACATTTCCTAGGGTGGAGATGCAACAACCTCTTAAACGTTTTGCCTACCATGCCCTTAGTAGAAGCATAGGAAACTAGTCAGAAAAGGGTAGCAAGATAATTTGATACAAGTTATATCAGAGCTTCCTTGAGAAATAGTTTAAGTAAAACAATCAAGATAGCTTAAGTGAGCAGGCTAATCTACACGATCAATGCAGTGAGGCAAGCAAGGGTATTTGAAAACAAGGTGTCCCAGCATTAGCCAATGTGGTTTTCTTCATAAGTTGTTGGACTACAGTTCCTATTAGCCCCAACCAGGATTGTCAATGAACAGGGATAATGGGAGTTGTAGTCCAAAAACATCTGGAGGGATTGGATTGGATATCTCAGGGGTAGCCAGAGAGTAATGAGGAAACAGTGTTGAGTTGACAAGGAACCAGTAGAAAAGTGAGATGAGAGTGAAGGTTAAAGACATATTAATGAGTGGGGGGAAATCTATCTGTACACCTTCAAGAGTAACCAGTGTAGATGTGTGCACATGCTAACAAAATTTTGAACACACTGCTAGAGGATCAGGAAAGTGATTTACCAGGAACTGGTTCTAGCAAATCAGGACCAACCCTTCACCAAGTGAAAGAAACTGAAAAATGTTTGAAAACACAAAGAACATTCTCTTTCTCTCTCACTCCAGTAACCAACATGCAAAGAGTTTACAAGCTTGTTTCAATGCATGCAAACCTGACATCCATAGCCTCTTTCTATGTCTCTTTCTGATTAATTATGAACTGCAAAATAAACTTGAGTAATAATAGTATTTTTATTATTTACTGAGATAAAGTGAGGTATACTTCTTAAAAGAAGGCTCAGGATTATTATGTTTAACTGAACATCCAAAGGTTTTAGAATATTACAGGAATGCTTATATTCAAGCTTCTTTTCTAAAACTATGAATTTATTCAGTGTATGCATGGTAATACTAATGTCTACATACTCCTATATCCATATCACAAAAACTTACTTTTGTATACTACGGTGTTGATGGTTTCCAATTTCAACTTTCATTTTAGCTTGGCAAAAAGAAATTTATTTAGGTATGAGTTTCAGCAACTCACAGGTTCTTCTCCAACACTGTATATATTTGTGATATTCTTTTTTTATTTAAATGGCAATGTTTAACTTTAAAAATGTCATAAATACACCAAACAGTACAGCTGGTTCTGCTACGTTTTTCATACTGCGTGTTTTTAATGAAATTCAGGTTTGATAAGCAATTCAGTGTTACATAGTTAGCTATCTGAAAAAAGACTGAAAGAGTAAACCATTTACTGACTTCATCGTTGAGGACATATTATAATCAGAGGCTGCAGTTGGTAGTTTTAGGCTTGAATTCAGAGTAGCAAATGAAAAAGCTCCATCCATTTGTGGAAAGCCTGGCAATCCAGCAGAAGCTGCTACTCATGGAAGAGGGAAGAGAAACCATATATTCATCCTTCTACCTACAGCCTCCTATAACACCTCACCCTTCTATTGGAGAGTTCTCCTACCCTCCAGGAGCTTAACAACAATAATCTCTCCAGGAATGAAATTTCACTTGTGAGATCTCTGGATCCAATCCTTAGTCATTAAACTACACTATGCCAGCTTTTAACACTATGCTATGAACAAGTATCATTAACATGGTGAGTTGTAGGTTATATGGCACTGTAATAATAAACAAAAGGTCTCCAATGCTATATCAGGATACATAAGATTCGTAGGTTTACATCAGTGATGGCCAAACCTGGCCCTCCAGCTGTTTGGGGACTATAATTCCCATCATCCCTGACCACTGGTCCTGTTAGCTAGAGGTGATGGGAGTTGTAGTCCATCTGCAGACAGACTACCCTTATTTTACCACCTTCTAACTGAAGAGCCTGTTGCACCATAAGCAGTTTCTATCATGAGGTCCCACCTCCAACAGAAGCAATGTCTGAATTTACCAACTGTCAAGGGATGAGTTGTTAAAGTCTGCTATGATGCACTGGGTGAGAGAGATGACATAATATAGAATTAAGTGGGGGGGGGGGATTGTGGAAAAGCTTGTTATACACTAAAAGAGAACTTTATGAAGAGGATATATAGGCGGTTCCTAACCCAGAGCAAAGTACCAAAAATGTATAAATTGGAGCCATGGAAGTTAGGTTCTATCAAATGTGGTGGACTTGTAAATTAGCTAAAGATTTCTGGGAGATGATATATAATGAAATGAAAAAAAATGCTTATAAAGACTTTTATAAAAAGACCATATACCTTACTCTTAGGAATCTTAGGAACAGATGTCCCCACTGATAAAATGAATTTATTCATTTACGCAATTAGAACAGTCTGGATGGTATATGCTCAGAGATGAAAAAAGAGAACAACACCAGCAAAGGAGGAATGGCAGAAGAAATTGATGGAATATGTAGAGTTAGCAAATTTAACTAATGTAATAAAAGAACAACAAGGAGATCTTAAGGAAGAGTGGAAAATGTTTGTAGAATATCTGAAGAATCATGGTAAATAAACAAAAATGTTAGCAGGACTAGAGTAAAAACAGTTTAAAGAAATAATGAGAAGGAAGAGAGAAAAATCTGAATCACGGTAAATAAATTATGCAGTACTATTGGTTACTCAAGAAGAACCATGGATTGGGGGGAGGAGAAGTAGTTGATTATTGTATGGTCGTATTGATTGGAGTGTAAAAAACGTGTACTGGAAAATTATATAAAAAAGAAGATGATGATGTCTGGATGATTAAGGAACATGAAACCCCAACATGAAAAAGACCATTAGGTAAATGGGATTTCAGTGCACTTAAACAGATGACCTCAGGTGGGACATGAGCTTCACCTAATGTTTGAAGCAAAATAGTCTTTTCTCTGCACATGTAACAGTGGCCTCGAGTGGGACCTAACATAGCTCACCCATGTAAGTCGGGAACCTACAGGAAAGAAGAAAAGGGCTTCCTAAGGTTTAGGGAATGTGTAATAGCACACACCTCCCAATAGCCACTTCCAAAGAAGCAAATCTTATAATGCTTTACAAAGGTCCTGGGTCTACAAATTTCAAGCAAAGGAGCCTTCAGGGAAAATGTTGCCAATGTAGCTACTGCTCTAGTGGAATGAGCAAAAGCTTTAGTTAGCGGTGATAATTTAAGGCTAAATAAGCTAAATAAGCTAAATAAATATAAGCCTTAAGCCACCCAGCCTAAGTAGATGTGGACACCTTCCAGCTCAGGGAAGAAGAGTGGGGGAAAAACAAAATGGGAATCCAACTGGTGGAATGGCCTAGTCCTAGAAATCTACACCTTTGAAGGATTTCCCCATCTTTATGGAATAACACAAAGGTTCTTGTCCACTGAAAGGGCATTGAGCTCAGATATTATTCAAGCTGAGGTGACAGCAACCAAAAACAGCACTTTGAAGGAAAGCAAGAAAGAGGTGCAGATTTCAAGGCCCGAAATGCAGCTTCTGCCAGACTGATAGTCCAGTGTGTAAACCCTAAGGGGGGACCTATACTGAACACTAAGAGATTTTAAGATAGCTCCACAAAGAAAATGTTGAAGGAAAGGGTGAGAACTGAGAGGCACAGATAGAAAAATGAATAAAACAAAGCTACAAGCTTGAACCCACAAAGTTGCAGAGGTAGGAAGGAACCACTTCAGTGAAGGCAAAATCAGAAACAGGGGATTCCAAAAGAGGAAGCAACTTTTTATATTGTTTTGTGTAGTGATTTTGCCTTCAACCACTAAGTGAAGCTCATATCCCACCTGAGGTTACTGTTACATGCACAGAGAAAGAATGTTTAATTTCCCCCATTATCTCAACAGCAAAGGTCCAGTGCCTCACAGTCACACCCACCATGGTAGAGATAGCTGAGCCAGAAACACTCACATGGTGGTTAGATCATGTACACTGTGCCAAATGGCAATTAGCTAAGGGTGGGGGAGTGGGCTGTCAGACACCTAGAAGGTTCTGCATCAAGGCCATGCAGGTACAGTCTCAGGTGTGCGACTCCATGACAAAAAAAAGAGTAATTACAAGGCAAGTCACATACTCAAACAACCCAGTATCAAATAGCAGAAACACATTCCAATTACTATGGACATAAAATCAGAAACATTAATTTTTTTTTATTGATGATGATGACATTAAATTGCCTGTGCCTAACCTGTTGCTCTCTGACGCACTACATTCCTTGCTTTCTCAACTCCTGGTACTCCTGAGGTGGTAGCACTCCTAAACCTCATTGGTTCCACAACTTCAGGATGATTTCTCCAGCTTAAAGAAAATGATCTTCCAACTGTAGCTCCCTTCTGAGGTTCCAAATTGCCACCTTTCATATAATGGAATACAGAGGGAAATTAACTGCACTGTGTTTTAAAATGAAAACAATTCAAAAGGAAAAATTCTAAATGGACAAATTCATCTAGTTCATGAACATAACATCAATTGATGCATCTCAGATTGAAAAAGAGGAGAGAGGATGAATAAATATTATAAGCAGGCTCTTGATTCAGGGAAGGCATTTCAAAATAGTGATTCAACCAATGAGCAAAGGCTATTTTGGAAATTAACAAGGAGAAAATGCAGGAGATGCATTCCGTGGATCTTCTGCAGAGAAATTAGCATTCATTAAGAATTCTCAAAATATCAAACACATGGACAAGACATTCTTTTGAATGTTGGCAAAAAGTAACACTTCAGCATGTTCATGCCCAAGTTCTTATACAAAAAACTACAAAGTGTGGCGGAAGAATGAAAAATATTAATCTCTTGTAGCACGGGAAGTGAGAGAAGCCACCTCTTCACTTTCTTCAAACACTAGTGTTTTAGGAAAGCAATTATGACCATTCACACTTTCCACAGTAAACATATATATATTGATAAATATTAGTGTGTCTGTAAGCAGATGGCTGCATACTGGGGAGCCACAGACACATTCTTCTGTGTGCTTACAGACATGCATCTTACTGTTACAAATATTTGCTGCAGAGACATATTGAGGATATACAGCCACCCACTTGCTACAAAAGGGTAGGTATTCATAATGGCACAGTCTGGGATATCATAACTCCATAAGTTAGCAAAGATAAAGAAATCAGTCAGATATATAAAACGGGCTTCAAATGTACTTTTGGCAAATATATAATTCTTTAACTAAGCCTATTCCTGAAAGAGGATGTTCCATATTTTCATATATTAGAACATTTCAAATTAGCAGTGACAATTAATAATAATAATAATTTATGTATTCATACATACATACATACCCCTCCCATCTGGCTGGCCTTCCCCAGCCACTCTGGGAGGCTCCCAACAGAATAATAATAATAATAATAATAATAATAATAATAATAATAATAAGATAAAACATCAAACATTAAAAACTTCCCTAAACAGGGCTGCCTTCAGATGTCTTCTAAAAGTCAGATAGTTGTTTATTTCCTTGACATCTGGTGGAAGGGTGTCCCACAGGATGGGAGCCACTATTGAGAAAGCCCTTTGCCTGGTTCCCTGTAACCTCATTTCTCGCAGTGAGGGAACCACCAGAAGGCCCTCATGCTGGACCTCTGTGTCGAGGCTGAACAATGGGGGTGGAGACGGTCCTTCAGGTATACTGGGTCGAGGCCGTTTAGGACTTTAAAGGTCAGCATGAACACTTTTAATTGTGCTCGGAAACGTACTGGGAGCCAATGTAGGTCTTTTAGGTCCGGTGTTATGCGGCCACTCCCAGTCACCAGTCTAGCTGCCACATTCTGGATTAGTTGTAGTTTCCGGGCCACCTTCAAAGGTAGCCCCACGTAGATAATATTGCAGTAGTCCAAGTGGGAGATAACTACAGCATGCACCCCTCTGGCGGGACGGTCTGCAGGCATGTAGGGTCTCAGCCTGCGTACCAGATGGAGCTGATAAACAGCTGCCCAGGACACAGAATTGACCTGTGCCTCCATGGACAGCTGTGAGTCCAAAATGACTCCCAGGCTGTGCACCTGGTCCTTCAGGGGCACAGTTACCCATTCAGGATCAGAGAGTCCTCCACACCTGCCTGTCCCCTATCCTCCAAAAACAGTACTTCTGTCTTGTCAGGATTCAACCTCAGTCTTTTAGCCACCATCCAACCTCCAACCGCCTCCAGACACTCACACAGGACATTTACCGCCTTCACTGGTTCTGATTTAAAAGAGAGGTAGAGCTGGGTATCATCCTCTGACTGATGACACCCAGCCCAAACCCCCTGATGATCCCTCCCAGCGGCTTCATATAGATGTTAAAAAAGCACGGGGGAGAGGACAAAACCCTGAGGCACCCCACAAGTGAGAGCCAAGGAGTCTGAACACTCATCCCCCAACACCACTTTCTGGACACGGCCTGGGAGGAAGGAGCAGAACCACTGTATAACAGGGCCCCCAGCTCCTCTAGATGGTCCAGAAGGATGTCATGGTCAGTGCTATCAAAGGCCACTGAGAGATCCAGCAGAACTAGGAAACAGCTTTCACCTTTATCCCGAGCCTGCCAGAAATCATCAACCAGAACGACCAAGGCAGTTTCAGTCCCATGATGAGGCCTGAATCCCGACTGGAAGGGATCTGAATAGTCTGCATCCTCCAGGCGTGCCTGGAGTTGTTCAGCAACCACACGCTCAATCACCTTGCCCAAGAAAGGAAGATTTGAGACTGGGTGATAGTTGGCCATATTGGCCGAGTCCAAAGATGTGTTTTTAAAGAAGCAGTTTACTAACTGCCTCTTTCAGCGGTTCTGGAAAGGCTCCCTCACAGACGGAAGCATTCACCACACCGCAGAGCCCATCGCCCAGCCCTTCCCGGCTTGCTTTTATGAGCCAGGATGGGCAAGGATCAAGGAGACAGGTGGTTGGTTGCACTCGTCCAAGCAGCCTGTCCACATCCTTAGAGGTAACAGATTGGAATTGATCCTATGCAACTTGACTAGACAGGACTCTAGCACTCCCCTGCCCTGGCCCTGCTCCCACAGTGGAGTCCACCTCTTTCTGAATCTGAGCAACTTTATTTGTAAAAAACTTTGCAAAATCATTGCAGAAGATCTTGCGGTCCTTACTGGGCCCCGATGGAGAAGGTGGTTCTGTTAAATTGTGAACCACCTGAAAGAGTCTCCTGCTGCTGTTTTCTGCAGATGCAATAGAAAAAATGCATCTCAGCAATTGTTTCATCACCCTCAGCTCTGGGGAAAACCACAGGGCTGTCTGGGCTCCATGCAATCGGAGAGGACACTTCAGAGGCAGACAGTTGATAGCCCTGGTTAACTCTGCATTCCAGTGGGCTACCAGGGAATCAGCTGAAAGGCCATCAACATGGGATAAAGCATCCCCTACCAATATCTGGAAGCCATTTGGATCCATTAAGTGACAGGGAACACCAGGTCACACATGTCCGCAATTATGAGTTGGCCCAATTTATTCAAGGACAGCTTTCCATGAAGTCCCGAGTGGCACCTTGTTGTGTCGGCATGGATGTTAAAATCCCCTAGGACAACCAAACTGGGTGTCTCCAGGAGAACATCCGCCATGCCCTGAAGCAACTCGGACAGGGAATCCTTGGTGCAGTGGGGAGGTCGGTACACCAGAAGGAATCCTGTACTGCCCCTATTGCCCAACTTCCAGAACACTCAGAAAACTGGGTCTTCCCAATAGGATGCCTGGTGAAAGTAAATGACTTCCTAAAAATAACTGCAATCCCCCCTCCTGCCCACATGACCTGGGTTGCTGTGCGTAAGAGAAACCTGGTGGAGAAGCAGCGGCAAGAACAGTCCCATCTGCTTCATCCAACGAAGTCTCTGTTACACATGCCAGATCAAGTCATGGTTGACAGCAGTCTTATGAATCATTGAACTGGCATTACACAGCAGCACCTTCAGATCATGTGGGTCTCCCTTGCTGATTCCAGTATCCTTCTGGTCAAGACCAGACCTGGATAGTCTGCAAACAATGACTAAACCTGCCTTCTTGGTAATGATGTGGTTTGGTTTTAGCGTAGCTCCTCCTCCAGCCCGTGATCACTATGACTGGGTGTCCCAGTGCATCCCTCCATGTGGAACCCAGTCCCAGCCATTCTGTTGGCTGGGGCCCACTCCCAGGCAGCCCTGAACCTCTCCCCTTAAGAACAGAACACAAATCATACAATAAACCAATAAAACAGTAGAACCGCCCCCAAAAAAACCAATAATAGAATTTTACAATTCTACTAAAATTAAACAAATCCCCAGCCCCAACCAAACGTCCACCCCACCCCCAACAAAACAAAAATAAAATTCAAAACACCACAGATTAAAAACTATTTGAAACACCTAAAAACATTTAAAAGCATCCTCAACATTTGCCCCGACCCCAGAGACAAGACAAAAGTACTGCTTCTAAAAACATCCCATTGTACAAGAAGTATACAATGTAGATAAACTTAAACTAGGCTTTGAAAGGTGTTTTAATTTAAATGAGGATATAAAAGCTATCTGTTCTTCCGATAGTAGAAGAACTGCTCATACATACTGGAGAATCGCAGTTCCAGTTATATTAGCCATTGAGTAGATAAGAATAGGTAAACAGGAGTTTCACTTTCTGATTCTGCAGTGCACAGAGAACCCATCTTAACTCATGATACTAACAAAGCATTTCAAACTTCAGTTGTTTTTATGTAGACAGGAAATTGCAAAAACCGCATCACAGAAATACAACATGTATATGATCAAGGGACTGTACTTATATGTATATAATTTAATATAAATGATTGTGTTCCAATTCAGATTAAAATTAAAGTTCCAGCACTTCAGCTGCTGCTAAGTTTCCAACACAGACATTCAGATAAGCTACATACTTCTTGCCTACACTCAGTTTGAATATATTTTATTTAACGCTGCATCCGATCAGCTTCAAGGCACATGAAAATCTCCTGATTTTGTGTGAGCTCATTTACTCTATGCCATTCAAAGCCCGAGAATTAAGTCATAAAAGCTGGTAGCTCATTTGCTGCTGTCAGGACAGTAGACGAAGAATATATGCTGAGTTGCAAAAAACACGGCTGAGTGAAGTAAGGCTGAAGGAAGATGAAGTGCAGGAGAAGATAGAAAGTAAACTGGGGTTAACTTTGCAATATAGCAGTAGATTAACATTTATTATACATAATATATAATCATATTTGCTGTGACTGACCAGCTCTTGCAGCTAAACACACACGACTGTTAGAATTTTAACTGAATCAAGGTTTACCTTTTCCTCGTTGTATTTTCTCTTTTTGCTCACTGAGCTTATCCAGTGGCAGATTGGTCATCTCAACACCATACACTGTCCTTGCCAAAACAGATGTAAGAGAATCCATTATGTTAGTCCATTCAGTTATTAGTTCTTCCCAATCTGTAAGGGATGACAGCACACGCAGTAACTCATCCCAGAGCTCTCGAGATATATAAACACTCAGATTAGCACGAACCCAGGCCACAATGAGTGTCTGTGTTGGGGAGACAAGAAAGGGGATTAGAGTGGTGAATGTTGACTTTTCATCTAGAATTTGACAATAGAAAAAGGGATACATTTGCAAGCAAAGGCAACCCCCCAACAGGCAAGGCAACATCACTAATCCATGTTCTAGATTCCAAGGGAATAAAAAAAGTTGCACTCAGAAGCAGTAACTTTTCCACAGCCTAAAAGCTTGTTACCATTATCTATTTTTGCAGTCCGAAATGTGTCAAATGTAATATAGGATACTCATTCAATCCATTTATTCATATTCTGACCAATAACTCCTAATTCTCCTTCTTAAAATACAAGACCTATAATACATTATTTGCAATTAAATTGCCAAAAACTATTCAGAACAAAAAAAGGCGCTCAGAGTAGAGTCTTTGGAATTGTTGAACCTAACTTAGCCATGTTTATTAATTTCAATAGATTTCAATATTTCAATATTGCCATACCCTTTAAGCATTCCTGTACTTTATTTTCTAATTCCAATTTTTAGACAATTTTTGTTTTAATATAATGGAGTTATAAGTTCAGCTGAACACTACTGCTACCAGCCTATCATTTTCCCGAGGAACAACATTACACTGTTTTTTTCTTACTAAAAATCTTTCTGCTCTAACTCTCACACTGTTAGAGGCAGTTTTCACACACAGGAAAAGTTAAGCACTCTGTAATTACAATTATTTCAAGATGACGGCCCATACCCGAAACAATAATCCTGCTAAACTTTGAGCAAATATATCCTTTACTTGGTTCTCTTTTGATCTATTCATGACAACTTCTGTTATCTTAAGTAGTATCTGTAGCATTTGCTCCCTAAAACAAAACAGAAAAACCACATGTTTAGAAATAAATCCCATAATTTTATTTTACAAATGAAAAATACACAAAATACATTAACAAATGTGATGCTCAGAATAATAGCTACACTCCCTCAGAATAATTTTGGCACTGCCATTCTGCCAGACAGGATGGTTTTCCAAAAAAGATCATTTGGATTCTGCAAAAGACATTTAAGTGCTGTGTGCGGCTCTGGCTCGCCAGAGCAGCGATGTCACGCTGGCCATGTGACCCGGAAGTGTCTCCGGACAGCGCTGGCCCCCGGCCTCTCAAGTGAGATGGGCGCACAACCCCAGAGTCTGTCAAGACTGGCCCGTACGGGCAGGGGTACCTTTACCTTTAAACATCAGGTGGGACTTGAGCCCTACCTGGTGGATGAATCACTGCTCCAAATGGAATTTTCAAAAGAAAGGAGACACATAACAGAGAACAGTGACAGCCAATCAAAACCTGAACAATGAACAAGACTCTCTGTGGAATAAATAACAACAAAGAAAAGGAGAAAAGGCTCTGGTAATATGTCGTGCGTGTAGAAAAACAACAAAGCCAGGCAGCTCAAGGCAAAATCCCATACTGCAGAGTGAGGCCCTGAAGTCCCCTGTTTACATGCACAAAATCCTCTTTGCAAGAAAGAACCCAAACGGTGTTTTCTCTGTACATGTAATGGAGACCTCAGGTGGGACACAGCGGTGACCCATGTAAGGCAGAAAACTACCAAAACAAACAAACAAACAAACAAAAATCAAGGAAAAGGCTGCCTAGTGATTTGGCAGGGTGGCCATTTTGTAGTGCTTGATAAAAGCACTGGCTTTGGTCCAGGTGGAAGCTCTACAAATTTCTTGCATGCAGCATTCAGAGAAAATCCTGTCTGTAGCACTAGCTGAATGAGAATCTTTTTTTTGTAGATGGTGGCAATCTAAGGCAGCTGTAAGTTAAGAAATGCAGGCCTTAAGTCACCTAGTCAAAGTAGAAGTGAACACTTTCCAGCATAGGAAAGAATGGAAAGTGGAGGAATTAGAGTATCTGACTGGCAGAAGGACTTGATTTAATAAATATACACTTTCAATGCACTTCACACATCCAAGGAATGTCAGGCTTTTTCTGGGGGGTGAGGTGAACAGGAGATGGACAGAAAAAAAAAGGGTCCGCTCCTGCTTGACGTGCCTGTAGGAACATGTAGACAGGCCTCTGCTGGTTATGGTGGCTGCTAAGGGCAAGTCTCCTTTGAGCCGTCTGTTCTGAGATACGCAGAACACATCTAGTTCTTGGGGAAGGGGGGGGGGACTCTGGCAAACTCACTTGGCTGCTGCACAGATTCTAACACACCTGACACTTGCCTCTGTTCACTGCTACCTTGCTCCTGTTCTTCTTCACCCATTATTTCCAAGGCCTTTCCTTTTCTTCTGGGGTGTGACCTGTCTCGAACCACCAGTCCAAGACCTCGTTCTCTTCCCCTTCCCATTCTCTGGAATGCTCTTGGGGTGGTGGTCTCTACCACTCCTCCTCCTCCTCCTCCTCCTCCGACCAGTCCCTGACATTACCTGTGTTGTGTTCTGATCCATGTATATGACACACTAAGTCTGTGCCAATAAAGGAGATTGATTGATTGATTGATTGATACTGTAAAGCACCCTGTGATCCTCGGATGAAGTGTGGTATAGAATTGAAATAATAATAAAAAAACACTGATGATTCCAAAGAGGCAACATATTTCGAAAATTCCATTTGGAGCAGCAATTTTATCTTCAACCACTAGGTGGAGCACAAGTCCAAGGTGAGGACACTTACTTATTTTAATATTTTAATGTTCCATTATTTTAATGTTGTATTTTATTTTTGTTTTTAAGTTGTAATCATTCATCTTGTTTTTATTATTGCTTGTAAGCCGCTCTGAGCCCGGCCTTGGCTGGGGAGGGCGGGGTATAAATAAAAAAAAATTATTATTATTATTACTTGCCCAGAGAAAGTGAGATCACAACCCGAAAAAAGGAAAATAGCACTTTCCACGCATTTTTAAAGTACGCTTACTAGATATGGAAAATAATAAATCAACACAGTAAATATGACACTCTGTATCCATGAAGAATTGCATTTAACCAGAAGTTAGAAACCTCCAGCCTATGGGCCAAATTTGGCCTGCCAGGTCTCCAACGACCCCCATGTAGATAATGCATTTGGAGATCTTTCCCTTTTAAAGATGGGGGGAAACAACAACCAAAGGTCATGATTTCAAAACTTATTTCTATGTAGAAAATTTCAGATAGGGTTGTAAAAAAAGAAGGTACAGTATGTTTTATAAATTTATACATGTTTTAAAATTCTGAAATATTCAACGCTAGCAGCAGAGCCTACTTAGAAATAAGAGCCGTTAAGTTCCATGGGACTTGTTCCTAGGCAGACTCAATGTTTTAGATCATTTTTGAGATATGTTACGCATGTCACACATAGAGGAAATACATTAAAAACATACCATGTCTTTTTATTCATTGGAAGATCCATAATCATGCGCCTAAATATACTCAAAACTGCTCTGCATGCATCAACTTGCTCCTTCAGGAGTGCAGGTATTTCAGTACATGGTTCCAATAAAAATACATTTGCAGAGTTTGTCAAGAATACCTTAATATTTTGAAGGAAGGAAAGAAGAAACAAAGGGGATGGTGAGAAGAATAGAAATCAACAAATTTTATTCAGTTATTCTAATGTTAAACTATATCCTGTTCAGAACACTTAACATGTATTCTCACAACCACAAACAGGAAAGCGCCTTTACATTCCTTTTATGGTAAAAGGCATACAGAGTTTGGTTTTCAAAACGTTTTGGGACCACTCACCACCGTTTTTTATTCTAGTGGGATATATGATTGCTGGTGAGCCACAAAACCTTTCTACAGGTGGCATTTCTCTTCCTAGGAGAAATTCAGGAACTTTCTCTAAAAGACTTTGGGGGTTCTAATACATCATTGTCTCGCTCCAAGATTATCAGAAATAATATCTGATAGTAAACATAAGATAAAAAACAAATAAATAGTTGTCATCCCTTTTTCTTCCCCTTTGCCTCCCAATAAAATACTTTATTTTTTGAAATTTGTCTTAAAAGGCATTTCTTTAGAAATTCTCACTAAAATCTCCTCATGAGCTAGATATTTGTATTGTTAAAACATTACACAATATTTTTGTTTTGTGCCCCCTGGACTTTGGTAAAGTTAATCCAAGTTACTGTTTAATATTTCTAGAATTTAGCAGAAGGAAAGGGTCTTTAGCATTATAACTTAGAAACTCCCAAGGCTCCTGGGCAGCCTAGGGATTCTCTAGGCTAGGATCAGCCTAGAAAGCATCTTATTATACTTCTTCTTTGGAGGGCATACAAAAACTACCAGTAAAAGTAAAAACTACCAGAAAGCCTCTCAACTACCACCCAGTTCAATCGCATCAATTTCCAGATTTTTAGCAGCTTGAAAGAAGCAGCAGCCCAATAATACTTTCAGTGATATTTGTCCAAAGCATTCATCTTCAGACACAGAAATAATAATACTGGAAATAGAAATATTCTGCTCCATTTGACTATGGTGACATCCCATAAATGTTACCTGTAGTGTAGCTTGAAGCCCTGCTTTGACATTCTTGCTTTCATCTTCTAATATACACCCTCTATTAACCGCATTAGAGAAGGAATGTGATCTTCCCCAACTAGATGACCTTTTATGTCCAGAATGGCCAGTTGCAAGCTTCAAAAAAGAAAAGAAAAAATGACAATATGCACTGGTTAAGACAGCATATCAAATTTATTTTTAAATGGTTAAGGTGTAATAATTTAAATGCAGCAGGTCAGCGCAAGAAGTACAAGCAACTTCCACGGCCCTTGAAGTCTTTCAAAAATCTGCAAGTCATGTCTTTCTCCAATCCTAAACAAGCTTCTGTTGGATGTAATCCCCAATGAAATCAGTGTTATTCCGAAGTTCCAATATGTTTTTTTTTATTAACTAGTCAGAATTGTATCATATAAACACATCCAAATGCTCCTTAAACTATGACATCCCTTCATGTCAATGCTCCCACCAGGAAAGTCAGTGTTGTCATGAGTAGGCGCCACACAATTGGGCAACACATGTTACCACTAGGACAGGCGATATCAGGTTTTCAACACTGTGATGTATCACCAGCTGAACACCATGATATAGTAACACACTGTGGTGCTGCAAAGGAAAGAGCATCACCCCTGGCCCCACAAGGCGCCAGGGTGAAACCGCTGCCACTCCGCTGCCAGAGGTTCAAGATTCCTGCACTCCAGGCAGTTGGACTAGATGACCCTCATGGTCCCTCCAATTCTGCAATTCTGTGAATACTTCTATAGGTCTAATATATTAATAGGAAAGGGTAAGTTCATTACTTGCAGTATTCACAAGCCAAGGAAAAAAGTACATTTTATTACTCTGATGTTTTATAATTTATTCCATCATGACATAGCTGATGTTTTATCGATTGGGTTGTATCCAATCGTATTGCTCAGCTGGCAGGAAGGCTTCCATCATCAGAACAGGGAGGGAAGCAATTTTCAGTCATTCCTTCTTCTCCACTCTCATCCCACCTCTAAATCTGCTCCAGCTGGGTGACGCCACTGATACAACCCACTGAATTTTTACCTTTTGTACACTTCTTTGGAATCTCTCTGCAGGAAGGGCAGCATATAAATATTTTTAATCAAATAAATAAATGTCATACTAGCACACAGAGGAATATAACAAAAACTTGGGAAGAAAATATCCAAAAGCGGTATATTTGTCCTTATTGGGAGGTCGTGAGTATTTGATTTGTTGGCTAGGAGGGAACAGGCACATTATTGGTGGTAGACAGCTAGATGAAAGACCACAAATGAAACTCTGTGAAGTTCTATTATTCTTAGCCTGGCTAGTCATCGTAAAGCACACAAACCTCAATTAATTACACAGTATAAACTATCCACCTATTTAATAAAGGCTGGTAGCATACATGTTTGCCTTCTGTTTCTGCTGCTGGATGATCTAAGACGTCATCATCATGAACCGTTTCCTTCATATCCGGTTCTTCCATGAACACAGGCTTCTCTTGGAGTATCCACTTCCTATATACCTTCACTACTTTTTCTGTTGACGATATCTCAGATGAAGGCAATAAAAAAGCCTAAAATGTCAACAGTACACATTACTGATACGTAAGAGAAATAAAGTACACTTGTACAGATTGAAAGTACATTACAGGCCAGAAGCAGCTCTTGGCACTCTCCTATCAGGCTACAGCATCTCCTCCTTGGCCCACTGCAATTCGGCTTGAAAAAAACATTCTGCTAGAAGTCTTTTTCAAGCCTTACTGTGTTGGAGGGAGGAATTTCAAGGACTCCCCCCCCTACCCATGCCACAATTAGGCTTGAAAGACACCTTTTGGGTACAATATATAAGTTTTTCCCCTCCAATAGATTGGTGGTGGTAAGAGTGAGTGTACTATATGTGTGTGCTACACCCATCTTAGATCAGGAGAGCTATCCAAAACATTTTAAGATTTGGTTACGCCACTGCAATGCACCGCTTCAATACATCAAGCCAATATGCAAATAATTAAAAAGGAGCATTCATTGCATAACATGAAAATTATGCAATAAGGTCACAGATCAAGAAAAGCCAACCTTGAGGTTCTCTTAATATAATTTTTACTACAGGATAATGAACCAAGAGATCTGCAATCTTTTTTTAAAAAATGAACAGCCTTTTAAAGGTTTTTGAATCCCAAATGATTCTCTGATTTTACAAAGCCATGTGTAAGTAGTATGGACATTTTTGTTGATAGAACAGACCCTCTACAAATTAGGCTATAATTCTATGCATATTCCTTGGAAGTAAGACCCACTGAACATACAGGATTGGACATCCACGTAAACAGACAGTATTAGACTTTACATCAAATAAATTCTGTGACACAAAACAATCAACCTGTTCA